>NC_091284.1:282223583-282864714 GCF_032444005.1 Ranitomeya imitator
GAGGCTTGTGTCTGATTATGCCCCACTTATTGGATGCAAGAAAAGTAGGGGAAAAATGCCCAGGTAACATGGTGTTTCCTAACCATTCTAGACTACAGCTTCCTTATAAACTAAATGCCCGGAAAAACTTATTGTAAACTCTGATGCCCTATCAAAAGTTCACTGTATTTTGGTGGAAGGTGCTCAGCCACCCCATGGGCAGAGGGGAGGTATATATGCCTGCAGCCTGACAAGTTCTTGGTGGACTGCAGGTATCAATGAGGTCCCTAGCTGGTGTAAAAGAGTAGCTGGACTGCTCCATAATGGTCTATGTGTTGAGAATGAAAAACTTTGTTTAAGATTGTAATATATTGACTGTTTATCTTTTGTTTTGTTTCTGTTGTGCCTTTTATGCCCAGATGAGATACTTTATCTGGAAGCTTATGGAAATAATAAACTTCACCTTTTATGGACCCAACAGCATTGCCTGCCTCTGTGAAAGCTACGGACTACAAAACTACAAAAAAGCACAATCCCTTACAATATACCGTATATACTCGAGTATAAGCCGACCCGAGTATAAGCCGACCCCCTAATTTTGCCACAAAAAACTGGGAAAACTTATTGACTCGAGTATAAGCCTAGGGTAGGAAATGCAGCAGCTGCCGGTGAATTTCAAAAATAAAAATAGATGCTCCATACCGTTCATTATTGCCCCCATAAGATGCTCCATATAAAGCCATGCCAAATATAATGCTCTGCACCGTTCATTATGGCCCCATAGATGCTCCATATAAAGCTGTGCCATATATAATGCTCCATACTGTTCATTATTGCCCCATAGATGCTCCATTTAAACCTGTGCCACATATAATGCTCCATACTGTTGATTATTGCCCCATAGATGCTCCATATAAAGCTGTGCCACATAAAATGCTCTGCACCTTTCATTATGGCCCCATAGATGCTCCATATAAAGCTGTGCCCCATATATAATGCTCTGCACCATTCATTATGGCCCCATAGATGCTCCATATAAAGCTGTGCCACATATAATGCTCTGCACCGTTCATTATGGCCCCATAGATGCTCCATATAAAGCTGTGCCCCATATATAATGTTCTGCACCGTTTATTATGGCCCCATAGATGCTCCATATAAAGCTGTGCCACATATAATGCTCCATACTGTTGATTATTGCCCCATGGATGCTCCATTTAAAGCTTTGCCATATATAATGCTGCTGCAATAAAAAAAAATCACATACTCACCTCTCTTCGCTCAGGACACCGGCTCTTTCAACATTTACCTGCTCGTCGTGTGGCTCTGTCTCCAGCACTGACGCTCAGCAGAGGGCGCGCACTGACCACGTCACCGCGCCCTCTGACCTGAGCGTCACAGCCAGAGGACGCTGGAGATGGAGCCGCACTGGAACGAGGAGCAGGTAAATATCGCGCAGCACTCCCCTCCCCGTATACTTACCTGCTCCTGGCGCGGTCCCTGCTTCTCCCGGCGCTGCATATTTTTCCTGTATTGAGCGGTCACAGTTACCGCTCATTAGAGAAATGAATATGCGGCTCCGCTTCTATGGGAGGTGGAGCCACATATTCATAACTGTAATGAGCGGTACCATGTGACCGCTCAGTACAGGAAGAATATGCAGCGCTGGATGAAGCAGGGACCTGCAGGGACCACGCCAGCAGTAGGTAAGTATAACTAGACAGCCCCCACCCCCCCTTCCCTGCCGACCCCCCGGTATGACTCGAGTATAAGCCGAGAGGGGGACTTTCGGCCCCAAAAAATGGGCTGAAAATCTCGGCTTATACTCGAGTATATACGGTATACACACATACACATTTTTCACTTTGTTCCTGAAAAGTGAAATATTTTAATCAGAACATAGCCATCATCAGAGAAGCGTAATCAGGCTGTAATGCATAGAGCCTGACTAGGTAACCAGCAATGAGGGAACTGCAGAGTGGCCACTAAACTAGGCTATGAGCTATACAATTTAACATTAAAAATCTATCTGTTCTTGAGAACAAAAAGGAATTTTAATTAGCGGTAAATTGCTAAGTTGCTTGTTTGTACAAGTACTTTGCAATTTTATCCATTTATGAGCTTGAGGCAACTGCGTTGTGTCTTTTATTCTCCAAATATCCAGCAGGCATTTTACATTTCACAATGTTTTACATAACATTCCCATTCTGCTTTGTAGCCAAATTATGCTGTGTGCAAGTATATTTTACATAATTTAAATGACTTACTTTGGCCATGAATTTTAGATCAGAAACAAATACAATGATTTGCAAAGCACCATAAAATGCGGCAATAGTAATCAGGGTATGTGTTAAACAAATCAAGGCTCTATGAGTAATTTAAGGCTAAACATCTAGCAATGAAGCAAGGAAGCTTAATTTTCCATTGTTTGTCTGAGATATGAGGACTGCAGAAGCTGTTGAGACAAAAAGTTATCAGCCCTAAAATCTAACACACTGCAGTCTGCGGTTTCCACCAGACACAATACTAATACTATAAATAAAATTACATCTTCTCTGTCATATAGGACTTCATATTTATTCCAGGTCTCTCTCTATAAATTGTCCCTGAAAATCACATCCATTTGTCCTTTATTACCCAGGTGACTTGTATGAAAACTGTTAGTTCTCTGTTCTCAATGAATTGTAATATACAGTTAGTCTAGAATACAATACATTCATCCAGCTCAGGGACAGCTGCAGATATACAGTTGAAACTAGAAGTTTACATACACTGTATAAAAAGACACATATGGATGTTTTTCTCAATATCTGACAAGAAATCAGAATAAACCTTTCCTGTCTTAGGTCAATTAGGATTACCATAGTTATTAATATTTGCCAAATGATAGAATAATGGGAGAATGTTTTAAGGCATTTTTATTACATATTGTAAAGTCAAAAGTTTACATACACTAAGATTACTATGCCTTTAACCGATTCTGGACTGCCCATGTCATGTGTTTGGAAGCTTCTGTTTTTTGGCAACATCTGAGTTAATTAGAGACACACCTGTGGATGTATTTCAATGCACACCTGAAACACACTACTTCCTTGTGTAGCATTATGGGAAAGCCTCAAGAAATCAGCCAAGATATTAGTAACGTAATTGTGGACTTGCACAAATCTGGCTCATCATTGAGTACAATTTCAAGATACCTGAAGGTGCCTCGTTCATCTGTACAAAAAATTATATGCAAGTACAAACTAGATGGGAATGTCCAGCCATCATACCACTCAGGTAGTAGAAGGGTTCTGTGTCCCAGAGATGAACGTGCTTTGGACCAACATGTGCATATCAACCCAAGGACAACAGCAATAGACCTTGTGAAGATGATGATGGAAGCTAGTAAGATTGTGTCAATATCCACAGTGAAATGAGTAAAGTGCCATCATGAGCTGAAAGGCCACTCTGCCAGGAAGAATCCATTACTCCAAAAGAAACAAAAGCCAGATGAATGTTTGGAAATGCACACAGGAACAAAATCCTTAATTTTAGAGACATGTCCTGTGTTCTGATGAAACTAAAATTTAACTTTTGGGGTATAATGACCATTGTTAAGTTTGGAAGAAACAGAGAGAAGCTTAGGCTGACAGCATCATGTTGTGGGGTTGTTTTGCTGCAGGAGGGGCTGGTGCACTTCACAAAATAGATGGCAAAAGATGAGAAAAGAAGATTATGTGGCAATACTGAAGCAACATATCAAGGCATCAGCCAGGAAGTTAAAGATTGGGCGAAAAGGGTCTTCCAAATGGACAATGATCTGAAGAATACCTCCAAAATGGTAACAAAGTGGCTGAAGGACAACAAAGTCAATGTTTTGGAGTAGCCATCACAAAGCCCTGATCTCAATCCTATTGAAAATCTATGGGCAAAGCTTAAAAGGCAGGTGTGAGTCAGGCGACCTACAAACCTGGATCAGTTACGCCAGTTTTGTCAGGAGGAATGGGACCAAACTACGACTAACTATTGTGAGAAACTTGTGGAAAGATATTCCAAACGTTTGACCCAAATCATTCAGTTTAAGGGAAATGGTACCAAATACTAATGAAATAAATGTAAACTTTTTACTTTGCAGTAAGTAATAATAAATGCCTTAAAACATTCTCACTCTCATTATTCTGGCATTTGTCAAATATTATTAATTAAGGTAATCCTAATTGACTTAAAGCAGGAAAGGTTTATTCCTTTTTTTAGGAAAAATATTGAGAAAAACATGCATACAGTATGTGTCTTTTTATATAGTGTATGTAAACTTCAAGTTTCAACTGTAAGTGGACATTTGGACTATTGTAAGCCCTTTGGCTACTCCACTATTATCCTGAAAAGTATAACGTGTTTCCAAAATGGAAACCCTAAACACTGGTACATTTCAACTATTTTGGGTGACAATTAGCTTTGCAGGGCTTTTCTGCTGAAGAACAAGGTCAGGATGTGGAAAGGAAAATGTTATGGATGTGAAACAGAAAACTCATCCTGGGTGGCAAAACCCAATACTATAATGTAGGGCCAAAGCATGACAGCATCAAGACGTTTGGCAGGAGTTCAATTATCTGAAAATGAGGCATTGTGCTCTAAAAATATATTATATAATTTAAGATTCAATACAAAATTTGCTTGAAATAAATGATTTTCATTGCATGTATTCCATAAAACTCAGAGTTAGGCCCATGTCTTCTGGTTTCTCTCCAATGCTCTTCTTTTGACGTGATGTTAATACTTGATGGTATCCCTGTAGCTTGTTCTTTCCTCAAACCCTACAAGCTATTATTATTATTATTATTATTATTGTTATACATTTTTATAGCGCCATTTATTCCATGGCGCTTTACATGTGAATACGGGGCAAATATAGACAAATACATTAAACAATTACAAGTTGTTGTCTCTTTTACACAATTTGGAGACTTAAACCTAATTTCCCTCTTTCTAAATTGGTTGTGCAACTATGGTACATATTGTCCTACAATGTATTTTGCCTATGCTTTTGTATACACATTATACACTACATGATGTGATAAAAGAGTAAAAGGAGAAAATACATGGTGGGAGAAGATGAAGTGAAATGAATAGGGTAATCTAACAAATGAAAGATAATAGCATGAGCAAAGAATGTATTCTTACTAAAAAAGGTTACCTTGGAGAATTAAAAAGTCAGAGGAACATTTCTAATACAATAATACATAAGTAAAAATCATCACAGACAATATTTGGGTTATTAACAAAGAAGATGTGTGTTATTAAAGTGTAATCTTTTTATTTCTGTCAACGGAGCTTTGAGAGGAATTGTTTTCTGAATGGCAAGCTGGCATTTCTATTGATATAATTTTTGAGGTACATTCGAAATTTTGATTGCTTTTATTGTTAGTTTTTATGGAGGCATGGCAACTAAAAACACAGTTCTGAAGTTTTATTTCTTTTCTTTTACTCTTTACAACATTTAACATTTAGTTTAATTAACATTATATTTTGATAGATTGTACTTTTATGGAAGTAGAGACACAAAATATGCTTATTTTTAATATCAAAATTATTTGTAATTTTTTTTTTTTTACTGTTTTAAAAAAATTTTTTTACATTATTTTTTTTTGTCTTTAGTTCTTATAGGGTACTTGAACCTGAGGCTTCACAAGATGACAACGTTGGCAGCTATAGAGGCCTTCAGTATTATTCCATCTTCCATAACAACCTGAGAAACTTCCATAACAACCAGCAACAGTGGATGCTGGTGCAAATGGCCACCAGTGATCACGATTTAAAAGTTGTTGTCAGTGATTGACAGTGGCATTAACATGTAATATATCAGTGACCAGTGCATATTCAAGTCACTGCATATAAAAGAAGATGACGGCTGTGTATCTCAGCCATCATCTGCATTATGCAATGCTGGCTCAGCTCATAAACCCACTCGATATGTGGGGACCTAAAATATCAATATGTCATATGTTGGAAAGTGGTTAAAAACCATAACCAGACCAAAGAGAACCTCTGCAAATATGTATAGCTTCAAACAAATTAACACCACACCTAAGCATACATTTAGATGAATGTATTTTTGTCCATGTGCTGGCTACATGGAAAACATTACTGAAGACTCAATATTAACCTTTTTAATATTTTTACTCAGACCTAAGATCCATGTGAAAAATAGGGCAACATACTCTTGATTGGTCAAATACATAGATCAGACTAGAGCATGTAAGTAAGAAAGCATCTGCTCCACATGCCCACCATAAGAAGAAGGACAAGGAGCTCAGCGCAAAGCAAAATATACCAAAAATTTGCTAATATCTTACTCCAGCCATCTGAATTTAGCACAATTTTGATAAACAGAAAACAGTTGATGGAAAATGTTTCTTTCTCAATGATATGCAATTCCGACCTTGATGTAGAACACAAAACTGGTAGCTTATTTCTAGAAGTCTGCCTGCTGTTGCAAGAGAGCGTCTCAATTCTTCAGTGATAATTACCTGATTTCATCCTCTCGTCTTGCGGCAGTCTTACTCCCATTTGTAGCTTTATGCTTGCAAGCAGATGACAAATTCATATTTAATGCAAAGGCAGAAGGGATTAACTCAAGGAATAAATGCATTTTCAATATGTTTTCAGAATCTAAGCACCTTCAGTAGCTATGTTCTATGATTTACCATGACATTGAGAAAGAAAGGAAATGAGGCAGATTGAAGAGTGATAATCAGGTAAAGAGCTGTATGTACATTATCAATAAAGCCCGAATGTCAGGAGAGGTAAGGATACAGCTGTGCTGAGCTTCACTCCTTGTGTGACTGTTATTCCTCGCCAGCTTGCTTTGGAATGTCTATTTCTGACTAATTAATTACGATTTTCTCCAAGAGCAAATATCCTTTATATGAATTCAGTCCTTTCAGTGTCAGGTTTGTGTTTTGCTACATTTATCTATTATGTATCAGAGTTGACTAATTCACCACAAGCACAAGTCCTGGATTAGCCCATAATCTAAATAGTCTGAAATAATTTTGTCTATCCACAAAATCATCTGTGATTCTAAGGCTAGTTTCACACTAGCGTTTTGAGGAGCTGCGGAGGGCTGTGGACTTCCTCCGTGAAGCCCCGCCCTCGGCTGCACCTCCGCCACTAGCTCTGCCTACTTCTGCATGCGGCCTGCATGAGGCCTGCGTACCTATCTTTAACATTAGGTATGCAGGTCGTGCCGCTGTATGCGGATGCTTGCACATGCGGCGTTTTGACGATGCGGAGAAGAAAAAAAATTTCTACAAGCTGCGTCCTACGCTGGTCACCACATCGTCAAAACAATGCATGCGGAAGCATCCACATATAGTGGCACGACCTGCGTACCTAATGTTAAAGATAGGTACGCAGGCCACATGCAGATGTAGGCAGAGCTAGCGGAGGTGCGGCCGAGGGCAGGGCTTCACAGAGGAAGTCCGCAGCCCTCCGCCGCTCCTCAAAACGCTAATGTGAAACCGACCTTAACCTACATGTTTTTTTTTTTTTTTAACTAGAAGATTGTAGGAACATTATTACTAAAATATATGTCCATTTGATTTCTTTTTTTATACGATTTTGGATGCGAAAATAAAATGATCTATTATAGGATCCATTTATTTAACTGAGGAGTAGTGTTGAGCGATACCTTCCGATATTCGGAAGTATCGGTATCGGATTGGATCGGCCAATATCGACAAAATATCGGATATCGCCAATGCCGATACCAATGCAAGTCAATAGGAAAAAAATATCGGAATTAAAATAAACCCTTTCTTTCCTTGTGGTTAATTCCACATGAAGGAAAACAACAAAGAATAACGTAGAAGGTATCGTCGGAGGTGGAGGAGACATTAAAGGCATAGAGGTTTAGCCCAAATCAAATGGAAGAGCAGGAATTAATCTTTTTTTAAGATGTTCGGAGTTACAAAGATATTGACTATGTTTAGATTTTTTATATTTTGTCAGATATTTGTGTTTCACTACTTCCATGCTCTGCACCTTTTTTTTACTTCTCCCACACTTTCCTCTTCATCATCCTCAGCAGCAGCATCTTTTTCATCAACATCTTCTTCACCTTATTCATTTTCTTCTTCACCTTCTTCCTATTATTCTTTTTGTAAACATTCTCCATATTCTTCTTATTCATCTTCATATTCTACTTTTCATCTTCTTCATATTCTTCTTCTTCATAATATTCTTATTTGTGGCAAGCATTCCTGTAGTTGTTATCTATAAAAGTTTGAAGATTACACCTTCCGTTCTGCCTGTCACAAAAGATTTACAACAGTATTTGTCCGCGTTCAGTTTTGCCTGCAGCAGCAGGTATTTTCCAGGGGCACCACGAGGAGGAACGGACTCACCCCCATACACTGCTTAGTCTTCTTCTGCTTATAATTTAGATAATATCTTTTGATCTGATTTTTTGTCTTATGCTTAACCCCTTTCTGACATCAGACGTACTATCCCGTCCAGGTGGAGTGGGCCCCCATGACCAGGGACGGGATAGTACGTCATGCCCTTTAATGCGACACTGCGACTTAAGTCGCGGTGATCACATTAAAATTCCGACGCCATCTTACCTCAGGGAAGATGGCCTCGGCATCCTGGGGTATGGCGTCCCCTCCCCCGCCTCCCGATCGCTGTGATTGGCTGTTCAATTCTGAACAGCCAATCACAGCCTTTCTCATTGTTTCAGCCAATCAGCTTGGCTGAAACAGTGAGGTTCCAGGCTAGGATCGAGTACCGATGTACTCGATCCTGGGGCCGGTGCCTGGCAACCCAGGCACCGGCCAAAACCCCCGGATTGGCGCGATCGACGATCACATCGATCGCGCCAATCGCAGGGCATAGCGGCGGTGTTACCGCGCTGTGCCCTGCCTGAAAGTGCCTGATCCGGAGCCGCAGGGCAGCTGAGGAAGGCTCCGGATCCTGCAGCTGTGATTGGCGCGATCGATGTGATCATCGATCGCGCCAATCAGGAACAGTCCCGCTGGATCGGCGCGATCGATGATCACATCGATCGCGCCGATCGCAGGGCACAGCGACGGTGTTACCGCGCTGTGCCCTGCTTGGAAATCCAGCCTCATCTGCCTGCCACCTCCCCCACCACCTCTGCCAATCAGGGCACAGCAGCGGTGTGCCCGCGCTGTGCCCTGATGGTGACCTGCCTATCATCGGAGCTGTGAGCTCCGATCATAGGCTGGTGCCTAGCGACACCGGCATCACCAGGGCCACCTCTGATTGGTGGGATCGATGTGATCATTCGATCCCACCAATGACAGGTCACAGCAGCGGTGTGACTGCTCTGTGACCTGTCTCACCTGTCCCTGACCTGTCTGACTGCTCTTCAGGAATCCTCACACTTGGTGAGAATTCCTGAAGAGCGGTCACGCTGACAGATCCCCTCCTGTGCTGAGACTTGTGGTGCCACAGTAGCCTGTGACACCACAATTCTTGCTAAAGAAAGAAGACAGAAGAAAGAAGACAGAAGAAAGAAGAGAGACTACAACCGTAAGTGTTCATCCCCGATCCCGGCCCGATCTTACTTCACCCCCCCTTATCCCTCCCCCCCTTCCCCTTCCCCCTCCACCCCCACTTTGCGCCGCGTCCGTCCGTGCCCAAATTTAGCAGCCGCCGAGCGTTGATTGGCGACGCAGTTCACCGATCAACACTCGTGCTCGCTTTTCTTTCCCACATCCCCGTCCACGCACCCCGCCGCTGCGTCTGAACCCATGCCTTTCATTTCTTTTTTTTTCCCACATCCCCGTCCACGCACCCCGCCGCTGCGTCTGAACCCGTGCCTTTCATTTCTTTTTTTTCCCACATCTCCGTCCACGCACCCTGCCGCTGCGTCTGAACCCGTGCCTTTCATTTCTTTTTTTTTTTCCCACATCCCCGTCCACGCACCCCGCCGCTGCGTCTGAACCCGTGCCTTTCATTTATTTTTTTTTTCCCACATCCCCGTCCACGCACTCTGCCGCTGCGTCTGAACCCGTGCCTTTCATTTCTTTTTTTTCCCACATCTCCGTCCACGCACCCCGCCGCTGCGTCTGAACCCGTGCCTTTCATTTCTTTTTTTTTTTTCCCACATCCCCGTCCACGCACCCCGCCGCTGCGTCTGAACCCGTGCCTTTCATTTCTTTTTTTTTTTTCCCACATCCCCGTCCACGCACCCCGCGGCTGCGTCTGAACCCGTGCCTTTCATTTCTTTTTTTTTTTCCCACATCCCCGTCCACGCACCCCGCCGCTGCGTCTGAACCCGTGCCTTTCATTTCTTTTTTTTTTTTCCCACATCCCCGTCCACGCACTCCGCCGCTGCGTCTGAACCCGTGCCTTTCATTTCTTTTTTTTTTTTTTTTTTTTTTTACACATCCCCGTTCACACACCCAGCAGCCGCCGAACTTTGATAAGTGACGCAGTTCACTTATCAGAGCTAGGGCCTGCTGTTTTAGACTTTTCCTTTTACAGGTATTTTTTTTCCCTTTAGCTTTTTCCTTTCAGAATAGTTTGCACCAAACACTATCCCCCCCCACACGTACACAGTTATCAATAAATATTACACCCAAGCACCATAATCACACAAAGTGTCCCGTTCGTCCCAGCAGCGCTATTCATTGGAGGAGGCATATGCTTTCCTTGCCTCCGACACTGATAGCGAGGGAGAGGATCCCACATTCCTTTACTCTTCAGATTCTTCATCCTCTTCTTCCTCCTCATCTTCCTCCTTGGGTCCTGCGGAACCGCCACGCAGACGCCCCAGGAGAGAAGATCAGGCAGCGCCCACTCCTGAAAATGAACCAGCGCGACCCTCTTCGGACCCCATATGGACCTCGCCCCCCGAAAATTACGAGCCACTGATTCCTGATTTTGTGGCAGAATCAGGAATCAAGTTTGATACCACCGGCCTCACAGAAATAGACTTTTTCAAAGTCTTTTTCTCTGAGGCTTTCGTTAACATCATGGTGGAGCAAACTAATTTGTATGCTCGGCAATTTTTGGAGCAAAACCCCCGTTCATCATTTTCTAACTGGTCTCCTGTGGAGGCAGTTGAAATGATGCAGTTTTGGGGCCTGGTCCTCCATATGGGGATCGTGAAGAAGCCAGAAATTCGGCAATATTGGAGTGTAGATATTTTATATAACACTCCAGTGTTCCGAATGGTCATGGTTCGGACGCGTTTTGAGGCCATCCATAAGTTTTTGCATTACAACGATAATGCACGGTGTCCCGCACGAGATGACCCCAATTTTGACCGTCTGTACAAAGTTCGGCCGGTCATCGAACACTTCAGCAAAAAGTTTGCTGAAGTGTACGTGCCCAAAAGGGACATCTGTGTGGATGAGTCCTTGGTTCATTTTAAGGGGCGGCTCAGATTCCGTCAATACCTGCCCAGCAAAAGGGCCAGGTACAGAATCAAACTCTACAAGCTGTGTGAGAGTACCTCAGGGTACACCTACAGCTTTAGAGTGTACGAAGGGAAGGACAGCAGGATTGAACCGCCTGAGTGTCCTTCCATCCTGGGAGTGAGTGGGAAAATTGTGTGGGATTTGGTGCACCCACTGCTGGATAAAGGTTATCACCTCTACACCGATAACTTTTATTCCAGCATCCCACTCTACAAATCCCTCTCTGCGCGAGGTACCGCAGCCTGCGGTACTGTCCGCAAAATTCAGAGAGGCCTCCCGAAGACGCTACTTGGGCAGATGCTCAGAAAAGGTGAGAGCAAAGCCCAATGTAGCGACCACCTGCTGGTGGTCAAGTACAAGGACAAGAGGGATGTCCTTCTCTTGACCACCATACACGGTGATGGCAGTGCCCTCAGCAGTGTACGGGGTACCTCAACACAGGTCTGCAAACCGGACTGTGTACTGGGGTACAACAAAAACATGGGGGGGCGTTGATCTCTCCGATCAACTCCTCCAACCGTACAGTGCTTTGAGGAAGGCCAAGGTGTGGTACAAAAAGCTGTCCGTGTACATCGTACAAATGGCAATGCTCAACGCTTTCCTGCTGTCACGATGTGCACGACACACTGATACGTCGTACCTTCAGTTCCAGGAGGTAGTGGTTAAGGCCCTGATATTTGGCACGAGGGAAGGAGCAGGCCCCAGTACTTCCGGAACTGAGGGTGCTCGTATCATACCAGGTCAGCATTTTCCGGGGGTGGTCCCGCCAACTGATAGAAAAAGTAAGCCGCAAAAAAGGTGCCAAGTGTGCTACAAAAGAGGAGGACGCAAGGACACCATCTATCAATGCGACACCTGCCCCGACAAACCTGGCCTGTGTATGAAGGACTGCTTCAAATTGTACCACACCTCCATGCACTACTAATTTACTTAACAGGAACCAGTAGATTAGTTCCAAAGAGGGGGCACATCTAAGTAAGTTCCTTGGGGGTCTAGGTTCCAAAATGATGTCACTTGTGGTTTTTTTTTACTGTTTAGGCACATCAGGGGCTCTGCAAACAGATCATGACGCCCTCAGAACTAGTCCATCAAAGTCGGCATTCCAAACCGTCACTGCTTCCCTTCTGAGTCCCGAAGTACCCAAACAGTTTTTTCCCACATATGGGGTACTAGCGTACTCAGAACAAATTGGACAACAACTTTTGGGGTCCAATTTCTCCTGTTACCCTTGGGAAAATAAAAAATTGGGGGCTGAAAGATCATTTTTGTGGGGGAAAAAATAGAATTTTTTATTTTCACACCGGGCATCATAGACTTTAGTGAAGCACTTGGAGGTTCAAAATTCTCACGACACACCTAGATAAGTTCCTTAGGGGGTCAAGTTTCCAAAATGGGGTCACTTGTGGGGAGTTTCTACTGTTTAGGCACATCAGGGGCTCACCAAATGGCACATGATGCCTGCAGACAATTCCATCAAAGTCTGCATTCCAAAACGTCACTACTTCCCTTCCGAGCCCCGAAGTGTGCCCAAACAGTAGTTTTCTCCCACATATGGGGTACCAGCGTACTCAGGACAAATTGGACAACAACTTTTGGGGTCCAATTTCTCCTGTTACCCTTGGGAAAATAAAAAATTGGGGGCTGAAAAATCATTTTTGTGGGGGAAAAAATAGAATTTTTTATTTTCACACCGGGCATCATAGACTTTAGTGAAGCACTTGGGGGATAAAAGTGCTCACCACACACCTAGATAAGTTCCTTAGGGGGTCTAGTTTCCAAAATGGGGTCACTTGTGGGGGATTTCCACTGTTTAGGCACATCAGGGGCTGTCCAAACGCGACATGGCGTCCGATCTCAATTCCAGCCAATTTTAGCTTGAAAATGTCAAACGGTGCTCCTTTCCTTCTGAGCCCTGCCATGCGCCCAAACAGTGGTTCCCCCCCACATATGGGGTATCAGCGTACTCAGGACAAATTGGACAACAACTTTTGGGGTCCAATTTCTCCTTTTACCTTTGAGAAAATAAAAAATTGGGGACTAAACCATCATGTTTGTGGAAAAAATAGGATTTTTTATTTTCACGCCCGGGCGTTATAAACTTTCGTGAAGCACTTGGGGGATAAAAGTGCTCACGACACAACTAGATAAGTTCCTTAGGGGGTCTAGTTTCCAAAATGGGGTCACTTATGGGGGGTTTCCACTGTTTAGGCACATCAGGGGCTCTCCAAACGCGACATGGCGTCCGATCTCAATTCCAGCCAGTTTTAGCTTGAAAATGTCAAACGGCACTCCTTTCCTTCTAAGCCCTGCCATGCGCCCAAAAAGTGGGTCCCCCTCACATGTGGGGTATCAGCGTATTCAGGACAAATTGGACAACAACTCTTGAGGTCCATTTTCTCTTTTTACCCTTGGGAAATTAAAAAAATTATTGCTGAAAGAACATTTTTGTGACTAAAAAGTAAAATGTTAATTTTTTCCTTCCATGTTGCTTCTGCTGCTGTGAAACACCTGAAGGGTTAATAAACTTCTTGAATGTGGTTTTGAGCAGCTTGAGGGGTGCAGTTTTTAGAATGGTGTCACTTTTGGGTATTTTCTGCCATATAGACCCCTCAAAATGACTTAAAATGTGAGGTGGTCCCTAAAAAAAAATGGTTTTGTAAATTTTGTTGTAAAAATGAGAAATTGCTGGTCAAATTTTAACCCTTGTAACTTCCTAGAAAAAAAAATGTTGTTTCCAAAATTGTGCTGATGTAAAGTAGACATGTGGGTAATGTTATTTATTAACTATATTGTGTCACTTAACTCTCTGGTTTAACAGAATAAAAATTCAAAGTTGGAAAATTGCGAAATTTTCAAAATTTTCGCCAAATTTCCGTTTTTTTCACAAATAAACGCAAGTTATATCGAAGTAATTTTACCACTATCATGAAGTACAATATGTTACAAGAAAACAATCTCAGAATCACTGGGATCCGTTGAAGCATTCCAGAGTTATAACCTCATAAAGGGACAGTGGTCAGAATTGTAAAAATTGGCCCGGTCATTAACGTGCAAACCACCCTTGGGGGTAAAGGGGTTAATGTTCTTCTGCTTTTTGCTCTGCAGCTTCTTATTCTTTTGCTTCTCGGTCTTCAGGGTCTTCATCTTTAGGGTGTTGAACTTGGAACTGTAGCAGGAGGTGCAAGAAGGCTGAGGAACTGCCGAGAACCAGCTGACGGTACTGGAACCTGGATGGCTACCCGAAGGTAGAAGAGCCAATGGCACGACCAAGGACCAGCTGACGGTACTGGAACCCGGTTACTAAGCAGGAGGTACCCGTGCCTGAAAGCACTACCAAGGACCACCTGACGTTGGTGGAACTCGGATACCCAGAAGGAGGCACCTAAGCCAAAGGCTCTGCCCGGAACCAGCTGACGGAGCTGGAACCAGGGGGACCTAGTCAAGATTGTCTTCCCAAGAACCAGCTAACGGTGCTGGAACTCAGATAGGCAGCAGAAGGTCCACAGGAAAAGAAACAATAGCTATGCCGCGAGCCGACCTCAGTTAATGAAAAACCACAGTCCTACAGGGGAGCTTGTCCTATTGGCACTACTGAACCAGCCTTGATTGCCACTTCCCGCAGCCCACATAGGAAGCACCTAAACTGCAGGCACCATGGAGTCGGCTACCCCGACCACAACATGACAGGACAACGTTTTGGAGTCTAAGTGACCTTTACACTACCCGGAAACAGCAGGCGTGCTGGAACCAGGCTGGGCAAGAGGGATTACCCGTGCCAAAGACACTTCTGAGCAGCAACTGGCGGTGTTGGAGCCCAGGGTCATAGCTAGAAACTGACTGTAATAATTGCCGCACACACAACTGGGGATCAGCTGACGTTACTGAACCCCAATAACAGAGGAGCAGCTGTTAACTGTGCAGACAGCACTTCTGAGCACGAACTGGCGGTGTAAGTGCCCAGGTACAGCAGGAGGAGCAGAGTGGAGGCCAAAGCCTGCACTGGAGGCAGTTTAATATCTGTTGTGTCTGCTTGGCGATCGCAGGACACATTGCCGGCTACACAGCAGGGGAGCAGCTGGCGTTACTGAATCCCACTGACACATGAGCGAGTGTTTTTCTCTGTGCAGCCAGCACTTCCAGGCACCAACTGGCAGTATTGGAGCCCAGGGAATCCAGGAGGAGCAGAATGGAGGCAGGTTAATGTCTGTTGTTGTGCCAGCGTGGCGGTCGCTGGACACATTGCCGGATACATAGCAGGGGAGCAGCTGGCGTTACAGAACCCCACTGACACATGAGCGAGTGTTTTTCTCTGTGCAGCCTACACTTCCCAGCACCAACTGGCGGTATTGGAGCCTGGGGAATCATGGAGGAGCAGCGTGTAGGCCGAGGCCTGCAATAGAGGCAGGTTAATGTCTGTTGTTGTGCCAGCGTGGTGGTTGCTGGACACGTTGCCGGATACACAGCAGGGGAGCAGCTGGCATTACTGAACCCCACTTACACATGAGCGAGTGTTTTTCTCTGTGCAGCCAGCACTTCCGGGAACCAACTAGCGGTATTGGAGCCGGGGAATCATGGAGGAGCAGAATGGAGGCAGGTTAATGTCTATTGTTGTGCCAGTGTGGCGGTCGCTGGACATGTTGCCAGATACGCAGCAGGGGAGCAGCTGGCGTTACTGAACCCCACTGACACATGAGCGAGTGTTTTTCTCTGTGCAGCCAGCTCTTCCGGGCACCAACTGGCGGTATTGGAGCCCGGGGAATCCAGGAGGAGCAGAATATAGGCAGGTTAATGACTGTTGTGCCAGCGTGGCGGTCGCTGGACACGTTGCCGGATACACAGCAGGGGAGCAGCTGGCGTTACTGAACCCCAATAACACTGGGTCATGTGCTGACTGTGTAGCTGGCACTTCTGAGCAGCAACTGGCGGTGTTGGAGCCCAGGGATTAAAGTTCAGGTGGTAATAACATGAACACAACAGGAGATCTGGACGTTATCGGAGGATAGTCACATGCGACGGTCTGTTAGTACACCACCTGCGACACTAAAGACATGTTCAGATAATACACTAGTAGCAGGTCAAGCCAGTACCTCCAATGCATACTGGCTAAGCTCTGGCCATGTACCCAGCTTAGAGACCCAAAACTTGAAGGAGAAGATGTTATGGACCTGGTGGTTAGGAGCACCCGGAACGACCTGATGGTTAAACTCACACAGGACAAGCTCTGGGAAGTGGGAGCTCTGCTGACCGCAACCCCTAATCCTATCACACAACTAGAAATAGCCATGGAGTGTACCTAACACGACCTAGACGCCTCTTCACAGCCTAAGAGCTAACTAGCCCTAAAGAAAGAAAATAAAGCCTACCTTGCCTCAGAGAAATTCCCCAAAGGAAAAGGCAGCCCCCCACATATATTGACTGTGAGTTAAGATGAAAGTCACAAACACAGAAATGAAACAGGTTTCAGCAAAGGGAGGCCCGACTTACTAAACAGACTGAGGATAGGAAAGGGATCTTTACGGTCAGCACAAAAAACTACAAAAAGACCACGCAGAGTGTGCAAAAAGACCTCCGCACCGACTCACGGTGCGGAGGTGCCACTCTGCATCCCAGAGCTTCCAGCTAGCAAGGAAAAATCATGATAGCCAGCTGGACAAGGAAACAATGAACAAATAATTAATTAGCAGGGACTTAGCTTCTGCTGGAGGAGACAGGTCACCAGAAAGATCCAAGAGCGAACTGAACCAGTACAAGAACATTGACAGCAGGCATGGAGTAACGATCTGAGTGGAGTTAAATAGAGCAGCCAGCCAAAGAATAACCTACGTCACCTGTGGAAGGAACATCAGAAGCAGCAGCTCCACTCACAGCCACCAGAGGGAGTCCATGGACAGAACTCGCCGAAGTACCATTCACGACCACAGGAGGGAGTTCGACAACAGAATTCACAACAGTACCCCCCCTTGAGGAGGGGTTACCGAACCCTCACCAAAGCCCTCAGGCCGATCAGGACGAGCCAAATGAAAGGCACGAACTAGATCGGCAGCATGAACATCAGAGGCAAAAACCCAGGAATTATCTTCCTGACCATAACCCTTCCACTTAACCAGGTACTGGAGTTTCCTTCTCGAAATACGAGAATCCAAAATCTTCTCCACCACATACTCCAACTCCCCCTCGACCAACACCGGGGCAGGAGGATCAACGGAGGGAACCATAGGCACCACGTATCTCCGCAATAACGACCTATGGAACACATTATGGATGGCAAAAGAAGCTGGAAGGGCCAAACGAAATGACACAGGATTGAGAACTTCAGAAATCTTATACGGACCAATGAAACGAGGCTTAAACTTAGGAGAGAAAACCTTCATAGGAACATGACGAGATGACAACCAAACCAAATCCCCAACACGAAGTCAGGGACCAACACAGCGCCGGCGGTTAGCGAAACGTTGAGCCTTCTCCTGGGACAATGTCAAATTGTCCACCATATGAGTCCAAATCTGCTACAACCTGTCCACCACCGTTTCCACACCAGGACAGTCCGAAGGCTCAACCTGCCCTGAAGAGAAACAAGGATGGAAAGCAGAATTACAGAAAAAAGGCGAAACCAAAGTAGCCGAGCTGGCCCGATTATTAAGGGCGAACTCAACCAAAGGCAAGAAGGACACCCAATCATCCTGATCAGCAGAAACAAAGCATCTCAGATATGTTTCCAATGTCTGATTAGTTCGTTCGGTTTGGCCATTTGTCTGAGGATGAAAAGCCAAAGAAAAAGACAAATCAATGCCCATCTAAGCACAAAAGGACCGCCAAAACCTCGAAACAAACTGGGAACCTCTGTCCGAGACGATGTTCTCTGGAATGCCATGCAAACGAACCACATACTGGAAAAACAATGGCACCAAATAAGAGGAGGAAGGCAATTTAGACAAGGGTACCAAATGGACCATCTTGGAGAAGCGATCACAAACCACCCAAATGACCAACATCCTTTGAGAGACAGGGAGATCTGAAATAAAATCCATGGAAATATGCGTCCAGGGCCTCTTCGGGACCGGCAAGGGCAAAAGCAACCCACTGGCACGATAACAGCAGGGCTTAGCCCGAGCACAAGTCCCACAGGACTGCACAAAAGAACACACATCCCGTGACAAAGAAGGCCACCAAAAGGATCTAGCCACCAAATCTCTGGTACCAACGATTGCAGGATGACCCGCCAACACCGAACAATGAACCTCAGAGATAACTCTACTAGTCCATCTATCAGGGACAAACAGTTTCTCCGCTGGACAACGGTCAGGTCTATCAGCCTGAAACTTCTGCAGCACGCGCCGCAAATCAGGGGAGATGGCAGACAAAATTACCCCCTCTTTGAGAATACCCGCCGGCTCAGGAACACCCGGAGAGTCAGGCACAAAACTCCTTGACAGGGCATCAGCCTTCACATTCTTAGAGCCCGGAAGGTACGAAAACACAAAACCAAAATGGGAGAAAAACAGCGACCATCGAGCCTGTCTAGGATTCAACCATTTGGCAGACTCGAGATAAGTCAAATTCTTGTGATCCGGCAAGACCACCACGCGATGCTTGGCTCCTTCAAGCCAATGTCGCCACTCCTCGAATGCCCACTTCATGGCCAACAACTCTCGATTGCCAACATCATAATTGCGCTCAGCAGGTGAGAATATTCTAGAAAAGAAGGCACATGGTTTCATCACCGAGCCATCAGAACTTCTTTGCGACAAAACAGCCCCTGCTCTAATCTCAGAAGCGTCAACCTCGACCTGAAACGGGAGCAAAACATCTGGCTGGCACAACACAGGGGCAGAAGAAAAACGACGCTTCAACTCCTGAAAAGCCTCTACAGCCGCAGAGGACCAATTGACCACATCAGCACCTTTCTTGGTCAAATCAGTCAACAGTTTAGCAACACTAGAAAAATTAGCGATGAAGCGACGGTAAAAATTAGCAAAGCCCAGGAACTTCTGCAGGCTCTTCACAGATGTCGGCTGAGTCCAATCATAAATGGCCTGAACTTTAACAGGGTGCATCTCGATAGTAGAAGGGGAAAAAATGAAACCCAAAAATGAAACCTTCTGAACCCCAAAGAGACATTTCGACCCCTTCACAAACAAGGAATTCGCACGAAGGACCTGGAACACCATTCTGACCTGCTTCACATGAGACTCCCAATCATCCGAAAAGACCAAAATATCATCCAAATATACAATCATGAATCTATCCAGGTACACTCGGAAGATGTCATGCATAAAAGACTGAAACACAGATGAGCATTAGAAAGCCCGAATGGCATAACCAGGTACTCAAAATGGCCCTTGGGCGTATTAAATGCTGTTTTCCATTCATCGCCCTGTTTAATTCGCACAAGATTATACGCCCCACGAAGATCTATCTTGGTGAACCAACTAGCCCCCTTAATCCGAGCAAACAAATCAGACAGCAGCTTCAAAGGGTACTGAAATTTGACTGTGATCTTATTAAGAAGGCGGTAATCAATACAAGGTCTCAAAGAGCCATCCTTCTTGGCCACAAAAAAGAACCCTGTTCCCAACGGTGATGACGACGGGCGAATATGACCTTTCTCCAAGGATTCCTTTATATAACTCCGCATAGCGGCGTGCTCTGGCACAGATAAATTAAACAGTCGGCCCTTAGGAAACTTACTACCAGGAATCAAATTAATAGCACAATCGCAATCCCTATGAGGAGGTAAGGCACCGGATTTGGGCTCTTCAAATACATCCCGGTAATCTGACAAAAACTCAGGGACTTCAGAAGGAGTGGAAGAGGAAATTGACAGCAATGGAACATCACCATGTACCCCCTGACAACCCCAGCCGGACACAGACAGATTTCCAATCCAATACTAGATTATGGACCTGTAGCCATGGCAACCCCAAAATGACCACATCATGCAGATTATGCAACACCAAAAAGCGAATATCCTCCTGATGTGCAGGAGCCATGCACATGGTCAATTGAGTCCAGTACTGAGGCTTATTCTTGGCCAAAGGCGTAGCATCAATTCCTCTCAATGGAATAGGATACTGCAAGGGCTCCAAGAAAAAACCACAGCGCCTGGCAAACTCCAAGTCCATCAAATTCAGGGCAGCGCCTGAATCCACAAATGCCATAACAGAATAGGACGACAGAGAGCAAATCAGAGCAACGGACAAAAGAAATTTAGACTGTACCGTACCAATGGTGGCAGACCTAGCGAACCGCTTAATGCGCTTAGGACAATCGGAGATAGCATGAGTGGATTCACCACAGTAAAAACACAGCCCATTCCAACGTCTGTGTTCTTGCCGTTCAGCTCTGGTCAAAGTCCTATCACATTGCATAGGCTCAGGCCTATGCTCAGAGAATACCACCAAATGGTGCACAGCTTTGCGCTCACGCAAGCGCCGATTGATCTGAATGGCCAAGGACATAGACTCATTCAGACCAGCAGGCGTGGGAAATCCCACCATGACATCCTTAAGGGCTTCAGAAAGACCCTTTCTGAAAATTGCCGCCAGGGCACACTCATTCCACTGAGTAAGCACAGACGACTTTCTAAACTTCTGACAGTACACCTCCGCTTCATTCTGACCCTGACACAAAGCCAGCAAGATTTTCTCTGCCTGATCCACTGAATTTGGTTCATCATAAAGCAATCCAAGCGCCAGAAAAAACGCATCTACATCACGCAATGCAGGATCTCCTGGCGCAAGGGAAAATGCCCAGTCTTGAGGGTCACCACGCAACAAAGAAATAATGATTTTTACTTGTTGAATGGGGTCACCAGAGGAGCAGGGTTTCAAAGCTAGAAACAGTTCACAATTATCTTTGAAATTCAGGAACTTAGATCTATCTCCATAAAACAAACCAGGAATTGGAATTCTAGGCTCTAACATCGGATTCTGAACCACAAAATCTTGAATGTTTTGTACCCTTGCAGTGAGATGATCCACACAAGAGGACAGACCTTGTATGTCCATATCTACACCTGTGTCCTGAACCACCCCGAGGTTAAGGGGAAAAGAAAGACAAAAAACACTGCAGAGAAAAAAAAATGGTCTCAGAACTTCTCTTATCCCTCTATTGAGATGCATTAATACTTTGGGCCAGCTGTACTGTTATGGACCTGGTGGTTAGGAGCACCCGGAACGACCTGATGGTTAAACTCACACAGGACAAGCTCTGGGAAGTGGGAGCTCTGCTGACCGCAACCCCTAATCCTATCACACAACTAGAAATAGCCGTGGAGCGTACCTTACACGACCTAGTCACCTCTTCACAGCCTAAGAGCTAACTAGCCCTAAAGAAAGAAAATAAAGCCTACCTTGCCTCAGAGAAATTCCCCAAAGGAAAAGGCAGCCCCCCACATATATTGACTGTGAGTTAAGATGAAAGTCACAAACACAGAAATGAAACAGGTTTCAGCAAAGGGAGGCCCGACTTACTAAACAGACTGAGGATAGGAAAGGGATCTTTGCGGTCAGCACAAAAAACTACAAAAAGACCACGCAGAGTGTGCAAAAAGACCTCCGCACCGACTCACGGTGCGGAGGTGCCACTCTGCATCCCAGAGCTTCCAGCTAGCAAGGAAAAATCATGATAGCCAGCTGGACAAGGAAACAATGAACAAATAATTAATTAGCAGGGACTTAGCTTCTGCTGGAGGAGACAGGTCACCAGAAAGATCCAAGAGCCAGTACAAGAACATTGACAGCTGGCATGGAGTAACGATCTGAGTGGAGTTAAATAGAGCAGCCAGCCAAAGAATAACCTACGTCACCTGTGGAAGGAACCTCAGAAGCAGCAGCTCCACTCACAGCCACCAGAGGGAGTACATGGACAGAACTCGCCGAAGTACCATTCATGACCACAGGAAGGAGTTCGACAACAGAATTCACAACAGGAAGAGCCGTCTGGGAGTACGCTGTGAGGGCAAGACATGTAGTCCCTCACCATCTGACAGAAACGTGGCCTCCTGCTGAGTGGACCCATCTGTGATGGTGTAGACTTTGTGGCGAGCACACAATTCTTTGCCACTGTTGGGCCAGACTGGTCTTGCCTTGTGCTGAGGCACTGCTTCTGCTCCCTCTTTGTGCAGAGCTTCCTCCACTGCCTCAATGCACTGAGCTGCTTTGTAAAGCAGTAGCAGCATTTCTCTCGATTGGACTGGCGAAGATGATGGACTGCACCAATTTGTCTTGGTACTCCCGCAGTTTATTCTCCCGCTGCAACGGTGTTATGAGGGTTTGTAAGTTGTCCCAGTAGCGTGGATCTAGGAGGGTGTATACCCAATAATCAGCCGTGGTAAGAATGTTGGCGATGTGGTGGTCGTTTCTCAGGCACTGCAGTATGAAATCAACCATGTGCTGCAGACTGCCAACTGGCCAAGAAATGCTGTCCCCTGCTCTGCTGTGCCTGCTCTGCATCACCCCACCCTCGCTCTACATACTGACTACTGGAGATTTGTGTAATTTGCTCCTCTGGACAGATCTCTTCCTTCTCCATTGACTCCTCCTCATCCTCCTCACAAAGTGTCCCCTGCCTAGGCCTTTGTAAGGGACCACGTGGCGCAGACTGTCCAGAAGCAAATGGCATTTCTAACTCCTCATCCTCCACCTCTTCCATGACCTCATCCCTTAGCGCTTGCAGTGTTCTTTCAAGCAGACAGATAAGGGGGACAGTCATGCTGACTAGTGCATCATCTGCACTCGCCATCCGCGTGGATTCATCGAAGGCATGCAAAACCAGGCAGACATCCTTCATAGTGGCCCACTCAGTGGTTGTGAAGTCTGAACGGCGCGCACTGTGACTTTTTTGCACCTGATGCAGCTGGTACTCCATTGCTGCTGGCTGCTGCTCACACAACCGCTCCAACATATGTAACGTTGAATTCCACCTGGTGGGTAGGTCACATATGATGCGATGTTCCGGAAGGTGAAATTGGTGCTGCAGAGCTTCAATGTGCGATCTTGCCATGCTGGAACGCCGCAAGTGAGCACACTCTAGGCAGACCATGTGTAGCAGTGCATCAAGATTCGGATAGTCCCTCAAAAAACTCTGATTGACCAAGTTGAGCAAATGTGCCAGACATGGGATGTGAGTGAGGTTGCTGTTATGACCCGGTGGTTAGGAGCACCCGACCTGATAGTTAAACTCATACAGGACGAGCTCTGAAATGTGGGAGCTCTGCTGACCGCAAGCCCTAATCCTATCACAACAACTAGAAATAGCCGTGGAGCGCTCCTGACGCTCCCTAGGCGCCTCGTTACAGCCTCAGAGCAGCTAGCCCTAGAGATAGAAAATAAAGCCTACCTTGCCTCAGAGAAATTCCCCAAAGGAATAGGCAGCCCCCCACATATAATGACTGTGAGAAAAGATGAAAGTCACAAATGCAGAAATGAAATAGGTTTCAGCAAAGAGAGGCCAGACTTACTAAATAGACAGAGGATAGGAAAGGAATCTTTGCGATCAGCACAAAAACCTACAAAAGACCACGCAGAGTGTGCAAAAAAGACCTCCGCACCGACTCACGGTGTGGGGGGGGGCCACTCTGCATCCCAGAGCTTCCAGCTAGCAAGACAAAATCAGGATAACCAGCTGGACAAAGAAACAATGAGCAAAAATAACAATAAGGAACTTAGCTTCTGCAGGAGAAGACAGGTCACCAGGGAGATCCAGGAGCGAACAGAACCAATGCTAAAACATTGACAGCTGGCATGGAGTAACGATCTGAGTGGAGTTAAATAGAGAAGCCAACCAAAGGATAAACCACGTCACCTGTGTAAGGAACCTAAGAAGCAGCAGCTTCACTCATAGCCACCAGAGGGAGCCCGTAGACAGAACTCGCCGAAGTACCATTCACGACCACAGGAGGGAGTTCGACAACAGAATTCACAACAGTGCCCCCCCCTTGAGGAGGGGTCACCGAACCCTCACCAGAGCCCCCAGGCCGATCAGGATGAGCCAAATGAAAGGCACGAACAAGATCAGCAGCATGAACATCAGAGGCAAAAACCCAGGAATAATCTTCTTGACCATAACCCTTCCACTTGACCAGGTACTGGAGTTTCCGTCTCGAAACACGAGAATTCAAAATCTTCTCCACCACATACTCCAACTCCCCCTTGACCAACAACGGGGCAGGAGGATCAACGGAGGGAACCATAGGCGCCACGTATCTCCGCAACAACGACCTATGGAACACATTATGGATGGCAAAAGAAGCTGGAAGGTCCAAACGAAATGACACAGGATTAAGAACCTCAGAAATCTTATATGGTCCAATGAAACGAGGCTTAAACTTAGGAGAGGAAACCTTCATAGGAACGTGACGAGATGACAACCAAACCAAATCCCCAACACGAAGTCGGGGACCAACAACGCCGGCGGTTAGCGAAACGTTGAGCCTTCTCCTGGGACAATGTCAAATTGTCCACTGTTATGAATAGGTAATTCAGAACCACAATGGACCTTGAAGTTCAGAGCACACAAGTGACCTGACAAAAACCACAAAACATAGGACGAGCTCTGAGACGTGGGATCTCTGCTGACCGCAATCCCTAAACCTATCAAACCACACTAGAGGTAGCCGTGGATTGCGCCTAACGCTCCCTATGCAACTCGGCACAGCCTGAGAAACTAGCTAGCCTGAAGATAGAAAAATAAGCCTACCTTGCCTCAGAGAAATTCCCCAAAGGAAAAGGCAACCCCCCACATATAATGACTGTGAGTTAAGATGAAAATACAAACACAGAGATGAAATAGATTTAGCAAAGTGAGGCCCGACTTACTGAATAGACCGAGGATAGGAAAGATAGCTTTGCGGTCAACACAAAAACCTACAAACAACCACGCAGAGGGGCAAAAAGACCCTCCGCACCGACTAACGGTACGGAGGTGCTCCCTCTGCGTCCCAGAGCTTCCAGCAAGCAAGCAAAACCAAAAAAGCAAGCTGGACAGAAAATATAGCAACAAAAGTAACACAAGCAGAACTTAGCTTATGCTGAGCAGACAGGCCACAGGAACGATCCAGGAGGAAGCAAGACCAATACTAGAACATTGACTGGAGGCCAGGATCAAAGCACTAGGTGGAGTTAAATAGAGCAGCACCTAACGACTTAACCTCATCACCTGAGGAAGGAAACTCAGAAGCCGCAGTACCACTCGTGACCACAGGAGGGAGCTTGATCACAGAATTCACAACAGTAACCCCCCCTTGAGGAGGGGTCACCGAACCCTCACCAGAGCCCCCAGGCCGACCAGGATGAGCCATATGAAAGGCACGAACAAGATCGGCAGCATGGACATCAGAGGCAAAGACCCAGGAATTATCTTCCTGACCATAACCCTTCCACTTAACCAGATACTGGAGTTTCCGTCTCGAAACACGAGAATCCAAAATCTTCTCCACTCTATACTCCAACTCCCCCTCCACCAAAACCGGGGCAGGAGGATCAACAGATGGAACCACAGGCGCCACGTATCTCCGCAACAATGACCTATGGAATACGTTATGGAGGGAAAAAGAATCTGGAAGGGTCAAACGAAAAGACACAGGATTTAGAACCTCAGAAATCCTATACGGACCAATGAAACGAGGCTTAAACTTAGGAGAGGAAACCTTCATAGGAATATAACGAGATGACAACCAAACCAAATCCCCAACCCTAAGTCGGGGACCCACACAGCGTCTGCGATTAGCGAAACGTTGAGCCTTCTCCTGGGACAAGGTCAAATTGTCCACTACATGAGTCCAAATCAGAAGACACAAAAGAGAATAGTAAAACCAAAAACACTCAGTTTGAAAAAATGTTGCAGTAATCCGCAAGTGCTATTAAAAGATGTAAAAAACAGGGTATTTGGTTGATACGTTTTTTGCAAAAAATGTATACTAAGCTGCTCTACCAATCTTCACGGTATACCCTTATCAGAGCAGTCCTAACTAATGTATGCAATCCCTATCTGATGTATTTAAAAACCTGATCATCTGTATATAACCTGTGTGAACAGGGTTCAGAGAGGAAAAATCCATGTGTGCATACAGGGTAGAACAGCTTTTGTGCAGATAGCCCAAGAGGAGTGGTGGAACTCCCCAGTCTTGTAGACACAAGAGAACAATTATGGAAACAGGAACACATGGGCTACTTGCACAGTGAACAAGTCTGTATGATCATGTTCACACACCACCAAGAAACCTGAAGACACAAAAGAGAATAGTAAAACCAAAAACACTCAGTTTGAAAAAATGTTGCAGTAATCCGCAAGTGCTAGTAAAAGATGTAAAAAACAGGGTATTTGGTTGATACGTTTTTTGCAAAAAATGTATACTAAGCTGCTCTACCAATCTTCACGGTATACCCTTATCAGAGCAGTCCTAACTAATGTATGCAATCCCTATCTGATGTATTTAAAAACCTGATCATCTGTATATAACCTGTGTGAACAGGGTTCAGAGAGGAAAAATCCATGTGTGCATACAGGGTAGAACAGCTTTTGTGCAGATAGCCCAAGAGGAGTGGTGGAACTCCCCAGTCTTGTAGACACAAGAGAACAATTATGGAAACAGGAACACATGGGCTACTTGCACAGTGAACAAGTCTGTATGATCATGTTCACACACCACCAAGAAACTTGAAGACACAAAAGAGAATAGTAAAACCAAAAACACTCAGTTTGAAAAAATGTTGCAGTAATCCGCAAGTGCTAGTAAAAGATGTAAAAAACAGGGTATTTGGTTGATACGTTTTTTGAAAAAATTTATACTAAGCTGCTCTACCAATCTTCACGGTATACCCTTATCAGAGCAGTCCTAACTAATGTATGCAATCCCCATCTGATGTATTTAAAAACCTGATCATCTGTATATAACCTGTGTGAACAGGGTTCAGAGAGGAAAAATCCATGTGTGCATACAGGGTAGAACAGCTTTTGTGTTCCTGTTTCCATAATTGTTCTCTTGTGTCTACAAGACTGGGGAGTTCCACCACTCCTCTTGGGCTATCTGCACAAAAGCTGTTCTACCCTGTATGCACACATGGATTTTTCCTCTCTGAACCCTGTTCACACAGGTTATATACAGATGATCAGGTTTTTAAATACATCAGATAGGGATTGCATACATTAGTTAGGACTGCTCTAATAAGGGTATACCGTGAAGATTGGTAGAGCAGCTTAGTATACATTTTTTGCAAAAAACGTATCAACCAAATACCCTGTTTTTTACATCTTTTACTAGCACTTGCGGATTACTGCAACATTTTTTTCAAACTGAGTGTTTTTGGTTTTACTATTCTCTTTTGTGTCTTCAGGTTTCTTGGTGGTGTGTGAACATGATCATACAGACTTGTTCACTGTGCAAGTAGCCCATGTGTTCCTGTTTCCATGAGTCCAAATCAGCTGCAACCTGTCCACCACAGTATCCACACCAGGACAGTCCGAAGACTCAACCTGCCCTGAAGAGAAACGAGGATGGAACCCAGAATTGCAGAAAAACGGTGAAACCAAGGTAGCCGAGCTGGCCCGATTATTAAGAGCGAACTCAGCCAACGGCAAAAAGGACACCCAATCATCCTGATCAGCAGAAACAAAACATCTCAGATATGTTTCCAAGGTCTGATTGGTTCGTTCAGTCTGGCCATTTGTCTGAGGATGGAAAGCCGAGGAAAAAGACAAACCAATGCCCATCCTAGCACAAAAGGCTCGCCAAAACCTTGAAACAAACTTGGAACCTCTGTCAGAAACGATGTTTTCTGGAATGCCATGTAAACGAACCACATGCTGGAAGAACATTGGCACCAAATCAGAGGAGAAAGGTAATTTAGACAAGGGTACCAAATGGATCATCTTAGAGAAGCGATCACAAACTACCCAAATGACCGACATTTTTTGAGAGACGGGGAGATCCGAAATAAAATCCATAGAGATATGTGTCCAAGGCCTCTTCGGGATCGGCAAGGGCAAAAGCAACCCACTGGCACGAGAACAGCAGGGCTTAGCCCGAGCACAAATTCCACAGGACTGCACAAAAGAACGCACATCCCGCGACAGAGACGGCCACCAAAAGGATCTAGCCACCAAATCTCTGGTACCAAAGATTCCAGGATGGCCAGCCAACACCGAACAATGAACCTCAGAGATAACTTTATTCGTCCACCTATCAGGGACAAACAGTTTCTCTGCTGGGCAACGATAAGGTTTATTAGCCTGAAATTTTTGCAGCACCCGCCGCAAATCAGGGGAGATGGCAGACACAATTACTCCCTCTTTGAGAATACCCGCCGGCTCAGGCAAACCCGGAGAGTCGGGCACAAAACTCCTAGACAGGGCATCCGCCTTCACATTTTTAGAGCCCGGAAGGTACGAAACCACAAAGTCAAAACGGGAGAAAAACAGCGACCAATGAGCCTGTCTAGGATTCAACCGTTTGGCAGACTCGAGATAAGTCAAGTTCTTGTGATCAATCAAGACCACCACGCGATGCTTAGCTCCTTCAAGCCAATGACGCCACTCCTCGAATGCCCACTTCATGGCCAGCAACTCTCGATTGCCAACATCATAATTTCGCTCAGCAGGCGAAAACTTCCTGGAAAAGAAGGCGCATGGCTTCATCACCGAGCAATCAGCACCTCTTTGCGACAAAACAGCCCCCGCTCCAATTTCAGAAGCATCAACCTCAACCTGGAACGGAAGCGAAACATCTGGTTGACACAACAAAGGGGCAGAAGAAAAACGACGCTTTAACTCTTGAAAAGCTTCCACAGCAGCAGAAGACCAATTGACCACATCAGTACCCTTCTTGGTCAAATCGGTCAATGGTTTAGCAATACTAGAAAAATTACAGATGAAGCGACGATAAAAATTAGCAAAGCCAAGGAACTTTTGCAGACTCTTCAGAGATGTCGGCTGAGTCCAATCATAAATGGCCTGGACCTTAACAGGGTCCATCTCGATGGTAGAAGGGGAAAAAATGAACCCCAAAAATGAAACCTTCTGAACACCAAAGAGTCACTTTGATCCCTTCACAAACAAATAATTAGCACGCAGGACCTGGAACACCATTCTGACCTGCTTCACATGAGACTCCCAATCATCCGAGAAGACCAAAATATCATCCAAGTATACAATCAGGAATTTATCCAGGTACTCTCGGAAGATGTCATGCATAAAGGACTGAAATACTGATGGAGCATTGGCAAGTCCGAATGGCATAACTAGGTACTCAAAATGGACCTCGGGCGTATTAAATGCAGTTTTCCATTCATCGCCCCGTTTAATACGCACAAGATTATATGCACCACGAAGATCTATCTTGGTGAACCAACTAGCCCCCTTAATCCGAGCAAACAAATCAGATAGCAGCGGCAAGGGGTACTGAAATTTGACCGTGATTTTATTTAGAAGGCGGTTATCAATACAAGGTCTCAGCGAACCATCCTTCTTGGCCACAAAAAAGAACCCTGCTCCCAATGGCGATGACGACGGCCAAATATGACCCTTCTCCAAGGATTCTTTTACGTAACTCCGCATAGCGGCGTGCTCAGGTACAGATAAATTAAACAGTCGACCCTTGGGAAACTTACGACCAGGAATCAACTCGATAGCACAATCACAATCCCTATGCGGAGGTAGGGCATTGGACTTGGGCTCATCGAATACATCCCGGTAATCAGACAAGAACTCTGGGACCTCAGAAGGGGTGGATGATGAGATAGACAGAAATGGAACATCACCATGTACCCCCTGACAACCCCAGCTGGACACAGACATTGATTTCCAATCTAATACTGGGTTATGGACTTGTAGCCATGGCAACCCCAAAACGACCACATCATGCAGATTATGCAACACCAAAAAGCGAATATCCTCCTGATGTGCAGGAGCCATGCACAAGGTCAATTGAGTCCAGTACTGAGGCTTATTCTTGGCCAAAGGCGTAGCATCAATTCCTCTCAATGGAATAGGACACTGCAAGGGCTCCAAGACAAACCCACAGCGCCTAGCAAACTCCAAGTCCATCAAATTCAGGGCAGCGCCTGAATCCACAAATGCCATGACAGAATAGGATGACAAAGAGCAGATCAAAGTAACGGACAAAAGAAATTTCAACTGTACCGTACCAATGTTGGCAGACTTAGCGAACCGCTTAGTGCGCTTAGGACAATCGGAGATAGCATGAGTGGAATCACCACAGTAGAAACACAGCCCATTCTGACGTCTGTGTTCTTGCCTTTCAGCTCTGGCCAAAGTCCTATCGCACTGCATAGGCTCAGGTTTATGCTCAGATAATACCGCCAAATGGTGCACAGATTTACGCTCACGCAAGCGTCGACCGATCTGAATGGCCAAAGACATAGACTCATTCAGACCAGCAGGCATAGGAAATCCCACCATGACATCCTTAAGGGCTTCAGAGAGACCCTTTCTGAAGATTGCTGCCAAAGCCCATTCATTCCATTGAGTGAGCACAGACCACTTTCTAAACTTCTGACAATAAATCTCTATCTCATCCTGACCCTGACAGAGCCAGCAAATTTTTCTCTGCCTGATCCACTGAATTAGGTTCATCGTACAGTAATCCGAGCGCCAGAAAAAACGCATCAATATTACATAATGCAGGATCTCCTGGCGCAAGGGAAAATGCCCAGTCTTGAGGGTCGCCACGTAATAAAGAAATAATGATCTTAACTTGTTGAACTGGGTCACCGAGGAGCGAGGTTTCAACGCCAGAAACAGTTTGCAATTATTTTTGAAACTCAGTGTCACAATATGGTATGAAATATCATAAGTAGTTCTCTTGCTAGCCTGCGTGGGCTAAGCCCCCCTTCTTGGAGTAACAGTTTGTAGCTGCAAATTCCTGGCTTTCCTTCTCTGAGAGTATGGGGGAAGAGAGGTTTTATTGCCGAATGGAATTTACGACTGGCATTTCCTGTGTAAGCTCTTGTTCAGCTATAAGGAAAAGTGGCTCCAAAAATTCATGAAAGATTCTTTGTTTAGTTTTTGTTAGATATTAGGCAAACGATTTAAGCTAGAAATACGAAAATATATATTCTTAGTCTCTCGGTGTATCTACACATCCCATGAGACTCGGGCTTCTAACTCCATCTGGTAAAGAAGTAGGGATTTCTCTGTAAATATGTATCCCAGATAGGACATATTTGATCTCATTAGAATGCTCACGTTAATCCGAGATGAATGATAGGTTGAGTCTGACTCTGTCATGTTTTGTAGCAAAGTTATAGCAAGTAGATAAATTTAAGATTGAAGTACTCAGAATGTAGAGAGAGGAGGGTCTGGATAAGCCAGCCTTTCTGTGATGTCACAGCCTTGAAAGTATAACTGGCTGCACACATCCCCAGCTGTCTCTGCTAGATTTCTTCCTGACTTCTTGTCTTCTCCTGAAGCCAGCAGCATCCCATGGACTGGGATGTATGGAAACTGCCCTAGCCTGGTTGCCTGCAATGCTTTTAACATGTGAGTGTTATCTTTTCTCTTTTATTCCCTTTATGTTATAATTACCCATGTACATATTTGCAATTGTCTCATTTATAACATCTTTATAAAATATTTTTGATAAAGCACTGCCTAATTTTTTATGGGATATAATATTATATATTAGTCCGTTCTCCTGTTCTAAACCGTACCCTAAGTCTCTTGAAGGGAAAATACGCTACTGGTACTACTGTGTTGGGTTAGCTTCGGACCCGTTTAATCAAAGCTGGTGGCAGCGATATGTGTGCCGACTGTTGAGGGATGCTGTAGTGACTGCGGCGTTAATAATTATTGTTCCTGCCTGAGTGGGAGTAGTTATCGCGTCGCTGCAACGTGCCCAATAGCCAGTACATAGCAGGCAGCCTTTCTGGCGACTAATTACCCAGGGTGCAGTACCTAATATGACCTGAGAGTAAGGGGGGCGCCAGAGAGCTGCAAGTGTTAAGTGGAACTGTAAGCGGGATATCCATAAATCCCTGCAGTTCGTGGTATATAGGAAAGCAGTGGGATACCTAGAATAAGCCCCTGCTGTAAACTAAGAGGTAAATAGCCTTGTGTGTGTTGTTTCATCACATTGTAGCAGTGGAGGGATAACTAAGATAAGCCCCCTGCACATGTGATAGCCGTCTGTTGGCCTCAAGTCACCTCAATCTGTGACGTAGGGGTGACGGTCACGGTGGGAATCCTGACCAATTGGTGACAGCGGTCAGGGGAATCGTGACACTCAGAAATTTAGCTCTATCTCCAGAAAACAAATCAGGAATAGGAATTCTTGGTTCTAACATAGAATTTTGAGCCACAAAGTCTTGAATATTTTGTACTCTTGCAGTGAGAAGATCCACACATGAAGACAGACCTTTAATGTCCATCACCACACCTGTGTCCTGAACCACCCAAATGTCTAGGGGAAAAAAAAGGCAAAACACAGTGCAAAGAAAAAAAAATGGTCTCAGAACTTCTTTTTTCCCTCTATTGAGAAGCATTAGTACTCTAGGCCTCCAGTACTGTTATGAATAGGTAATTCAGAACCACAATGGACCTTGAAGTTCAGAGCACACAAGTGACCTGACAAAAACCACAAAACATAGGACGAGCTCTGAGACGTGGGAACTCTGCTGACCGCAATCCCTAAACCTATCAAACCACACTAGAGGTAGCCGTGGATTGCGCCTAACGCTCCCTATGCAACTCGGCACAGCCTGAGAAACTAGCTAGCCTGAAGATAGAAAAATAAGCCTACGTTGCCTCAGAGAAATTCCCCAAAGGAAAAGGCAGCCCCCCACATATAATGACTGTGAGTTAAGATGAAAATACAAACACAGAGATGAAATAGATTTAGCAAAGTGAGGCCCGACTTACTGAATAGACCGAGGATAGGAAAGATAGCTTTGCGGTCAACACAAAAACCTACAAACAACCACGCAGAGGGGAAAAAAGACCCTCCGCACCGACTAAAGGTACGGAGGTGCTCCCTCTGCGTCCCAGAGCTTCCAGCAAGCAAGCAAAACCAAAAAAGCAAGCTGGACAGAAAATATAGCAACAAAAGTAACACAAGCAGAACTTAGCTTATGCTGAGCAGACAGGCCACAGGAACGATCCAGGAGGAAGCAAGACCAATACTAGAACATTGACTGGAGGCCAGGATCAAAGCACTAGGTGGAGTTAAATAGAGCAGCACCTAACGACTTAACCTCATCACCTGAGGAAGGAAACTCAGAAGCCGCAGTACCACTCGTGACCACAGGAGGGAGCTTGATCACAGAATTCACAACAGTCCACCACATGAGTCCAAATCTGCGGCAACCTGTCCACCACCGCATCCACACCAGGACAGTCCGAATGCTCAACCTGCCCTGAAGAGAAACGAGGATGGAAACCAGAATTGCATAAAAAAGGAGAAACTAAAGTAGCCGAGCTGGCCCAATTATTAAGGGCGAACTCAGCCAAAGGCAAGAAGGACACCCAATCATCCTGATCAGCAGAAACAAAGCATCTCAGATATGTCTCCAAAGTCTGATTAGTTCGTTCGGTTTGGCCATTAGTCCGAGGATGGAAAGCCGAAGAAAAAGACAAATCAATGCCCATCTTAGCGCAAAAGGACCACCAAAACCTCGAAACAAACTGGGAACCTCTGTCCGAGACGATGTTCTCCGGAATGCCATGCAAACGAACCACATGCTGGAAAAACAATGGCACCAAATCAGAGGAGGAAGGCAATTTAGACAAGGGTACCAAATGGACCATCTTAGAGAAGCGTTCACAAACCACCCAAATGACCGACATCTTTTGAGAAACAGGGAGATCAGAAATAAAATCCATGGAAATATGCGTCCAGGGCCTCTTCGGAATCGGCAAGGGCAAAAGCAACCCACTGGTACGAGAACAGCAGGGCTTAGCCCGAGCACAAATCCCACAGGACTGCACAAAAAAAACGCACATCCCGTGACAAAGAAGGCCACCGAAAAGATCTAGCCACCAAATCTCTGGTACCAAAGATTCCAGGATGACCAGCCAATACTGAACAATGAATCTCCGAGATAACTCTACCAGTCCATCTATCAGGGACAAACAGTTTCTCCGTAGGACAACGGTCAGGTCTATCAGCCTGAAACTTTTGCAGCACACGCCGCAAATCAGGGGAAATGACAGACAAAATTACCCCTTCTTTAAGAATACCCGCCGACTCCGGAACACCCGGAGAGTCAGGCACAAAACTCCTTGACAGGGCATCAGCCTTCACATTCTTAGATCCCAGAAGGTATGAAACCACAAAATCAAAACGGGAGAAAAAGAGCGACCATCGAGCCTGTCTACGATTCAACCGTTTGGCAGACTCGAGATAAGTCAAATTCTTGTGATCCGTCAAGACCACCACGCGATGTTTAGCTCCTTCAAGCCAATGTCGCCACTCCTCGAATGCCCACTTCATGGCCAACAACTCCCGATTGCCCACATCATAATTGCGCTCAGCAGGCGAGAATTTTCTAGAAAAGAAGGCACATGGTTTCATTACCAAGCCATCAGAAATTCTTTGCGACAAAACAGCCCCTGCTCCAATTTCAGAAACATCAACCTCCACCTGAAAAGGGAGCGAAACATCTGGCTGGCACAACACAGGGGCAGAAGCAAAACGACGCTTCAACTCCTGAAAAGCCGCTACAGCCGCAGAGGACCAATTGACCACATCAGCACCTTTCTTGGTCAAATCAGTCAACGGTTTAGCAATACTGGAAAAGTTAGCGATGAAGCGACGATAAAAATTAGCAAAGCCCAGGAACTTCTGCAAGCTCTTCACAGATGTCGGCTGAGTCCAATCATAAATGGCCTGAACTTTAACAGGGTCCATCTCGATAGTAGAAGGGGAAAAAATGAAACCCAAAAATGAAACCTTATGAACTCCAAAGACACTTTGACCCCTTCACAAACAAGGAATTCGCACGAAGGACCTGGAACACCATTCTGACCTGCTTCACATGAGACTCCCAATCATCCGAAAATACCAAAATGTCATCCAAATATACAATCATAAATCTATCCAGGTACTCTCGGAAGATGTGAAACCAGAACACATGAGCTGCGCGCACTGTGAACAAGCCCGTAGAGACATGTTCACACCACCAAGAGGCTTGAAAACACAAAAAAGCACAGTAAAACCAAAAACACACTGTTGCAAAAAAATTACAGTGGACAGCAAGTGCTAGTAAAAAGATGGAAAAAACAGGGTATTTGGTTGATACGTTTTTTGCAAAAAATGTATATTAAGCCGCTCTACCAAACATCAAGGTATACCCATATCAGAGCAGTCCTAACTAATGTATGTAATCCCTATCTGATGTATTTAAAACCTGGTCATATGTACAATACCTGTATGAGCAGGATTCAGAAAAGGAATGTCCATGTGGACACGCTGGACAGAACGGCTCCTGTGCGCACAGCTCAAAAAAAGGAGGGGTGGAGGCCTCCCCAATCTTGTGGACACAAGAAAACAATTATGTTAAACCAGAACACATGAGCTGCGCGCACTGTGAACAAGCCCGTTGAGACATGTTCAACCAAAAACACACTGTTGCAAAAAAATTACAGAGGACAGCAAGTGCTAGTAAAAAGATGGAAAAAACAGGGTATATAAAAAACGTATCAACCAAATACCCTGTTTTTTCCATCTTTTTACTAGCACTTGCTGTCCACTGTAATTTTTTTGCAACAGTGTGTTTTTGGTTTTACTGTGCTTTTTTGTGTTTTCAACTATCGGAAGATGTCATGCATAAAGGACAGAAACACAGATGGAGCATTAGAAAGCCCGAATGGCATAACCAGGTTCTCAAAATGGCCCTCGGGCGTATTAAATGCTGTTTTCCATTCATCACCCTGTTTAATTCGCACAAGATTATACGCCCCTCGAAGATCTATCTTGGTGAACCAACTAGCCCCCTTAATCCGAGCAAATAAATCAGACAGCAGCGGCAAAGGATACTGAAATTTGACTGTGATCTTATTAAGAAGGCGGTAATCAATACAAGGTCTCAAAGAACCATCCTTCTTGGCCACAAAAAAGAACCCTGCTCCCAATGGTGACGACGACGGGTGAATATGACCCTTCTCCAAGGATTCCTTAATATAACTCCGCATAGCGGCGTGCTCTAGCACAGATAAATTAAACAGACGGCCCTTCGGAAACTTACTACCAGGAATCAAATTAATAGCACTGTCGCAAACCCTATGAGGAGGTAGGGCACCAGATTTGGGCTCTTCAAATACATCCCGGTAATCTGATAAAAACTCAGGGACTTCAGAAGGAGTGGAAGGCGAAATTGACAGCAATGGAACATCACCATGTACCCCCTGACAACCCCAGCTGGACACAGACATAGATTTCCAATCCAATACTGGATTATGGACCTGTAGCCATGGCAACCCCAAATTGACCACATCATGCAGATTATGCAACACCAAAAAGCGAATATCCTCCTGATGTGCAGGAGCCATGCACATGGTCAATTGAGTCCAGTACTGAGGCTTATTCTTGGCCAAAGGCATAGCATCAATTCCTCTCAATGGAATAGGATACTGCAAGGGCTCCAAGAAAAAACCACAGCGCCTGGCAAACTCCAAGTCCATCAAATTCAGGGCAGCGCCTGAATCCACAAATGCCATAACAGAATAGGACGACAGAGAGCAAATCAGAGTAACGGACAAAAGAAATTTAGACTGTACCGTACCAATGGTGGCAGACCTAGCGAACCGCTTAGTGCGCTTAGGACAATCGGAGATAGCATGAGTGGATTCACCACAGTAAAAACACAGCCCATTGCGACGTCTGTGTTCTTGCCGTTCAGCTCTAGTCAAAGTCCTATCACATTGCATAGGCTCAGGCCTATGCTCAGAGAATACCGCCAGATGGTGCACAGCTTTGCGCTCACGCATGCGCCGAATGATCTGAATGGCCAAGGACATAGACTCATTCAGACCAGCAGGCGTGGGAAATCCCACCATGACATCCTTAAGGGCTTCAGAAAGACCCTTTCTGAAAATTGCCGCCAGGGCACATTCATTCCACTGAGTAAGCACAGACCACTTTCTAAACTTCTGACAGTACACCTCCGCTTCATCTTGACCCTGACACAAAGCCAGCAAGATTTTCTCTGCCTGATCCACTGAATTTGGTTCATCATAAAGCTATCCAAGAGCCAGAAAAAACGCATTTACATCTCGCAGTGCAGGATCTCCTGGCGCAAGGGAAAATGCCCAGTCTTGAGGGTCACCACGCAACAAAGAAATTATGATTTTTACTTGTTGAACGGGGTCACCAGAGGAGCGGGGTTTCAAAGCTAGAAACAGTTTACAATTATTTTTGAAATTCAAGAATCTAGATCTATCCCCAGAAAATAAATCAGGAATAGGAATTCTAGGCTCTAACATAGGATTCTGAACCACAAAATCTTGAATGTTTTGTACCCTTGCAGTGAGATGATCCACACAAGAGGATAGACCCTGAATGTCCATCTCTACACCTGTGTCCTGAACCACCCAAAGGTCTAGGGGAAAAGAAAGACAAAACACACTGCAAAGAAAAAAAAAATGGTCTCAGAAGTCCTCTTATCCCTCTATTGAGATGCATTAATACTTTGGGCCAGCTGTACTGTTATGACCTGGTGGTTAGGAGCACCCGACCTGATAGTTAAACTCATACAGGACGAGCTCTGGAATGTGGGAGCTCTGCTGACCGCAAGCCCTAATCCTATCACAACAACTAGAAATAGCCATGGAGCGCTCCTGACGCTCCCTAGGCGCCTCTTCACAGCATCAGAGCAGCTAGCCCTAGAGATAGAAAATAAAGCCTACCTTGCCTCAGAGAAATTCCCCAAAGGAATAGGCAGCCCCCACATATATTGACTGTGAGAAAAGATGAATGTCACAAACGCAGAAATGAAAAGAGCAAAGAGAGGCCAGACTTACTAAATAGACAGAGGATAGGAAAGGAATCTTTGCGGTCAGCACAAAAACCTACAAAAGACCACGCAGAATATGCAAAAAAGACCTCCGCACCGACTCACGGTGTGGGGGGGGGGGCACTCTGCATCCCAGAGCTTCCAGCTAGCAAGACAAAATCAGGATAACCAGCTGGACAAAGAAACAATGAGCAAAAATAACAATAAGGAACTTAGCTTCTGCAGGAGATGACAGGTCACCAGGCAGATCCAGTAGCGAACAGAACCAATGCTAAAACATTGACAGCTGGCATGGAGTAACGATCTGAGTGGAGTTAAATAGAGAAGCCAACCAAAGGATAAACCACGTCACCTGTGTAAGGAACCTAAGAAGCAGCAGCTTCACTCCAGAGGGAGCCCATAGACAGAACTCACCGAAGTATCATTCACGACCACAGGAGGGAGTTCGACAACAGAATTCACAACAGGTTGCCTAGGCCCAGAGCTGCCACCAGATTTCGGCCATTGTCACACACTACCATGCCTGGCTGGAGATGCGCTGGAATAAACCACATGTCACTCTCATGCTTGATGGCATTCCAGCGCTCCTGCGCTGTGTGGCTTCGATTCCCCAAAGAAATTAATTTCAATACGGCCTGTTGATGTTTGGCCACGGCTGTTCTCATATCGGTCATAACAGGTAAGCGTTCACAGGTCCATGTGGAGGTGGACTGTGATGGCTCCTGCAGGAGAAACATTACCCCTTAGATCCCAGTCTAGAGCCTCTCACCTAGTCAAATTAGTTCTCATACTTCGCACTGACGAGGGCCAACAGCCCGAAACACCGTGTCTGCGAATTGAGATACAGATTTGGCTTTTATCCTAAGTCATATTGCACGACTCGTTAAAGGGTTGATTGTGACTTGTAGGATCGCTATTTCCAATAGGTGGCGCTATAGAGTTTCAGTCCTCTTTTTCTCAGAAGAGGCAATTTGCATATTGTAATTATTGTCTACTTCATTTAAACATGCTAAGCTCTAAGAAAATAAGTGCAGTCATTTTCCTTTGCAGCAAAATGGCTTTACAGGCAAGGACATTGCTGTTTGTAAGATTGTCTCTGAATCAACCATTTATCAAATCATCAATGTCATGCATGTGATTGTGGACTCACTGCTCCTTGGTCTGGGTTTACCTTTGGAGAGGTGTGGCTAAGTGGCCACCTGGTTTTCCCTAGAGCTCCTGTTGGTGGAGTTAGGCTTGATCTGCATGTGACCGTCAGGTAGCACTCCAAGTGCAGTCCCTTCTACTGTGGCAGCTGAAGGGTCAGGAATCGCAAACATTAACTTAATGTCCAAGGCACGACTAAATGGTGATGCAGGTTTAAACATCGCTCTCCCTGGAACACTTGATAGTACGAACACTGTTGCAGGATCAGACAGTGCAGATCCTGGGACACTTGACAGACTTATGTATACTAATAGATCACAGACTGCATATGAGTCAACAGTGAGATGCAGCAGAAAAAAAGGCAAACACAGTTCTAAGATGTATTAAGAGAAGCATAGAGTTTAGATCATGTGAAATAATTATCCCCCTTTACTCATCCTTCGTCAAGCCTCATCTGGAATACTGTGTCCAGTTTTGGGCACCACATTTTAAAAAAGACAAAGACCTGGAGCAAGTTCAGAGAAAAGCTACCAGAATGGTAAGTGGACTGCAAAGTATGTCCTACAAGGAACAATTAGAGGATCTGGGAATGTTTAGCTTGAAAAAAAGAAGGCTAAGAGGAGATTTAATAGCTGTCTACAAATATCTAAAGGGATGTCACAGTGTTAATATATAAAAATGAAGTCATATATAACACAACTATAACATTATAGTGGTCACGGTCACACAGGTGCAGTAATATAATATAGGAATCACAATAGAAAATGTTTACCTTTGGCCATGTTACATAGTAGAACACCTCTTCAGACAGTGCAGATCCTGGAAAATTTATGTTAGACACTGGTGCTGGTTCAGGTACTGCCGAAGCCGACCGACTTAATGCCTTCAGGTTCAGGTACCGCAGAAGCGGTTTCCAGGCTCGGTGGGTTCAACAACAGGTCAGGTTCTAACACAGGAACATTTTCCGATTCAGACTAGGAAAGTTCAGTAACAGGTTCAGGTTCTAACAGAATAGGTTCAGGGATTGGTTCAGGTATAATTTTAGGGACCTGACAACTAACTAACAGGGACTACCTCAAACTAACACTAAAGAGTACGTTGTACAGGCACCTCCTTACAGGGGAGCATGCCTTAAATACTAGATGCATCCTAGATATTGGCTGGGGACATATTCAGAAAGCGCACACTTCCCCTGTAGGAGGTGGGAAACATGCGCACTAAGCCAGGAGCCATGCATGGGCCCGGAAGCTGGAAACCATGACAGGACAGAGACACCACCAATCAGCTGTGGCGAGTATTTCAGCATCCCTGCCGGGAGGAGGAAGAGCTAACATGCAGGGACACAGGCATTAGCATTACAATCAAGAACTTAAGAGATAGAGTTTGCTGTAAAGAATTTTCAATAAGCACAAGAAAGTCTACAAAGTGCCAGGACTATCTCCTAAAAATGACTCAGCTACCTATCTGTTCAACACCAGTGCAGAGCTTGCTGAGAAATGGCAGTAGGCAGATGTCAGTAGATCTATTGAAACAGATATATCAGAACAAAAACCATCGCAAAAATTGTGAATAGAGGCCTAATATCTACATTCACCTATATAATTAGCCAACAAACCACTCCTATATAAGAGATTGAATACTGAGAAATATGGTGTCAAACAGTCTGTCTGCAAAAGATACAATATTTTTTTTTATTTCATCATACAACAAATTTTTTAGGCATAGCCAATAATAGTAATAATATGTAGAAATCACAGGAACGTGAGATGTCGTCACGGACATGAGGCAGATCAAGAGTTAACTGATTTATTAACCCTGCTGTTCTGTTCGTATTTGCTATACACTTGTACTGTTACCGGGTCAATATGACCCGACCTATTAATTCTTGATTTTTAGCTACTCTAAGTGTTTTATTTGAATACTTTTTTCATTATTATGCTGTATGTGAATATGGTTGATCATAAACAAATGAAAAATTTAAACTTAATTTATTTTTTTTCATAAAAAGGTTACACAGGCTTTTTACAATTATCTTTGACTGTTGGCATTCTGCACACAAATAACAAAGAAGCTTTACATTACTATTACTAAAACATGAAATTTAACTTTTTGAAAACAATATTTATAAATCAACAAATGAAAAATCATAAAAACTTCAACCTTTTTAGAAAGAAAAAAGAAAAACTGAACATGTTCATGCGTTTTTACACTGAACACAATAATAAGATACATGTCCTTTACACAGATATTTTGAACATCCAGCACATGTCAGATTAGTCTTATTGTCACAGGAAGATGGACAGAAGCTACATCTCTTCCTTTTTTTGCTGGTAGCTGTGCTGCTGGTAGCTGTGCTGATGGAGGCCATGGATGTGGAGTCTCTTTCTTGAGCATGCTGGATACTTTTTACAATGACTGTTGCTCCTTCACTTCTGAGGGTCACTTTTCTGCTCTCAATATATGGCCTAACCAGGGATTTGCCCAATTCCTCAAGAAATACTCTTCTTTTATGCAGCTTATTCCGGTTCCAATCGGGGTCGATTTCTCTACATAAGACAAATGCATTGTATGCAAAAACGTCCGGTATGTTATAAAATAAAATCATTGGCCACCGATTGGTTTTATGTTTGAATGTATATGTTGATATTGCTTGGTCTAAAGTATCATCTGCTCCCTTTGTGGCTTTATAACCCAAAATAATGTCAGATTTTCTGTCTTCTCTATCACTTACGGCATTGTCATGGTGCATTGTGCTCATTAAAATTACCTAAGTTTGGAAAAGAAAAGAATAGTTGTAAAGATATGTATTCACAGCGTCAGTCAATAGACATTTTTTTATAAAATTTTTAGAAATTTTAGAAAGACGCCTAAAATGAAAGACATTTAGAAAGACCTACAGAATTAGGATTAGAATAGACATTTTTATCCAAGTTTTGAAAAAAAAAAAAAGAATACCTGTAAAGATGTGTATTCACAGCTCAGTGCTCTCTCTCTCTCACAGACTCCAGTGTCTCTTTCACAGGACTTAGCTTCAGGGTGAAAGTCAAATGACTGGTGTCCAATTTATAATACAACAGTGTCTTCTCTCACAAACTGAAAATGCATTTGACTAAATAAATACTTGATTACTGATGACAGTGAAACCCCCAGCCTTTGAATGATAGACAACCAGTCTCCTCTCTCACAAACAGCAAATGGATAATACTAGATAATTACTTGTTTACTGATAAGAACAGTGAAACCACCACCATTTTGAGATGAAGTACACATAAAAAAACATAACTTTTGCAGTCCGAAATAAATCACAGACCTGTAGAACAGTATAAAATGCTATCGGGTCATATTGACCCGAACAGTACAAGTGTAACAATCAGCGTGCAGCAAAAAGTAAACAAAAAAAAAAAGCAAAAAAATATATAGAGCTCCACAAATGAGGAGAAGTCAAAATACCACTTGTTTCAAATCCTCATATAAAAAAATCTGCAGGGTCTCAAAAATAATTTCGGGTCATATTGACCCGAACAGTACAGCAGGGTTTAACAACACGAATACTCCGTGCAGGGAGTATAACGACTCGGGATGTATGTAAGGGAGTAGGGCAGAACTGTGAGCTAGGAAGGAACAGGGATGCACAACAGTTCGATAGGTAGAAACAAAGGCAATAAAACTTATGAGTCTGTAATTTTCTTGATTGCAGTGTCTCGTTTCTCCAACAGTGGCACCGACAACAGTGGCAGGATGGAGTTCCAATCCACAGAGCGAGAGACGGGTCTTTGAATGATGCGGAGTGCTCCTGCACTCCCGAATGCCAGTGCTCAGTCCGGTACCGCCGGAACACAGTCCCGCTCTGCAGTGTACACAGGTACCTAAGGGGCTCTGGCTTAGTCACCTGCTTCTCTCTGCGCTGCGCACATGTTACAGTCACTGCTCTCAACTCAGAATCACCTCCTGGCATGGAGGTTAGCAGGAAACTGGCAGCCTGTCATCCACTTTCAGTAGACCGATATGCAAGGGGATCTTTCTAGCTGGCCAGTGCTCAAGGGGTGCTCTGCAGTCTCTGCTATCACTGCATCCGACTGTCCACTTAGCTTTCCCAACTCGACTCTCCCTCTTTTCCTGTGCGCAGCTCTTTTTAACCCGGGCTCGCCTACTGCAGTCACATGCAAGGGTCAGTCCTTATCTGAATGTCTTCTCCCCTGCAACATTGGTGACAGTCCCGGTAGTTCCGAAATCTGTGTGAGAAAGCTACACCCGATCTTGTTCTTCCTCTTACAAATCTTTATTTTTATATAGCGCTAACATTTTTTGCAACGATTTATAGTTTTGCACACATTATCATTGCTGACAATCTAGAATCCCTATCAGATTGTCTTTGGAATGTGGGAGGAAGCCGGAGAACTGGAGGAAACCCACGCAAACACGGGAAGAACATACGAACTCCTTGCAGATCTTGTCCTTTGTGGAATTTGAACCCAGGACTCCAGTGCTGCAAGGCTATCATTGAGCCACCGCGCTGACCTAATAAATAATAAATATCAGTACAAAAGCACAATAGATTAATGACAAAGGACTCAGATAGTAAGAGTCTAGGGTCAACACAAAATCGGGTGATCGGGTGAATATTGTTTCTAGGTATATTTGATACAGGTCTAGCAGAAATTAAGTTCACCTTTAAGGGGTCAAGTAACCTACAGAATAGGATTAGTGTCAAAACTATTAGCAATTATAGTGAGATACTCATTTCTGCAAGATTGTGTATTAAAACAAATCACTTAAAGGACAAATTTAGAGACTAGTCAATCCAGAAGTTATTACTACCCATATAGATCACTATGTGATGCATGACTCACAGCCCCAACGTGCATTTCTCATGGGCTTCCACAGGGGGCCATGAATATCAGAACATCTGCATGAACAGAGTCAAAGACTTTTGGATGCAGACTTGTTGTCAAGAAGGACAAAGCAAAGCTGCCACTTTTCTCCCCCCAAAAAACTATGAAGGATAGACTGATATTTTGCAAGAAGTACTGACATTGGATGACTGAGATGTAATGATTTTCTTTGAGGAAGCCTGCTTCAGACTGTTTGGGACATCTGGATGAATCTTTGTCCCGAGAAGAAAAGGCGAGTGTTTCTATGAGTCTTGTGTCATGCCAACAGTAAAGCATTCCGAGACCATTCATTGTGTGCTGTTGCTTTTTATCCAAGGGAGTGGGCTCACTTACAATTTTGCTCAAGAATACTACCAAAATAAATAATTATATTTAAACATTTTCCAAGAGCAAATTCTCCCAACAACCCAGGTGCTCATTGGTTATGAACAATGCATTTTTCAGCATGACTGACAAGGCAAAAGAGATCATTAAGTAGCTCAGAGAACACAATATTGAAATATTGGGGTGAGAGCCAGGAAAATCATCAATCTATCTCACCTCCTAATGAGCCACATTTGGTGAAACGCGTATATGTTACTGAAACATTAACTATAAGTACCCCTTTATTTGCTGTTATCCTGATGTGTTTTTATATCAATTGTAGTTTGTATTGGATCATTTATCTGTTTTAGGCCTGTCATTATACCTACACTACCTTCGGTGAGGCAGCTCTGGGAGATACAAGTTTATTTATCTTAGCGACTCCCAAGGACAGCTGCCGTGAAGTGGGGGCGCCATATCCGCTGAAAAGTAGGGTGCCAACCTCCGCTGTTAGGTAGGATTGGATTTAGCAGGGAACAGCAAAATGAGGTACTGTAAATGTTTTTATCTATTATCTATGTGCCACTTTATTGATGTTGAACTGTTTGCATAACATCCCAGGTAACCAGTTGTTACAGTGGCATTGCTTTCCTCACAGGGAGAGTGATGTCACACTTGGAAGTGAGGAAGGATCCCTTTGACAGATATTCAGCACATACAACACTGTCTATGCCGTCAATCTGCAGTAGGTGTTGCTAGCTGTTAAACAAGTTGACCCGAACAGCATGCAGCATAAGGACAAACTGTTAAAGGAACAATTTATTGAAGGACTTTTGTTTGGCACCCATCGGACGCACTTGCGCATCCTGGCCCTGCAAAATCCTGACCTGGACTTTGCACAATTCAAGGACAGGGCCATATGGGTACTGCTTGAGCCTAATCCCAGTCGCATAGCATCCGCTAGGCGCCCAGCAATCAACTACCATCAGGAAGCAGCATCCTTTCATCAGGTCCCTGTTGAGGCTGACGCACAGACTTTAGATGATGACTGTTATGGACCTGGTGGTTAGGAGCACCCGGCACGACCTGATAGTTAAACTCACACAGGACAAGCTCTGGGATGTGGGAGCTCTGCTGACTGCAACCCCTAATCCTATCACACAACTAGAAATAGCCATGGAGCGTTCCTGACTCTCACTAGACGCCTCTTCACAGCCTAAGAGCTAGCTAGCCCTAGAGATAGAAAATAAAGCCTATCTTGCCTCAGAGAAATTCCCCAAAGGAAAAGGCAGCCCCCACATATATTGACTGTGAGTAAAGATGAAAGTCACAAACACAGAAATGAAACAGGTTTCAGCAAAGGGAGGCCAGACTTACTAAACAGACAGAGGATAGGAAAGGTATCTTTGCGGTCAGCACAAAAAACTACAAAAGACCATGCAGTGTGTGCAAAAAGACCTCCGCACCGACTAATGGTGCGGAGATGCCACTCTGCATCCCAGAGCTTCCAGCTAGCAAGGCAAAATCATAATATGTAGCTGGACAAGGAAACAATGAACAAATATTAACAAGCAGGAACTTAGCTTCTGCTGGAGTAGACAGGTCACCAGAAAGATCCAAGAGCGAACTGAACCAATGCAGGAACATTGACAGCTGGCATGGAGTAACGATCTGAGTGGAGTTAAATAGAGCAGCCAACCAAAGGATAAACCACGTCACCTGTGTAAGGAACCTCAGAAGCAGCAGCTCCACTCACAGCCACCAGAGGGAGTCCATGGACAGAACTCGCCGAAGTACCATTCACGACCACAGGAGGGAGTTCGACAACAGAATTCACAACAGTACCCCCCCCCCTGAGGAGGGGTTACAGAACCCTCACCAGAGCCCCCAGGCCGATCAGGATGAGCCAAATGAAAAGCACGAACTAGATCGGCAGCATGAACATCAGAGGCAAAATCCCAGGAATTATCTTCCTGACCATAACCCTTCCACTTGACCAGGTACTGGAGTTTCCGTCTCGAAACACGAGAATCCAAAATCTTCTCCACCACATACTCCAACTCCCCCTCAACCAACACCGGGGCAGGAGGATCAACGGAGGGAACCATAGGCGCCACGTATCTCCGCAACAACGACCTATGGAACACATTATGGATGGCAAAAGAAGCTGGAATGTCAAAACAAAATGACACAGGATTAAGAACTTCAGAAATCTTATATGGCCCAATGAAACGAGGAAACCTTCATAGGAACATGACGAGATGACAACCAAACCAAATCCCCAACATGAAGTCAGGGACCAACACAGTGCCGGCGGTTAGTGAAACGTTGAGCCTTCTCCTGGGACAATGTCAAATTGTCCACCACATGAGTCCAAATCTGCTGCAACCTGTCCACCACAGTATCCACACCAGGACAGTCCGAAGGCTCAACCAGCCCTGAAGAGAAACGAGGATGGAAACCAGAATTACAGAAAAAAGGGGAAATCAAAGTAGCCGAGCTGGCCCAATTATTAAGGGCGAACTCAGCCAAAGGCAAGAAGGACACCCAATCTTCCTGATCAGCAGAAACAAAGCACAAAAAGACCGCCAAAACCTCGAAACAAACTGGGAACCTCTGTCCGAGACGATGTTCTCCAGAATGCCATGCAAACGAACCACATGCTGGAAAAACAATGGCACCAAATCAGAGGAGGAAGGCAATTTAGACAAGGGTACCAAATGGACCATCTTAGAGAAGCGATCACAAACCACCCAAATGACCGACATCCTTTGAGAAACAGGGAGATCAGAAATAAAATCCATGGAAATATGCGTCCAGGGCCTCTTCAGGACCGGCAAGGGCAAAAGCAACCCACTGGCACGAGAACAGCAGGGCTTAGCCCGAGCACAAGTCCCACAGGACTGCACAAAAGAACGCACATCCCGTGACAAAGAAGGCCACCAAAAGGATCTAGCCACCAAATCTCTGGTACCAAAGATTCCAGGATGACCAGCCAACACCGAACAATGAACCTCAGAGATAACTCTACTAGTCCATCTATCAGGGACACACAGTTTCTCCGTAGGACAACGGTCAGGTCTATTAGCCTGAAACTTCTGCAGCACGTGCCGCAAATCAGGGGAGATGGCAGACAAAATTACCCCCTCTTTAAGAATACCCTCCGGCTCCGGAACACCCAGAGAGTCAGGCACAAAACTCCTTGACAGGGCATCAGCCTTCACATTCTTAGATCCCGGAAGGTATGAAACCACAAAATCAAAACGGGAGAAAAAGAGCGACCATCGAGCCTGTCTAGGATTCAACCGTTTGGCAGACTCGAGATAAGTCAAATTCTTGTGATCCGTCAAGACCACCACGCGATGTTTAGCTCCTTCAAGCCAATGTCGCCACTCCTCGAATGCCCACTTCATGGCCAACAACTCTCGATTGCCAACATCATAATTGCGCTCAGCAGGCGAGAATTTTCTAGAAAAGAAGGCACATGGGTTCATCACCGAGCCATCAGAACTTCTTTGCGACAAAACAGCCCCTGCTCCAATCTCAGAAGCATCAACCTTGACCTGAAACTGGAGCGAAACATCTGGCTGGCACAACACAGGGGCAGAAGAAAAACGACGCTTCAACTACTGAAAAGCCTCTACAGCCGCAGAGGACCAATTGACCACATCAGCACCTTTCTTGGTCAAATCAGTCAACGGTTTAGCAATACTAGAAAAATTAGCGATGAAGCGACGGTAAAAATTAGCAAAGCCCAGGAACTTCTGCAGGCTCTTCACAGATGTCGGCTGAGTCCAATCATAAATGGCCTGAACTTTAACAAGGTCCATCTCGATAGTAGAAGGGGAAAAAATGAAACCCAAAAATGAAACCTTCTGAACTCCAAAGAGACACTTTGACCCCTTCACAAACAAGGAATTCGCACGAAGGACCTGGAACACCATTCTGACCTGCTTCACATGAGACTCCCAATCAACCGAAAAGACCAAAATGTCATCCAAATATACAATCATGAATCTATCCAGGTACTCTCGGAAGATGTCATGCATAAAGGACTGAAACACAGATGGAGCATTAGAAAGCCCGAATGGAATAACCAGGTACTCAAAATGGCCCTCGGGCGTATTAAATGCTGTTTTCCATTCATCGCCCTGTTTAATTCGCACAAAATTATACGCCCCTTGAAGATCTATCTTGGTGAACCAATTAGCCCCCTTAATCCGAGCAATCAAATCAGACAGCAGCTTCAAAGGGTACTGAAATTTGACCGTGATCTTATTAAGAAGGCGGTAATCAATACAAGGTCTCAAAGAGCCATCCTTTTTGGCCACAAAAAAGAACCCTGCTCCCAATGGTGACGATGACGGGCGAATATGACCCTTCTCCAAGGATTCCTTTATATAACTCCGCATAGCGGCGTGCTCTGGCACAGATAAATTAAACAGTCGGCCTTTAGGAAACTTACTACCAGGAATCAAATTAATAGCACAATCGCAATCCCTATGAGGAGGTAGGGCCCCGGATTTGGGCTCTTCAAATACATCCCGGTAATCTGACAAAAACTCAGGGACCTCAGAAGGAGTGGAAGGCGAAATTGACAACAATGGAACATCACCATGTACCCCCTGACAACACCAGCCGGACACAGACATAGATTTCCAATCCAATACTGGATTATGGACCTGTAGCCATGGCAACCCCAAAACGACCACATCATGCAGATTATGCAACACCAAAAAGCGAATATCCTCCTGATGTGCAGGAGCCATGCACAAGGTCAATTGAGTCCAGTACTGAGGCTTATTCTTGGCCAAAGGCGTAGCATCAATTCCTCTCAATGGAATTGGATACTGCAAGGGCTCCAAGAAAAAAACCACAGCGCCTGGCAAACTCCAATTCCATCAAATTCAGGGCAGCGCCTGAATCCACAAATGCCATAACAGAATAGGACGACAGAGAGCAAATCAGAGTAACGGGCAAAAGAAATTTAGACTGTACCGTACCAATGGTGGCAGACCTAGCGAACCGATTAGTGCGCTTAGGACAATCGGAGATAGCATGAGTGGATTCGCCACAGTAAAAACACAGCCCATTCCGACGTCTGCGTTCTTGCCGTTCAGCTCTGGTCAAAGTCCTATCACATTGCATAGGCTCAGGCCTATGCTCAGAGAATACTGCCAGATGGTGCACAGCTTTGTGCTCACGCAAGCGCCGATCGATCTGAATGGCCAAGGACATAGACTCATTCAGACCAGCAGGCGTGGGAAATCCCACCATGACATCGTTAAGGGCTTCAGAAAGACCCTTTCTGAAAATTGCCGCCAGGGCACACTCATTCCACTGAGTAAGCACAGACCACTTTCTAAACTTCTGACAGTACACCTCCGCTTCATCCTGACCCTGACACAAAGCCAGCAAGATTTTCTCTGCCTGATCCACTGAATTTGGTTCATCATAAAGCAATCCAAGCACCAGAAAAAACGCATCAACATCACGCAATGCAGGATCTCCTGGCGCAAGGGAAAATGCCCAGTCTTGAGGGTCACCACGCAACAAAGAAATAATGATTTTTACTTGTTGAACGGGGTCACCAGAGGAGCGGGGTTTCAAAGCTAGAAACAGTTTACAATTATTTTTGAAATTCAAGAACTTAGATCTATCCCCAGAAAATAAATCAGGAATAGGAATTCTAGGCTCTAACATCGGATTCTGAACCACAAAATCTTGAATGTTTTGTACCCTTGCAGTGAGACACTCCACACAAGAGGACAGACCTTGAATTTCCATATCTACACCTGTGTCCTGAACCACCCAAATGTTTAGGGGAAAAGAAAGACAAAACACAGTGCAAAGAAAAAAAAATGGTCTCAGAACTTCTCTTATCCCTCTTTTGAGATGCATTAATACTTTTGGCCAGCTGTACAGTTATGGACCTGGTGGTTAGGAGCACCCGGCACGACCTGATAGTTAAACTCACACAGGACAAGCTCTGGGATGTGGGAGCTCTGCTGACCGCAACCCCTAATCCTATCACACAACTAGAAATAGCCGTGGAGCGTTCCTGACTCTCCCTAGACGCCTCTTCACAGCCTAGGAGCTAGCTAGCCCTAGAGATAGAAAATAAATCCTATCTTGCCTCAGAGATATTCCCCAAAGGAAAAGGCAGCCCCCCACATATATTGACTGTGAGTAAAGATGAAAGTCACAAACGCAGAAATTAAACAGGTTTCAGCAAAGGGAGGCCAGACTTACTAAACAGAGAGGATAGGAAAGGTATCTTTGCGGTCAGCACAAAAAACTACAAAAAACCACGCAGAGTGTGCAAAAAGACCTCCGCACCGACTAATGGTGCGGAGATGCCTCTCTGCATCCCAGAGCTTCCAGCTAGCAAGGCAAAATCATAATATGCAGCTGGACAAGGAAACAATGAACAAATAATAACAAGCAGGAACTTAGCTTCTGCTGGAGTAGACAGGTCACCAGAAAGATCCAAGAGCGAACTGAACCAATGCAGGAACATTGACAGCTGGCATGGCGTAACGATCTGAGTGGAGTTAAATAGAGCAGCCAACCAAAGGATAAACCACGTCACCTGTGTAAGGAACCTCAGAAGCAGCAGCTCCACTCACAGCCACCAGAGGGAGTCCATGGACAGAACTCGCCGAAGTACCATTCACGACCACAGGAGGGAGTTCGACAACAGAATTCACAACAGATGACCCCTCCGCAGGACTCCACCTCCAAGTTCAGAATCTGACCAAAAGCATAGCTGCAATAGCCAAAACCGTGCAGTTCCTACAAGAGTCACCTAAAGGAAAGATCCAGCTAGCTTCCAGTCCAGATGATGACCCCTGGTGATGGCAGAAGAGGGTCCCACCAACCAGAGGAAGAGACAATGACCGCTATCATCAGGACGGATGACCCATTTGTCACCGCTGCAACCAGGTGGTGCATATTGCAAACTTCTGCCATTTAAACAAGTGTCCCCTGGGGCAGAGGGCCAACCCCCGAAGTAAGATGACCAGGAGGCCCACAAAGCTGGTGAGCCAAGTACATCGGAGAACAACCAGTCCTCCCCATTGTCATCGACGGCATCCCGATGAACGCTTTACTGGACACCAACCTCAGGTGACGACTATGCCTTACATATTACTCGTGGCCCACATAATGACCTGACAATAGTAGCCAGCAATGGTCAGCCTTTGCCACAAGTGGGGTATAACTAGTTTACCATTAAGGTAGAGGGGGTACAATTGAAAACCCAAGGACTGGTGATTGTAGATCTTGACCAATGAGAATGTAACCCAATGATGACCTTAGGTACTAATGTCATAGAAAACTGTCTTGCCAAGTTTATTGTCTTGTTACAACTGGTGGCCGAAACTGCTGGTTCCAGTGAGCAGCGTGTCCTACAGAAAGAAATCAGAGCCCTGATGCACAGCTAGAACTGTCTGGTGGAGGAGTTGGCAGCATCACAATGAGTAGAAGTATTCCTAGGAGATCAAATATACCTGTGGTATATAGAATCACTAGAAGTGTAGCTATGAGAGAGTGCACTACACCAGTGGTAGCAAGAATAGTGAATCTTGGCAGGTCACTATCAATCCCTGTACTGCGTAGATCTACCCGTAGTACCAGACGTCAGATACACGCCCGTTACAGGGACTAAAGTATAAGATGTTAGTAATTGTTACCTGTTTAATACCTCTCTATCCTCACTTTATATTTGCAGTAAAAAGGTCAAAAGAGGTTGAATACAGTATTATGAGACCTCAGAATGCTTGGAAGTATTTTCTAGGCAATTGCAGGCTCTGCAGTATTGCAATTCTTTCGGAAAGTTTGATGAAGCTGGTGAATTTGAATTTCAAAAGATTCAGCACAGGTAGCTTGTTGGAAGTTGTTTCAAAAGTAACTTTTGTTGTTTGAATGATAGAAAGAAGAAATGGGCAAAACTTTCTAAGAGAGGAAACAAAATAAAATATAAGATTCTCACCATCTTCACATTTTATCTTAACCTCACTGGTAAATTGTAATCTTACCTTAGGCAGTGTTCACATTGCATTTTTCTGGCTGTTCAGTAGACCCATGGGTTTCAATGAGGCAACTGCAGTTTGAGACAGAAACAGCACTGGAAAGTAGGTCAAATGGAGTCCAACATTTGAATATCATTTTTGGTAGTAAAGCTATGATATTGAGAGAAGGGTCCTCCTTCATATCTTTATGTCAGATGAAAGAAAGCAGCAAAAAGCAGTGTATTTTAAATCCAAATTGATCACATGTTTCTTGATCCAAAAAGTCTTGGCACTCCCTGTAACTGTGTATCCTGTGTAGCTTTTTGACAAAATCTTACATAATATTAAATATATGTAAATAATTTAAGGTTCTCAGTTTTTAATTGAATTTTTAACAGTTTTTGAGCCCAGTGAAGATACAATTCTTCAACGCAGCATCAGACTAGTGTGCCAAGGGCCCACCAGTAACCATCTCCAGGGCCCCACTTTTCAGCTACATATAAATGTGACATTGCCATCAATCAAAAATTTACAGGTCTGGCAAAAATTGAGAGACCACTGCAAAATTTTCAGTTTGTCTGATTTTTCTCTTTACAGGCATATTTTTGAATAAAATGTAAATTGTTCTTATTCTATAAACTACTGACAACTAGGGTTTGAGTGAAACGGATCAGACAAATTAAAAAAATAGCCGACTTTCAGCAATGTCGGGTTTCATGAAACCCGACACTAGTATGGGATCGGCCATGAGGTTGGCGATCTGCGCGCAAAAGTCGCGTTTCATATTATGCTTTCAGCGCCATTTTTCAGCCAATGAAAGAGGACGCAGAGTGTGGGCAGCGTTATGACATAGGTCTCGGTCCCCACCATCTTAGAGAAGGGCATGACAGTGATTGGAAAAAACAGCAAAATAAGGCAGAGATGCTTACCTGCCTTGGTGTAACGAATGGAAACGGAGGCACAGGAGTTGAAGTTCACATTAGTTTTTATTTAGGTTTAATGTGGAACCTCGGGACCACGGACCGGGGGGCTCCGAAGAGGGCGTGACTACGTGAGCCCCAGACACCCGTGGTAAGTCCCCTCGAACAGGGACAGAGTGGGAAGCCTGGAGGACACGGGTGCTACCTCCAGTTAGACCCCAAACTCGTGGCAGCTGTCCCAGCGGGACAGTCGGACAAGCAGGGTTAGCGGGAGACGTGGAGCTAACCGGGTGATACCAGGTGTACGGGTAGAAGCTGGTTCCAATGGTACTGGCGTTGTCCGGAGATGATGATGGCGGATTGGCGGGACAAGACGGGATTGCGTAGATAGAACAGTCGTCGTCCAGGATAGCCGGGTAACTGGTAGCTGAAGATCTGTGGAAACAGACAGTATAAGTGGAGTTCAAGCGAAAGCACTTCAGAAACAAGAGCACTTGTCTTTTTGCCCCTCTGCGTGGTTGTTTGTAGGTTTTTGTGTTGACCTCAAAGCTATCTTTCCTTTCCTCGGTCTATTCAGTAAGTCGGGCCTCACTTTGCTAAATCTATTTCATCTCTGTGTTTGTATTTTCATCTTCACTCACAGTCATTATATGTGGGAGGCTGCCTTTTCTTTTGGGGAATTTCTCTGAGGCAAGGTAGGCTTATTTTTCTTTCTTCAGGACTAGCTAGTTTCTCAGGCTGTGCCGAGTTGCATAGGGAGCGTTAGGCGCAATCCACGGCTACCTCTAGTGTGGTTTGATAGGTTTAGGGATTGCGGTCAGCAGAGTTTCCACGTCTCAGAGCTTGTCCTATGTTTTGTGGTTTTTGTCAGGTCACTTGTGTGCTCTGAACTTCAAGGTCCATTGTGGTTCTGAATTACCTATTCATAACACCCAACACTTTGATTCTGTAAGTATTTTTCTAGTCCGTCGTGTAGCCACAGACCAAGGACCGTATACATCTAGTCCAAAGTTGGTTAAGGGGGGTTCAGTACTGAGTCTGTCGGGTGGAAGATTGCCCATCTTCGGATTTTGGAATGTGCCCCAGAGTTTGCGACACGTAACACAGTCGAAGATGAGTTTGCTCACTCTTCTCTTAGCTCCAACTATCCATAGTCAGCTGCCCGTAGGTTTCCTTCAGTGAACAAACGGCCTTGGTGTCTCACTAAGACATGATGAAGTTGAATCAGCAGGGTTGTTACGTGATGACGTCCAGGAATTATCACTGGGTGCTTCTCTGAAACTTCTACCTCAGCTTCTTGAAGACGACCACCGACTCTCAGCAGCCCATCTTGATTGACAATCGGATCGAGCTTCCTCAGCCCACTGACTTCAGGAATGGGTTGTCCCTTGTTGAGGTTGTCTATTTCTCTGCCATAGGTTTCTCTTTGTACAGCACGAAGTATTATAACCTTGGCTCTTTCCAGATCGGGAGCAGTAAATGCAAGCCTGCAGTGATGCCAACCTTTACAAGGTCTCTGGCTATCAGGTAGTGCTGACTTGTAGGACGGGGTTACATGATATAGACAAGCTATAGCTCGAACGAGTGACTTCCAGGTGGTGAACCTGCTGAACCGGTGAGATTCGATGTGGCAGCTTGAAATCTCTGTTTGTAGAGCAGACACTTGAGGTCGGATCTCTTAGTCTGTGTCTGGACCCACCAGTTCAAAAGTTTCAGGCCTGCTGATGTGGGGCATCGAACGGTAAAAAGAGGTAGGACCTGTGAACCATGAAGTGTCCTTCAGATATCTGGGTGCAACGGATCTAGTTGCATGGTCCGCAGGATTGTGGTGAGTAGGTACGTAGTGCCACTGATTAGGGCCGGTGGATCTTCTTATCCGAAGTACCCGGTTGCTGACGTAGACATAGAAGCGTCGCGTCTCGTTACAGATGTACCCCAGTACCACCTTGCTATCGGTGTAGAACTCTGCATCCTTGATCTTCAGCCTCATCGCATCCGAGATTAGTTCGGCCAACTCAACTGCGAGAACAGCAGCACAAAGTTCCAGTCTGGGTATCGTGTATTCACGAAGTGGCGCTAATTTCGTCCGACTCATAACGAACCCGATATAGCATTGTCCGCTTACGTCTATGGTTTTGAGGTACGCTACTGCTGCAATCACTTTGACTGATGCATCACAGAAAATACAAAGTCTTTCGGTCGTTTCACATGAAGGTTGGTCAGGGCTTCAAGAGACTTACTCCACTCCGCCCACAGGTCAGCCTTTTCTGATGGAAGTGGATCATCCCAATCAGTAGTGTCTTGGGTGAAGTCCCTGAGCATCAGCTTTCCTTGGATGGTTACTGGAGCTACAAATCCCAAAGGGTCGTATAAACTATTCACGAAGGAAAGAACTCCTCTGCGTGTGAAGGGTTTCTTATCCTTGCTGATCTGAAAGGTGAAGGTATCTGTCTTCAGGTCCCACAGCAATCCAAGGCTCCGCTGCATGGGAAGGGGGGTCGATGCTGAGGTCGAAATCCTTTAGATCGCTGGAATAGTCTTCAGAGGGAAAGGCTTCCATCAACTCTCGGCTGTTGGAAGAAATCTTGTTTAACCTTAGGTTAGACTGAGCGAGCATGTCACGAGTCCTCTTTAGTAGACTGATTGCGGCCTCACTTGTCGGTGTGGACTTCAAACAGTCATCCACGTAAAAATCCTTTTCCACAAAGGATCTAACGTCCGAGCCATACTCTTCTTCACCCTTTTTGGCAGAATGTCAGAGGCCGTAGATTGTGACCGCTGGGGAAGGGCTGTTCCCAAAGATATGTACCCGCATCCGGTACTCTGCGATGTCTTCGTCCGGGTCGTTGTCACGGTACCAGAAGAACCTCAGGTAGTTTCTGTGTTCCTCTTTGACGAGAAAACAGTGGAACATCTGTTGTATGTCAGCCATAAATGTTACTGAATCTCTACGGAAACAGAGTAATACTTCCAGAAGTCTGTTGTTGAGGTCTGGGCCCGACAGTAAGACATCATTCAATGACACGTCTTCGCATTTGGCACTTGAGTCGAATACCACCCTAATTTGACCTGGCTTCTTAGGATGGTACACTCCGAAGATGGGCAGGTACCAACACTCCTCTCCGTGTCGAAGTGCAGGTGCAATCTCTGCGTGGTTGTTCTGGAATATCTTTCCCATGAAGGTAAAGAAATGTTCCTTCGTCTCAGGTGACTTCTGAAGCTTGTGTCTTAGGGAAATTCCTTGTTGTTGGGTAGGCGTCTCCTCTGAGGTCGAAATGGTAGAGGTGCGACCCAACTATTCAACGTATCCTTGACTATTTGTTCGTCCATGATGTCCAAGAATATCTTGTCTTCTATAGACATCGCTACCTTGTTGTCTTCCTTCGTCCTGTGGAAGACTGTACATCCTATGTGGTCTTCTTCACCTTCACAGGCGTGGTCTTCGTTGATAGGAACTGAGAAAGGGCAAGGTAGGGGAGTGCTGCTCGGTAGTTCCTTTACCAGCAAACCATTGTGACATGGCTGGAAGAGAGATGGACGTCCATTTTCTAGTGTGCTGGTAAGCATACTGTTGACTGAGACCGGCTTGTGTGCTCCACCTAGACAGACATCTCCTACAATGACCCATCCAAGGTCTTGCCTCTGAGCGTACGGAGCATTCCGTGAGCCGTTGATATATTCTCTAGTCTTGTGGACTCGTAGTATATCTTTTCCCAGAAGTAAAGCTATTGGGGCTTCCGGTTCTAAGTCAGGTATCAGGTGGGCTATACGCTTCAGGTGGGGGTGATACGTTGCCACCTCTGGTGAAGGTATCTCAAACCTGTTGTCAGGAATCTGGTTGCACTCCAGGATGGTCAGTAGTGACAGACAGGTCTGGCCATCCATGGACTCCACTTTGTATCCGGTTGCTTTCCTCCCCACCGTCTCGACGGTACCTGAACATGTCCTAAGGGAGTAGGGAGAACCGGGGCCTACAATGTTGAAGTTGTCAAAGAAGATGGACCTGGCTAAAGACCTATTACTTTGGTCATCTAGGATTGCATATATCTTGAGCGCTTTGTCTCTGTGGCCTGTTGGATAGACTCGGACAAGGCAGATTTTTGAGCAGGATCTTCCTCCCGTGAGTCCCTTACAGATCTCCATACATTGAGAGATGACCACAGGGGTGTCTTCGTCGGTGTTCTTCTGTTTCTCATCGTGCTCCTCTGCCTGTGACAACACTCCTGGAGGTGGTCTAGGATGCAAGGCTGTATTGTGATCCGTGCTGCTGCATTCTGCACATTTCATGCTAGCTCCACAGTTCCTGGCGAAGTGAGAGGCTGTAGCACAGCATTTGAAGCAGATGTTGTTTTCCTTGAGGAAACCTTTGCGATCCTCTAAAGTCTTCTCCCTGAAGGCTCTACACTTTAGTAGAGGATGTGGTTTCCTGTGTAGAGGACACTGCTTACTGACATCCTGAGGTTTGCTCTCTTCCGTAGGGGGCTTAGTTGTCTTGTGCGGAGGACCTGTGGAATCAATATTAGTTTTATGGACTGCCACGGGTGTCTTACTGGGTTTGACACCAGGGGTAGTGGAACATGACAGAGTGAAGTCAAAACTAGGGTCATTTCTGATCTTGGCTTGCTGGGTGACAAACTCAACAAATACAGTAAAAGGAGGGAATGGTACGTTATGAATTTGTTTATACCGTGAACCATGTATAATCCACCTTTCTGGAAGATTGTAAGGAAGTTTTTGTACTATTGGATTGACACCCCTAGCAGTGTCTAAGAATGCCAATCCAGCCAAGTGACCTTCCTTCTGGGCGACCTGTAACTCTATCAATAAATCACTCAATTCTCTAAGTCTTTGATAACCCTTGGGCCCTAACTTAGGGAAATCATCAATTCATTTGAATAAAGCATTCTCTATTACTTCTACGGACCCATAGCATTCGTCAAGTCTTTCCCACACTTTACGTAGACCTATGTGTGGGTATTCTATGTTAATGTCTCTTAGTCTTTTAGCATGCTCGACCGATTCAGTTCCAAGCCACTTTATCAGGAGATCTAACTCCTCACTACTAGAAAGGTCCAGTCCCTGAATGGCGTTCTGGAACGAAGCTCGCCGCGACCTATAGTTTTCGGCTTTGTCAGTGAACTTTACAAGTCCTTTTGTTACCAGTTCTCGGCGGGCAAAGAACTTTGCCAAGTCTACGGTGGCTTGATCAGTGTTGGTACGAGCCGGTATGTTATAGCCATGTCTAGTGTGTGGTGCATCACCATACCTGTGAGATGCTCTTGGCTTCGGACAGTCTGCATTGTACCTTTCTGGTGAAGATGTCTCTTTAAGGTGAGGTGGGAGCTGTACCTTCTTCTCAGTGGAACGGTAGCTGTGGTCGACTCCTCTGTGTTGGACGTCTTCTTGTTTGTAGTAGCGAATTTCGGGGTTGGATCGATGATAATCGAAGTAGGCTGATCGATGTAGTCTATCTAGGGTGTTGTCCATGCTGGAGTGTCGATGAACGTACTCTGCAACGCGCTGAGCTGGATCTTGCTGCTCTAGATCTGTTCCAAGAACGTTGCTGCGTCTCTCATAATCAGGATCCTTCATGGCTTCCAAGTACTCTGCCTTAGCTATTGCAGCTGCTGCCTCTTTGTCTGCCATAAGTCTTTCTAGAGACACTTGCAGGCGCGCACTTTCTGCCTCTTGCTCTGCCCGCAAATGTGCGGTTTCAGCTTGCAGGCGTGCAGTTTGTTCTGCCTGCAAACGTGCCTTTTCTGCCTCATGCTCTGCTTGTCTCAGCTTTAGATGCATTTCTTTCTCGGCAAAGGAGGACCTCGCTTTGGCTGCTTCAGCTTCAGCACGAGCGACAGCAGCCAGCTCTGCTAATGATGACCTGTTAGAGCTTGCTCGTGACCTCGTCTTGAGTGAGGATGTGCTGTTTCGAGACATTGTGCACTTAGCTGCGTACTGCTGAGTGTTTAGGCGGGAAACTGAGTCTATGTGCGGTGAGCTTCCGCGTAGCGGGAATGATGTAGCTCTTCTTGCCGGGCTGCAGTATAGTTCTGCGGCTGTATGGTGGCTGCTGTGATACCTGAATGCGGAGCAGTGTAGGTGTTAGCGGTTCCGTGCAGTCTGATCAACTACAGCCTGCGACCGTTTCACTGATGGCAGCTAATCTGTTCTTACTTTACAATCACCGCCTGCGACTGGCGGTCTCGTTTTTCACTCTTCTGCCTTCCTCCACGTAGGATGCTGTGTGGATTCCAACATACGGCTAAACCTTCATCCACATCCCAGTAAACAGACTGTATTGATGCTTAAGTCTTATTTATTAGGGTGATAACCAAAACTATAACGTTGAACAACAATGGTGGACAGTATTCATAGTAGATGATCGAATAGTGAATGATGATGATGTACAAAGTGGATGTTCAGTGAATAATCAGAGTGGATGACTGGTGAAAAACTGTAAAGAATAACAGCATTTCAGTATATGCACATACAGGGTGCAATCACATAAATAACTGGGACATAACAGCAAGAATTATACAGAGTGCATTACACAGTAATTCTGCAGCACTGCCCTATTCTATTCAAAGATGCATCTATCTAAATGCAGAGTACACATTAACCTAACTGCAAGCTGCAAAGCACAATCTGCCTAACTATATCTGACTATAGGAGCTGCATAAGGCTTAAATACTAACACAAACATAAGATGCATTAAACCTTTATAAACGTACCGAGATCCGTTAGGACAGGGGTAAGAAAGGAAGCGAGACAGGAGCACGTGTGCCTCTCTTCAGACCAGAGGAAAATGGCTACTGAAGCTTGTCTTTCACAAGAAGAATGAGGGCGGAACTTACCCAGAAGACATTGCTCTTCTGAGGGAAAGGTTGGTAAACAACACGAAAAGTAGGCAACTGATGACCTCCAGTGGCCACAACTTGAATAAAAAGATAATAACCTTTCTGCACATTAAGATGGGCAGAACACACTGGCAGGCAGTTGGATGGCAGACATGGAGTTGTCTGGTGTGCAGTGGTCAAAGCTACAAGACCTCTGTCTAGTCCTTCAGTGTTTTGAGAAATGCACACAGCTGGTAAGTGCAGACGATGCCATCATAAGCATGAGCTTCCCACTAATGCATCTGCTGATGCAAAGTTTGACGCACATCAAGGAGCAGGCATCTGCAGCCGAGGAGGAGGGAAGCCTTGATGACAGTCAGCCATTGTCTGGTCAGGGAACTCTCCTGGACGAGGTGGCGGACGAAGAGGAGGAGGAGGAGGATGATGGGGATGAATATTTATGGGAGTAGGATGCTTCTCAGGGGGCAATAGAAACTGGTGGTGTTGCAAGGTCAGGTACAGGGTTTTGCGGGCCACAAGTGATGTTGATTTGCAAGAAAGTGCTCCTCAACCCAGCACAAGCAATGAATTGACACCTGGAACATCGGCCCACATGCCTTTCATATCCTAAAAAGGGACACCCGCATTATGAAAATGATGACTGATGACGATTACTGTTTGGCCTGCCTCCTGAATTCACGATGCAAACTAAAATTACAAAATATCATGCCACATGAGAACCTTGAGCAAATATTGGCTACCAAACAAGCAACTCTTGTAGACCATTTGGTTCAGGCATTCCCAGCTCACAGCGTCGGTGATGGTTCTCACAAAAGCCGTAGGGGGCAACGTGGCAGAGGTGTTAGAGGTGCACAAATCCGAAGTGGCGTTGGACAGGGGTTTTATCACCAGGTTGTGGAGTGATTTTGCAATTACCGTTGACACGACAGGTACTGCTGCATCGATTCAAAGTGACAGGAGACAGCATTTGTCCAGTATGGTTACGAACTACTTTTCCTCCCTTATCGATATTCTTCCTCACAGGTCATTCCCCTTTGATTACTGGGCATCTAAAATAGACACCTGGCCTGAATTTGCAGAATATGCATTACAGGAGATTGCTTGCCCTGCTGCTAGTTTGCTATCAGAAAGTCTTCAGTGCTGTTGGTTCAATACTGACCGAAAAAAGGACACGTCTGGCTACCCAGAATGTTGATGATCTAACCTTCATTACAATGAACCAATCATGGATTTCAAATTATTTAGCCCCACCTTCCTCTGCTGACATGTAATTTGCCTGAAAAATTTCTTGCTTTTGGCCTCCTCTTACTGACTTCTCCAATTCCTCCATTTGCAGCTGCTGAATGTCCACCATAGGCCATTGTTATACCTCTCTAAATGGGCTGACTCCCTCCACAGGGCTGTGGTCACCACCTAGCGCAAGCACCCGTGTGAGTGCCATTTGCCTGGACAGGTGGGTGGGCCCACTCTTGGGCGATGGCACTGGCACAGGGTCCCTCATAGTACAATGAAGTGTCTCTGATGGTGGTGGTGCACAACCAACGTCAGACACACCGTCGTAATATGAGGGGCCCTGTGCTAGTACCGCCACCCACGAGAGAGTGTTCCCCCCTTAGCTCGAAAAGTGCTCTACCACTTGCAATGCTTGTCTCTCCCTGCTCCACGACTGTGTATTCTGTGCTGTTAAATCCTTCAATGGCACTGCCAATACAAATTTGTTGAAATGATAGATGATGGTTAAAATATACAGGGGCCCTGGCCTCCATTTAGACCAGTTAATACTTTGCGTCTACTACCAGTGTCTGCTACTGAGCAGAGGAGCCCACCCCTGTACCTAGCTATGCCACCTGTTTATTTATGAAAAAAATTTTGGCAGACATTTAGCCCACTTTATTATTTGGGCCTGCTAACTGTGTCTGCCACTCATTACAGTTTTCCTCCACTGAACAAAGCAATGCCGCCTGTTTCGTCCTGTTACCAATTTTGAACTGCATTTAGCCTACTTTATTATTTGGGCCTACTAACTGTGTCTGCCACTCATTACAGTTTTTCTCCACTGAACAAAGCAATGCCGCCTGTTTCGTCCTATTACCAATTTTGAACTGCATTTAGCCTACTTTATTATTTGGGCCTATATCTGTGTTTCCTCCTCATCCAGCCCATTGCCCAGCCACTGCTAGATGAGTCTGCTGGTACATTGACCCAGACCACTACATTCCCCTTGCACTCTACACAGCCAGAATCTGACCCTGCTGAAAGTCAGGTTCCCCTTCCCACATACTATACCACCTTACACGGGAACAAAGAGGAAGGTGCAGATGAAAGTGCAGGTTCCTTCATTAGGTGGGGGGGGGAATGCTCATTGGCGACAGCACTGGCACAGGGCCCCTCATAGTACGCAAAAGTGTCTGCCAGTGGGAGGCGCCACCCGCCATCAAACACACTGCCGTACTATGAGGGGCCCTGTGCCAGTGCCAATGAGTGGGCCCCCCCTGCTTGCTCAGGATCACAGCACTTGCAAAGTTGAAATACTTACCTCTCCCTGCTCCACCGCCGTGACATATTCCGTGTTTCCTGGGCCCACGAAAATCTTGAGCCAGCCCTCCCCCCCCCCACAACTTTAGCCAAATGACCCCCAGTTTTCAATGCCTAACTATTATTATAAAGTAAATTAAGATTGACAAGCTTAAGTAATAAGAATTGATGCTTTTGGCATTAAAATGGGCACTGTAGGTGTTTTCCTGTCCTCCACTCACTGCCAACTTTGATTCCCCATTGACTTGCATTGGGTTTTGTGTTTCGCCCGTACACTCCAGCCGTATGCTGAACCATCAGCGATCGCTGAATCTTCCCCAGCACCAACTAATTATCGACATTGCAACAAGGTGGAACTCCACACTGCATATGGTTCAGAGGCTGTGCGAACAGAGGCGTGCTGTAATTAATTTTGGGAGGATACACATACACGGGCAGGCACTTGGATGACAGACATGGAGTTGTCTGGTTTGCAGTGGTCGATGCTACAAGACCTCTGTCAAGTCCTTCAGTGTTTTGAGGAATGCACTCGGCTGGTAAGTGCAGACGACACCATCATAAGCATGAGCATCCCACTAATGCGTCTGCTGATGCAAAGTTTGAAGCACATTAAGGAGCTGGTGTCTGCAGCCGAGGAAGAGGGAAACCTTGATGACAGTCAGCCATTGTCTGGTCAGGGAACTCTCCTGGACAAGGTGGCGGATGAAGAGGAGCAGGAGGAGGATGATGATGGGGATGAATATTTATGGGAGGAGGATGCTTCTCAGGGGGCAATAGAAACTGTTGGCGTTGCAAGGTCAGGTACAGGGTTTTTGTGGGACACAAGCAATGTTGATTTGCAAGAAAGTGCTTGAAACCCAGCACAAGCAGTGAATTGACACCTGGAACATTGGCCCACATGGCTGAGTATGCCTTGCGTATGCTAAAAAGGGACCCCCGCATTATCAAAATGATGACCGATGACGAATACTGGTTGACCTGCCTCCTGGATCCATGATATAAAGGGAAATTACAAAATTTCACCCGACCCGACTTTTGACAAATCAATGTAGGATACACGGCACTCTGTACAGGGTGGATGTTGGAGCTCAAGTAGGGTCTCCAACCCGTATCAAAAAATATAAGAAACAAACTTGTTGGCACTCAATTTTTTCAGAAGAAGGGTAAGGTTGTTTATTTCACATCCTGACAAACAGATCAATTTCTGAACGTTTTTGGTCCAACATGGACCTTCCTCAGAGCAATATAGTTTATGTAGTACAGAAGCAAAAATTAAAATTACCAGGAAATAAAAGAAAAATAAAGAAAGTGTACATTATGGTCTTCTGAAATTTTGTCTGATTCTTGTTAACATACATTTTGAACATACATTTTATGCAGTATGTCACATACTTTATATAATGAAGTCAAGAAAAAAGTTGCACAATCAGTTGTAGCTGTATGAAATCATATCCAAGGGAAACAACAATACTATCCGTGCATCAACATTAACGCTGAGGAAAACCGTAGTGAAAAAGGATATAAGTGCTCCTCAGAGTGGAAGGTGAGGAATCATCGTGGGTCTCATTCAGTGACGTAGATGGTTTCTCCATATTATCCCTGGTATAGTGTGCCTATGGAAGTAAATGCAGTGATGGAATCATAGTGGTATCTAATCAGTATCACATGGTGGAGCAGAAGGTGAAAGTGCAAAAAAAAAAAAGAAATGTGTTATCTTCACCAAAAAAATGCTAATGCTGCTGTCAAAGACCTGGAATAATCACCTTGAATGTATACAGTTAGCCAATTTGCCCTTCAAAAAGCATACGCGGTAGTTGAATTGCTGTAGTGCTGGAGAAAGCGGTATGATAAAAGAAAAAACAATGTTTTAAAGGAACAACATTTAAAAAAAAGAGGAGATAGCAGGTATAAGGAGGTGGTCCAATAGAACCTGTGAATCTGCTTACCAATAAACTGGTTGTATTTTGTGATGGAGGTATGTGCCACTGCTGGATGCGGTCCAGATGCACTGTGCACTGTAATGGGGGAGAATGGTGCATCAGAGATAATGCCCCGACTGTATAGGAGCAGCTAGGGGAAACTGCTCATGTGCTTACCGGTATTGCTGTGGTGCTGCTTGTGTCCTATGTCGCTGTGGAGAGCATGCTGTGTGTGCCAGATACACTGTGCACTATAATAGGGGAGAATAGTGCATCAGTGAGAACGCCCCGAATGAGTGGAAGCTGCTAGGGAAGGCTGCCCGTGGGCTTACCATTGGCGCTGCTGGCGTCCTGTGTCGCTGGGGAGAGCGTGCTGTGTGTGCAGTGTGCACCTCCGGGTATAAAGGCAGGAGGGGGCGTGTCATGTGATGTGTCACACCACATTGGTCACATGTACGGGGGAGGAGAAAAGGGTGTTGGTGTATATTGAGGCCAGCGCTTAGTAGGGACATATTTGAACCTGGCAAGGTGCCCTGGTTATGGGAAGGTCGCCTAGGCTATGTGATTAAACACAGGGGCTGCTCAAAAAGGCTGAATTGTCAGCGGAATACTTATCCATACTGCTGACTATGCTAAAAAATATAGGAAATGTGAAAGTGTTGTGCGCAGCAGTGGTATGCTAGTACCTAAAAGGAGGGCGGGGGGGAGAGAAAGGGTTAATATGGTTCCCATCTCATGATACGTGGGAAATGAAAGGAAAACGTTAATTAAATGATAGCCAATAGTGTAAAAAGATAGGTCTGTGAGCTGCTGTGATACTGGCTTTATGATGTATAATCAGGAATATTACACAGTAAGGAGAAGTCTAAATAAGTAAGCCCGTGAATTGCTATGATACTTGCTGTATGACGACCTGTGATGGATATAGAGATGGACAGTCAAGGTGTGCTATATAATATGCTATATATACTATACCGTGGAATACATGGGGTGCCCAAAAGTGAGATGAAAGTGAGGATTAACGATTCTAAGGAAGAAACAGAAATACAGGATCCCAAAAAAGTAAAAGTTGCTCAACTCTACTCACAGCATGTCTCCCAAACAATACATTTTGTATTTATTTTCTGAAAATGAGAAATGGTCAAAATAACAACAACAAAAAAATCATTGCTTGCAGACCTCAAATCATGCAAAAAAAAAAAAAAAATCATAATAATTTAGAAACAACAATACTAATGTTTTAGCTCAAGAAAAGCACATCCAGCCCATGAATGGCAGCGCTTCCCAGGACTCACATTCAAAGATGATATTTCATATTTTTTTATTTCATAACTTAAAATAGAAGAGATACAACGCGTTTCGGATACAGTATATATCCTTCAGGTATCATAAAAACACAGTACAAATCCTACTAGTATAAAATTCAATTACACTTATATATAGTATCAAACCTTTTATCCCAGTCTCAGAAACTTGATTTGGGGTGTGGACCCAGTCCAGGAAAACACCCACTGATTGAAACAGCCTTGTTAACATTAATGCAAGAAAGAGAGCAAAAAAAAAAAAAAAAAAATTATTATATATATATATATATATATATATATATATATATATATATATATATATATATATATATATATATATATATATATCAAAGAGAAGAAAACCAACCAGCACTCCCAATGTGAACACATGCAAGCTGCAAGCTGTATCATATAGATATAAAGAAACACAGCAGCACATGTATATGAATCTAGGCCATGTGAAAACACAGACAAATATTCGATATGAATCATACTACTCAAAAATATTTTTTCATAAAAAATTTTAAAAAAAATGTTTTTTCATAAAACTTACAGTTATAGATAAAATGAAGATTCTTAGCGCATAAATTGGCCAATTCATGTGTGCCCATCAACCACGGCAAGGTGATCTCCCTCTGATGGGTCCTAACTCTACTGTACATGCCACTCTTGGGCCACCAGCCTACAACTTAGGACAAACATGTCACTCTGGGCTAAACCTACAATTTATGGGCAAGTAGAGATGATTACCGCCACCTGCAAGGTCAATGGGAGGAGTGCAAGATCAGTCTGGATGCAGCCACATCCATACACTAAACAAAGAGAAAAAAACCAACCAGCACTCCCAATGTGAACACATGCAAGCTGCAAGCTGTATCATATAGATATAAAGAAACATCAGAAAGAATTGTACAAGAGAATCTGATTATGTAGCTCAGTCTAAAATTTTAAAATGAAAATTCAAGGAAAAAAGATACCCGAAAAATTTGATAAATGGTGCATATAAGGACAACAAAATAAAAACACAGGAGGAATGTTTAAAAGGAATAACCAGGAAGGGGGACACTTTGACTACTGGTAAGGAAAAAAGTGATGATCGCTGGAAATTGAATTTTGTGACAACATTCAATAGGGGCAATAAAATCATAAGAACTGTGCTTTCTAAATATTGGTACATCTTGAAGCGTGACCCTGTCTTGGGAAAACATCTCCCTGATAAACCAGGGATTACATATAGAAGGGGGAAAACTTTGAAAAATTTGGTGGCCCCCAGTAAATTAAAAAAACAGTTGGATCCAAAAAGAAAAAACATTCATAAAAATAAGGATCAAACTTTATGTGGAGTTCTTCAAGGCACCGGAATTTTTAAATGTAACTCCAAAAAATGTTGTACCTGTGGGATCCTAGATCATGGGGCTAAAACTATTAAATGCAATAATACTGGTGATGTCTTTGATATCTCACAAAGACTCACCTGTAGTAGTGATCATGTTGTATATGTCATCACATGCAGTTGTGGCTTGCAGTATGTGGGACGCACTGTACAGACATTGCGGTCCCGCATTAATGGCCACAGAAATAGAGCAAAAAATGGCTTTTTAAAACATAGTCTCTCAAGGCATCTACTACTTAAACATAATAAAATTTTTAACATAAAAGTAACTCCAGTGGAGCAGATACCCTCTGGAGTTGCAAACAGGAATGCTCTTTTAAACAGGAAAGAAACGTTTTGGATATATCGTTTGGGAACATTATTTCCAAATGGATTGAATGATATCATAGAGAGAGTTTAAAGGATATTTTATTTTTATTTATTTATTTATTTTGTTTGTTTTTTTTTCATGTGTTTTTTTTTTCTCTTTGATATGTATATGTGTGTGTATATATGTATGTGTGTATATATATATATATATATATGTATTTTTTTTTTTTTGCTCTCTTTCTTGCATTAATGTTAACAAGGCTGTTTCAATCAGTGGGTGTTTTCCTGAACTGGGTCCACACCCCAAATCAAGTTTCTGAGACTGGGATAAAAGGTTTGATACTATATATAAGTGTAATTGAATTTTATACTAGTAGGATTTGTACTGTGTTTTTATGATACCTGAAGAAGGATATATACTGTATCCGAAACGCGTTGTATCTCTTCTATTTTAAGTTATGAAATAAAAAAATATGAAATATCATCTTTGAATGTGAGTCCTGGGAAGCGCTGCCATTCATGGGCTGGATGTGCTTTTCTTGAACTACTCATCCTGTGTGAGCCTTACTCTGGCTCTCTCACTTGGATCCACCCGAGGCAAGCTGCAAGCCCTGTATATTGAAAAGTATCTCAGAGGGAAATTGGAGGATACACGATCTAAAGCCATTTTAGTCTTTTATCAGGTGAGTGCATAAAATTGTGCACCCTTTAAAGACTATAATATTGTGTTTACGCACTTAGGGCGCCGTGATTTGTCTTTTCTTCTCTCCCAAACAGGGTTTTTTTGTATAATGTTTTAGCTCAGGAAGAGAAATCAATATTTTGTGGAATAACCATGATTTTTAATCAAAGCTATCATGCATCTTGGCATGCTTTCCACCAGTCTTTTACACTGCTTTTGGGTGACCTTATGCAACTCCAGATATAAAAAAGTAAGCAGTTCCTCTTTGTTTGATGGCTTGTGACTATCTATCTTCCTCTTGATTACATTCCAGAGGTTTTCAATGGGGTTAAGGTCTGGAGATTGGGCTGGCCATGACAGGAATTTGATGTGGTGGTCCATCATCCACAACTTGATTGACCTAGATGTGTGGCATGGCGCATTGTCCTTCTGGAAAAACCAGTCATCAGAGTTGGGAAACATTGCCTGAGCAGAAGGAATCAACTGTTTTTCCAGGATAACCTTATATGCGGCTTGATTCATATGTCCTTTGCAAGGAACAACCTGCCCTATTCCAGCCTTGCTGAAGCATCCCCAGATCATCACCGATCCTCCAACAAATTTCACAATGGGTGCAAGACACTGTGGCTTGTTCGCCTCTCCAGGTCTCCAACTAACCATTAGACGACCAGGTGTGAAATTTAGACTCATCAGAGAACATTACCTTAACGTACCGTCACATTAAGCGACGCTGCAGCAATATAGACAACGATGCCGATCGTTGCAGCATCGCTGTTTAGGTCGCTAGGAGACGTCAAACACGGCAACAGCAGAACGATGCAGGAGCAATCCAGTGACGTACTTATCGTTCTCACTGGTTGTTAGCTCCATGAGAAAACATTGCAGGCATCGTTGCTTTTGATGTCAAACATGATGACTCACGCCGACCTGACGACCAAATAAAGTTCTGGACTTCTAGCAACGACCAGCGATGTCACAGCGGGATCCTGATCGCTGCTGCATGTCAAACACAACGAGATTGCTATCCAGGATGCTGCAACGTCACGGATCATTGTCGTTCTCGTTGGAAAGTTGCTCAGTGTGAAGGTACCTTTACTCCAGTCTTCTATGGTCCAATCCTTATGGTCTTTGGCAAATTTGGCTTTCCATTGCTTCTCATTAATGAAACACTTTTTTTATAGCTTTACATGACTTGGGTCCTGCCTCTAGGAGCCTTTTATGAACTGTTCTTGCCGTGCAAGGATGGAGGCAACATGGCGCTAACTGTGTCCCTCTATTGGTAAAGCCAGAATTGATCCCTTCTTTTCCTCACTCAAGATTTTTCTTTTCCACTCCTTTGACATGGGTAAAAGTTATTTTTTCATTCCTATTACTTTTGGGATATTACTAGGACTTGTTTTGCCATCCAGCTTTGTCCTATTGTAGGAGGATTGTGAACACCACAGCAGTGTTTTTTATACTTTCCTTCATTAAATAAGATTTGGTTCATGTGATCACCCAATCAGAAGCACATTAAGTAGAGTGAGGTGTACTCTGGTTGGAATTCAACTGACACTGGAATGGAATGGCTGTCAGACACGTAGAGAAGCTGATTTTTATAAAACTGCAGTGGTCAGTGATTCAAGTGTATAGCGCCAAGTAGGGTTGAGCGAAACAGGTCGTTCATTTTCAAAAGTCGCCGACTTTTGGCAAAGTTGGGTTTCATGAAACCCGACCCGACCTCTGTGTGGGGTCGGCCATGCGGTACGCGACTTTCGCGCCAAAGTCGCGTTTCAATGACGCGAAAAGCGCCATTTCTCAGCCAATGAAGGTGAACAGGTGTTCCTGTTTCCAATGAAGGTGAACGCAGAGTGTGGGCAGCGTGATGACATAGGTCCTGGTCCCCACCATCTTAGAGAAGGGCATTGCAGAGATTGGCTTGCTGTCTGCGGCGTCACAGGGGCTATAAAGAGGCGTTCCCGCCGACCGCCATCTTACTGCTGCTGATCTGAGCTTAGGGAGAGGTTGCTGCCGCTTCGTCAGAAGCAGGGATAGCGTTAGGCAGAGTCCATTAACCACCAAACCGCTTGTGCTGTAGCGATTTCCACTGTCCAACACCACCTTTGGTGTGCAGGGATAGTGGAAGCTACATTTTTTTTTTCTCAGCGCTGTAGCTCATTGGGCTGCCCTAGAAGGCTCCCTGATAGCTGCATTGCTGTGTGTACGCCGCTGTGCAAACCAACTGCTTTTTTCAAAGCACAAATCCTCTTGTTCCTTCTTTTCTGCACAGCTATCTTTTTTGTTTGTCCACACTTTTATGTAATTTGTGCATCAGTCCACTCCCTATTGCTGCCTGCCATACCTGGCTGAGATTACTGCAGGGAGATAGTAATTGTAGGACAGTCCCTGGTTTTTGTTTTTTTTTGTGGGAGATTAAGATTGGCATTCCTGCTAGAGTGCCATCCCTGTGTGTGCCATCTCTCACTCAGTGGGCCATAGAAAGCCTATTTATTTTTTTGGTTGATTTGGGTTCTAAATTCTACCTGAAAAAAATCACTAAATCAATCAGTGGGAGATAAATATTGACCTCTGGGCTTGTGTGCCACTCCTGACTCCTGTGTGTGCCATCTCTCACTCAGTGGGCCATAGAAAGCCTATTTATTTTTTTGGTTGATTTGGGTTCTAAATTCTACCTGAAAAAATCACTAAATCAATCAGTTGGAGATAAATATTGGCCTCTGGGCTTGTGTGCCACTCCTGACTCCTGCGTGTGCCATCTCTCACTCAGTGGGCCATAGAAAGCCTATTTTTTTTTTATTTGGTTTCTAAATTCTCCCTGAAAAAATCATTTTATTTTATTTGGTTTCTAAATTCTTCCTGAAAAAAAAAAAATCAGTGGGAGATTAATATTGACATTTGTGCTTGAGTGACAGTCCTGCGTGTGTGGCATCTCTGTGATTTGGTGCCACAGAAAACAAGAGTGTGTAACATTGTGCCTGATTTTCCTTGCGGTCTCACCAACCTGTAAAAGGGATATCGAAATCATACTGAAGTTATAGCTCACCGTGTAAGTTGTTTGACAGCAACAAATAAAGTTACTTTGGTTAAGTTTTTAAAACAATGAGGAAGTCTGGTGCAAGAGGTCATGGCCGTGGGCGTTCATTGTCAGCTGGTAATGATGGTAGTGGTAGTGGAGCATCAGGTGGTCGTGGGAAAAAAAATATTGCACCTAAGTCTGGAGCTGTGGAGCCAGGTTCGTCGTCTGGCTACACAAGGCCTCGAACGCTCTCTTTTCTGGGAGTAGGAAAACCGCTTTTAAAGCCGGAGCAGCAATAGCAAGTTTTGGCTTACCTTGCTGACTCAGCCTCTAGCTCTTTTGCCTCCTCTTCTGAGACTGGTAAATGTCAAAGCAGCGCGTCGTTTGTGGATGTTCACGGTCAGGGACAAGTCGCTTCCTTGTCCTCTTCAGCAAAAACAACAACAAGAGAGAAGGATGCAGCAGGCGACACAACGGGTTACTCCATGGAGCTCTTTACACATACCGTCCCTGGCTTAGAAAGTGAAACAGTTAACAGGCCATGCCCATTACAAGTAGATTCTGACATGGAGTGCACTGATGCACAGCCACAGCCAGACTACTATGCTGGTCCTTTGACTCAGACAACAACATTGCCCTCTCAGGGTACTGATCCACAATCAGACCCTGATGAGACTATGTTGCCCCGTCACAAACGCTATACCACCGACCGACACGGTGACACAGACGAAGTTGCACACGAGCTAGAAGAGGAGGTTATAGATGACCCAGTTGTTGACCCCGATTGGCAGCCATTGGGGGAACAGGGTGCAGGTGGCAGTAGTTCTGAAGCGGAGGTGGAGGAGGGGCCGCAGCAGGCATCAACATCGCAACAGGTTCCACCTGCCGGGCCCGGATCTGGCCCAAAATGCGTGGCAAAGCCAAAACCTGTTGGAGGACAGCGTGGCCATCCAGTTAAAGCTCAGTCTGCAATTCCTGAAAAGGGATCCGATGCTAGGAAGAGTGCAGTCTGGCATTTTTTTAAACAACATCCAATTGATCAGCGCAAAGTCATCTGTCAAAAATGTTCAACTAGCTTAAGCAGAGGTCAGAATCTGAAAAGTCTCAATACAAGTTGCATGCATAGACATTTAACCACCATGCATTTGCAAGCCTGGACTAACTACCAAACGTCCCTTAAGGTTGTAGCACCCTCGGCCAATGAGCTAGTCAGCAACGCAACATCCCTTCCGTCACTGTAAGGCCACCATTTTCCGCACAACGGGCAGTATCTGTGCAGGTTTCTTTGCCAGCCCAAAGCAGTCAGGGTCAGGGAATCACCAGTTTTGTAGGAGGAAATACTGCATCTAGGGCACCGGCGGAAACAATACCGTCTCCAACCGTCTCTCAGTCTGCCATGTCCACCGGCACACCCGCTAGTTCCACGATCTCCAGCTCTCCAGTCCAGCTCACCCTACATGAGACTCTGGTTAGAAAAAGGAAGTACTTATCCTCGCATCCGCGTACACAGGGTTTTAACGCCCACATAGCTAGACTAATCTTGTTAGAGATGATGCCCTACCGGTTAGTTGAAAGCGAAGCTTTCAAAGCCCTGATGGAGTACGCTGAACCACGCTACGAGCTATCCAGTCGACACTTTTTTTCCAGAAAAGCCATCCCAGCCCTGCACCAGCATGTTAAACAGCGCATCGTCCATGCACTCAGGCAATCTGTGAGTACAAAGGTGCACCTGACTACAGATGCATGGACCAGTAGGCATGGCCAGGGACGTTACGTGTCCATCACGGCACACTGGGTGAATGTGGTGGATGCAGGGTCCACAGGGGACAGCAATTTCGGGACAGTTGTGCCTAGCCCACATTCTAGGAAACAGTTGGCTGTAGGCGTTCGCACCCCCTTCTCCTCTTCCTCGTCCTCCTGCAGAAGCGAGAGCTCTTCCACAGACCGCAGTCGCCCAACCACTCCATCGCAGCTGACACTGTTGCACACCAGTTGTCCCATTATGGGCCAGCTACTGGCAAGCGTCAGCAGGCTGTATTGGCTATGAAGTGTTTGGGCGACAACAGACACACCGCGGAAGTTCTGTCCGAGTTCTTGCAGCAAGAAACACAGTCGTGGCTGGGCACAGTAGATCTTGAGGCAGGCAAGGTAGTGAGTGATAACGGAAGGAATTTCATGGCTGCCATCTCCCTTTCCCAACTGAAACACATTCCTTGCCTGGCTCACACCTTAAACCTGGTGGTGCAGTGCTTATTGAAAACTTATCCTGGGTTCTCCGACCTGGTCCTCAAAGTGCGTGGACTTTGCTCACATATCCGCCGTTCGCCTGTACACTCCAGCCGTATGCAGACCTATCAGCGGTCTTTGAAACTTCCCCAGCATCGCCCAATCATAGACGTTGCAACAAGGTGGAACTCAACACTGCACATGCTTCAGAGACTGTGCGAACAGAGGCAGGCTGTTATGTTTTTGTGAGAGGATACACATACACGGGCAGGCAGTAGGATGGCAGACATGGAGTTGTCAGGTGTGCAGTGGTCGAAGATACAAGACATGTGTCAAGTCCTTCAGTGTTTTGAGGAATGCACACGGCTGGTTAGTGCAGACAACGCCATAATAAGCATGAGCATCCCCCTAATGTGTCTGCTGATGCAAAGTTTGACGCACATAAAGGATCAGGCGTCTGCACCAGAGGAAGAGGAAAGCCTTGATGACAGTCAGCCATTGTCTGGTCAGGGCAGTGTACAGGACGAGTTAGCGGGCAAAGAGGAGGTAGAGGACGAGGAGGATGATGGGGATGAGTATATTTTTAATGAGGAAGCTTTCCCGGGGGCACTGGAAATTGGTTGCATGGCAAGGCCGGGTTCTGGTTTTTTGAGGGACACAAGTGACATAGATTTGCCTGAAACTGCCCCTCAACCAATCACAACCGCAGATTTGACAACTGGAACTTTGGCCCACATCGCGGATTATGCCTTACGTATCCTCAAAAGGGGCACATGCATTACTAAAATGATGAACGATGACGATTACTGGTTGGCCTGCCTCCTTGATCCTCGCTATAAAGGCAAATTGCAAAATATTATGCCACATGAGAACTTGGAACTAATATTAGCAACCAAACAATCAACTCTTGTAGACCGTTTGCTTCAGGCATTCCCAGCACACAGCGCCCGTGATCGTTCTCACACGAGCTCCAGGGGGCAGCAGACCAGGAGTGTTAGGGGTGCACACATCAGAAGTGGCGTTGGACAGAGGGGTTTTCTGACCAGGTTGTGGAGTGATTTTGCTATGACCGCAGACAGGACAGGTACTGCTGCATCAATTGAAATGACAGGAGACAACATTTGTCCAGTATGGTTACAAACTATTTTTCATCCCTTATCAATGTTCTCCCTCAACCATCATTCCCATTTGATTACTGGGCATCCAAATTAGACACCTGGCCAGAATTGGCAGAATATGCATTGCAGGAGCTTGCTTGCCCGGCAGCTAGTGTCCTATCAGAAAGAGTATTCAGTGCTGCAGGTTCAATATTAACCGAAAAAAGGACTCGTCTGGCTACCCAAAATGTTGATGATCTAACATTCATTAAAATGAACCACAACTGGATTTCGAATTCTTTTGCCCCACCTTGCCCGGCCGACACCTAGCTTTCCTATGAAAAGCTCTTGTCTGTGGACTACTGTGAAGAGGGTGGTTATAAATGGTATAGTCTCTAACTGGGTCGCTGTGACCAGTGGGGCACCGCAGGGGTCAGTATTGGGACCTGTTCTCTTCAACATATTCATTAATGATCTGGTAGAAGGTTTACACAGTAAAATATCGATATTTGCAGATGATACAAAACTATGTAAAGCAGTTACTACAAGAGAAGATAGTATTCTGCTACAGATGGATCTGGATAAGTTGGAAACTTGGGCTGAAAGGTGGCAGATGAGGTTTAACAATGATAAATGTAAGGTTATACACATGGGAAGAAGGAATCAATATCACCATTACACACTGAACGGGAAACCACTGGGTAAATCTGACAGGGAGAAGGACTTGGGGATCCTAGTTAATGATAAACTTACCTGGAGCAGCCAGTGCCAGGCAGCAGCTGCCAAGGCAAACAGGATCATGGGGTGCATTAAGAGAGGTCTGGATACACATGATGAGAGCATTATACTGCCTCTGTACAAATCCCTAGTTAGACCGCACATGGAGTACTGTGTCCAGTTTTGGGCACCGGTGCTCAGGAAGGATATAATGGAACTAGAGAGAGTACAAAGGAGGGCAACAAAATTAATAAAGGGGATGGGAGAACTACAATACCCAGATAGATTAGCGAAATTAGGATTATTTAGTCTAGAAAAAAGACGACTGAGGGGCGATCTAATAACCATGTATAAGTATATAAGGGGACAATACAAATATCTCGCTGGGGATCTGTTTATACCAAGGAAGTTGACAGGCACAAGAGGGCATTCTTTGCATCTGCAGGAGAGAAGGTTTTTCCACCAACATAGAAGAGGATTCTTTACTGTTAGGGCGGTAAGAATCTGGAATTGCTTGCCTGAGGAGGTGGTGATGGCGAACTCAGTCGAGGGGTTCAAGAGAGGCCTGGATGTCTTCCTGGAGCAGAACAATATTGTATCATACAATTATTAGGTTCTGTAGAAGGACGTAGATCTGGGGATTTATTATGATGGAATATAGGCTGAACTGGATGGACAAATGTCTTTTTTCGGCCTTACTAACTATGTTACTACAGGTCCTTCTCAAAAAATTAGCATATAGTGTTAAATTTCATTATTTACCATAATGTAATGATTACAATTAAACTTTCATATATTATAGATTCATTATCCACCAACTGAAATTTGTCAGGTCTTTTATTGTTTTAATACTGATGATTTTGGCATACAACTCCTGATAACCCAAAAAACCTGTCTCAATAAATTAGCATATCAAGAAAAGGTTCTCTAAACGACCTATTACCCTAATCTTCTGAATCAACTAATTAACTCTAAACACATGCAAAAGATACCTGAGGCTTTTATAAACTCCCTGCCTGGTTCATTACTCAAAACCCCCATCATGGGTAAGACTAGCGACCTGACAGATGTCAAGAAGGCCATCATTGACACCCTCAAGCAAGAGGATAAGACCCAGAAAGAAATTTCTCAACAAATAGGCTGTTCCCAGAGTGCTGTATCAAGGCACCTCAATGATAAGTCTGTTGGAAGGAAACAATGTGGCAGAAAACGCTGTACAACGAGAAGAGGAGACCGGACCCTGAGGAAGATTGTGGAGAAGGACCGATTCCAGACCTTGGGGAACCTGAGGAAGCAGTGGACTGAGTCTGGTGTGGAAACATCCAGAGCCACCGTGCACAGGCGTGTGCAGGAAATGGGCTACAGGTGCCGCATTCCCCAGGTAAAGCCACTTTTGAACCATAAACAGCGGCAGAGGCGCCTGACCTGGGCTACAGAGAAGCAGCACTGGACTGTTGCTAAGTGGTCCCAAGTACTTTTTTCTGATGAAAGCAAATTTTGCATGTCATTCGGAAATCAAGGTGCCAGAGTCTGGAGGAAGACTGGGGAGAAGGAAATGCCAAAATGCCTGAAGTCCAGTGTCAAGTACCCACAGTCAGTGATGGTGTAGGGTGCCATGTCAGCTGCTGGTGTTGGTCCACTGTGTTTCATCAAGGGCAGGGTCAATGCAGCTAGCTATCAGGAGATTTTGGAGCACTTCATGCTTCCATCGGCTGAAATGCTTTATGGAGATGAAGATTTCATTTTTCAGCACGACCTGGCACCTGCTCACAATGCCAAAACCACTGGTAAATGGTTTACTGACCATGGTATTACTGTGCTCAATTGGCCTGCCAACTCTCCTGACCTGAACCCCATAGAGAATCTGTGGGATATTGTGAAGAGAAAGTTGAGAGACGCAAGACCCAACACTCTGGATGAGCTTAAGGCCACTATTGAAGCATCCTGGGCCTCGATAACATCTCAGCAGTGTCACAGGCTGATTGCCTCCATGCCACGCCGCATTGAAGCAGTCATTTCTGCCAAAGGATTCCCGACCAAGTATTGAGTGCATAACTGAACATTATTATTTGTTGGTTTTTTTGTTTGTTATTAAAAAACACTTTTATTTGATTGGATGGGTGAAATATGCTAATTTATTGAGACAGGTTTTTTGGGTTATCAGGAGTTGTATGCCAAAATCATCAGTATTAAAACAATAAAAGACCTGACAAATTTCAGTTGGTGGATAATGAATCTATAATATATGAAAGTTTAATTGTAATCATTACATTATGGTAAATAATGAAATTTAACACTATATGCTAATTTTTTGAGAAGGACCTGTATGTTACTATGTTACTTTTCTAATGTCTTAATTTGCTGCAGCTGATTGTCCAGCATACGACATGTTTACACCTCCCTAAATGGCCAAACTCCCCACACGGGGCCGTTTTATCGCGACTTGGCGCAAGCACCCGTGAGAGTGCTGTTTGTCTGAAGAGGTGGGTGTGCCCGCTTTTGGTCGACAGCACTGCCACTGGGTCCCTCATAGTACAATAAACTGTCTCTGGCGGTGGTGGTGCGCACCCAACGTCAGACACACTGTTGTAACATGAGGGGCCCTGGGCCTGTACCGCCGGCCACAAGAGAGTTCACCCACCCCCAGGTCAAATATTGCTCTACCACTTCCACAGTTATCTCTCACACTTCCACCAATGTTTAGTCTATGCGCTGACATCCTTCCATTCCTGCCACTGACAATACCATTGTCTTGACATGTATGATGGTACTTAACATAGTCAGGGGCAGTGTCCTCTATTTACCAAAGTAAATACTTTGCGCCAAATTAGTAGGTCTGAAACTACGCAGAGGATCCCACCCCTGTACCTAATGATTGCACCCTTTAGAGTTTTCGTTTTGTTTTAATGCGATACATTCACATTTATTTATTGTTTTGGACTACTAACTGGCAGACACTCATTACAATCGGCCTCCGCTGACCAGACCACTGCTGCCCTTGTACCCCTGGAACCAATTTTAAATTGCCTACAGCCAGCCCAATTTATTATGTTAGGCCTTCGAAGCCTGTCTCCGGTCCCTCCTTCCACTAGGCCTCCACTGACCAGACCACTGCTGCCCGTGTACCCCTGGAACCAATTTTAAATTGCCTACAGCCAGCCCAATTTATTATGTTAGGCCTTCGAAGCCTGTCTCCGGTCCCTCCTTCCACTAGGCCTCCACTGACCAGACCACTGCTGCCCGTGTACCCCTGGAACCTATTTTAAATTGCCTACAGCCAGCCCAATTTATTATGTTAGGCCTTCGAAGCCTGTCTGCGGTCCCTCCTTCCACTAGGCCTCCACTGACCAGACCACTGCTGCCCGTGTACCCCTGGAACCAATTATAAAGTGCCTACAGCCATATGTTATTATGTTAGGCCTTCGAAGCCTGTCTGCGGCCCGTTCTTTCTACTACTCCTACACTGACCTGTCTACTGCTGCCCGTGTACCCCTGGAGCCAATTTAAAAGTGCCTACAGCCCAATATTTTTTTATGTTAGGCCTTCGAAGCCTGTCTGCGGTCCCTCCTTCCACTAGGCCTCCACTGACCAGACCACTGCTGCCCGTGTACGCCTGGAACCAATTTTAATGTCTCTACAGCCATATGTTATTATGTTAGGCCTTAGAAGCCTGTCTGCGGCCCGTTCTTTCTACTACTCCTACAATGACCAGAGCACTGCTGCCCGTGTACCCCTGGAACCAATTTTAAATTGCCTACAGCCAGCCCAATTTATTATGTTAGGCCTTCGAAGCCTGTCTGCGGTCCCTCCTTACACTAGGCCTCCACTGACCAGACCACTGCTGCCCGTGTACCCCTGGAACCAATTATAAAGTGCCTATAGCCATATGTTATTATGTTAGGCCTTAGAAGCCTGTCTGCGGCCCGTTCTTTCTACTACTCCTACACTGACCAGACCACTGCTGCCCGTGTACTCCTGGAACCAATTTTAAATTGCCTACAGCCAGCCCAATTTATTATGTTAGGCCTTCGAAGCCTGTCTGCGGTCCCTCCTTCCACTAGGCCTCCACTGACCAGACCACTGCTGCCCGTGTACCCCTAGAACCAATTTTAAATTGCCTACAGCCAGCCCAATTTTATTATGTTAGGCCTTCGAAGCCTGTCTGCGGTCCCTCCTTCCACTAGGCCTCCACTGACCTGTCTACTGCTGCCCGTGTACCCCTGGAACCAATTATAAAGTGCCTACAGCCAGCCCAATTTTTTTTTTATGTTAGGCCTTCGAAGCCTGTCTGCGGCCCGTTCTTTCTACTACTACTACACTGACCAGTCTACTGCTGCCCGTGTACCCCTGGAACCAATGTTAAAGTGCCTACAGCCCAATATTTTTTTATGTTAGGCCTTCGAAGCCTGTCTGTGGCCCGTTCTTTCTAATACTACTACACTGACCAGTCTACTGCTGCCCGTGTACCCCTGGAACCAATGTTAAAGTGCCTACAGCCCAATATTTTTTTATGTTAGGCCTTCGAAGCCTGTCTGCGGCCCGTTCTTTCTACTACTAATACACTGACCAGTCTACTGCTGCCCGTGTACCCCTGGAACCAATGTTAAAGTGCCTACAGCCCAATTTTTTTTATGTTAGGACTTCGAAGCCTGTCTGCGGCCCGTTCTTTCAACTACTACTACACTGACCAGTCTACTGCTGCCCGTGTACCCCTGGAACCAATGTTAAAGTGCCTACAGCCCAATATTTTTTTATGTTAGGCCTTCGAAGCCTGTCTGTGGCCCGTTCTTTCTAATACTACTACACTGACCAGTCTACTGCTGCCCGTGTACCCCTGGAACCAATGTTAAAGTGCCTACAGCCCAATATTTTTTTATGTTAGGCCTTCGAAGCCTGTCTGCGGCCCGTTCTTTCTACTACTACTACACTGACCAGTCTACTGCTGCCCGTGTACCCCTGGAACCAATGTTAAAGTGCCTATAGCCCAATATTTTTTTATGTTAGGCCTTCGAAGCCTGTCTGCGGCCCATTCTTTCTATTACTACTACACTGACCAGTCTACTGCTGCCCGTGTACCCCTGGAACCAATGTTAAAGTGCCTACAGCCCAATATTTTTTTATGTTAGGCCTTCGAAGCCTGTATGCGGCCCGTTCTTTCTACTACTACTACACTGACCAGTCTACTGCTGCCCGTGTACCTCTGGAACCAATGTTAAAGTGCCTACAGCCCAATATTTTTTTATGTTAGGCCTTCGAAGCCTGTCTGCGGCCCGTTCTTTCTACTACTCCTCCACTGACCAGACCACTGCTGCCCGTATACCCCTGGAACCTATTTTTAATTGCATAGAGCATCCTTTTTTTAATAGTAGGCGTACAAGTCTGTCTGCGGTCCACTATTGAAATTGTCCTCCACTGCCCAGAGCAATGCTGCCTGTGTACCCCTGTAACCTTTTTTAAGCTGCAGTGAGCCACATTTTTGGTTTAAGGCCTACTACCTGTGTCTGTCTGCGCCACTCAATACAGCTGTGTTCCTTTGAAAAAAGCTGAGCGTCAATAATCTTGTTTTCAGCCTCTAGGAATTTTAAAACTGCATTCGGGCTACAACTTTGGTAGGGCCTACTAACAGTGTCTGCCGCTCCTTGCTGTTCTCCTGGTTTCCTGTCCTGAAATTCCATTTTCAGGCTCTCGTTAAGTAGTTGTTAATGTTAGACTGCATTTGGCCTACTAGTTGGGTTGGGGCCTACTATCGGTGTCTGCCACTCCTTGCTGTTCTCCTCCACTGAACAAAGCTGTGCCGCCTGTTTACTACGGTTGCCAATTTTGAACTGCATTTCGACTACTTACTGATTTGGGCATACTCTCTGTGTCAGCCTCTCATTCCAGTTGTCCTCTGTTGTGAGTTCTGTTTTTGGGCTCCCTCTGGTGGTTACTGATGGTACTGGGTGATTTGTGTTCTGCTGTCTCTGGTGTCCACCTGTTCTATTAGGATTTGGGAGTTTCCTATTTAACCGGGCTTTCTTGTCATTTCCCCGCCGGCTATCAAGGTTATCAGAGTGTTTTGTTACCTCAGCTTCTGGCTTCAGTAATCTTCAGGACAAGCTAAGTTTTTGATTTTCTTGTTCCACGTTTTGATTTATTTTTGTCTTGTCCAGCTTGCATATAATTGTTTCTTTGCTGCTGGTTGCTCTAGCGGGCTGTAATTGCTCCTCATGTTCCATGAGTTGGAACATGAGTTCAAGTAATTACAGGATGGTTTTTTGAAGGGTTTTTTGCTGACCGCGCAGTTTACTTTTGTATCCTCTGCTATCTAGTTTTAGCGGGCCTCATTTTGCTGAATCTGATTTCATACTGTGTATGTGCCTTCCTCTCATTTCACCGTCATTATATGTGGGGGGCTGCTATTTCCGTGGGGTATTTCTCTGGAGGCAAGAGAGGTCTGTGTTTCTTCTAATAGGGGAAGTTAGATCTTCGGCTGGTGCGAGACGTCTAGGATCAACGTAGGCACGTTCCCCGGCTATTGCTATTTGTGTGTTCAGGTTTAGGGTCGCGGTCAGCTCAGGTTCCATCACCCTAGAGCTCGTTGGTGCTTGTCCTTTTGTGATTCCCTGCCATTGGAATCATGACAGTATTGCCGGCCACAAAATGTTTGGGCTGAAGTAGGAGGAAAAGTAGTCTGAGGAAGTTTTTTTTTTTTTTTTTTTTCTCCTCTGAGGTTGCTGCCTAGCCCTAATTGCAGCCTGGCTGATTTTTTTTTTTTTTTTTTCCTCCTCTTAATCCTTGAATGGCTCTGACCTTAGCTGTTTATCATGGACGTCCAGAGTTTAGCTTCCAGCTTGAATAATCTTTCTGCTAAGGTTCAAAATATACAAGATTTTGTTGTACATGCTCCTATGTCTGAACCTAGAATTCCTATTCCAGAGTTCTTTGCTGGAGATAGATCTAGTTTTCTGAATTTTAGGAACAATTGCAAGCTGTTCCTTTCTTTGAAATCTCGCTCTTCTGGAGACCCTGCTCAGCAGGTTAAGATTATTATATCTTTCCTGCGGGGTGACCCTCAAAATTGGGCATTTGCATTGGCACCAGGGGATCCTGCGTTGCTTAACCCCTTCATGACCAGGGGATTTTTCGTTTTTCCGTGTTCGTTTTTCGCTCCCCTCCTTCCCAGAGCCATAACTTTTTTATTTTTCCGTCAATTTGGCCATGTGAGGGCTTATTTTTTGCGGGACGAGTTGTACTTTTGAACGACATCATTGGTTTTAGCATGTCGTGTACTAGAAAATGGGAAAAAAATTCCAAGTGCGGTGAAATTGCAAAAAAAGTGCAATCCCACATTGGTTTTTTGTTTGGCTTTTTTGCTAGGTTCACTAAATGCTAAAAATGACCTGCCATTATGATTCTCCAGGTCATTACGAGTTCATAGACACCAAACTTGACTAGGTTATTTTTTATCTAAGTGGTGAAAAAAAATTCCAAACTTTGCTAAAAAAAAAAAAAAAAAATTGCGCCATTTTCCGATACTCGTAGCGTCTCCATTTTTCGTGATCTGGGGTCGGTTGAGGGCTTATTTTTTGCGTGCCGAGATGACGTTTTTAATGATAGCATTTCGGTGCAGATACGTTCTTTTGATCGCCCGTTATTGCATTTTAATGCAATGTCGCGGCGACCAAAAAAACGTAATTCTGGCGTTTCGAGTTTTTTTCCCGCTACGCTGTTTAGCGATCAGGTTAATACTTTTTTTTATTTGATAGATCGGGCAATTCTGAGCGCGGCGATACCAAATATGCGTAGATTTGATATTTTTTTTATTGATTTATTTTGATTGGGGCGAAAGGGGGGTGATTTAAACTTTTATGTTTTTTTTATTTTTTTCACATTTTTTTAAACTTTTTTTTTTAACTTTTGCCATGCTTCAATAGCCTCCATGGGAGGCTAGAAGCAGGGACAGCACGATCGGCTCTGCTACATAGCAGCGATCTGCTGATCGCTGCTATGTAGCAGAATTGCACGTGTGCTGTGAGCGCCGACCACAGGGTGGCGCTCACAGCGACGGGCAATCAGTAACCATAGAGGTCTCAAGGACCTCTATGGCTACAATGGAGACGCATCGCCGACCCCCGGACATGTGACGGGGGTCGGCGATGACGTCATTTCCGGCCGCCCGGCCGGAAGCGGTAGTTAAATGCCGCTGTCTGCGTTTGACAGCGGCATTTAACTAGTTAATAGGTGCGGGCAGATCGCGATTCTGCCCGCGCCTATTACGGGCACATGTCAGCTGTTCAAAACAGCTGACATGTCCCGGCTTTGGTGCGGGCTCACCGCGGAGCCCTGCATCAAAGCAGGGGAGCCGGCATCGGACGGTATAGTACGTCCGATGCCGGTAAGGGGTTAATGTGGATGCGTTTTTTCTGGCATTGGGTTTGCTCTATGAGGAACCTAACCAAGAGATTCAGGCTCAAAAAGCTTTATTAGCTCTCTCTCAGGGGCAAGATGAAGCAGAAATATATTGTCAAAAATTTCGGAAATGGTCAGTGCTTACTCAGTGGAATGAGTGCGCCCTGGCTGCAAAGTTCAGAGATGGCCTTTCTGAGGCCATTAAAGATGTTATGGTGGGGTTCCCTGCGCCTACGGGTCTGAATGAGTCTATGACTATGGCTATTCAGATTGATCGGCGTTTACGGGAGCGCAAACCTGTGCACCATTTGGCGGTGTCTTCTGAACAGGCACTTGAGACAATGCAATGTGATAGAGTTCAGTCTAGAAGTGAACGGCAAAACTATAGGCGGAAAAATGGGTTGTGCTTTTATTGTGGTGATTCAGCTCATGTTATATCAGCATGCTCTAAACGCACAAAAAAGGTTGATAAGTCTGTTGCCATTAGTACGTTACAGTCTAAGTTCATTCTGTCTGTGACTCTGATTTGCTCATTATCATCCATTTCCGTTGATGCCTATGTAGATTCAGGCGCTGCCCTGAATCTTATGGATTGGTCATTTGCCAAGCGATGTGGGTTTAGTCTTGAGCCTCTGGAAGTCCCTATTCCTTTGAAGGGAATTGACTCTACACCTTTAGCTATGAATAAACCTCAGTACTGGACACAAGTGACCATGCGTATGACTCCCGTTCATCAGGAGGTGATTCGCTTCCTGGTGTTGTATAATTTACATGATGTTCTAGTACTTGGTCTGCCATGGTTACAAACTCATAATCCAGTCCTTGACTGGAAAACAATGTCTGTGTTAAGCTGGGGATGTCAGGGGGTTCATGATGATGCACCTCCGATTTCTATCGCTTCATCTACTCCTTCTGAGGTTCCTGTATTTTTGTCGGATTATCGGGATGTTTTTGAGGAGCCTAAGCTCAGTTCGCTTCCTCCTCACAGGGATTGCGATTGTGCTATAGATTTAATTCCTGGTAGTAAATTTCCTAAAGGTCGTTTGTTCAATCTGTCAGTGCCAGAGCATACTGCTATGCGGGATTATGTTAAGGAGTCCTTGGAAAAGGGACATATCCGTCCATCTTCGTCCCCTTTGGGAGCAGGTTTTTTTTTCGTGGCCAAGAAAGATGGGTCCTTGAGACCTTGTATAGATTATCGTCTTTTGAATAAGATTACCGTAAAATATCAGTATCCTTTGCCTTTGTTGACTGATTTGTTTGCTCGCATTAAGGGGGCTAAAAGGTTCACTAAGATTGATCTCCGGGGTGCGTATAATCTTATACGAATAAAGCAAGGTGATGAGTGGAAAACCGCATTTAATACGCCTGAGGGCCATTTTGAGTATTTGGTAATGCCTTTCGGACTTTCTAATGCTCCTTCAGTCTTCCAGTCCTTTATGCACGATATTTTCCGTGAATATCTGGATAAATTTATGATTGTGTATTTGGATGATATTTTGTTTTTTTCTGATGACTGGGAGTCTCATGTTCAGCAGGTCAGGAAGGTGTTTCAGGTCCTGCGGGCTAATTCCTTGTTTGTAAAGGGCTCAAAGTGTCTCTTTGGAGTCCAGAAGATTTCTTTCTTGGGGTATATTTTTTCCCCTTCTACTATTGAGATGGATCCCGTCAAGGTTCGGGCTATTTGTGACTGGACGCAGCCTGCATCTCTTAAGAGTTTGCAGAAGTTCTTGGGCTTTGCTAATTTCTATCGTCGTTTTATAACTAATTTTTCTAGTGTTGTTAAGCCTTTGACGGATTTGACTAAGAAGGGTGCTGATGTTGCTGATTGGTCTCCTGCGGCTGTGGAGGCCTTTCAGGAACTTAAACGCCGGTTTTCTTCTGCTCCTGTGTTGCGTCAGCCTGATGTTTCGCTTCCTTTCCAAGTTGAGGTTGATGCTTCCGAGATTGGAGCGGGGGCGGTTTTGTCACAGAGAAGCTCCGATTGCTCGGTGATGAAGCCATGTGCGTTCTTTTCTAGAAAATTTTCGCCCCCTGAGCGGAATTATGATGTGGGTAATCGGGAACTTTTGGCCATGAAGTGGGCATTTGAGGAGTGGCGTCATTGGCTGGAGGGTACTAGACATCGTGTGGTGGTCTTGACTGATCACAAAAATCTGATTTACCTTGAGTCTGCCAGGCGTCTGAATCCTAGACAGGCTCGTTGGTCGCTGTTTTTCTCTCGTTTCAATTTTGTGGTTTCATACCTGCCAGGTTCAAAGAATGTGAAGGCGGATGCTCTTTCTAGGAGTTTTGTGCCTGACTCCCCTGGAAATTCTGAGCCCACTGGTATCCTTAGGGATGGGGTGATTTTGTCGGCCGTATTCCCAGACTTGCGACGTGCTTTGCAGGAGTTTCAGGCGGGTAAACCTGATCGTTGTCCGCCTGAGAAACTGTTTGTTCCGGATAGCTGGACCAGTAGAGCCATCTCTGAGGTCCATTCTTCTGCGTTGGCAGGTCATCCTGGAATATTTGGTACTAGAGACTTGGTGGCCAGGTCTTTTTGGTGGCCTTCCTTGTCTAGGGATGTGCGTTCTTTTGTGCAGTCTTGTGAGGTTTGTGCTCGGGCTAAGCCTTGCTGTTCTCGAGCCAGTGGATTGTTGTCACCTTTGCCTATCCCGAAGAGGCCTTGGACGCACATTTCCATGGACTTTATTTCGGATCTCCCTGTCTCTCAAAAAATGTCCGTCATCTGGGTTGTGTGTGACCGCTTTTCTAAAATGGTTCATCTTGTACCCTTGCCTAAGTTGCCTTCCTCCTCTGAGTTGGTCCCTCTGTTTTTCCAGAACGTGGTTCGTTTGCATGGGATTCCGGAGAACATCGTTTCTGACAGGGGATCCCAGTTTGTGTCTAGATTTTGGCGGACGTTCTGTGCTAAGATGGGCATTGATTTGTCCTTTTCATCTGCATTCCACCCTCAGACGAATGGCCAGACGGAGCGAACTAATCAGACCTTGGAAACTTATTTGAGGTGTTTTGTTTCTGCTGATCAGGATGACTGGGTTACTTTTTTGCCGCTGGCCGAGTTTGCCCTTAATAATCGGGCTAGTTCTGCTACCTTGGTTTCTCCTTTCTTTTGTAATTCGGGGTTTCATCCTCGTTTTTCCTCTGGTCAGGTGGAGCCTTCTGATTGTCCTGGAGTGGACATGGTGGTGGATAGGTTGCATCAGATTTGGAGTCATATGGTGGACAATTTGAAGTTGTCCCAGGAGAAGGCTCAGCAGTTTGCTAATCGCCGTCGCCGCGTGGGTCCTCGACTTCGTGTTGGGGACTTGGTGTGGTTGTCTTCTCGTTTTGTTCCTATGAAGGTCTCTTTTCCTAAGTTCAAGCCTCGGTTCATCGGTCCTTATAGGATCTTGGAAATTCTTAACCCTGTGTCGTTTCGTTTGGATCTCCCGGCATCGTTTGCTATTCATAATGTGTTCCATCGGTCGTTGTTGCGGAGGTATGAGGTACCTGTTGTTCCTTCGCCTGAGCCTCCTGCTCCGGTGCTGGTGGAGGGAGAATTGGAGTATGTTGTGGAGAAGATCTTGGATTCTCGTGTTTCCAGACGGAAACTCCAATATTTGGTCAAGTGGAAGGGTTATGGTCAGGAGGATAATTCTTGGATGGTTGCCTCTGATGTTCATGCTGATGATTTGGTCCGCGCTTTTCATAGGGCTCATCCTGGTCGCCCTGGTGGTTCTCGTGAGGGTTCGGTGACCCCTCCTCAAGGGGGGGGTACTGTTGTGAGTTCTGTTTTTGGGCTCCCTCTGGTGGTTACTGATGGTACTGGGTGATTTGTGTTCTGCTGTCTCTGGTGTCCACCTGTTCTATTAGGATTTGGGAGTTTCCTATTTAACCGGGCTTTCTTGTCATTTCCCCGCCGGCTATCAAGCTTATCAGAGTGTTTTGTTACCTCAGCTTCTGGCTTCAGTAATCTTCAGGACAAGCTAAGTTTTTGATTTTCTTGTTCCACGTTTTGATTTATTTTTGTCTTGTCCAGCTTGCATATAATTGTTTCTTTGCTGCTGGTTGCTCTAGCGGGCTGTAATTGCTCCTCATGTTCCATGAGTTGGAACATGAGTTCAAGTAATTTTCAGGATGGTTTTTTGAAGGGTTTTTTGCTGACCGCGCAGTTTACTTTTGTATCCTCTGCTATCTAGTTTTAGCGGGCCTCATTTTGCTGAATCTGATTTCATACTGTGTATGTGCCTTCCTCTCATTTCACCGTCATTATATGTGGGGGGCTGCTATTTCTGTGGGGTATTTCTCTGGAGGCAAGAGAGGTCTGTGTTTCTTCTAATAGGGGAAGTTAGATCTTCGGCTGGTGCGAGACGTCTAGGATCAACGTAGGCACGTTCCCCGGCTATTGTTATTTGTGTGTTCAGGTTTAGGGTCGCGGTCAGCTCAGGTTCCATCACCCTAGAGCTCGTTGGTGCTTGTCCTTTTGTGATTCCCTGCCATTGGAATCATGACAGTCCTCCACTGCAATGCCCCCTGGTTAGTCCTGTGTTACCAATTTTGAACTGCATTTAGCCCACTTTATTCTTTGGGCCTATATCTGTGTTTCCTCCTCATCCTGCCCATTGCCCAGCCAGTGATAGATGAGTCTGCTGGTACATTGACCCATAACGCAACATTCCCCATGCACGCTACACAGCAAGATTGTGACCCTGCTGAAAGTCAGGTTCCTCTTCCCGCATACCATACCACCTTACACGGGGACAAAGAGGAAGGTGCAGATGAAAGTGCAGGTTCCTTCATCAGGTGGGGGGAGGAATACTAGTTGGCGACGTCACTGGCACAGGGCCTCTCATAGTACGCAAAAGTGTTGCTGCTGGTGGGAGGCGCCCCCGCCGTGCAAACACACCGCTGTACTTTGAGGGGTCCTGTGCCAGAGCCAATGCCAATGAGTGGGCCCCCCCTGCTTGCTCAGGATCACAGCACTTGCAAAGTTGAAATACTTACCTCTCCCTGCTCCACTGCCGTGACGTCGTCCAGATTTAATGGGCCCACTAATTACTTGAACCAGCCTTACCCCCCACAACTTTAGCCAAATGACCCCCAATTTCAAATGCCTTTCAATTATTATAAGCTAAATTACGATTGACAAGCTTCTGTAACAAGAATGGATGTTTTTGCCATTAAAATGGGCAGTGTAGGTGTTTTCCTGGCCTCCACTCACTGCCGACTATGCTCCCCCATTGACTTGTATTGGGTTTCGTGTTTCGGTCGATACCCGACTTTTCGCGATAATCGGCCGATACCACTCGACTCGACTTCTAAGATAGTCGGGTTTCGCGAAACACGGCTCGACTCTAAAAAGGTCAAGGTCGCTCAACCCTAGCGCCAAGTACTGCTCATATAAGAGAGTGGTGGCCCACTCCTGCACAGGGGCCCACCAGAGTATTGTCCTGTTGGCCAGTCAAAGCCTGCTTCACCATGTCTACCTAACTGCACTGCTCCATAACTAGGGCAATTTAATAATATTTAACTCAGCATTACAGCTCAGCTGCTGGGGAAGGAATGCTTGCATTGCGTTTGTCCTAAATGAGTATTATACCCCGGACCTTTCTCCGAAAACTCTACCAGGAATTGTTGTTTGACATTTGCCCAACACAGATAATTGTTCAATGTTCTTTGTACACTAGAAGGGTTCATATAAGTGCAATTTAAAGTGATTCCATGAACTCTGCAAGGTCACATTTTCCTGTTATTTTTACTTCAAAGCCTGACATCTCCTCTTGTTTGGATGAGATGAAGCAGCATTGGCTATTGGAACTAGGGATAAAAAACAAATAAAAATCTGGCTGGGATCCAGAGCGCTTAACCATATGTTCAGCAAGGAAACTAAGATGGATAACTGATATATAAAGGAAGAAAAAGGATTATGAAGCCTCCCTGAATAGCTGTGATTATCCCTATGTGTAATTCTATAAAACCTATTAAAACTGAGATATTTTAAAATAGCTGTTTAAAAAATAAGATCATCGTTAGATAATTACCTATTATCCAAGAGTGATCATTTTTTAGTTCCATGCCACTATCTTTATAATTATGCATGATTCTGATACTTGTGAATTATTAATTGAGAGGCGGCCCCTGCTCTTTCTATTACAAGTAGTGTTGAGCATTCCGATACCGCAAGTATCGGGTATCGGCCGATACTTGCGGTATCGGAATTCCGATACCGAGATCTGATACTTTTGTTGTATCGGGTATCGGTATCGGATACATAGAGATGTGTAAAATAAAGAATTAAAATAAAAAATATTGATATATTTACCTCTCCGGCGGCCCCTGGACTCAGCGCGGGTAACCGGCAGGCTTCGTTGTTCAAAATCAGCGCTTTTAGGACCTGAGAATCACGTCCCGGCTTCTGATTGGTCGCGGGCCGCCCATGTGACCGCCACACGACCAATCACAAGCCGCGACGTCACCGCAAGCTATTAACACGCTCATTTTTAAAAATGAGCGCGTTAATGGCTTTCAAAGACGTAGCGGCTTGTGATTGGTCGCGTGGCCGCGACCAATCACAAGCCGCGACGTCACCGCAAGCTATTAACGCGCTCATTTTTAAAAATGAGCGCGTTAATGACTTTCAAAGACGTAGCGGCTTGTGATTGGTCGCGTGGCGGTCACATGGGCGGCCCGCGACCAATCAGAAGCCGGGACGTGATTCTCAGGTCCTAAAAGCGCTGATTTTGAACAAAGAAGCCTGACGGTTACCCGCGCTGAGTTCAGGGGCCGCCGGAGAGGTAAATATATCAATATTTTTTATTTTAATTCTTTATTTTACACATCCCTATGGATCCCAGGGCCTGAAGGAGAGTTTCCTCTCCTTCAGACCCTGGGAACCATGAGAATACCTTCCGATACTTGATGTCCCATTGACTTGTATTGGTATCGGATATCGGTATCGGCGATATCCGATATTTTTTGGGTATCGGCCGATACTATCCGATACCGATACTTTCAAGTATCGGACGGTATCGCTCAACACTAATTACAAGGTTTTATCCATTATCCTCATCAGCTTACTAGTTTAGCACAATGTGGACATTGTCAAATTCTGTGCAGCATGCCAGTTCTCACAGAGAGCCTTGTAAAAGGAAAGGATCTGGATATGTCACCTGTGCTGCTAGTGAGTGGTGACCCAGTTGAGGATTTTAGCAATATTACTGCTGACTTTGAATATATTATTTAATAGCAGAATGATACCAGCAGGAAAACGCAGAGATTTATTATAATATTATTCTTAATGAAGAAAGTATGAGTAAGATCTGTGTGCTTCTCAGTGCTTCAATGTGACCTGATTACAGACTAGTCTTTGAAGGTGTGTTGATTATGGGTATTATTGTAATTACTCAACACAGTTTTCATATTTTTTTCCTCCATTTTGTTTCCCATTATTACATGTATTTTAATACTGTTTGTATTCTTTTGCATGTGTATGACTTTGCACACAGCTCTTGATTGGAGAAATGAATTTTCCTACTTAACATCACATAAACCTTTAAGGCTGGATTCAGACGATCGTGCTAAAATTTGGGCTAATCATATCCAAAAATTTCAGATGTGGCTTGCTCCATGTATGGTTCTGTGTGCTTGCCAGCATAGTGGATTAGTGCAGGAGCTTCCTACCATTTACATGCACTTGTTTGATCCATAAATTGGACAATAATAATGCATGCTGCATTTTTTTCCACGTAGACCACAGGTCCATGTTGAAACTTGGCCATTTTCACTTGCACATATGTTCTCCGTGTGCACTTTGCGGTGCATATGGACAGCTCCCATCCATATAAAATACTCCTCTCAACAAACCCTTGGTGGGAGTGAATAAAGTTATAGATAGGCCACAGTTGTGAAGGGTTAAACTAAGAAAAATTAAAGCAGGCTTCATTTTGTGCTTTTCGACTCCATCTTGCTGTTTTAAGATAATTTTTTGTTTCTAGGTAAAGGTTCATAGTTGTTATGAGACCTTGATTATTCCAGCCTGAACAAGATATGACACTGAGGATGTATTGTTCAACGGGACCTTGATGCAAAGGCTGTTTCTGCATTCTTATAGGTTAAGAACTGTGAGCGTGTTCCTATGTTGATTGGTTGAAGTGCAACTAGTTAAGATTAGGAAAAGTGCGACACAATAAACAGGGTCTCAGACATCTCCTCGATCCCCCCAAACAGAGACAAACGTCTCCGTCTGGTCATTTTTAGTTGCCGGCAACGCCCTGTGGATCAATTTGAAAATCACTGTGTCAACCGTAAAGGGTCACTTCAGATCCTCCCTCAACAGCTTGGCGCCCAATGTGGGGCCCCAAACAGGAATGCTTCTGCCCTCTGGAGGACAACAAGACAAAGGACCCTTGGACCGGACACAGGCACTGGAAATTGGGAATGATCATCCCCCACAACAACCACGGTAAGTTGGCAGTTATACTGTTCATACTGACCGTTTGGTGTGATTTTCCAGTGTTTGTGTTAGGAGTCGAGTTCCTGCCGCTGCATAGGAGGAATCTCGAACCAGGTCTGCTGCGGTCTCTCATTCTGCATCAGCTGCAGTGGAGCCTGCTCAGCGGAGACGTCGGTCCCAGCGTCTCGCTCAGTCTGATTCTGTGCAAAGGGTTACTGCTGCCTTTCCAGGCTCTGCCATTGTAGCCTGTACTGATTAGCGGCAAGCAGATGTCTCTTACTAAGTCCTGTTTTCCCCTTCTGAGTATGCCCAAAGGAAGACCTCTTAGTGGAGGTCTGGGGTCACATGCTCAGGTACTACAGTAGCTCCTATTGGTCCTCTAGGAAGGTCCTGAACTTGCAGCAGCTATAAAAAGTTTGCATGGCAACACGACCATGCGCTAGTATATACTTGTTTACGTGTGTGCGTTGTGAGTGAAAGTCGCTCTTTAATCATCCCCTCCCTTGTATTTGAATGCTCGCGTAAGGAGGATGATTGTAATCTAGCACCCGACTTGGTACCAACACAAGTACACAAACAACGTCTATTGCTGTGACCGCCAGTGCAGCACCGTGCACTATCACCATGCTTTCCAAACCCAAGTCTGGTTGGTTAGTGGCGTCCGCCAGTGCGGCACCGCATGCACTCTCGTGCTACTTTATTATATCTGTTATGTGCAGTACTGCGGCCCTGTGACACAACAGGGTTCGCTTCTTTCACACAGGGTGAAGCTAACACATGTGTGTATCTTCATTGTACCGCCATATAGTCCATCATTGCTTAGCAGCAGGTTCCATCTCTGTACGGTGGACCCCGGGCTGCGAACACACCTTATTCCTTTTCTCTAATTATTTGGTGCGTACCGCTAGCCCTAACAGTTTGTTGCTGCAAAGAGGATCTAAGGTGTATCCTCAAAGGTGTGGTGATACTTGTGTGGAATCATATAGAGGTGTAGTTCCGTTGGGGGCCCAGTGCTCGCACCGTACCTCATAAGAGATGGACACCCCGGATTGACCAGTGATTGTAATTCTCTTTATAGTCAAAATATCCTGAAATCCTGATCATTATTAGAATCAGGCATGGTGAGGTGATCGAAGATTGAATAGGATACGTAACTCAGAAATATATATATATATATGTCCAGAGGTGTTTGGAGGGTTAGTCTGAGACGCCCTCCTCCTTTCATTGAGTACCACATTTTTTGGGTTGTCCCAGTGGAGGACAGGTAGACCCGGTAGAAGAGACTATACGGCCGCTCTAATACTGTGCACAACTAAAGTAAGGATATTTAGCTCTATAGGAGAATCAGTTTCCATGGAAGAAAAAGAAGAATTTGTGTGATGAAGGTTTTGTAGAAATTAATTAAGTCTGAGAACTGCTGCATTCTGTTTCTGTGTGAAATTTCTAAAAATCTGATGGGAGGGGGCAGTCTAAGCAGCTGCGCAATTGTTTTCTCCTTTCTTTGTGGAGAGATGCTGTAAGTTCTTATCTTCGCTGAAGGCTTGGATGGGAGGGGGCACGTAGCTGCGCTCAAGATTCTCCCTATATTCTGTCCTTGGTGTAGTACGCGCTGGGAGATCTGTGTTTTGTTTAAACCAACAGTACTGTATTGAAGTAGAAAGAAACATTGTAAGTTGAAGTTGGAAGTTGAAAATAAAATATGGTGCCTAGTTTTAGAAGGAAACTTGTGAGTGATTGTTTGGTTATCAGTGTGATTGAAAGATTGGTAAAAGATTCACATGCTTCAAGTTGACTGTTGACTGTAAGCTCCATGCCCCTCAATCCCAAAGCACCAATATATCCTGGGTTGCCAAAACTTAGTGCGCCTCCACCCTATGATCCTGCCGTGTGGATTTGTGATGTATGCGGAGTTACTAATTCTCAGTGGAAAGACGTCTGTTACAATTGTGGAGCGAGGAGACCCGGAGTTGTAGCCCCATCTTTCCCTTGCTAAACGCTGATTTCACTTATTATCGGCCACCGCCAGCATCAGTTCCTGTCATGCCTAGTATTGCTACTGGTTATGAGTATCCGCCCCCTCCTACCTTAGTCACTCGGTCAGAGATGGGATATACAGAGGACATAGAAGATTCCCAGGAAATGTATTCTAACGTTATTCCTGGACCCCACCATCATGATGTGCTCTTTAGGGTAGGGACAAGGGATTTCCCAAAACAACATGTTGGGGCAATAGTAAATGCCGCAGATAACCAACTCTGCCATGCTGGAGGACTGGCAGCAACAATTTCACAGAAAGGTGGACCCATGACACAGGAAGAATCTAATATATAATATATACAAACTTATGGCCAGGTAGAAACAGGACAGGTCGCAGCAACCAGAGCAGGACAGCTGCCGTGTCAATATGTAATACATGCAGTGGGACCACGTATAATCCTACCAACATTCCCAGGTCCCAACAATTACTTACTGAGGCTGTCCAGAACGCAATCCAGTATGGCTCCTCTGTCCCCCCAGGTATGATGCCTCAACCTACAATGGCCATACCATTAATCTCTGCCGGTATCTTTCAATATCCCAGGAAGGATGCGCCATGGTCATAGTATCAGCAATAGAGCGGTGTATACAGGAAAACCCCATAAAATTGGAGGAGCTCCGATTCATCCTCGATAGCTGCCTAACGGCCCGTTAGGCAATACAATCTCTAACTGTAACAAAGCCTCCTACCCTGCCTCTGCAGCAGATGCCTCTTGTGCCCATACTAACGGCACCTCCTCCCACCCCTGAATCAGTAATATCAGAGTTTGAAGAAGATGATGTGAAATCTACTCCTGACAGGTCAAAGTACACCCCCTTTTCTGAATCCCAGATAGACACCCTTTGTAACCAGTTACCTGATCCAGAAACCTCCCCTATGGCCTTCTATAGACAAATGGCAGCGAATCGAGAGATTTATTCCACTTCCCGGAGAGAGATCTGATACACTTACTCCAAGTGAAGGGGTATTTTCCAATTATTGAGGGTGGCATAACATATAATCTGAACCTGGATGGGGGAACCTATGAGAGTGGTGTTGATTTCTGCAATGCTTTAAAAGTTTGGGCACAAGATAGATTAGCGGACCAAGTTACCTCCCTCACAGATGAAACACAGGACAAGGGGGAGACTGCCGAGAAGTTTTATGGGCGTCTTATGGTAGTGCTTAAAGATTTGGAATTCTCACTGTATAATAAAGCCCATTTACACCTTTTTGTGGCAGCTTTAATGTCCGGCCTCAAATCTGAACTGAAAGAGGCAATAATGTCAGTTAGACCTGACATCGAGACTTCCACTCCGGATGATGCATTGAAAAGAGTAAAAAGTTTTCAGAAGAACTTAGCCCGCTTGCATCAGCAGGCAAGGCAATGGTTAACCCCTTCCCGACCTTTGACGCATACGCTGCGTCATGAAAGTCGGTGCCATTCCGACCCATGACGCAGCATATGCATCATAGAAAGATCGCGTCCCTGCAGATCGGGTGAAAGGGTTAACTCCCATTTCACCCAATCTGCAGGGACAGGGGGAGTGGTAGTTTAGCCCACGGGGGGGTGGCTTCACCCCCTTGTGGCTACGATCGCTCTGATTGGCTGTTGAAAGTGAAACTGCCAATCAGAGCGATTTGTAATATTTCACCTAAAAAAAGGTGAAATATTACAATCCAGCCATGGCCGATGCTGCAATATCATCGGCCATGGCTGGACACACTAATGTGCACCCACCCCACCCCTCCGATCGCCCCCCCCAGCCCCCCGATCTGTGGTCCGCTCCCCTCGGTCCTGTGCTCCGCTCCCCCGTCCTCCTGAACGCTCCCCCCGTGCTCCAATCACACCCCCCGTGCTCCAATCAAACCCCCCCGCACTCCGATCCCCCCTCCCGCACAGCGATCCCCCCCCGCACAGCGATTCCCCCCCCGCACAGCGATTCCCCCCCCGTGCTCCGATCCACCCGCCCGCACAGCGATCCCCCACTCCGTGCTCCAATCCACCCCCCCGTGTTCCGATCCACGCCCCGTGCTCCGACGCCCCCCCCGTGCCCTGATCTCCCCCCCCCCTTATAATTACCTGGCCTCCCGGGGACCGTCCGTCTTCTTTCCTGGGCGCCGCCATCTTCCAAAATGGCGGGCGCATATGCAGTGCGCCCGCCGAATCTGCCGGCCGGCAGATTTGTTCCAGAGTGAATTTTGATCACTGAGATAGGTTATATCTCAGTGATCAAAATAAAATAAAAAAGTAAATGACCCCCCACCTTTGTCACCCCCATAGGTAGGGACAATAAAAAAAAAATTTTTTTTTTTTCCACTAAGGTTGGGGTAAGAACTAGGGTTAGGGTTAGGGTTAGGGTTAGGGTTTCGGTATGTGCACACGTATTCTGGTCCTCTGCGGATTTTTCAGCTGCGGATTTGATAAATCCGCAGTGCTAAACCGCTGCGGATTTATGGCGGATTTACCATGTTTTTTCTGCGCATTTCAATGCGGTTTTACAACAGCGATTTTCTATTTGAGCAGTTGTAAAACCGCTGCGGAATCCGCAGAAAGAAGTGACATGCTGCGGAATGTAAACCGCTGCGTTTCCGTGCAGTTTTTCTGCAGCATGTGTACAGCGATTTTTGTTTCCCATAGGTTTGCATTGAACTGTAAACTCATGGGAAACTGCTGCGGATCCGCAGCGTTTTCCGCAGCGTGTGCACATACCTTTAGAATTAGGCTATGTGCACACCGTGCGGATTGGCCGCTGCGGATCCGCAGCAGAGTTCCATCAGGTTTACAGTACCATGTAAACCTATGGAAAACCAAATCCGCTGTGCCCATGGTGCGGAAAATACCGTGCGGAAACGCTGCGTTGTATTTTCCGCAGCATGTCAATTCTTTGTGCGGATTCCGCAGCGTTTTACACCTGTTCCTCAATAGGAATCCGCAGGTGAAATCCGGACAAAAAACACTGGAAATCCGCGTTAAATCCGCAGGTAAAACGCAGAGCCTTTTACCCGTGGATTTTTCAAAAATGGTGCTGAAAAATCTCACACGAATCCGCAACGTGGGCACATAGCCTTAGGGTTAGGGTTGGAATTAGGGTTGTGGTTAGGGTTAGGGGTGTGTTGGGGTACCGGGTGTGTTGGGGTTAAGGTTGTGATTAGGGTTACGGCTACAGTTGGGATTAGGGTTAGGGGTGTGTTGGGGTGTGTTGGAGTTAGAATTGAGGGGTTTCCACTGTTTAGGCACATCAGGGGGTCTCCAAACGCAACATGGCGCCACCATTGATTCCAGCCAATCTTGTATTCAAAAAGTCAAATGGTGCTCCCTCACTTCCGAGCCCCGACGTGCACCCAAACAGTGGTTTACCCCCACATATGGGGTACCAGCATACTCAGGACAAACTGCGCAACAATTACTGGGGTCCAATTTCTCCGGTTACCCTTGTGAAAATAAAGAAATGCTTGCTAAAACATCATTTTTGAGGAAAGAAAAATGATTTTTTATTTTCACGGCTCTGCGTTGTAAACGTCTGTGAAGCACTTGGGGGTTCAAAGTGCTCACCACATATCTAGATAAGTTCCTTGGGGGGTCTAGTTTCTAAAATGGGGTCACTTGTGGGGGGTTTCTACTGTTTAGGTACACCAGGGGCTCTGCAAATGCAATGTGACGCCCGCAGACCATTCCATCAAAGTCTGCATTTCAAAAGTCACTACTTCCCTTCTGAGCCCCGACGTGTGCCCAAACAGTGGTTTACCCCCACACATGGGGTATCAGCGTACTCAGGAGAAACTGGACAACAACTTTTGGGGTCCAATTTCTCCTGTAACCCTTGGGAAAATAAAAAATTCTGGGCTAAATAATTATTTTTGAGGAAAGAAAACGTATTTATTATTTTCACGGCTCTGCATTATAAACTACTATGAAGCACTTGGGGGTTCAAAGTGCTCACCACACATCTAGATAAGTTCCTTTCGGGGTCTAGTTTCCAAAATGGGGTCACTTGTGGGGGGTTTCTACTGTTTAGGCACATCAGGGGCTCTGCAAACGCAACGTGACGCCCGCAGAGCATTCCATCAAAGTCTGCATTTCAAAACGTCACTACTTCAATTCCGAGCCCCGGCATGTGCCCAAACAGTAGTTTACCCCCACATATGGGGTATCACCGTACTCAGGAGAAACTGGACAACAAATATTGGGGTCAAATTTCTCCTGTTACCCTTGGGAAAATTAAAAAATTCTGGGCTAAATAATTATTTTTGAGGAAAGAAAACGTATTTATTATTTTCACGGCTCTGCATTATAAACTTCTATGAAGCACTTGGGGGTTCAAAGTGCTCACCACACATCTAGATAAGTTCCTTTCGGGGTCTAGTTTCCAAAATGGGGTCACTTGTGGGGGGTTTTTACTGTTAAGCCACATCAGGGGCTCTGCAAACGCAACGTGACGCCCACAGAGCATTCCATCAAAGTCTGCATTTCAAAATGTCACTACTTCACTTCCGAGCCCCGGCATGTGCCCAAACAGTGGTTTACCCCCACATATGGGGTATCAGCGTACTCAGGAGAAACTGGACAACAACTTTTGGGGTCAAATTTCTCCTGTTACCCTTTGTAAAATAAAAAATTGCAGGCTAAAATTCATTTTTGAGAAAATATTTTTTATTTTTTTATTTTCATGGCTCTGCGTTATAAACTTCTGTGAAGCACTTGGGGGTTCAAAGTCCTCACCACACATCTAGATTAGTTCCTTTGGGGGTCTAGTTTCCAAAATGGGGTCATTTCTGGGGGATCTCCAATGTTTAGGCACACAGGGGCTCTCCAAACGTGACATGGTGTCCGCTAATGATTGGAGCTAATTTTCCATTTAAAAAGCCAAATGGCGTGCCATCCCTTCCGAGCCCTGCCGTGTGCCCACACAGTGGTTTACCCCCACATATGGGGTATCAGCGTACTCAGGACAAACTGGACAACAATATTTGGGGTCCAATTTCTCCTATTATCCTTGGCAAAATAGGAAATTCCAGGCTAAAAAATCATTTTTGAGGAAAGAAAAATTATTTTTTATTTTCATGGCTCTGCGTTATAAACTTCTGTGAAGCACCTGGGGGTTTAAAGTGCTCAATATGCATCTAGATAAGTTCCTTGGGGGGTCTAGTTTCCAAAATGGGGTCAATTGTGGGGGAGCTCCAATGCATAGGCACACAGGGGCTCTCCAAACGCGACATGGTGTCCGCTAACAATTGGAGCTAATTTTCCATTCAAAAAGTCAAGTGGCGCGCCTTCCCTTCCGAGCCCTGCCGTGTGCACAAACAGTGGTTTACCCCCACATATGAGGTATCAGCGTACTCGGGAGAAATTGCCCAACAAATTTTATGATCCATTTTATCCTACTGCCCATGTGAAAATGAAAAAATTGAGGCGAAAATAATTTTTTTGTGAAAAAAAAGTACTTTTTCATTTTTACAGATCAATTTGTGAAGCACCTGAGGGTTTAAAGTGCTCACTAGGCATCTAAATAAGTTCCTTTGGGGGTCTAGTTTCCAAAATGGGGTCACTTGTGGGGGAGCGCCAATGTTTAGGCACACAGGAGCTCTCCAAACGCGACATGGTGTCCGCTAACGATGGAAATAATTTTTCATTCAAAAAGTCAAATGGCACTCCTTCCCTTCCGAGCCCTGCCGTGTGCTCAAACAGTGGTTTACCTCCACATATGAGGTATCGGCGTACTCAGGAAAAATTGCCCAACACATTTTAGGATCCATTTTATCCTGTTGCCCATGTGAAAATGAAAAAATTGAGGCTAAAAGAATTTTTTTGTGAAAAAAAAGTACTTTTTCATTTTTACGGATCAATTTGTGAAGCACCTGGGGGTTCAAAGTGCTCACTATGCATCTAGATAAGTTCCTTGGGGCGTCTAGTTTCCAAAATGGGGTCACTTGTGGGGGAGCTCCAATTTTTAGGCACACGGGGGCTCTCCAAACGTGACATGGTGTCTGCTAAAGAGTGGAGCCAATTTTTGATTCAAAAAGTCAAATGGCGCTCCTTCCCTTCCAAGCCCTGCCGTGCGCCCAAACAGTAGTTTACCCCACATATGAGGTATCAGCGTACTCAGGACAAATTGGACAACAACTTTCGTGGTTCAGTTTCTCCTTTTACCATTGGGAAAATAAAAAAATTGTTGCTAAAAGATAATTTTTGTGACTAAAAAGTTAAATGTTCATTTTTTCCTTCCATGTTGCTTCTGCTGCTGTGAAGCACCTGAAGGGTTAATAAACTTCTTGAATGTGGTTTTGAGTACCTTGAGGGGTGCAGTTTTTAGAATGGTGTCACTTTTGGGTATTTTCAGCCATATAGACCCCTCAAACTGACTTCAAATGTGAGGTGGTCCCTAAAAAAAATGGTTTTGTAAATTTCGTTGTAAAAATGACAAATCACTGGTCAAATTTTAACCCTTATAACTTCCTAACAAAAAAAAATTTTGTTTCCAAAATTGTGCTGATGTAAAGTAAACATGTGGGAAATGTTATTTATTAACTATTTTGTGTCACATATCTCTCTGGTTTAACAGAATAAAAATTCAAAATGTGAAAATTGCGAAATTTTCAAAATTTTTGCCAAATTTCCGTTTTTATCACAAATAAACGCAGAATTTATTGACCTAACTTTACCACTAACATGAAGCCCAATATGTCACGAAAAAACAATCTCAGAACCGCTAGGATCCATTGAAGCGTTCCTGAGTTATTACCTCATAAAGGGACACTGGTCAGAATTGCAAAAAACGGCAAGGTCTTTAAGGTCAAAATAGGCTGGGTCATGAAGGGGTTAAACCAACTGCCACAGCGATTCCTGCTCCAACCTCAGCCCCCTCCCCAGTTACAAGGACACAGCTGGTTCCTTATCAGTGGCCCACACAACAGACTCCAGCTCCTGCTCTCCTCCCATACACAAATCCAGTCCCATACTCCAACATCCCTTTTAACCCTATGTCTGGGAATCTCATTCCCCAGCCCCGCTGTGCCAATTCTCGCTTGCAGTGTTGGCGCTGTGGCTGGCCCGGTCACTTTCAGAGAAATTGTCATACCCTTGCTGACAGATGCTACCTTCAGGGTCCCCCTTCCACCCGTAACCTGAATACCGGGAACTCTGGGGGACACTCTGGTTACAGACAGCCTCAAAATCCTGATAATCGCCCATACTAACGGGGTGGCCAACCAGGGTCTGCCATCACAATGTCCTCCACCAAACCTGGGGCATGCTCATCTGTCACGCTTCCTGTCGGTGACACCCTTGTCAAGTTTATGCTAGACACTGGGGAGGCCAATTCCATAATCAAGTCATCAGATGTACCTACGGATATCCCTATTCAATTCTCAGATCAAGAGCTTGTTTTAATTGGAGTAGATAAACATACTCTTTTAAAACCCATCCCTGTGGGACCCTTCCCTGAGGTTACTGCTCAGTTCGTAATCTCTCCCACATGTCGGGTAAATTTACTGGGGGCAGATTTATTATCACAGTTCCGCTCCAGAATACAATTCCAAGATGATGATCAGATGGTCCTTACATTCTATAACCCCTATGCAGATGAACACAATGAGGAGATCTGTATCCTAAATGCCCTTCCCACAGATATGATGGCCCTGACAGGCCCAGATCCACCCCAATAATACCTGAGGACCAGCGACTCACCCCATATCTCTCAGAGATACAACCCAAACTCTGGGCAAAAGGGCCAGATGATATAGGGAAAATGCCTGTAGAACCAGTAAAAGTGTTTCTCAAACCTACTGCCCCCTTTTCCCAAAGTCCATCAATACCCTTTGAAACATGATCAGGAGTGGGGCTTCAAGGGGCAAATCAAATACAAATGTTACTCGATAATGGTGCCCTAGCACAGCACAAGAAAAAAAAAAAAAAAAGCATAATAAAGAATGGGATCACCACAAGTCAAATGTCAAACAAATATACAACAACCTTTACTTAGACCACACCACACAATAACTATGTTAAAAACAATTAAAAACTCCCTCAAACAATGGGAGATAAGGGTCCATATAGTGCAAAGTATAATACTAAGACAGCATTGGAGAGTCTAATCCTGAGTGATGCCGGTAATGTTATACAAATAGACAGTGGGAAACATAGTAAAAAAGCCCTATGTGCATGCTGTGTCACTTATAGATTAACCACATACTCCCTCAAATAAGTATCTGAGACACACTAACCCATGCAGGCTTAACCCGTGCAGGTTTGCAGAGTATCCAGAGGGACCTAGCTGAAAGCGGCTGCAAAGTAGAAACAGGGCCGCCCAGAATCCACTGTCAGAGAACCCCCTTCCCACAAAAAAAAGACTAGCAACCGGCTAGATAAATACCAAGACTCTAACAATGCATGACCCACGCGTATCGACGCTGGAGGTGTCATCCTCAAGGTCCACAGTCAATTGGTGGCGTGCATCTACTTTAAATAGTATCAATAATAAGCCATAATACATACCAAGTGGGCAGCTTAATGGCAGCAGAGACTCAGGAAGAGTCCATCATGGCGTGCTTAACTTCCCAATGCGCAGGCGCTAGGAATCCCTGACGTAGTGAGCTGTGCAAGTATCAGCCTGCACGTCAGGTTTCCAGGGCAACCCCCATAAACAGATACAGCTCAAAGCCGGTATGTGTTTCCAGCATGATCTCAGTGCACACCAGATCAGTGTTATGATCTGGTGGTTTAAGAGCAACATGGGACAAGCTCTGAAGGAGGTGGTATCTGTACTGACAGCAAACCCTGAACCTAGCAGCGCAACTAGAAATAGCCGTGGGGGGTACCTGACACTCCCTAGACCCCTCGGCACAGCCTAAGATCTAACTTCCCCTAAAGATGGAAACAGGAAACCTATCTTGCCTCAGAGAAAATCCCCAAAGGAAAGATAGCCCCCACAAATATTGATGGTGAGAGGAGGGGAAAATAACATACGCAGAAATGAAATCAGATTCTAGCATAGGAGGCCATACTAGCTAGATAGATAGTGCAGGAAATGATACTGTGCGGTCAGTATAAAAACTACAAAAAATCCACACAGAGTTTACAAAAATCTCCACACCTGACTAAAGGTGTGGAGGGTAAATCTGCTTCCCAGAACTTCCAGCTAGCAGAAAAAATCCATACTGACAAGCTGGACAAAACATAGAATGCACAGAACAATAAGTCCACAACATGTGGACTGAAATGAGCAAAGCCAGGACTTAAAAGCTGAACTGGTCAGGAAATCAGGGAAATCCAAGCAGAGATGTAAATCCAGCCAGGAAACATTGACAAGTTGCACTGGCTGAAGGAAAGAGCCAGGCATAAATAGCCGAGCAGAAAGACAATTAGTGGAAGCAGCTGCAGACTACTAAATCCAAGGAGCAGCCATTCCACTTAAAACCACCGGAGGGAGCCCAAGAGCAGAACTCACAAAAGTGCCACTTACAACCACCGGAGGGAGCCCAAGAGCGGAATTCACAACAGTACCCCCTCCTTGAGAAGGGGTCACCGAACCCTCACCAGAGCCCCCAGGCCGATCAGGACGAGCCAAATGAAAAGCACGAACCAAATCGGCGGCATGGACATCGGAGGCAACAACCCAAGAATTATCCTCCTGGCCATAACCCTTCCACTTGACAAGATACTGAAGCCTCCGCCTCAAAAAACGATAATCCAAAATTTTCTCAACCTCATATTCCAACTCTCCCTCAACCAACACCGGGGCAGGAGGATCAACCGATGGAACAACGGGCACCACATATCTCCGAAACAAAGATTTATGGAAAACATTATGAATGGCAAAAGAGGCTGGAAGAGCCAAACGAAAAGACACCGGATTGATAATTTCAGAAATCTTATAAGGACCAATAAACTGAGGCTTAAACTTAGGGGAAGAAACCTTCATAGGAACATGACGAGAAGACAACCAAACCAAATCCCCCACACGAAGCCGGGGACCAACACACCGATGGCAGTTAGCAAAACGTTGAGCCTTTTCCTGAGACAAAGTCAAATTGTCCACCACATGAGTCCAAATCTGCTGCAGCCTGTGTCCACCACAGAATCCACACCAGGACAATCAGAAGGCTCAACCTGCCCAGAAGAAAAACGAGGATGAAAACCAAAATTACAAAAGAAAGGTGAAACCAAAGTAGCCGAACTAGCCCTATTATTAAGGGCAAACTCGGCCAACGGCAAGAAATCCACCCAATCATCCTGATCAGCAGACACAAAGCATCTCAAATAGGTTTCCAAGTTCTGATTAGTTCGCTCAGTTTGGCCATTAGTCTGAGGATGAAACGCCGAAGAAAAAGACAAATCAATGCCCATCCTAGCACAAAAGGCCCGCCAAAACCTAGAGACAAACTGAGAACCTCTCTCAGACACAATATTCTCAGGAATGCCATGCAAACGAACCACATGCTGAAAAAACAATGGAACCAATTGAGAGGAGGAAGGCAACTTAGGCAAAGGTACCAAATGGACCATTTTAGAGAACCGGTCACAAACCACCCAGATATCAGACATCTTCTGGGAAACAGGAAGATCCTATATAAAATCCATGGAAATATGTGTCCAGGGCCTCTCAGAGATCGGCAAAGGCAAAAGCAACCCACTAGCGCGGGAACAGCAAGGCTTGGCCCGGGCGCAAGTCCCACAGGACTGCACAAAAGCACGCACATCCCGCGACAAGGAAGGCCACCAAAAGGACCTAGCAACCAAATCTCTGGTACCAAAAATCCCAGGATGACCAGCCAACACTGAACAATGAACCTCAGAAATTACCCTACTTGTCCATCTATCAGGAACAAACAGCTTCCCCACAGGACAGCGATCAGGTTTATCAGCCTGAAATTCCTGAAGCACCCGCCGCAAATCAGGGGAGATGGCAGAAAGAATCACCCCTTCCTTAAGAATGCCAACCGGCTCAAGGACTCCAGGAGAATCAGGCAAAAAACTCCTAGAGAGGGCATCAGCCTTAAGATTCTTAGAACCCGGAAGATACAAGACCACAAAATCAAAACGGGAGAAAAACAATGACCATCGAGCCTGTCTAGGGTTCAGCCACTTGGCCGACTCAAGGTAAATCAGATTCTTATGATCAGTCAAGACCACAATGCGGTGTTTGGCTCCCTTAAGCCAATGTCGCCACTCCTCAAATGCCCACTTCATAGCCAACAACTCACGATTGCCGACCTCGTAATTGCGCTCCGCAGGCGAAAACTTTCTGGAAAAAAAAGCACACGGTTTCATCAAAGAACCATCAGAATTCCTCTGAGACAAAACGGCCCCTGCCCCAATCTCAGAAGCGTCAACCTCAACCTGAAAAGGAAGAGAAACATCCGGCTGACGCAACACAGGGGCAGAAGTAAATCGGCGTTTAAGCTCCCGAAAGGCATCAACAGCCACAGAGGACCAATTTGTCACATCAGCACCTTTCTTCGTCAAATCAGTAAGGGGCTTAACCACACTGGAAAACTTGGCAATGAAACGGCGATAGAAATTAGCAAAGCCCAAAAATTTCTGAAGGCTCTTCACAGATGTGGGTTGAATCCAGTCATGAATGGCTTAAACCTTCACAGGATCCATTTCCATAGATGAGGGAGAAAAAATAAAACCCAAAAAAGAGACCTCCTGAACTCCGAATAGGCACTTAGACCCCTTCACAAATAAAGCATTATCACGAAGGATCTGGAATACCATCCTGACCTGCTTCACATGAGACTCCCAATCATCGGAAAAAATCAAAATATCATCCAAATATACAACCATGAATTTATCAAGATAATTGCGGAAAATATCATGCATGAAGGATTGGAACACAGATGGAGCATTAGAGAGCCCGAATGGCATCACAAGGTATTCAAAATGGCCTTCGGGCGTATTAAATGCAGTTTTCCATTCGTCACCCTGTTTAATACGAACAAGATTATATGCCCCTCGAAGGTCAACCTTAGTAAACCAACTAGCCCCCTTAATCCGAGCAAACAAATAAGAAAGCAAAGGCAAGGGGTATTGGAATTTGACCGTGATCTTATTAAGAAGACAATAATCTATACAGCGTCTCAAGGAGCCATCCTTCTTAGCAACAAATAAGAAACCCGCTCCCAATGGTGACGAAGAGGGCCGAATATGCCCCTTCTCCAAAGACTACTTAACATAACTCCGCATGGCGGCATGCTCTGGCACAGACAGATTGAAAAGTCGGCCCTTAGGGAACTTGCAGCCAGGAATCAATTTAATAGCACAATCACAGTCCCTGTGCGGTGGAAGGGAACTGGACTTGGGCTCATCAAATACATCCTGGAAATCCGACAAAAACTCAGGGACCCCAAAAGAGGGGGAAGAGGAAATTGAAATCAAAGGAACGTCACTATGTACCCCATGACAACCCCACAGACATAGTTTTCCAATCTAGCACCGGATTATGTTCCTGCAACCATGGAAAACCCAGTACAACAACATCATGCAGGTTATGCTACACCAGAAAACGGCAATCTTCCTGATGGGCTGGAGCCATGTAAATAGTCATCTGCTTCCAGTACTGAGGTTTATCCTTGGCCAATGGTGTAGCATTAATGCCCCTCAAAGGAATAGGGCTCTGCAAAGGCTGCAAGGAAAAACCACAGCGCCTGGCGAATTCTAAGTCCATTAAGTTGAGGGCAGCGCCTGAATCCACAAATGCAAATGACAGAAAAGGATGACAATGAGCAAATCAAGGTCACAGATAAGAGAAATTTAGGCTGTATAGTACTAATGGTAACAGACCTAGCGACTCTCTTAGTACGCTTAGGGCAATCAGAAATGACATGAGCAGAATCACCACAGTAAAAACACAGCCTATTCTGACGTCTGAATTCCTGCCGTTCTGTTCTAGTCAAAATCCTATCACATTGCATAGGCTCAGGACTCTGCTCAGAGGACACTGCCATATGGTGCACAGCTTTGCGCTCGCGCACACGCCGATCAATCTGAATGGCTAGAGACATAGATTCGCTCAAACCAGCAGGCGTAGGGAAGCCCACTATAACATCTTTAAGGGCTTCAGAAAGACCTTTTCTGAAAATTGCAGCCAGAGCCTCCTCATTCCATTTAGTGAGCGCAGACCATTTTCTAAATTTCTGGCAGTATAATTCTGCAGCTTCCTGACCTTGACACATGGCCAACAGGGTTTTTTCTGCATGATCCACAGAATTAGGTTCGTCATACAATAATAACCGAGCGCTTGAAAAAATGCGTCTACATTCAATAATGCCGGATCCCCTGATTCAAGAGAAAAAGCCCAGTCTTGAGGGTCACCACACAGCAAGGATATGATGATTTTTACTTGCTGAATGGGATCACCAGAAGAACGGGGTTTCAAAGCAAAAAACAATTTGCAGTTATTTTTAAAGTTCAAAAACTTGGATCTGTCCCCAAAAAACAAATCAGGAGTAGGAATTCTAGGCTCTAAAGCCGGAGTCTGGACAACATAATCTGGATACTCTGTACTCTTGCAGCAAGTTGATCTACACGAGAAAACAAACCCTGAACATCCATGCCAGAGCATAAATCCTGAACTACCCAGAGATCAAGAGGAAAAAAGAGACAAAGCAGAGCACAGAAAAAAAATGGCTCATAACTTTCTTTTCCTTCTTTTGAGAGGCATTTAATTCATTTTTGGCCACTTGTACTGTTATGATCTGGTGGTTTAGGAGCAACATGGGACAAGCTCTGAAGGAGGTGGTATCTGTACTGACCGCAAACCCTGAACCTAGCAGCGCAACTAGAAATAGCCGTGGGGGGTACCTGACACTCCCTAGACCCTTCGGCACAGCCTAAGATCTAACTTCCCCTAAAGATGGAAACAGGAAACCTATCTTGCCTCAGAGAAAATCCCCAAAGGAAAGATAGCCCCCCACAAATATTGACGGTGAGAGGAGGGGAAAATAACATACGCAGAAATGAAATCAGATTCTAGCATAGGAGGCCATACTAGCTACATAGATAGTACAGGAAAGGATACTGTGCAGTCAGTATAAAAACTACAAAAAATCCACACAGAGTTTACAAAAATCTCCACACCTGACTAAAGGTGTGAAGGGTAAATCTGCTTCCCAGAGCTTCCAGCTAACAGAAAAAATCCATACTGACAAGCTGGATAAAACATAGAATGCACAGAACAATAAGTTCACAACATGTGGACTGAAATGAGCAAAGCCAGGACTTATCTTTGCTGAACTGGTCAGGAAATCAGGGAAATCCAAGCAGAGATGTGAATCCAGCCAGGAAACAAGTTGCACTGGCTGAAGGAAAGAGCCAGGCATAAATAGCCGAGCAGAAAGACAATTAGTGGAAGCAGCTGCAGAGTACTAAATCCAAGGAGCAGCCATTCCACTTAAAACCACCGGAAGGAGCCCAAGAGCAGAACTCACAAAAGTGCCACTTAAAACCACCGGAGGGAGCCCAAGAGCGGAATTCACAACAGCCCAGCACCACAACCACAAACCCGCCCACACGCCAGTCTGCCGCAGTGGTTGCCAAGGCAACCTGTAAACATGGGGAAGTCCCTCGTTGCGATAAGCAAGAAATGTGCGAGTACCTTCTTTCAAGAGAATGAGTAGCAGTGCCTGCGCCCATCTGGTTGACACAGGCAGGAAACACAGTCCCAGATGAAATCAGTGGGAGCATAGCTATCCAGTGCGCAGGCGATAGGAATCCCGGACGAAATAACCTATCAGGTTACCAGGGCAACCCCCATGCCCCGATCAAACTCCGAGCCGGTGTATGTTTCTGGCATGATTACTTATGCGCAGGCGCCCAGCACAACAATTGCAAACCTGTGCACGCGCTAGTCTGCCATAGCGGTTGCCAAGGCAGCCTATAAACACAGGGGAGTCCCCTATTGCGATATAAATACAGGATGTGCGAGCACCTTCTTGCAGGGAAATGAGCAGTAGTACCTGCGCCCATCTAACACATACAGGCAAAGAGGGTAGTACCAGATGAACTCCAAAAGGAGCCAGCTGTAAGGTGCACAGACACTGAGTACCTCCAGTAGCATTCTGCGTCGGCGTGAACCCGCAGCTTCAATAGCTAAGACCACCCCCATGCATAAAGGGGATATTGAGGGCGCTCAGGCAAAGCCAGGTCTCAAAGAGACAACACAGATAGCATGTAGTATACATTGCCTTCAGGGAACAGCAAGTAAGCGTTCTTACCTCAGGGCTAACCCCAATGTCATATACGCATGCGCAGACGTGAAAGGCAACCCTACACAGTAGGGCGTCCGGTATATTGAAGTCCAAGACCCAAAGGAACCAATGGCTAAGTGATGACAAAAAGGTTCTGGAGTTTGGTTCTGGAATTTGGTTAATTAGCACTCGTTTCAATACAGAAACGCATCCATAACAAAAGTCCCAGGTCACGGCAAATAAGAGTTGATCCTAGACACAAGTCTCTAAACCTCCCACCAAATCTCCTGGCCCGAGTGCCTAGGGCACAAACAACCTACCCATGTGACTAAACCAAATGGCCACCATCCCATCACAAGGGATCCATAGATCCCCATACAAAACTAAAGGAGAGTGAATGTAGAAGTTATAAAAGACTAAAGCAAATGAGGAGAGGATTACAAGAGGATATATTTTGAGTAGACTCTTAGCAAACAAAAAGTACTTAAAACTAGCATATGGTCAGGGCAAGCTAATAACATAAAAAGTACTTAATCCTGTAAACTAACCACAAGACGTGCCTAGGACCCTAACATGGATACAAAGTGGTCCAATGAGGCAGGTGTTGTGTAGAACAGGAGACATAGCATGCACAAAAAAAAAATATATACAAAGAATATATATATATATATATATATATATATATATATGTATTCCTAACAAGGTTGCAAAAATGTCGATCCACATATTCCAGACGATTTCATGGTCTTGAAGCCGTGTCAGATCCGCATCCAAGATTTCCTCCACATATAAGTGCAACGAGTGTCTTGGTCCACTCCCATGTAGGAAAGATCATGGAATGATGTTTGATTGTTATCCACAGACGGGAATGTCCAGTCACCTGGTAGAGGGGATACTAAAAAAAGGAAATAACCCAAATAAAAAATGAGAAAAAAAACAAATAGGCAAAAGCTAAGAAAACAAAAAAAGAAGAGAAGGGTAACCCAGACAGTAAGGCCAAATGCAATAGAAAGTGGGGACAAAAAAGCCCTCCCACCCCCTGTCATAGTGCTAGAGTCTCTTGTAAAAGCCCGTATATAAGAGCTCTTCATTTAGGCCATCGGGTGCCAAGCTGTTTAATTTATATATCCAACGAGATTCTCTCCTCAGGAGCTCATCCGTGATCCTCCCGCCCCTAATACTCAGGGATATTTTCTCCAACCCCATAACTCTAAGGGTTCTAGGGGTACCGTTATGCTGGTCCAAGAAGTGGGCCGCCACTGAGGTAATTGGCTTACCCTTGCTCTTATCCATCCTAGCCATGCAGATGTTGGACACATTTTGCTGGATCCTACGGCGCAGCTCTTGAGTAGTTTGTCCAACGTAGACTTTCTCACATCCGCAAATCAGAGCATAAATTAAATTATGAGTACGGCAATTGAAAAACGATTTAGGGGACACCTGAAAGGATAAAGAAGGTAGTGAAATACCCAGCTCTGCTAACATATATGTGCATATGGAACATCCCCCACATGGATATGACCCAAAAGTTGGGTGGTTAACACGGATCTTAGAAGTAGGGCGTCTGAAGTGTCTGTTTGATAAACAGTCCTTGAGGTTTTTCGCCCTCCTGGCCACAATTCTGGGTCTATCTGGAATCATCATTTTAAGCCTGCTGTCACTCAATAGAATCCCTCAGTTGTCCTCCATAACCTTGCAAACATCACCCCATTGGTTATTAAACTGGGTGATCAGGCTAGTTGTGTACACATTAGTTCTCACCCGTGGCTTCAGGGCTTCCTCTCTTGGTTTCTGGCGGGAGTGTTCAAAGGCACCGGTGATGATCCTCCTCGGGTACCCACGTTCCCGAAATCGGTATGTGAGCAATCTGGACTCAGCTTGAAAGTCTGTTAGCCAGCTACAATTTCTTCTTAGGCGTAAAAACTGGCCCTTCGGAATGCTGTCACGTAGATGCCGTGGGTGGAAGCTAGAATAGTGTAGCAGGTTGTTAGTAGCCGTGCTTTTGCGAAAGAGGGTCGTACAGATATGATTATCTCGGAGCATGATCTTCAGATCCAGGAAGTCGACAGAGGTGGTGGAGAAATGCGAAGTGAGCCGGATATTCACACAATTGCTATTCAGTTCTCCTACAAAATTCTCCAAGTCCTCAGCAGAACCTGTCCATAAGATAACAATGTCGTCGATAAAACGATACCTCTTCAATACATTATTAGAGTATAGTGGGCTGTTCTTAACTTGAGTCTCCTCCTACCATCCCATGAATAGGTTCGCATATGAGGGCGCACATCTGGCCCCCATTGCGGTCCCTGACACCTGCTTGTAGTATACTCTATCGAAGACAAACTAATTCCTTTCCAGGATCATCCTCAATAGATCTAAAATAAAGGAGTCATGCCCCCTGTTTCCCGTAGAATACTTGTCTAGAAAAAAACCCCTGACGAAGCCACTGTGTGTGGCGACACGCGTCGGGTCAGCACACCTCCTGTCTTCCACTCCCCAGGTGGCTCTGTGTGCGCTCTGCAGCTCTGGTTGTTACCACGCAAATTATGGATCTTATGACTATTTAGGCCTGGTGGCCTTGGTAATGTGTTAGCAAGTGTCTTTTTGGATAACGTTACATTTTCCATTATTTGAGGCCGCTAATGGGGGTACATTGTGTGTTATTGGGTCAGTGGACATTCAGCCTGTAATTAGGCTGATAGACGTGATCTGCTTCTACACCACGTATACACTACTCAATAGATAAACGTGTTGGTATTGTATTATCTACTGGCTCCCCCTTTAAGTGTTGTACTATATGCCTCTATAGATTTCTTTATTTACTGGTGTTGCTAACTCTTTATGTGAATTTTCCAGTGTTCTTTTTTCACTCTTCCATTGTGCTGAGTATTGTTCACATAGACATCACAGTTATAATTACCATCGTTACATGTATATATGTTGTTCATATGTGATATTATATATACTGGGGTGTGGATATTCAGGGGGTTTGGCCTTATTATAGGCCTAGGTTACATGTTTGTAGGTCACATGGTTGACCGATTTTAAATGTTTTTAATATTTGTTTTCTGTTGGTTTTTTGTGTCCATGTTATATATTTGTATGAAATAAACATTTATATATTTTTCATGTGATCCATGCCTTAGGTGATCCCCTTTTATGGTCTATCCTTTTTTTTTTTTTTTTTTTGTTTTGTATAATTGTCTAGAAAAAAAGACACGGCCAAAATACCTAAATCATGGTTGATGTTGGTGTAGAGTGCGGGCAGCACGGTGGCGCAGTGGTTAGCACTACAGCCTTGCAGCGCTGGGGTCCTGGGTTCTAATCCCACCCAGGACAATATCTGCAAAGAGCTTGTATGTTCTTTCCGTGTTTGCGTGGGTTTTCTCCGGGCACTCCGGTTTCCTCCCACATTCCAAAGACATACTGATAGGAATTCTAGATTGTGAGCCCAATCGGGGACAGTGATGATAATGTGTGCAAACTGTAAAGCGCTGCGGACTATGTTAGCGCTATATAAAAATAAAGATTATTATTATTATTAGAGTGCTTCTACGTCGAAAGTTGCCAATATAGTGTTGTCCGGTACTTCCAACACATCCAATTGCTGGATTAAGAATGATGAATCTCGAATGTATGACTCCAAGTTGAGGACAATGGGCTGCAGGAAAAAGTCCAAGTAAATGCAAGCTTTTTCAAAAAGTCCCCCAATCCCCGAAACAATAGGTCTGCCCGGGGGATTGGACAATGACTTATGCACTTTTGGGAGCATATAGAACGTTGGAATGACTGGGAATTTCACTGTTAAATAATCCAGTTCCTTCTTGTCTATAATCCCCCAAATATGAACATTCAAAAGTAATATGTCCAACCCTGACTTAAACACAGGCGTAGAATCAGAGGGTAAGGCAACATAGTGCTGTGCATTGCCCAATTGCCGCCTTGCCTCCAAGCAATACATATCTTTAGGCCACAGCACTATGTTGCCCCCCTTGTCCGCCTCCTTAATTTCAAACACATCATTTGTTTTTAGATTATCCAGGGCTTGTCTCTCCTCCCTAGACAAATTGTTATAACGAAGTTTATGGACCCTCAAATCCCGAATATCCTTGCTGGTTTTATCAAAAAAAATTTGAATGGCCGGGAAGAGTGAGAAGTGTTGTGAATTCTGTGATCAAGCTCCCTCCTGTGGTCACGAGTGGTACTGCGGCTTCTGAGTTTCCTTCCTCAGGTGATGAGGTTACGTCGTTAGGTGCTGCTCTATTTAACTCCACCTAGTGCTTTGATCCTGTCCTCCAGTCAATGTTCTAGTATTGGTCATGCTTCCTCCTGGATCGTTCCTGTGGCCTGTCTGCTCAGCATAAGCTAAGTTCTGCTTGTGTTACTTTTGTTGCTATATTTTCTGTCCAGCTTGCTTTTCTGGTTTTGCTTGCTTGCTGGAAGCTCTGTGACGCAGAGGGAGCACCTCCGTACCTTTAGTCGGTGCGGAGAGTCTTTTTGCCCCTCTGCGTGGTTGTTTGTAGGTTTTTGTGTTGACCGCAAAGCTATCTTTCCTATCCTCGGTCTATTCAGTAAGTCGGGCCTCACTTTGCTAAATCTATTTCATCTCTGTGTTTGTGTTTTCATCTTAACTCACAGTCATTATATGTGGGGGGCTGCCTTTTCCTTTGGGGAATTTCTCTGAGGCAAGGTAGGCTTATTTTCCTATCTTCAGGGCTAGCTAGTTTCTCAGGCTGTGCCGAGTTGCATAGGGAGCGTTAGGCGCAATCCACGGCTACCTCTAGTGTGGTTTGATAGGTTTAGGGATTGTGGTCAGCAGAGTTCCCACGTCTCAGAGCTCGTCCTATGTTTTGTGGTTTTTGTCAGGTCACTTGTGTGCTCTGAACTTCAAGGTCCATTGTGGTTCTGAATTACCTACTCATAACAGTACTGGAGGCCCAAAGTACTATGCTTCTCAATAGAGGGAAAAAAGAAGTTCTGAGACCATTTTTTTTTCTTTGCACTGTGTTTTGCCTTTTTTTTCCCCTAGACATTTGGGTGGTTCAGGACACAGGTGTGGTGATGGACATTAAAGGTCTGTCTTCATGTGTGGATCTTCTCACTGCAAGAGTACAAAATATTCAAGACTTTGTGGCTCAGAATTCTATGTTAGAACCAAGAATTCCTATTCCTGATTTGTTTTCTGGAGATAGAGCTAAATTTCTGAGTTTCAAAAATAATTGCAAACTGTTTCTGGCGTTGAAACCTCGCTCCTCTGGTGACCCAGTTCAACAAGTTAAGATCATTATTTCTTTATTACGTGGCGACCCTCAAGACTGGGCATTTTCCCTTGCGCATTATGTAATATTGATGCGTTTTTTCTGGCGCTCGGATTACTGTACGATGAACCTAATTCAGTGGATCAGGCAGAGAAAAATTTGCTGGCTCTGTGTCAGGGTCAGGATGAGATAGAGATTTATTGTCAGAAGTTTAGAAAGTGGTCTGTGCTCACTCAATGGAATGAATGTGCTTTGGCAGCAATCTTCAGAAAGGGTCTCTCTGAAGCCCTTAAGGATGTCGTGGTGGGATTTCCTATGCCTGCTGGTCTGAATGAGTCTATGTCTTTGGCCATTCAGATCGGTCGACGCTTGCGTGAGCGTAAATCTGTGCACCATTTGGCGGTATTATCTGAGCATAAACCTGAGCCTATGCAGTGCGATAGGACTTTGACCAGAGCTGAAAGGCAAGAACACAGATGTCAGAATGGGCTGTGTTTCTACTGTGGTGATTCCACTCATGCTATCTCCGATTGTCCTAAGCGCACTAAGCGGTTCGCTAAATCTGCCACCATTGGTACGGTACAGTCGAAATTTCTTTTGTCCGTTACTTTGATCTGCTCTTTGTCTTCCTATTCTGTCATGGCATTTGTGGATTCAGGCGCTGCCCTGAATTTGATGGACTTGGAATTTGCTAGGCGCTGTGGGTTTGTCTTGGAGCCCTTGCAGTGTCTTATTCCATTGAGAGGAATTGATGCTACGCCTTTGGCCAAGAATAAGCCTCAGTATTGGACCCAGCTGACCATGTGCATGGCTCCTGCGCACCAGGAGGATATTCGCTTTCTGGTGTTGCAAAATCTGCATGATGTGGTCGTGTTGGGGTTGCCATGGCTACAAGTCCATAACCCAGTATTAGATTGGAAATCAATGTCTGTGTCCAGCTGGGGTTGTCAGGGGGTACATGGTGATGTTCCATTTCTGTCTATCTCATCATCCACCCCTTCTGAGGTCCCAGAGTTCTTGTCTGATTACCGGGATGTATTCGATGAGCCCAAGTCCAATGCCCTACCTCCGCATAGGGATTGTGATTGTGCTATCGAGTTGATTCCTGGTAGTAAGTTTCCTAAGGGTCGACTGTTTAATTTATCTGTACCTGAGCACGCAGCTATGCGGAGTTACGTAAAAGAATCCATGGAGAAGGGTCATATTCGGCCGTCGTCATCGCCATTGTGAGCAGGGTTCTTTTTTGTGGCCAAGAAGGATGGTTCGCTGAGACCTTGTATTGATTACCGCCTTCTAAATAAAATCACGGTCAAATTTCAGTACCCCTTGCCGCTGCTATCTGATTTGTTTGCTCGGATTAAGGGGGCTAGTTGGTTCACCAAGATAGATCAAAGTGGTGCATATAATCTTGTGCGTATTAAAAGGGGCGATGAATGGAAAACTGCATTTTATACGCCCGAGGGCCATTTTGAGTACCTAGTTATGCCATTCGGACTTGCCAATTATCCATCAGTATTTCAGTCCTTTATGCATGACATCTTCCGAGAGTACCTGGATAAATTCCTGATTGTATACTTGGATGATATTTTGGTCTTCTTGGATGATTGGGAGTCTCATGTGAAGCAGGTCAGAATGGTGTTCCAGGTCCTGCGTGCTAATTCTTTGTTTGTGAAGGGATCAAAGTGTCTCTTTGGTGTTCAGAAGGTTTCATTTTTGGGGTTCATTTTTTCCCCTTCTACCATCGAGATGGACCCTGTTAAGGTCCAGGCCATTTATGATTGGACTAAGCCGACATCTCTGAAGAGTCTGCAAAAGTTCCTTGGCTTTGCTAATTTTTATCGTCGCTTCATCTGTAATTTTTCTAGTATTGCTAAACCATTGACCGATTTGACCAAGAAGGGTGCTGATGTGGTCAATTGGTCTTCTGCTGCTGTGGAAGCTTTTCAAGAGTTAAAGCGTTGTTTTTCTTCTGCCCCTGTGTTGTCAACCAGATGTTTCGCTTCCGTTCCAGGTTGAGGTTGATGCTTCTGAAATTGGAGCAGGGGCTGTTTTGTCGCAAAGAGGTGCTGATTGCTCGGTGATGAAGCCATGCGCCTTCTTTTCCAGGAAGTTTTCGACTGCTGAGCGAAATTATGATGTTGGCAATCGAGAGTTGCTGGCCATGAAGTGGGCATTCGAGGAGTGGCGTCATTGGCTTGAAGGAGCTAAGCATCGCGTGGTGGTCTTGACTGATCACAAGAACTTGACTTATCTCGAGTCTGCCAAACGGTTGAATCCTAGACAGGCTCGTTGGTCGCTGTTTTTCTCCCGTTTTGACTTTGTGGTTTCGTACCTTCCGGGCTCTAAAAATGTGAAGGTGGATGCCCTGTCTAGGAGTTTTGTGCCCGACTCTCCGGGTTTGCCTGAGCCGGCGGGTATTCTCAAAGAGGGAGTAATTGTGTTTGCCATCTCCCCTGATTTGCGGCGGGTGCTGCAAAAATTTCAGGCTAATAAACCTGATCGTTGCCCAGCAGAGAAACTGTTTGTCCCTGATAGGTGGACGAATAAAGTTATCTCTGAGGTTCATTGCTCGGTGTTGGCTGGTCATCCTGGAATCTTTGGTACCAGAGATTTGGTGGCTAGATCCTTTTGGTGGCCGTCTCTGTCGCGGGATGTGCGTTCTTTTGTGCAGTCCTGTGGGATTTGTGCTCGGGCTAAGCCCTGCTGTTCTCATGCCAGTGGGTTGCTTTTGCCCTTGCCGATCCCGAAGAGGCCTTGGACACATATCTCTATGGATTTTATTTCAGATCTCCCCGTCTCTCAAAAAATGTCGGTCATTTGGGTAGTTTGTGATCGCTTCTCTAAGATGATCCATTTGGTACCCTTGTCTAAATTACCTTCCTCCTCTGATTTGGTGCCATTGTTCTTCCAGCATGTGGTTCGTTTACATGGCATTCCAGAGAACATCGTTTCTGACAGAGGTTCCCAGTTTGTTTCGAGGTTTTGGCGAGCCTTTTGTGCTAGGATGGGCATTGATTTGTCTTTTTCCTCGGCTTTCCATCCTCAGACAAATGGCCAGACTGAACGAACCAATCAGACCTTGGAAACATATCTGAGATGTTTTGTTTCTGCTGATCAGGATGATTGGGTGTCCTTTCTGCCGTTGGCTGAGTTCGCTCTTAATAATCGGGCCAGCTCGGCTACCTTGGTTTCACCGTTTTTCTGCAATTCTGGGTTCCATCCTCGTTTCTCTTCAGGGCAGGTTGAGTCTTCGGACTGTCCTGGTGTGGATACTGTGGTGGACAGGTTGCAGCGGATTTGGACTCATGTAGTGGACAATTTGACCTTGTCCCAGGAGAAGGCTCAACGTTTCGCTAATCGCAGACGCTGTGTGGGTCCCCGACTTCGTGTTGGGGATTTGGTTTGGTTGTCATCTCGTTATATTCCTATGAAGGTTTCCTCTCCTAAGTTTAAGCCTCGTTTCATTGGTCCGTATAGGATTTCTGAGGTTCTTAATCCTGTGTCTTTTCGTTTGACCTTTCCAGATTCTTTTTCCATCCATAACGTATTCCATAGGTCATTGTTGCGGAGATACGTGGCGCCTGTGGTTCCATCTGTTGATCCTCCTGCCCCGGTTTTGGTGGAGGGGGAGTTGGAGTATATAGTGGAGAAGATTTTGGATTCTCGTGTTTCGAGATGGAAACTCCAATATCTGGTTAAGTGGAAGGGTTATGGTCAGGAAGATAATTCCTGGGTCTTTGCCTCTGATGTCCATGCTGCCGATCTTGTTCGTGCCTTTCATATGGCTCATCCTGGTCGGCCTGGGGGCTCTGGTGAGGGTTCGGTGACCCCTCCTCAAGGGGGGGTACTGTTGTGAATTCTGTGATCAAGCTCCCTCCTGTGGTCACGAGTGGTACTGCGGCTTCTGAGTTTCCTTCGTCAGGTGATGAGGTTAAGTCGTTAGGTGCTGCTCTATTTAACTCCACCTAGTGCTTTGATCCTGGCCTCCAGTCAATGTTCTAGTATTGGTCATGCTTCCTCCTGGATCGTTCCTGTGGCCTGTCTGCTCAGCATAAGCTAAGTTCTGCTTGTGTTACTTTTGTTGCTATATTTTCTGTCCAGCTTGCTTTTTTGGTTTTGCTTGCTTGCTGGAAGCTCTGTGACGCAGAGGGAGCACCTCCGTACCGTTAGTCGGTGCGGAGGGTCTTTTTGCCCCTCTGCGTGGTTGTTTTGTAGGTTTTTGTGTTGACCGCAAAGCTATCTTTCCTATCCTCGGTCTATTCAGTAAGTCGGGCCTCACTTTGGTAAATCTATTTCATCTCTGTGTTTGTATTTTCATCTTAACTCACAGTCATTATATGTGGGGGGCTGCCTTTTCCTTTGGGGAATTTCTCTGAGGCAAGGTAGGCTTATTTTTCTATCTTCAGGGCTAGCTAGTTTCTCAGGCTGTGCCGCGTTGCATAGGGAGCGTTAGGCGCAATCCACGGCTACCTCTAGTGTGGTTTGATAGGTTTAGGGATTGCGGTCAGCAGAGTTCCCACGTCTCAGAGCTCGTCCTATGTTTTGTGGTTTTTGTCAGGTCACTTGTGTGCTCTGAACTTCAAGGTCCATTGTGGTTCTGAATTACCTATTCATAACAGAGAAGGGTGGTGTGGCCTGTGATGGTAAGTGGCCATTAAATTTCCTCCTACCTCGATAGCTCTCATTCTCATCTAGTAACTCAGTTAAGTCACGGAGAGCTTGTCTATCAAGGTCACTCAATCCGTCCATTATGGAGGGATGTTGGTATAACATTTTGAAAGTCAAATGCCTGCAAAACAGGTACAGGTCTTTGGTGAGTTCAAATTTGTCTAAAGTACTCATTGGGGAGAAGGACAGACCCTTCGCCAACACGGATCTTTCTGTGTTTGACAAGACGTGTGAGGATAAATTAATAATGCTCAACTCACCGGATTCTTTTCCCAGTTGACCAAACCGAGCTGTGTCATGGTCTATCTCCTGCGATTGTTGAGGCGGGTCACCCTCCTGAAGCTCGGTGACCAATCCTTCTGGCGCCCGTTCCTTTTCCTTGTTGTTCGAGCGTTTTCTTCTCATCGGTGCCGCTTTCGCGGTCGCTGGTATCCGTAGATAAAAAATCGCTCAAAACAATATCTGGATTCCCTGTGTTGTTGGCCGGCAAAGTTTGTTGTCTCCTGTAAGTCCTCCTCCTATTGCCCTGGTGCGTCCACTTAAACGCCTTCCCCTCCGCATAATCCAGCTTGTCCCTCTGGAACTTATCACGTTTACCTCTAATAATGTCTTTTTCAAAACGATCTACAATCAGTTTTAGTCTCTCCTTAAAGGGGGTAATCAAATCTTTTTTATCAAAGGAGTCTAGTTTCCCCTCTTTACTTCTAATCTCCTCCTTTAGGCTAGACAATAGCTGATGGTCATGATCAATGAGTAAATCAATCAGTAAGAACAAGCATTTATGCAGACTACTCTCCCATTTTGCTTTAAAGTCTATATCCACCTCCCAAGCGGGGAATATATGTACCCGTAAACCTCTGGGTACTAGGTTATGTTTTTTGTAATCCTCCAACGTCTTGAGGTTCCACCATGTCTTGGTGAGATTTTTGTGCAAATTAATAATGTCAGTAGTCAGAGACTCAAAGCCTCCATCACTTGGGACTGAGGATTCCAATGTCCCCTCAGAGGAACCAAAAATCTCCACACCTGGGCTACGCCAGGCTGCCTCCCTGGAGCTTAAATCCATATTATACGTAGTACCTGGATGTGCCACCACTCAGAAAAACCAACAAAAGTCAGTTATACAAAACGCAGTAGAAAAGCAAAGGTTGAGCGGGCACCATCCAACACAATTTCTAAAAGGGGATCACCTGATGCATGTAACTGTAACCAAGCAAAGCACAAGAAAAAAAAAAAAAAAAAAAAAAGCATCATAAAGAATGCGATCACCACAAGTAAAATGTCAAACAAATATACAACAATCTTTACTTAGACCACACCACACAATAACTATGTTAAAAACAATTAAAAACTCCCGCAAACAATGGGAGATAAGGGTCCATATAGTGCAAAGTATAATACTAAGACAGCATTGGAGAGTCTAATCCTGAGTGATGCCGGTAATGTTATACAAATGGACAGTGGGAAACATAGTAAAAAAAGCCCTATGTGCATGCTGTGTCACTTATAGATTAACCACATACTCCCTCAAATAGGTATCTGAGACACACTAACCCATGCAGGCTTAAAGATGGTTTGCAGAGTATCCAGAGGGACCTAGCTGAAAGCGGCTGCAAAGTAGAAACAGGGCCGCCCAGAATCCACTGTCAGAGAACCCCTCCCCACCGGCTTTGAGCTGTATCTGTTTATGGGGGTTGCCCTGGAAACCTGACGTGCAGGCTGATACTTGCACAGCTCACTACGTCAGGGACTGCTAGCGCCTGCGCATTGGGAAGTTAAAGGGAGGGTGCCGTGATTTTAGTTTTTGTATTAATAATTATTGATTATATAATCAATTATTTTTAATACAAAAGTAAATGTAGTACTTTAATACTTTTTTATTTATTCATTTTTACTTTTGCCACTGGAGGCCGCCATTTTCATTAGTGTGGGTGTAAGTGTCTGGACACGACACTTGCACACCTGACTTATGGCAGCCATGGGCATAGGAGCCAACAGTCGGGCTTCGACCGCTCCTCCTGCCTCTCAGCTGTGACTTGGGCACGCCCCCTGGGCTGCTACGTCACAGCTGTGAGAGGAGATCGCGGCCATTTTGTTTTTTATTTTCCTCTGTCATCGCACACACAGCTCAGTGTGTGCGATGACAGGAGCTGCCAGGGAGAAGCTGCTGCTGGGAAGCGAGGGTCGGGGTGAGTATCTGCAGCCAGGAGCTGTGATTGCAGCCTGTACTTAGTATTACAGTACAGGCTGCAATCACTGCTCACTGCCGTTCAGAGCAGAGCAGGGAGATCGTCACACTGCTCTGCCCTGAACATGACTCAGCACTTCCTGGGAGAGGACTGAATGTAAGTACAGAGTTTTTATTTTCTTATGCATCTACCACTGCTACCAGCCCCTATATACCACTGCTACTAGCCCCTATATACCACTGCTACTAGCCCCTATATACCACTGCTACCTGCTCCTATATACCACTGCTACCAGCCCCTATATACCACTGCTACCTGCCCCTATATACCACTGCTACTAGCCCCTATATACCACTGCTACCTGTCCCTATATACCACTGCTACCTGCCCCTATATACCACTGCTACTAGCCCCTATATACCACTGCTACCTGCTCCTATATACCACTGCTACCTGCTCCTATATACCACTGCTACTAGCCACTATATACCACTGCTACCTGTCCCTATATACCACTGCTACCTGCCCCTATATACCACTGCTACTAGCCCCTATATACCACTGCTACCTGCTCCTATATACCACTGCTACCTGCTCCTATATACCACTGCTACTAGCCCCTATATACCACTGCTACTAGCCCCTATATACCACTGCTACTAGCCCCTATATACCACTGCTACCTGCTCCTATATACCACTGCTACCTGCTCCTATATACCACTGCTACCTGCTCCTATATACCACTGCTACCTGCTCCTATATACCACTGCTACTAGCCCCTATATACCACTGCTACTAGCCCCTATATACCACTGCTACTAGCCCCTATATACCACTGCTACTAGCCCCTATATACCACTGATACTAGCCCCTATATGCCACTGCTACCAGCCCCTATATGCCACTGCTACTAGCCCCTATATACCACTGCTACCAGCCACTATATACCACTGCTACTAGCCCCTATATACCACTGCTACCTGCTCCTATATACCACTGCTACCTGCCCCTATATACCACTGCTATCAGCCCCTATATACCACTGCTACTAGCCCCTATATACCACTGCTACTAGCCCCTATATACCACTGCTACTAGCCCCTATATACCACTGCTACTAGCCCCTATATACCACCGCTACCAGCCCCTATATACCACTGCTACTAGCCCCTATATACCACTGCTACCTGCCCCTATATACCACTGCTACCTGCCCCTATATACCACTGCTACCAGCCACTATATACCACTGCTACCAGCCACTATATACCACCGCTACCAGCCACTATATACCACTGCTACCTGCCTCTGTATACCACCTCTACCTGCCTCTGTATACCACCTACACTGCTGCCTGCCTCTATATACCATCTACCACTGCTGCCTGCCTCTATATACCATCTACGACTGCTGCCTGCCTCTATATACCATCTACGACTGCTGCCTGCCTCTATATACCACCTACCACTGCTGCCTGCCTCTATATACCATCTACCACTGCTACCTCTGTCCTGTGTAGCTAATCTAGTCTTGTGTAGCTAATCCTGTCCTGTGTATAGTATCACACAAGATAGGATTAGATACACGGCGCAGCACAGTATCACACAAGACAGGATTAGATACACGGCTCAGCAGTCAGTATCTAATCCTCTCCTATGCACTCCTCTCCCCCCTGCGTGTCTTTCCCCATTGTGGTTTATTATTTTTGTTGTGGGAGATGAGGGAGTCGAGGATTATGCGTTCGGTATGGTATAAAAAAGATTAATAAAGGACTTTATTCTGGGCGAGTCTTTATTTACAATACATGTGAGATCTATGTGGCGGCATTATGGGTGATCTATATGGCGGTATTATGTGAGAAGCATATGGTGGTATGTGAGAACACTGGCGGTATTATGTGTGATCTATATGGTGGTATGTGAGAACACTGGCGGTATTATGAGTGATCTATATGGCGGTATGTGAGAACACTGGCGGTATTATGTGTGATCTATATGGCGGTATGTGAGAACACTGGCGGTATTATGTGTGATCTATATGGTGGTATTATGTGAGAACTGTATGACAGTATTGTGTGATCTATTTGATAGTATTGTGTGTGATCTATATGGCGGTATTATGTGAGAACACTATGGCAGTATTATCTTCAGAAAGCGGACCCATTCTATGGTGGTTCTGGCTGAGCACCTGCACGCGGGTCTGGGGTAATAGAGGGGACAGCGTGACCTCCAGTTAGGTGCAGTCAGGGCTGGTGAGGCAGCTGAAGGGAGGGGTCTCATTTTTATCGTTACTATATGGCTACATTTCCTTCCCAGCGTCACCCTGTACTTCGCCTGTTGCCTCGCTTTCACACATCGCCAGGACAGGATGGAGAAGACAGGATCTGAGGAGGGGAATGGGGTCTGTATGCAAAGTCTGGATCAGACCAGGCCATCAATCCGCAGAAATGTTTCCTGGATTTCTGTGGAGCAGACGGTCCATCCATGTGTTTAAAAGACAGCGTCCTATGTACAATCCCTGGCTGCTCCGCGCACCAAACAGGGGGCCCCTATAGACCAGCACACTGCTCTCCTGAAATACTCTGTGCTGCTGTCACCCTGCTCCCTCCACCACATATCTCCCAGAATCCTTGCTGCCTGCCATCCTTGGTGACTGTCTACTTGTCAGTATAAGGCTGCCTTCACACTATCATTATTTGGTCAGTATTTTACCTCAGTATTTGTAGCCAAAACCAGGAGTGGGTGATAAATGCAGAAGTGGTGCATATGTTTCTATTATACTTTTCCTCTAATTGTTCCACTCCTGGTTTTGGCTTACAAATACTGAGGTAAAATACTGACCAAATACTGATAGTGTGACGGCAACCATACTCTGCAGTCACCAACAAAATGGCTGCTCACTGGGTTCCTGAATATCATCCTCTCTAATCCCTTAGCAAACACCCAGAAGGAGAGGAGAGGAGACATCACACACGTCAGCAGACTCCGCCCATAATTACTGCAGTTGTACACTAGTTGTGAGCTAGTTGTACACTAGGTTTTTCTGAAATTTCAGCAGCTGCTCCCCCTAGTGTTTAAAAGTGGAAATTCCAAAACTTTTCAAATTATTTTTCATATTTTACTAAATTATAAACAAATGATAATATTTTTTAAGAAAATGTAATCATTAATTCTTTACATTTTTACAATTTCTGAAAAAAAAAATTTTTTGATGGCACCTTCCCTTTAAGCACGCCATGATGGACTCTTCCTGAGTCTCTGCCGCCATTAAGCTCCCCACCTGGTATGTATTATGGCTTATTATTGATACTATTTAAAGTATATCCACACCACCAATTGACTGTGGACCTTGAGGAAGACGCCTCCAGCGTCGTTACGCGTGGGTCATGTATTGTTAGAGTCTTGGCATTTATCTAGCCGGTCGCTAGTCTTTTTTTTGTGCCGGCCAACAACACAGGGAATCCAGATATTGTTTCGAACGATTTTTTATCTACGGATACCAGCGACCGCGAAAACGGCACCGACGGGGGAGAAGAAAACGCTCGAACAACAAGGAAAAGGAACGGGCGCCAGAAGGATTGGTCACCGAGCTTCAGGAGGGTGACCCGCCTCAACAATCGCAGGAGATAGACCCTGACACAGCTTGGTTTGGTCAACTGGGAAAAGAATCCGGTGAGTTACATAGTAACATAGTAACATAGTTAGTAAGGCCGAAAAAAGACATTTGTCCATCTAGTTCAACCTATATTCCATCATAATAAATCCCCAGATCTACGTCCTTCTACAGAACCGAATAATTGTATGATACAATATTGTTCTGCTCCAGGAAGACATCCAGGCCTCTCTTGAACCCCTCGACTGAGTTCGCCATCACCACCTCCTCAGGCAAGCAATTCCAGATTCTCACTGCCCTAACAGTAAAGAATCCTTTTCTATGTTGGTGGAAAAACCTTCTCTCCTCCAGACGCAAAGAATGCCCCCTTGTGCCCGTCACCTTCCTTGGTATAAACAGATCCTCAGCGAGATATTTGTGTTGTCCCCTTATATACTTATACATGGTTATTAGATCGCCCCTCAGTCGTCTTTTTTCTAGACTAAATAATCCTAATTTCGCTAATCTATCTGGGTATTGTAGTTCTCCCATCCCCTTTATTAATTTTGTTGCCCTCCTTTGTACTCTCTCTAGTTCCATTATATCCTTCCTGAGCACCGGTGCCCAAAACTGGACACAGTACTCCATGTGCGGTCTGTTGTGAATTCTGTGGTCAGGCTCCCTCCTGTGGTCATGAGTGGTACTGCGGCTGGTTCTGTCCATGAGCTTCCTTTGGTGGATGTGAGTGGGGCTGCGGCTTCTGAGTTTCCTTCCTCAGGTGACGAGGTTAAGTCGTTAGGTGCTGTTCTATTTAACTCCACCTAGTTCTTTTTTCCTGGCCTCCAGTCAATGTTCCAGTGTTGGTCTTGCTCTCTCCTGGATCGTTCTTGTGGCCTGTCTGCCCTGCATAAGCTAAGTTCTGCTTGTGTTACTTTTGTTTGCTATTTTTTCTGTACAGCTTGCTATATTGGTTTGTTTTGCTTGCTGGAAGCTCTGGGACGCAGAGGGAGCACCTCAGTACCGTTAGTCGGTGCCGAGGGTCTTTTTGCGCCCTCTGCGTGGTTGTTTGTAGGTTTTTGTGCTGACCGCAAAGCTATCTTTCCTATCCTCGGTCTATTCAGTAAGTCGGGCCTCACTTTGCTAAAATCTATTTCATCTCTGTGTTTGTATTTTCATCTTTACTCACAGTCATTATATGTGGGGGGCTGCCTTTTCCTTTGGGGAATTTCTCTGAGGCAAGATAAGCTTATTTTTTTATCTTCAGGCTAGCTAGTTTCTCAGGCTGTGCCCGAGGCGCCTAGGTCTGGTCAGGAGCGCTCCACAGCTACCTCTAGTGTGGTGTGATAGGATTAGGGATTGCGGTCAGCAGAGTTCCCACGTCTCAGAGCTCGTCCTATGTTATTAGTAACTATCAGGTCATTTTCAGTGCTCTTAACCACCAGGTCCATTGTGGTTCTAAATCACCAGTTCATAACAGCGGTCTAACTAGGGATTTGTACAGAGGCAGTATAATGCTCTCATCATGTGTATCCAGACCTCTTTTAATGCACCCCATGATCCTGTTTGCCTTGGCAGCTGCTGCCTGGCACTGGCTGCTCCAGGTAAGTTTATCATTAACTAGGATCCCCAAGTCCTTCTCCCTGTCAGATTTACTGTTGAGCATTATTAATTTATTCTCACACGTCTTGTCGAACACAGAAAGATCCGTGTTGGCGAAGGGTCTGTCCTTCTCCCCAATGAGTACTTTAGACAAATTTGAACTCACCAAAGACCTGTACCTGTTTTGCAGGCATTTGACTTTCAAAATGTTATACCAACATCCCTCCATAATGGACGGATTGAGTGACCTTGATAGACAAGCTCTCCGTGACTTAACTGAGTTACTAGATGAGAATGAGAGCTATCGAGGTAGGAGGAGATTTAATGGCCACCTACCATCACAGGCCACACCATCCTTCTCACTCTTCCCGGCCATTCAAATCTTTTTTGATAAAACCAGCAAGGATATTCGGGAATTGAGGGTCCATAAACATTGTTATAACAATTTGTCTAGGGAGGAGAGACAGGCCCTGGATAATCTAAAAACAAATGATGTGTTTGAAATTATGGAGGCGGACAAGGGGGGCAACATAGTACTGTGGCCTAAAGATATGCATTGCTTGGAGGCAAGGCGGCAATTGGGCAATGCACAGCACTATGTTGCCTTACCCTCTGATCCTACGCCTGTGTTTAAGTCAGGGTTGGACACATTACTTTTGAATGCTCATACTTGGGGGATTATAGACTAGAAGGAACTGGATTATTTAACAGTGAAATTCCCAGTCATTCCAACGTTCTATATGCTCCCAAAAGTGCATAAGTCATTGTCCAATCCCCCGGGCAGACCTATTGTTTCGGGGATTGGGGGACTTTTTGAAAAAGCTTGCATTTACTTGGACTTTTTCCTGCAGCCCATTGTCCTCAACTTGGAGTCATACATTCGAGATTCATCATTCTTAATCCAGCAATTGGATGTGTTGGAAGTACCGGACAACACTATATTGGCAACTTTCGACGTAGAAGCACTCTACACCAACATCAACCATGATTTAGGTATTTTGGCCGTGTCTTTCTTTCTAGACAAGTATTCTACGGGAAACAGGGGGCATGACTCCTTTATTTTAGATCTATTGAGGATGATCCTGGAAAGGAATTACTTTGTCTTCGATAGAGTATACTACAAGCAGGTGTCAGGGACCGCAATGGGGGCCAGATGTGCGCCCTCATATGCGAACCTATTCATGGGATGGTGGGAGGAGACTCAAGTTAAGAACAGCCCACTATACTGTAATAATGTATTGAAGTGGTATTGTTTTATCGACGACATTGTTATCTTATGGACAGGTTCTGCTGAGGACTTGGAGAATTTTTTGGGAGAACTGAATAGCAATTGTGAGAATATCCGGCTCACTTCGCATTTCTCCACCACCTCTGTCGACTTCCTGGATCTGAAGATCATGCTCCGAGATAATCATATCTGTGCGACCCTCTTTCGCAAAAGCATGACTACTAACAACCTGCTACACTATTCTAGCTTCCACCCACGGCATCTACGTGACAGCATTCCGAAGGGCCAGTTTTTACGCCTAAGAAGAAATTGTAGCCGGCTATCAGACTTTCAAGCTGAGTCCAGATTGCTCACAGACCGATTTCGGGAACGTGGGTACCCGAGGAGGATCATCACCGGTGCCTTTGAACACTCCCGCCAGAAACCAAGAGAGGAAGCCCTGAAGCCACGGGTGAGAACTAATGTGTACACAACTAGCCTGATCACCCAGTTTAATAACCAATGGGGTGATGTTCGCAAGGTTATGGAGGACAACTGGGGGATTCTATTGAGTGACAGCAGGCTTAAAATGATGATTCCAGATAGACCCAGAATTGTGGCCAGGAGGGCGAAAAACCTCAAGGACTGTTTATCAAACAGTCACTTCAAACGCCCTACTACTAAGATCCGTGTTAACCACCCAACTTTTGGGTCATATCCATGTGGGGGATGTTCCGTATGCACATATATGTTAGCAGAGCCGGGTATTTCACTACCTTCTTTATCCTTTCAGGTGTCCCCTAAATCGTTTTTCAATTGCCGCACTTGTAACTTAATTTATGCTCTGATTTGCGGATGTGAGAAAGTCTACGTTGGACAAACTACTCAAGAGCTGCGCCGTAGGATCCAGCAACATGTGTCCAACATCTGCATGGCTAGGATGGATAAGAGCAAGGGTAAGCCAATTACCTCAGTGGCGGCCCACTTCTTGGACCCAGTAAAATGGTACCCCTAGAACCCTTAGAGTTATTGGGTTGGAGAAAATATCCCTGAGTATTAGGGGCGGGAGGATCACGTATGAGCTCCTGAGCAGAGAATCTCGTTAGATATATAAATTAAACAGCTTGGCACCCAAAGGCCTAAATGAAGAGCTCTTATATACGGGCTTTTACAAGAGACTCTAGCACTATGACAGGGGGTGGGAGGGCTTTTTTGTCCCCACTTTCTATTGCATTTGGCCTTACTGTCTGGCTTACCCTTCTCTTCTTTTTTTGTTTTCTTAGCTTTTGCCTATTTGGGTTTTTTTCTCATTTTTTATTTGAGTTATTTCCTTTTTTTAGTATCCCTTCTACCAGGTGACTGGTATCTGTGGATAACAATCAAACATCATTCCATGATCTTTCCTACATGGGAGTGGACCAAGACACTCGTTGCACTTATATATGGACGAAATCTTGGATGTGGATCTTACACGGCTTCATGACCATGAAATCGCCTGGAATATGCGGATCCACAATTTTGCAACCTTGTTAGGAATACATATATATATATGTATATATATATGTATATATATATATATATTCTTTGTGTATATATATATTTTTTTGTGCATTCTGTGTCTCCTGTTCTACACAACACCTGCCTCATTGGACCACTTTGTATCCATGTTAGGGTCCTAGGCACGTCTTGTGGTTAGTTTACAGGATTAAGTACTTTTTATGTTATTAGCTTGCCCTGAGCATATGCTGGTTTTAAGTACTTTTTGTTTGCTAAGAGTCTACTCAAAATATATCCTCTTGTAGTCCTCTCCTCATTTGCTTTAGTCTTTTATAACTTCTACATTCACTCTCCTTTAGTTTTGTATCGGGAGCTATGGATCCCTTGTGATGGGATGGTGGCCGTTTGGTTTAGTCACATGGGTAGGTTGTTTGTGCCCTAGGCACTCGAGCCAGGAGATTTGGTGGGAGGTTTAGAGACTTGTGTCTAGGATCAACTCTTATTTGCCGTGACCTGGGACTTTTGTTATCGATGCGTTTCTGTATTGAAACGAGTGCTAATTAACCAAATTCCAGAACCAAACTCCAGAACCTTTTTGTCATCACTTAGCCATTGGTTCCTTTGGGTCTTGGACTGCAATATACCGGACGCCCTACTGTGTAGGCTTGCCTTTCACGTCTGCGCATGCGTATATGACATTGGGGTTAGCCCTGAGGTAAGAACGCTTACTTGCTGTTCCCTGAAGGCAATGTATACTACATGCTATCCGTGTTGTCTCTTTGAGACCTGGCTTTGCCTGAGCGCCCTCAATATCCCCTTTATGCATGGGGGTGGTCTTAGCTATTGAAGCTGCGGGTTCACGCCGACGCAGAATGCTACTGGAGGTACTCAGTGTCTGTGCACCTTACATCTGGTTCCTATGGAGTTCATCTGGTACTACCCTCTTTGCCTGTATGTTATGGACCTGGTGGTGAGGAGCATCTGGAACGACCTGATGGTTAAACTCACACAGGACAAGCTCTGGGAAGTGGAAGCTCTGCTGACCGCAACCCCTAATCCTATCACACAACTAGAAATAGCCGTGGAGCGTACCTAACTCTGCCTAGACGCCTCTTCGCAGCCTAAGAGCTAACTAGCCCTAGAGATAGAAAATAAAGCCTACCTTGCCTCAGAGAAATTCCCCAAAGGAAAAGGCAGCCCCCCACATATATTGACTGTGAGATAAGATGAAAGTCACAAACACAGAAATGAAACAGGTTTCAGCAAAGGGAGGCCAGACTTACTAAACAAACAGAGGATAAGAAAGGTATCTTTGCGGTCAGCACAAAAACTACAAAAAAAACACGCAGAGTGTGCAAAAAGATCTCCGCACCGACTCACGGTGCGGAGATGCCACTCTGCATCCCAGAGCTTCCAGCTAATAAGGCAAAATCATGATAGCTAGCTGGACAAGGAAACAATGAACAAATAATTAACTAGCAGGGACTTAGCTTCTGCTGGAGTAGACAGGTCACCAGAAAGATCCAAGAGCGAACTGAACCAGTACAAGAACATTGCCCGCTGGCATGGAGTAACGATCTAAGTGGAGTTAAATAGAGCAGCCAGCCAAAGAATAAACTATGTCACCTGTGGAAGGAACCTCAGAAGCAGCAGCTCCACTCACAGCCACCATAGGGAGCCCATAGACAGAACTCGCCGAAGTACCATTCATGACCACAGGAGGGAGTTCGATAACAGAATTCACAACAGTACCCCCCCCTTGAGGAGGGGTCACCGAACCCTCACCAGAGCCCCCAGGCCGATCAGGATGAGCCAAATGAAAGGCACGAACAAGATCGGCAGCATGAACATCAGAGGCAAAAACCCAGGAATTATCTTCCTGACCATAACCCTTCCACTTGACCAGGTACTGGAGTTTCCGTCTCGAAATACGAGAATCCAAAATCTTCTCCACCACATACTCCAACTCCCCCTCGACCAACAACGGGGCAGGAGGATCAATGGAGGGAACCATAGGCGCCACGTATCTCCGCAATAACGACCTATGGAACACATTATGGATGGCAAAAGAAGCTGGAAGGGCCAAACGAAATGACACAGGATTGAGAACTTCAGAAATCTTATACGGACCAATGAAACGAGGCTTAAACTTAGGAGAGGAAACCTTCATAGGAACATAACGAGACGACAACCAAACCAAATCCCCAACACGAAGTCAGGGACCAACACCGCGCCGGCGGTTAGCGAAACGTTGAGCCTTCTCCTGGGACAATGTCAAATTGTCCACCACATGAGTCCAAATCTGCTGCAACCTGTCCACCACAGTATCCACACCAGGACAGTCCGAAGGCTCAACCTGCCCTGAAGAGAAACGAGGATGGAAACCAGAATTACAGAAAAAAGGCGAAACCAAAGTAGCCGAGCTGGCCCGATTTTTAAGGGCGAACTCAGCCAAAGGCAAAAAGGACACCCAATCATCCTGATCAGCAGAAACAAAACATCTCAGATATGTTTCCAAAGTCTGATTAGTTCGTTCGGTTTGGCCATTTGTCTGAGGATGGAAAGCCAAAGAAAAAGACAAATCAATGCCCATCTAAGCACAAAAGGACCGCCAAAACCTCGAAACAAACTGGGAACCTATGTACGAGACGATGTTCTCCGGAATGCCATGCAAACGAACCACATGCTGGAAAAACAATGGCACCAAAACAGAGGAGGAAGGCAATTTAGACAAGGGTACCAAATGGACCATCTTAGAGAAGCGATCACAAACCACCCAAATGACCAACATCCTTTGAGAGACAGGGAGATCTGAAATAAAATCCATGGAAATATGCGTCCAGGGCCTCTTCGGGACCGGCAAGGGCAAAAGCATCCCACTGGCACGAGAACAGCAGGGCTTAGCCCGAGCACAAGTCCCACAGGACTGCACAAAAGAACGCACATCCCATGGCAAAGAAGGCCACCAAAAGGATCTAGCCACCAAATCTCTGGTACCAAAGATTCCAGGATGACCAGCCAACACCGAACAATGAACCTCAAAGATAACTCTACTAGTCAATCTATCAGGGACAAACAGTTTCTCCGCTGGACAACGGTCAGGTCTATCAGCCTGAAACTTCTGCAGCACCCGCCGCAAATCAGGGGAGATGGCAGACAAAATTACCCCCTCTTTGAGAATACCCGCCGGCTCAGGAACACCCGGAGAGTCAGGCACAAAACTCCTTGACAGGGCATCAGCCTTCACATTCTTCGAGCCCGGAAGGTACGAAACCACAAAATCAAAACGGGAGAAAAACAGCGACCATCGAGCCTGTCTAGGATTCAACCGTTTGGCAGACTCGATATAAGTCAAATTCTTGTGATCCGTCAAGACCACCACGCGATGCTTGGCTCCATCAAGCCAATGTCGCCACTCCTCGAATGCCCACTTCATGGCCAACAACTCTCGATTGCCAACATCATAATTGCGCTCAGCAGGCGAGAATTTTCTAGAAAAGAAGGCACATGGTTTCATCACCGAGCCATCAGAACTTCTTTGCGACAAAACAGCCCCTGCTCCAATCTCAGAAGCATCAACCTCGACCTGAAACGGGAGCGAAACATCTGGCTGGCACAACACAGTGGCAGAAGAAAAACGATGCTTCAACTCCTGAAAAGCCTCTACAGCCGCAGAGGACCAATTGATCACATCAGCACCTTTCTTGGTCAAGTCAGTCAACGGTTTAGCAACACTAGAAAAATTACCGATGAAGCGACTGTAAAAATTAGCAAAGCCCAGGAACTTCTGCAGGCTCTTCACAGATGTTGGCTGAGTCCAATCATAAATGGCCTGAACTTTAACAGGGTCCATCTCGATAGTAGAAGGGGAAAAAATGAAACCCAAAAATGAAACCTTCTGAACTCCAAAGATACATTTTGACCACTTCCCAAACAAGGAATTAGGACAAAGGACCTGGAATACCATTCTGACCTGCTTCACATGAGACTCCCAATCATCCGAAAAGACCAAAATATCATCCAAATATACAATCATGAATCTATCCAGGTACTTTCGGAAGATGTCATGCATACAGGACTGAAACACAGATGGAGCATTAGAAAGCCCGAATGGCATAACCAGGTACTCAAAATGGCCCTCGGGCGTATTAAATGCTGTTTTCCATTCATCGCCCTGTTTAATTCGCACAAGATTATACGCCCCTCGAAGATCTATCTTGGTGAACCAACTAGCCCCCTTAATCCGAGCAAACAAATCAGACAACAGCGGCAAAGGGTACTGAAATTTGACTGTGATCTTATTAAGAAGGCGGTAATCAATACAAGGTCTCAAAGAACCATCCTTCTTGGCCACAAAAAAGAACCCTGCTCCCAACGGTGATGACGACGGGCGAATATGACCTTTCTCCAAGTATTCCTTTATATAACTCCGCATAGTGGCGTGCTCTGGCACAGATAAATTAAACAGTCGGCCCTTAGGAAACTTACTACCCGGAATCAAATTAATAGCACAATCGCAATCCCTATGAGGATGTAGGGCACTGGATTTGGGCTCATCAAATACATCCCGGTAATCTGACAAAAACTCAGGGACTTCAGAAGGAGTGGAAGGGGAAATTGACAGCAATGGAACATCACCATGTACCCCCTGACAACCCCAGCCGGACACAGACATAGATTTCCAATCCAATACTGGATTATGGACCTGTAGCCATGGCAACCCCAAAACAACCACATCATGCAGATTATGTAACACCAAAAAGCGAATATCCTTCTGATGTGCAGGAGCCATGCACATGGTCAATTGAATCCAGTACTGAGGCTTATTCTTGGCCAAAGGCATAGCATCAATTTCTCTCAATGGAATAGGATACTGCAAGGGCTCCAAGAAAAAACCACAGCGCATGGCAAACTCCAAGTCCATCAAATTCAGGGCAGCGCCTGAATCCACAAATGCCATAACAGAATAGGACGACAAAGAGCAAATCAGAGTAACGGACAAAATAAATTTAGACTGTACCGTACCAATGGTGGCAGACCTAGCGAACCGCTTAGTGCGCTAAGGGTAATCAGAGATAGCATGAGTGGAATCACCACAATAAAAACACTGCCCATTCCGACGTCTGTGTTCTTGCCGTTCAGCTCTGGTCAAAGTCCTATCACATTGCATGGGCTCAGGCCTATGCTCAGAGAATACCGCCAAATGGTGCACAGCTTTGCGCTCACGCAAGCGCCGATCGATCTGAATGGCCAAGGACATAGACGCATTCAGACCAGCAGGCGTGGGAAATCCCACCATGACATCCTTAAGGGCTTCAGAAAGACCCTTTCTGAAAATTGCCGCCAGGGCACACTCATTCCACTGAGTAAGCACAGACCACTTTCTAAACTTCTGACAATACACCTCCGCTTCATCCTGACCCTGACACAAAGCCAGCAAGATTTTCTCTGCCTGATCCACTGAATTTGGTTCATCATAAAGCAATCCAAGCGCCAGAAAAACGCATCTACATTACGCAAAGCAGTATCTCCTGGCGCAAGGGAAAATGCCCAGTCATGAGGGTCACCACGCAACAAAGAAATAATACTTTGTACTTGTTGAATGGGGTCACCAGAGGAGCGGGGTTTCAAAGCTAGAAACAGTTTACAATTATCTTTGAAATTCAGGAACTTAGATCTATCTCCATAAAACAAACCAGGAATTAGAATTCTAGGCTCTAACATCGGATTCTGAACCACAAAATCTTGAATGTTTTGTACCCTTGCAGTGAGATGATCCACACAAGAGGACAGACCTTGTATGTCCATATCTACACCTGTGTCCTGAACCACCCCGAGGTTAAGGGGAAAAGAAAGACAAAAAACACTGCAGAGAAAAAAAAAATGGTCTCAGAATTTCTCTTATCCCTCTATTGAGATGCATTAATACTTTGGGCCAGCTGTACTGTTATGGACCTGGTGGTTAGGAGCACCCGGAACGACCTGATGGTTAAACTCACACAGGACAAGCTCTGGGAAGTGGGAGCTCTGCTGACCGCAACCCCTAATCCTATCACACAACTAGAAATAGCCGTGGAGCGTACCTAACACGACCTAGACGCCTGTTATGTCCTGGTGGTTAGGACAAAAATGGACCTGGTGGTTAAGAGCACACGGAAAGACCTGATAGTTACAATAATACAGGACAAGCTCTGGGACGTGGGAACTCTGCTGACCGCAATCACTAATCCTATCACACACACTAGAAATAGCCGTGGATTGCTCCTAACGCTCCCTATGCAACTTGTCACAGCCTAAGAACTAGCTAGCCCTAAAGATAGAAAAATAAAGCCTACCTTGCCTCAGAGAAATTCCCCAAAGGAAAAGGCAGCCCCCCACATATAATGACTGTGAGTAAAGATGAAAATCACAAACACAGAGTTGAAATAGATTTTAGCAAAGAGAGGCCCGACTTTCTGAACAGACAGAGGATAGGAAAGGTAACTTTGCGGTCTGCACAAAAACTACAATAACCACGCAGAGGGCGCAAAAAGACCCTCCGCACCGACTCACGGTGCGGAGGCGCCCCTCTGCATCCCAGAGCTTCCAGCAAGCAAGACAAAAATCAAAATAGCAAGCTGGACAGAAAAATAGCAAACAAGAGAAAAACAAGCAGGAACTTAGCTTCTGCTGGAGAAGACAGGTCACAGAACGATCCAGGAGCGAACTAGACCAATACTAGAACATTGACAGGTGGCATGGAGCAATGATCTAAGTGGAGTTAAATAGAGCAGCCAGCCAACGAATCAACCTCGTCACCTGTGGAAGGAAACTCAGAAGCCGCAGCCCCACTCACAACCACCAGAGGAAGCCCATGGACAGAACCAGCCGAAGTACCATTCATGACCACAGGAGGGAGCTTGACAACAGAATTCACAACAGTACTTCCCCCTTGAGGAGGGGTCACCGAACCCTCACCAGAGCCCCCAGGCCGACCAGGACGAGCCAAATGAAAGGCACGAACCAGATCGGCAGCATGAACATCAGAGGCAAAGACCCAGGAATTATCTTCCTGACCATAACCCTTCCACTTGACCAGGTACTGGAGTTTCCTTCTCGAAATACGAGAATCCAAAATCTTTTCCACCACATACTCCAACTCCCCCTCAACCAACACCGGGGCAGGAGGATCAACGGATGGAACCACAGGCGCTGTTGTGAGTTCTGTTTTTGGGCTCCCTCTGGTGGTTACTGATGGTACTGGGTGACTTGTGTTCTCTGCGGTCTCTGGTGTCCACCTGTTCCATCAGGTTATGGGAGTTTCCTATTTAACCTGGCTTTTTTGTCATTTCCTCGCCGGCTATCAATGTAATCAGCGTGTCTTTTTACCTCTGCGCCCTGCGTCTGTTATCTTCAGGACAAGCTAAGTTTTGATTTTCCTGTTCCACGTTTTGCTTAATTTTTGTCTTAGTCCAGCTTGCAGAGATGTGATTCCTTGCTGCTGGTTGCTCTAGTGGGCTGAAATTACTCCTCATGTTCCATGAGTTGGCACATGAGTTCAAGTAATTTCAGGATGGTTTTTTGAAGGGTTTTTCGCTGACCGCGCAGTTCACTTTTGTATCCTCTGCTATCTAGCTTTAGCGGGCCTCATTTTTGCTGAATCTATTTTCATAACTACGTATGTGCTTTCCTCTCATTTCACCGTTATTACATGTGGGGGGCTACTATTTCTGTGGGGTGTTTCTCTGGAGGCAAGTGAGGTCTGTGTTTCTTCTTATAGGGGAAGTTAATCCTTCGGCTGGCACGAGACGTCTAGGAATCATCGTAGGCACGTTCCCCGGCTACTGCTAGTTGTGTGTTTAGGTTCAGGATCGCGGTCAGCTCAGGTTCCATCACCCTAGAGTTTGTTTTGTTTTTGTGCTTGTCCTTTTGTGATCCCCTGCCATTGGGATCATGACAGTATAGCCGGCCAGAAAAAATTGGTCATCGTTTTGGCTGAAGTAGGAGGAAGAGTAGTCTGAGGAAGTTTTTTTTTTTTTTTTTTTCCTCCTCAGTGTTTGCTGCCTAGCCTTAATTGCAGCCTGACTGCTTCTTTCCTCCTTTTAATCCTTGAATGGCTCTGACCTCAGCTGTTTATCATGGACGTCTAGAGTTTGGCTTCCAGGCTGAATAATCTTGCTGCTAAGGTTCAAAATATACAAGATTTTGTTGTACATACGCCTATGTCTGAACCTAGAATTCCTGTCCCAGAGTTTTTTTCTGGAGATAGATCTAGTTTTCTGAATTTTAGGAACAATTGCAAGTTGTTTCTTTCCTTGAAATCTCGCTCCTCTGGAGACCCTGCTCAGCAGGTCAAGATTGTTATATCTTTCCTGCGGGGTGACCCTCAGAATTGGGCATTTGCATTGGCACCAGGGGATCCTGCGTTGCTCAATGTGGATGCGTTTTTTCTGGCATTGGGTTTGCTCTATGAGGAACCTAATCTAGAGATTCAGGCTGAAAAAGCTTTATTGGCTCTCTCTCAGGGGCAAGATGAAGCAGAAATATATTGTCAGAAATTTCGGAAGTGGTCGGTGCTTACTCAGTGGAATGAGTGCGCTCTGGCTGCAAAATTCAGAGATGGCCTTTCTGAGGCCATTAAAGATGTTATGGTGGGGTTCCCGGCGCCTACAGGTCTGAATGAGTCCATGACTATGGCTATTCAGATTGATCGGCGTTTACGGGAGCGCAAACCTGTGCACCATTTGGCGGTGTCTTCTGAACAGGCACCTGAGATAATGCAATGTGATAGAATTCAGTCCAGAAGTGAACGGCAAAATTATAGGCGATAAAATGGATTGTGTTTTTATTGTGGTGATTCAGCTCATGTTATATCAGCATGCTCTAAACGCACAAAAAAGGTTGATAAGTCTGTTGCCATTAGTACTTTACAGTCTAAGTTCATTCTGTCTGTGACGCTGATTTGTTCATTATCATCCATTTCCGTCGATGCCTATGTAGATTCAGGCGCTGCCCTGAGTCTTATGGATTGGTCATTTGCCAATCGCTGTGGGTTTAGTCTGGAGCCTCTGGAAGTTCCTATTCCTTTGAAAGGAATTGACTCTACACCTTTGGCTATGAATAAACCTCAGTACTGGACACAAGTGACCATGCGTATGACTCCCGTTCATCAGGAGGTGATTCGCTTCCTGGTACTGTATAATTTACATGATGTCTTAGTGCTTGGTCTGCCATGGTTACAAACTCATAACCCAGTCCTGGACTGGAAAACAATGTCTGTGTTAAGCTGGGGATGTCAGGGGGTTCATGATGATGCATCTCCGATTTCTATCGCTACATCTACTCCTTCTGAGGTTCCGGTATTTTTGTCTGATTATCGGGAGGTTTTTGAGGAGCCTAAGCTCAGTTCGCTTCCTCCTCACAGGGATTGCGATTGTGCTATAGATTTGATTCCCGGCAGTAAATTCCCTAAAGGTCGTTTGTTCAATCTGTCAGTGCCAGAGCATACTGCTATGCGGAATTATGTTAAGGAGTCCTTGGAAAAGGGACATATCCGTCCATCTTCGTCCCCTTTGGGAGCAGGTTTTTTTTTGTGGCCAAAAAAGATGGTTCCTTGTGGCCTTGCATAGATTATCGTCTTTTGAATAAGATTACAGTCAAATATCAGTATCCTTTGCCATTGTTGACTGATTTGTTCGCTCGCATTAAGGGGGCTAAATGGTTCACTAAGATTGATCTTCGGGGTGCGTATAATCTTGTGCGGATAAGGCAGGGTGATGAGTGGAAAACCGCATTTAATACGCCTGAGGGCCATTTCGAGTATTTGGTGATGCCTTATGGACTTTCTAATGCTCCTTCTGTCTTCCAGTCTTTTATGCACGATATTTTCCGTGAATATCTGAATAAATTTATTATCGTGTATTTGGATGATGTTTTGTTTTTTTCTGATGACTGGGAGTCTCATGTTCAGCAGGTCAGGAAGGTGTTTCAGGTCCTGCGGGCCAATTCTTTGTTTGTAAAGGGTTCTAAATGTCTCTTTGGAGTCCAGAAGATTTATTTTTTGGGGTATATTTTTTCCCCTTCTACTATTGAGATGGATCCCGTCAAGGTTCAGGCTATTTGTGACTGGACGCAGCCTACATCTCTTAAGAGTCTACAGAAGTTCTTGGGCTTTGCTAATTTTTATCGTCGCTTCATAACTAATTTTTCTAGTGTTATTAAGCCTTTGACGGATTTGACTAAAAAGGGTGCTGATGTTACTGATTGGTCTCCTGCGGCTGTGGAGGCATTTCAGGAACTTAAGCGCCGGTTTTCTTCTGCTCCTGTGTTGCGTCAGCCAGATACGTCGCTTCCTTTTCAGGTTGAGGTCGATGCTTCCGAGATCGGAGCGAGGGCGGTTTTGTCACAGAGAAGCTCCGATGGCTCAGTGATGAAGCCATGTCATGAAGCCTATCCCGAAGAGGCCTTGGACGCACATTTCCATGGACTTTATTTCGGATCTCCCTGTCTCTCAAAAAATGTCCGTCATATGGGTTGTGTGTGACCGCTTTTCTAAGATGGTTCATCTGGTACCCTTGCCTAAGTTACCTTCCTCCTCTGAGTTGGTCCCTCTGTTTTTTCAAAACGTGGTCCGTCTGCATGGCATTCCGGAGAACATCGTTTCTGACAGGGGATCCCAGTTTGTGTCTAGATTTTGGCGGACGTTCTGTGCTAAGATGGGCATTGATTTGTCCTTTTCGTCTGCATTCCATCCTCAGACGAATGGCCAGACGGAACGAACTAATCAGACTCTAGAAACTTATTTAAGGTGTTTTGTTTCTGCTGATCAAGATGACTGGGTTTCCTTTTTGCCGCTTGCCGAGTTTGCCCTTAATAATCGGGCTAGTTCTGCTACCTTGGTGTCTCCTTTCTTTTGTAATTCGGGGTTTCATCCTCGTTTTTCCTCTGGTCAGGTGGAGCCTTCTGATTGTCCTGGAGTGGACATGGTGGTGGATAGGTTGCATCGGATTTGGAGTCATGTGGTGGACAATTTGAAGTTGTCCCAGGAGAGGGCTCAGCAGTTTGCTAATCGTCGTCGCCCCGTGGGTCCTCGACTTCTTGTTGGGGACTTGGTGTGGTTGTCTTCTCGTTTTGTGAAGGTCTCTTCTCCTAAGTTCAAGCCTCAGTTCATCGGTCCCTATAGGATCTTGGAAATTCTTAACCCTGTGTCGTTTCGTTTGGATCTCCCGGCATCGTTTGCTATTCATAATGTGTTCCATCGGTCGTTGTTGCGGAAGTATGAGGTACCTGTCGTTCCTTCGCTTGAGCCTCCTGCTCCGGTGCTGGTGGAGGGTGAATTGGAGTATGTTGTGGAGAAGATCTTGGATTCTCGTGTTTTCAGACGGAAACTCCAGTATTTGGTCAGGTGGAAAGGTTATGGTCAGGAGGATAATTCTTGGGTGATTGCCTCTGATGTTCATGCTGCCGATTTGGTCCGTGCTTTTCATAGGGCTCATCCTGGTCGCCCTGGTGGTTCTCGTGAGGGTTCGGTGACCCCTCCTCAAGGGGGGGGTACTGTTGTGAGTTCTGTTTTTGAGCTCCCTCTGGTGGTTACTGATGATACTGGGTTACTTGTGTTCTCTGCGGTCTCTGGTGTCCACCTGTTCCATCAGGTTATGGGAGTTTCCTATTTAACCTGGCTTTTTTGTCATTTCCTCACCGGCTATCAATGTAATCAGCGTGTCTTTTTACCTCTGCTCCCTGCGTCTGTTATCTTCAGGACAAGCTAAGTTTTGATTTTCCTGTTCCACGTTTTGCTTAATTTTTGTCTTAGTCCAGCTTGCAGAGATGTGATTCCTTGCTGCTGGTTGCTCTAGTGGGCTGAAATTACTCCTCATGTTCCATGAGTTGGCACATGAGTTCAAGTAATTTCAGGATGGTTTTTTGAAGGGTTTTTCGCTGACCGCGCAGTTCACTTTTGTATCCTCTGCTATCTAGCTTTAGCGGGCCTCATTTTTGCTGAATCTATTTTCTTAACTACGTATGTGCTTTCCTCTCATTTCACCGTTATTACATGTGGGGGGCTACTATTTCTGTGGGGTGTTTCTCTGGAGGCAAGTGAGGTCTGTGTTTCTTCTTATAGGGGAAGTTAATCCTTCGGCTGGCGCGAGACGTCTAGGAATCATCGTAGGCACGTTCCCCGGCTACTGCTAGTTGTTTGTTTAGGTTCAGGATCGCGGTCAGTTCAGGTTCCATCACCCTAGAGCTTGTTTTGTTTTTGTGCTTGTCCTTTTGTGATCCCCTGCCATTGGGATCATGACAAGGTGCTACGTATCTCCGCAACAACAACCTATGGAACACATTATGGATGGCAATAGAAGCAGGAAGGGTCAAACGAAATGACACAGGATTGAGAACCTCAGAAATCTTATACGGACCAATGAAACGAGGCTTAAACTTAGGAGAGGAAACCTTCATAGGAACATAACGAGACGACAACCAAACCAAATCCCCAACACGAAGTCGGGGACCCACACAGTGCCGGTGGTTAGCGAAACGTTGAGCCTTCTCCTGGGACAATGTCAAATTGTCCACCACATGAGTCCAAATCTGCTGCAACCTATCCACCACAGTATCTACACCAGGACAGTCCGAAGACTCAACCTGCCATGAAGAGAAACGAGGATGGAAACCAGAATTGCAGAAAAACGGCGAAACCAAAGTAGCCGAGCTGGCCCGATTATTAAGGACGAACTCAGCCAAAGGCAAAAAGGACACCCAATCATCCTGATCAGCAGAAACAAAGCATCTCAGATATGTTTCCAAAGTCTGATTAGTTCGTTCGGTTTGGCCATTTGTCTGAGGATGGAAAGCCAAGGAAAAAGACAAATCAATGCCCATCCTAGCACAAAAGGATCGCCAAAACCTCGAAACAAACTGGGAACCTCTGTCCGAAACGATGTTCTCCGGAATGCCATGTAAACGAACCACATGCTGGAAAAACAATGGCACCAAATCAGAGGAGGAAGGCAATTTAGACAAGGGTACCAAATGGACCATCTTAGAGAAGCGATCACAAATCACCCAAATGACCGACATCTTTTGAGAGACAGGGAGATCCGAAATAAAATCCATAGAAATATGCGTCCAGGGCCTCTTCGGGACCGGCAAGGGCAAAAGCAACCCACTGGCATGAGAACAGCAGGGCTTAGCCCGAGCACAAGTCCCACAGGACTGCACAAAAGAACGCACATCCCATGACAAAGACGGCCACCAAAAGGATCTAGCCATCAAATCTCTGGTACCAAAGATTCCAGGATGACCAGCCAACACCGAACTATGAACCTCAGAGATAACTCTACTAGTCCATTTATCAGGGACAAACAGTTTCTCCGCTGGGCAACGGTCAGGTCTATCAGCCTGAAATTTTTGCAGCACCCGCCGCAAATCAGGGGAGATGGCAGACAAAATTACCCCCTCTTTGAGAATACCCGCCGGTTCAGGAACACCCGGAGAGTCGGGCACAAAACTCCTTGACAGGGCATCAGCCTTCACATTCTTAGAGCCCGGAAGGTACGAAACCACAAAATCAAAACGGGAGAAAAATAGCGACCATCGAGCCTGTCTAGGATTCAACCGTTTGGCAGACTCGAGATAAGTCAAATTCTTGTGATCCGTCAAGACCACCACGTGATGCTTGGCTCCTCGAATGCCCACTTCATGGCCAACAACTCTCGATTGCCAACATCATAATTGCGCTCAGCAGGCGAAAACTTTCTAGAAAAGAAGGCACATGGTGTCATCACCGAGCCATCAGAACTTCTTTGCGACAAAACAGCCCCTGCTCCAATCTCAGAAGCATAAACCTCGACCTGAAACGAGAGCGAAACATCTGGCTGGCACAACACAGGGGCAGAAGAAAAACGACGCTTCAACTCCTGAAAAGCTTCCACAGCCGCAGAAGACCAATTGACCACATCAGCACCCTTCTTGGTCAAATCAGTCAACGGTTTAGCAACACTAGAAAAATTACTGATGAAGCGACGATAAAAATTAGAAAAGCCCAGGAACTTTTGCAGGCTCTTCACAGATGTCGGCTGATTCCAATCATAAATGGCCTGGACTTTAACAGGGTCCATCTCGATAGTAGAAGGGGAAAAAATGAAACCCAAAAATGAAACCTTCTGAACTCCAAAGAGACACTTTGACCCCTTCACAAACAAAGAATTCGCACGAAGGACCTGGAACACCATTCTGACCTGCTTCACGTGAGACTCCCAATTATCCGAAAAGACCAAAATATCATCCAAATATACAATCACAGGAATTTATCCAGGTACTCTCGGAAGATGTCATGCATAAAGGACTGAAATACTGATGGAGCATTGGAAAGCCCGAATGGCATAACCAGGTACTCAAAATGGCCCTCAGGCGTATTAAATGCTGTTTTCCATTCATCGCCCTGTTTAATACGCACAAGATTATACGCCCCTCGAAGATCTATCTTGGTGAACCAACTAGCCCCTTTAATACAAGCAAACAAATCAGACAGCAGCGGCAAAGGATACTGAAACCTGACTGTAATTTTATTAAGAAGGCGGTAATCAATACAAGGTCTCAAAGAACCTTCTTGGCCACAAAAAAGAACCCTGCTCCTAACGGTGATGACGACAGGCGAATATGACCTTTCTCCAAGGATTCCTTTATATAACTCCGCATAGCGGCGTGTTCTGGCACAGATAAATTGAACAGTCGGCCCTTAGGAAACTTACTACCAGGAATCAAATTAATAGCACAATCGTAATCCCTATGAGGAGGTAGGGCACTGGATTTGGGCTCATCAAATACATCCCGGTAATCCGACAAAAACTCCGGGACTTCAGAAGGAGTGGACGACGAAATTGACAAAAATGGAACATCACCATGTACCCCCTGACAACCCCAGCTGGACACAGACATAGATTTCCAATCCAATACTGGATTATGGACCTGTAGCCATGGCAACCCCAAAACGACCACATCATGCAGATTATGCAACACCAAAAAGCGAATATCCTCCTGATGTGCAGGAGCCATGCACATGGTCAATTGGGTCCAGTACTGAGGCTTATTCTTGGCCAAAGGCGTAGCATCAATTTCTCTCAATGGAATAGGATACTGCAAGGGCTCCAAGAAAAAACCACAGCGCCTAGCAAACTCCAAGTCCATCAAATTCAGGGCAGCGCCTGAATCCACAAATGCCATAACAGAATAGGATGACAAAGAGCAAATCAGAGTAATGGACAAAAGAAATTTAGACTGTACCGTACCAATGGTGGCAGACCTAGCGAACCGCTTAGTGCGCTTAGGACAATCGGAGATAGCATGAGTGGAATCACCACAGTAAAAACACTGCCCATTCCGACGTCTGTGTTCTTGCTGTTCAGCTCTAGTCAAAGTCCTATCACATTGTATTGGCTCAGGTCTATGCTCAGATAATACCGCCAAATGGTGGACAGCTTTACGCTCACGCAGGCGTCGATCGATCTGAATGGCCAAAGACATAGACTCATTCAGACCAGCAGGCATGGGAAATCCCACCATGACATCCTTAAGGGCTTCAGAGAGACCCTTTCTGAAAATTGCTGCCAGGGCACATTCATTCCACTGAGTGAGTACAGACAACTTCCTAAACTTCTGACAATATATCTCTACCTCATCCTGACCCTGACACAGAGCCAGCAAGATTTTCTCTGCCTGATCCACTGAATTTGGTTAATCATAAAGCAATCCAAGCGCCAGAAAAAATGCATCAACATCACGCAATGCCGGATCTCCTGGCGCAAGGAAAAATGCCCAGTCCTGAGGGTCGCCACGTAACAAAGAAATAATGATTTTCACCTGTTGAACAGGGTCACTTGAGGAGCGAGGTTTCAAAGCAAGAAACAATTTACAATTATTTTTGAAATTCAGAAACTTAGATCTATCCCCAGAAAACAAATCAGGAATTGGAATCCTAGGCTCCGACATCGGATTCTGAACCACAAAATCTTGAATGTTTTGTACCCTTGCAGTGAGTTTATCCATACAAGAGGACAGACCTTGAATGTCCATATCTACACCTGTATCCTGAACCACCCAGAGGTAAAGGGGAAAAGAGAGACAAAACACACTGCAAAGAAAAAAAAATGGTTTCAGAACTTCTCTTATCCCTCTATTGAGATGCATTAATACTTTGGGCCACCTGTACTGTTATGTCCTGGTGGTTAGGACAAAAATGGACCTGGTGGTTAAGAGCACACGGAAAGACCTGATAGTTACAATAATATAGGACAAGCTCTGGGACGTGGGGACTCTGCTGACCACAATCCCTAATCCTATCACACACACTAGAAATAGCCGTGGATTGCTCCTAACGCTCCCTATGCAACTCGTCACAGCCTAAGAACTAGCTAGCCCTAAAGATAGAAAAATAAAGCCTACCTTGCCTCAGAGAAATTCCCCAAAGGAAAAGGCAGCCCTCCACATATAATGACTGTGAGTAAAGATGAAAATCACAAACACAGAGATGAAATAGATTTTAGCAAAGAGAGGCCCGACTTACTGAACAGACCGAGAATAGTAAAGGTAACTTTGCGGTCAGCACAAAAACTACAAAAACCACGCAGAGGGCGCAAAAAGACCCTCCGCACCGACTCACGGTGCGGAGGCGCCCCTCTGCATCCCAGAGCTTCCAGCAAGCAAGACAAAAATCAAAATAGCAAGCTGGACAGAAAAATAGCAAACAAGAGAAAAACAAGCAGGAACTTAGCTTCTGCTGGAGAAGACAGGTCACAGAACGATCCAGGAGCGAACTAGACCAATACTAGAACATTGACAGGTGGCATGGAGCAATGATCTAAGTGGAGTTAAATAGAGCAGCCAGCCAACGAATCAACCTCGTCACCTGTGGAAGGAAACTCAGAAGCCGCAGCCCCACTCACAACCACCAGAGGAAGCCCATGGACAGAACCAGCCGAAGTACCATTCATGACCACAGGAGGGAGCTTGACAACAGAATTCACAACAGACGCCTCTTCACAGCCTAAGAGCTAACTAGCCCTAGAGATAGAAAATAAAGCCTACCTTGCCTCAGAGAAATTCCCCAAAGGAAAAGGCAGCCCCCCACATATATTGACTGTGAGATAAGATGAAAGTCACAAACACAGAAATGAAACAGTTTTCAGCAAAGGGAGGCCAGACTTACTAAACAGACAGAGGATAGGAAAGGTATCTTTGCGGTCAGCACAAAAACTACAAAAAAACCACGCAGAGTGTGCAAAAAGACCTCCGCACCGACTCACGGTGCGGAGGTGCCACTCTGCATCCCAGAGTTTCCAGCTAGCAAGGCAAAATCATGATAGCTAGCTGGACAAGGAAACAATGAACAAATAATTAACTAGCAGGGACTTAGCTTCTGCTGGAGTAGACAGGTCACTAGAAAGATCCAAGAGCGAACTGAACCAGTACAAGAACATTGCCAGCTGGCATGGAGAAACGATCTAAGTGGAGTTAAATAGAGCAGCCAGCCAAAGAATAAACTACGTCACCTGTGGAAGGAACCTCAGAAGCAGCAGCTCCACTCACAGCCACCATAGGGAGTCCATGGACAGAACTCGCCGAAGTACCATTCATGACCACAGGAGGGAGTTCGATAACAGAATTCACAACGCTGTATGAGTTAGATGGGCGCAGGTACTACTGCTCATTTCCCTGCAAGAAGGTGCTCGCACATCCTGTATTTATATCGCAATAAGGGACGTCCCTGTGTTTATAGGTTGCCTTGGTAACCACTATGGCAGACTAGCGCGTGCGCAGGTTTGCAATTGTTGTGCTGGGCGCCTGCGCATAAGTAATCATGCCGGAAACATACACCAGCTCGGAGTTTGATCAGGGCATGGGGGTTGCCCTGGTAACCCGATAGGTTATTTCGTCTGGAATTCCTAGCGCCTGTGCACTGTAGAGCTATGCTCCCACTGATTTCATCTGGGACTGTTTTTCCTGCCTGTGTCAACCAGATGGGCGCAGGCACTGCTACTCATTCTCTTGAAAGAAGGCACTCGCACATTTCTTGCTTATCGCAATGAGGGACTTCCCCATGTTTACAGGTTGCCTTGGCAACCACTGCGGCAGACTGGCGTATGGGCGGGTTTGTGGTTGTGGTGCCGGGCGCCTGCGCATATGTGTTGCACTGAGATCATGCCGGAAACACATACGGGCTTTGAGCTGTATCTGTTTATGGGGGTTGCCCTGGAAACCTGACGTGCAGGCTGATACTTGCACAGCTCACTACATCAGGGACTCCTAGCGCCTGCGCATTGGGAAGTTAAGCACGCCATGATGGACTCTTCCTGAGTCTCTGCCGTCATTAAGCTGCCCACCTGGTATGTATTATGGTTTATTATTGATACTATTTAAAGTAGATCCACGCCACCAATTGTCTGTGGACCTTGAGGAAGACGCCTACAGCGTTGATACGTGTGGGTCATGTATTGTTTGAGTCTTGGCATTTATCTAGCCAATGCCTTCTTCAGCATTCCATTACACCCAAATTGCCAGTTTCTGTTTGCATTCACTTATCAGGGACGACAATTGACGTGAACAGTTATGCCACAAGGGGCCCAAAACAGTCCCAATCAGTTTGCAAAAAATATGGGCGAGTGTCTTTTACCCTGGCAGTTAGATCACCCCTATGTCACGCTGCTTCAGTATGTGGATGATCTTTTGTTGTGTGCACGAACAGAGCAGGAAGCCATTGCTGCCACTGTTAGCCTCCTCAAGTATCTGGCAGATCTGAACTGTCGGGTTTCGGCCTCAAAACTTCAGTTCTGCTTTGGTCAAGTGATATTCTTGGGTCAGTGTCTCCTTCCTGGTGTCAGACACCTCACAGAAGAAAGAAAAAGAGCCATCAGCTCCCTTCCTTTTCCAAAAGATGTGACTGAACTCCAGCGTTTTCTTGGACTGTATACCTATTGTCGTCAGTGGATACCAGACGCATCCCGCATAATGCAACCTCTCTACAATGCCATGAAAGACAGTTCAAGATATGCTGATGAGTTTGGCAGATTCCACACCGGATACGCCGTTACTATGGAAGACACTGTAGTGCACGCAGCAGCACTCCCTCCCTCACAGTAAGCACAAGAAGCAGAACTTAAGGCTCTGTCTACTGCTTGTGTTCTGGCCAAAGACAGGTGGGCTAATATATACATGGACTCACAGTATGCATTTGGTATTGCTCATGATTTTGGAGCTCTATGGACCAATCGAGGGTTTATTACCACCGCCGAAGTGAAGAATGCTGAATCTGTTAAAACCCTCATGGACTCAATCAAATTACCTACTCAGGTGGCCATTATCAAAGATTAGGCGCACAGTCCTAGGAACAGTCCACAGACTGTTGGTAACTAGGGTTGAGCGAAACGGATCGTTCATTTTCAAAAGTCGCCGACTTTTGGCACAGTCGGGTTTCACGAAACCCGACCCGATCCCTGTGTGGGGTCGGCCATGCAGTACGCGACTTTCGCGCCAAAGTCGCGTTTCAATGATGCGAAAAGCGCCATTTCTCAGCCAATGAAGGTGGACGCAGAGTGTGGGCAGCGTGATGACATAGGTCCTGGTCCCCACCATCTTAGAGAAGGGCATTGCAGTGATTGGCTTGCTGTCTGCGGCATCACAGGGGCTAGAAAGAGGAGTTCCCGCCGACCGCCATCTTACTGCTGCTGATCTGAGCATAGGGAGAGGTTGCTGCCGCTTCGTCAGAAGCAGGGATAGCGTTAGGCAGGGTCCATTAACCACCAAACCGCTTGTGCTGTAGCGATTTCCACTGTCCAACACCACCTTTTGTTTGCAGGGACAGTGGAAGCTACATTTTTTTTCCTCAGCGCTGTAGCTCATTGGGCTGCCCTAGAAGGCTCCCTGATAGCTGCATTGCTGTGTGTACGCCGCTGTGCAAACCAACTGCTTTTTTCAAAGCACAAATCCTGTTGTTCCTTCCTTTCTGCACAGCTATCTTTTTTGTTTGTCCACACTTTTGATGTAATTTGTGCAGCAGTCCACTCCTTCTTATTGCTGCCTGCCATACCTGGCTGAGATTACTGCAGGGAGATAGTAATTGTAGGACAGTCCCTTTTTTTTTTTTTTTAAATTCTCCCTAAAAAAATAAGTTGTGGGAGATTAAGATTGGCATTTCTGCTAGAGTGCCAGTCCTGTGCGTGCCATCTCTCTTAAATAGTGGGCCATAGAAAGCCTTTTATTTATTTATTTTTTAATTTGGTATCTACATTATCCCTGAAAAAAAAAAAACAGTGGGAGATTAATATTGGCCTTTCTGCTTGTCTGCCAGTCCTGATTGTGCCATCTCTCTTAAATACTGGGCCATAGAAAGCCTAGTTTTTTTTTTTTTTTAATTTGGTATCTAAATTCTCCCTGAAAAAAAAAAACAGTGGGAGATTAATATTGGCCTTTCTGCTTGTCTGCCAGTCCTGATTGTGCCATCTCTCTTAAATACTGGGCCATAGAAAGCCTAGTTTTTTAAAAAAAAAAATTGGTATCTAAATTCTCCCTGAAAGAATAAAAAAAAAACCTGCGGGAGATTAATATTGGCCTTTCTGCTTGTCTGCCAGTCCTGATTGTGCCATCTCTCTTAAATAGTAGGCCACAGAAAACCTAGTTTTTTTTTTAAATTTGGTATCTAAATTCTCCCTGAAAAAATAAAAAAAAAACTGTGGGAGATTAATATTGGCCTTTCTGCTTGTCTGCCAGTCCTGATTGTGCCATCTCTCTTAAATACTGGGCCATAGAAAGCCTAGTTTTTTTTTTTTTTTAATTTGGTATCTAAATTCTCCCTGAAAAAAAAAAACAGTGGGAGATTAATATTGGCCTTTCTGCTTGTCTGCCAGTCCTGATTGTGCCATCTCTCTTAAATACTGGGCCATAGAAAGCCTAGTTTTTAAAAAAAAAAAATTGGTATCTAAATTCTCCCTGAAAGAATAAAAAAAAAACCTGCGGGAGATTAATATTGGCCTTTCTGCTTGTCTGCCAGTCCTGATTGTGCCATCTCTCTTAAATAGTAGGCCACAGAAAACCTAGTTTTTTTTTTAAATTTGGTATCTAAATTCTCCCTGAAAAAATAAAAAAAAAACTGTGGGAGATTAATATTGGCCTTTCTGCTTGTCTGCCAGTCCTGATTGTGCCATCTCTCTTAAATAGTGGGCCATAGAAAGCCTAGTTTTTTTTTTTTAAATTTGGTATCTAAATTCTCCCTGAAAAAAAAACAAACCTGTGGGAGATTAATATTGGCCTTTCTGCTTGTCTGCCAGTCCTGACTGAGTGTGCCATCTGTCTTAAATAGTGGGCCATAGAAAGCCTAGTTTTTTTTTTAAATTTGGCATCTAAATTCTCCCTGAAAAAATAAAAAAAAACCTGTGGGAGATTAATATTGGCCTTTCTGCTTGTCTGCCTGTCCTGATTGTGCCATCTCTCTTAAATAGTGGGCCATAGAAAGCCTAGTATTTATTTTTTTTAAATTAGGTATCTAAATTCTCCCTGAAAAAAAAAAAAGCCTGTGGGAGATTAATATTGGCCTTTCTGCTTGTCTGCCAGTCCTGACTGAGTGTGCCATCTGTCTTAAATAGTGGGCCATAGAAAGCCTAGTTTTTGTTTTTAAAAATTTGGTATCTAGATTCTCCCTGAAAAAAAAAAACCTGTGGGAGATTAATATTGGCCTTTCTGCTTGTCTGCCAGTCCTGATTGTGCCATCTCTCTTAAATAGTGGGCCATAGAAAGCCTAGTTTTTTTTTTTTTTTAAATTTGGTATCTAAATTCTCCCTGAAAAACTAAAAAAAAACCTATGGGAGATTAATATTGGCCTTTCTGCTTCTCTGCCAGTCCTGATTGTGCCATCTCTCTTAAATAGTGGGCCATAGAAAGCCTATTTTTTTTTTTTTTTATTTGGTATCTAAATTCTCCCTGAAAAAAAAACAAACCTGTGGGAGATTAATATTGGCCTTTCTGCTTGTCTGCCAGTCCTGATTGTGCCATCTCTCTTAAATAGTGGGCCATAGAAAGCCTAGGTTTTTTTTTTAAATTTGGTATCTAAATTCTCCCTGAAAAAAAAAAAACAGTGGGAGATTAATATTGGCCTTTCTGCTTGTCTGCCAGTCCTGATTGTGCCATCTCTCTTAAATAGTGGGCCATAGAAAGCCTAGTTTTTTTTTTTTTAAATTTGGTATCTAAATTTTCCCAGAAAAAAAAAAAAAAACGTAGGAGATTAATATTTAACTTTCTGCTTGTCTGCCAGTCCTGAGTGTGCCATCTGTCTTAAATAGTGGGCCATAGAAAGCCTAGTTTTTTTTTTTTTAAATTTGGTATCTAAATTCTCCTTAAAAAAAAAAAAAAACCTGTGGGAGATTAATATTGGCCTTTCTGCTTGTCTGCCAGTCCTGATTGTGCCATCTCTATTAAATAGTGGGCCATAGAAAACCTAGTTTTAAAAAAAAAAATTTGGTATCTAAATTCTCCCTGAAAAAATAAAAAAAAACCTGTGGGAGATTAAGATTGGCCTTTCTGCTTGTCTGCCAGTCCTGAGTGTGCCATCTCTCTTAAATAGTGGGCCCTAGAAAGCCAAGTTGTTTTGTTAAAAAAATTTGGTATCTAAATTCTCCCAGAAAAAATAAAAAAAAACGTGGGAGATTAATATTTAACTTTCTGCTTGTCTGCCAGTCCTGAGTGTGCCATCTCTCTTAAATAGTGGGCCATAGAAAGCCTAGTTTTTTTGTTAAAAAAATTTGGAATCTAAATTCTCCCTGAAAAAAAAAAACAGTGGGAGATTAATATTGGCCTTTGTGCTTGAGTGACAGTCCTGCGTGTGTGGCATCTCTCTCATTTGGTGCCACAGAAAACAGTGTGTAACATCGTGCCTGATTTTCCTTGCGGTCTCACCCACCTATAAAGGGATATCTAAATCATACAGAATACATTTCAAAATCAACTAAATCATACAGAAGTTAGAGTTCACCTTGTAAGTTGTTTGACAGTAACAAATACCGTTAGTTTGGTGACGTTTTTAAAACAATGAGGAAGTCTGGTGGAAGAGGTCGTGGCCGTGGGCGTTCATTGCCAGCTGGTAATGATGGTAGTGGTAGTGGAGCATCGGGGGGTCGTGGGAAAAACAATATAGCACCTAAGTCTCGAGCTGTGGAGCCAGGTTCATCGTCTGGCTACACAAGGCCTCGAACGCTCCCTTTTCTGGGAGTAGGAAAACCGCTTTTAAAGACAGAGCAGCAAGAGCAAGTTTTGGCTTACCTTGCTGACTCAGCCTCTAGCTCTTTTGCCTCCTCTTCTGAAACTGGTAAATGTAAAAGCAGCGCGTCGTTAGTGGATGTTCACGGTCAGGGACAAGTCGCTTCCTTGTCCTCTTCAGCAAAAACAGCAACAGAGAAGGATGCAGCAGGCGACACAACGGGTTACTCCATGGAGCTCTTTACACATACCGTCCCTGGCTTAGAAAGTGAAGCAGTTAACAGGCCATGCCCATTACAAGTTGAATCTGACATGGAGTGCACTGATGCACAGCCACAGCCAGACTACTATGCTGGTCCTTTGACTCAGACCACAACATTGCCCTCGCAGGTTACTGATCCAGAATCAGACCCTGATGAGACTATGTTGCCCCGTCACGAACGCTATACCACCGACTTACACGGTGACACAGACGAAGTTGCACACGAGCTAGAAGAGGAGGTTATAGATGACCCAGTTGTTGACCCTGATTGGCAGCCATTGGGGGAACAGGGTGCAGGCGGCAGTAGTTCTGAATCGGAGGAGGAGGGGCCGCAGCAGGCATCAACATCGCAACAGGTTCCATCTGCCGGGCCCGTAGATGGCACAAAACACTTGGCAAAGCCAAAACCTGTTGGAGGACAGCGTGGCCATCCGGTTAAAGCTCAGTCTGCAATGCCTGAAAAGGGATCCGATGCTAGAAAGAGTGCAGTCTGGCATTTTTTTAAACAACATCCAATTGATCAGCGCAAAGTCATATGTCAAAAATGTTCAACTATCTTAAGCAGAGGACAGAATCTGAAAAGTCTAAATACAAGTTGCATACATAGACATTTAACCACCATGCATTTGCAAGCCTGGACTAACTACCAAACGTCCCTTAAGGTTGTAGCACCCTCGGCCAATGAAGCTAGTCAGCAATGCTACATCCCTTCCGTCAGTGTAAGGCCACCATTTTCCGCACCACCTGCAGCATCTGTGCAGGTTTCTTTGCCAGGCCAAAGCAGTCAGGGTCAGGGAATCACCAGTTTCGTAGTAGGAAACACTGCATCTAGGGCACCGGCGGCAACAATACCGTCTCCAACCGTCTCTCAGTCTGCCATGTCCACCGGCACCCCCGCTAGTTCCACGATCTCCAGCTCTCCAGTCCAGCTCACCCTACATGAGACTCTGGTTAGAAAAAGGAAGTACTTAGCCTCGCATCCGCGTACACAGGGTTTGAACACCCACATAGCTAGACTAATCTCGTTAGAGATGATGGCCTACCGGTTAGTTGAAAGCGAAGCTTTCAAAGCCCTGATGGAATAGGCTGTACCACGCTACGAGCTACCCAGTCGACACTTCTTTTCGCGAAAAGCCATCCCAGCCCTCCACCAGCATGTTAAAGAGCGCATCGTCCATGCACTCAGGCAATCTGTGAGTACAAAGGTGCACCTGACAACAGATGCATGGACCAGTAGGCATGGCCAGGGACGTTACGTGTCCATCACGGCACACTGGGTGAATGTGGTGGATGCAGGGTCCACAGGGGACAGCAATTTTTGGACAGTTCTGCCTAGCCCAAGGTCTAGGAAACAGTTGGCTGTAGCCATTCGCACCCCCTCCTCCTCCTCCTCGTTCTCCTGCAGAAGCGAGAGCTCATCCACAGACCGCAGTCGCCCAACCACTCCATCCGCAGCTGCCACAGTTGCACACCAGTTGTCCCATTATGGGGCAGCTACTGGCAAGCGTCAGCAGGCTGTATTGGCTATGAAGAGTTTGGGCGACAACAGACACACCGCGGAAGTTCTCTCCGAGTTCTTGCAGAAAGAAACGCAGTCGTGGCTGGGCACTGTAGATCTTGAGGCAGGCAAGGTAGTGAGTGATAACGGAAGGAATTTCATGGCTGCCATCTCCCTTTCCCAACTGAAACACATTCCTTGCCTGGCTCACACCTTAAACCTGGTGGTGCAGTGCTTCCTGAAAAGTTATCCGGGGTTATCCGACCTGCTCCTCAAAGTGCGCGGACTTTGCTCGCATATCCGCCGTTCGCCCGTACACTCCAGCCGTATGCAGACCTATCAGCGGTCTTTGAACCTTCCCCAGCATCGCCTAATCATAGACGTTGCAACAAGGTGGAACTCAACACTGCACATGCTTCAGAGACTGTGCGAACAGAGGCGTGCTGTTATGTATTTGTGGTAGGATACACATACACGGGCAGGCAGTAGGATGGCAGACATGGAGTTGTCAGGTGTGCAGTGGTCGAAGATACAAGACATGTGTCAAGTCCTTCAGTGTTTTGAGGAATGCACACGGCTGGTTAGTGCAGACAACGCCATAATAAGCATGAGCATCCCCCTAATGCGTCTGCTGATGCAAAGTTTGACGCACATCAAGGAGCAGGCATCTGCAGCAGAGGAAGAGGAAGGCCTTGATGACGGTCAGCCATTGTCTGGTCAGGGCAGTGTACAGGACGAGGTAGTGGGCGAACCGGAGGAGGAGGACGAGGAGGATGATGGGGATGAGTATTTTTTTAATGAGGAAGCTTTTCTGGGGCCACGGGAAATTGGTGGCGTGGCAAGGCAGGGTTCTGGTTTTTTGAGGGACACAAGTGACGTAGATTTGCCTGAAACAGCCCCTCAACCCAGCACAACCGCAGATTTGACAACTGGAACTTTGGCCCACATGGCGGATAATGCCTTACATATCCTCAAAAGGGACACACGCATTACTAAAATGATGAACGATGACGATTACTGGTTGGCCTGCCTCCTTGATCCTCGCTATAAAGGCAAATTGCAAAACATTATGCCACATGAGAACTTGGAACTAATATTAGCAACCAAACAATCAACTCTTGTTGACCGTTTGCTTCAGGCATTCCCAGCACACAGCGCCCGTGATCTTTCTCACACGAGCTGCAGGGGCCAGCAGACCAGAGGTGTTAGAGGTGCAGAAATCAGAAGTGGCGTTGGACAGAGGGGTTTTCTGACCAGGTTGTGGAGTGATTTTGCTATGACCGCAGACAGGACAGCTATACAATGGAAGGGTGGAGGGCACCATCAAGCCAAATAGCAGTAATAAAGGGATCAACCCAAAGTGTGACCTGTAAACTACAATGGGGACAGGTAAAAAGAGGCGTCACACTATATGTCATGGGGATCACCAAGCCAATAATATATCAATCATTTTTAAATTCTTTATATTGTCAGCCAAGAAAACACAAAACAGCACACAACACTTAAAAACATTTAAAAACAAAGTAAGACATCAAAAGTTCCTGATAAGGAACCCCCCCTGATCGTGTAGAGGAAAGAAAGGTATCTTAAAATATTTCTATTATACTAGTAGCCACAAATACAGTGATACATAAATGAAGGGTCAAGTATAATTCTGTTGGCCTATCCTGACATAAATAATCTAAGAAATACAATCTATATCTGGCCCAGCTCGCAGTACCAAAGGGAAATATACCCTAAAAAAGTATGCACACACCTACTATATTCAAAAAATATGGTAGTACAAGCAATATAATGATGGAAACAATAACAGAAAATACACATGTCACATAAACCTATTAAAAATCAGTCCCCCAAGTTATCAAAATATATGATGTTATACCGAAGGTGATCAGCCTCCGGTACTAGGAATGTATTGAAATAACATGCACAATATTAAGTGCTAAACCGTTAACCTTAGACATAGGGGGAGCATATAAACATGCAACAATGACAATCTTATACAGCTTAAATGGCTCTAGGTAAGGATAATGTTCCTAGCCAGTCCCAGAAATATATCCGAGCACCACAAACATGTGTATCGCCCCCCTAAGATCAGGTGCATGCATACATAAAAAACTTGAAAAATCTAGCAATACTAGGGAGAGCCCTCTCGACTGCGCAAGGGCGCAATATAACCACACTGAATGATAGAATAGTGCCGCAAATAGAACAAGACCAAGATACCTATCCCTACATCAGTCCAAGGGGCCGAAGCCCAACGCATGTCGCCACCGAAGTGGCTTCGTCAGGAGCAGGTGCCTCTATGTGCGGCCGACCACAATATATATGTGTCTAACGCTTACCCCAAATTACAGATTTACCGCAGCTGTGGAGCGGCGTCATGGATTCGCTAGAGCAGAGGAGCGGCGTTCCCCATACCGGATATGGTCACACATCCACCCAAACATCCAGGTGTACCAAGATGGCCGAATAGGCTCTAAAGCGCATGCGCGAAAATGACGTCCCTGGATGCAGGGATCGCCACACAAAGGTTGTACCGCGCAGGTGCCAAATAAGCTCCAGCCCCCCGAAGGGGAGTGGTCGCAGATAAGGTATCATAATACCAGATGTAATGCCCCACATACTCTCCAGGTTGATACCTTAAGGTAAAAAAGTACACCTATTAATTAAGTGTCGGCGTCATATATTGACTGCAGGAGAACAAAATCTTCATGTAGTCGCAAGTATACCCATAGAGCCAGGCGTCCCAAGGGAGTCAAATGTGCTCATAGAGCGCATGCACAGACCCACCAGATAAACAATAAAGAGTCATGCTACGTCGATACCAAACGAACTACGTCCCCACACAGAGGAGGGACGGTAGACAGAGATGATCGAATAAACTCCCAATGCGCGTAGGAAAACTGGCATCCATAAGTATAGAGGGACACCAAAGAGAACAGCCTCCATCCCCAACGGGGGGAGGGGAGAAAAGACAAAGCGTAATAATATTTCTTATAGTAACCCGCATGACTCGAGGGTAAGTGCCATAAAATAAACGCATCCAGAAGTTATATGATGATGACTAAAGTGTAAATAGACAGATCAAAAATGGGGGGGCCATGCCCCCGCAAAGGATGACTATAATAAGTAGGCAAGCCCTGTCAACCTGCAGAATATATTCTGTAACACATATAATCGATGAGTGTTATATAGCATTGAATATAATGCATCAAATTGGTGACTACTCAGGTACATATGGTGCCATGATCAGTATCACATGGAAGGACCCCATCCAGAACAAGAGTAGGGAAAGATCAAATAAGATGATATGAGATGATTAAAACAATCCCCACAGCCAACTGTATAAAAGTGGACATGATATCAAGGTATGTATAAGTGTCCCGAATGGTAACGTATACCGAGTCCTGAGATATATACCCTCGCCGCAATCCTATCACGAGTACTGGCTAATTCAGATATAATATCCATTTAAGGTAAGTATATATCAATAAATTTGTGAGATAAGGATAAGCTTATAGGGGATGTTTACCATTTAATAAATTGAATCCAAGGGACATAAAGTATACATAACTTTTCCTCATATACAGGGGGGGATTAGTCACTCCACACTGCCACCCGAATTCATGAGATGGCACGCAGGTTCTGATAAATGAACAATTATTAATTCCAAACCGGGCACAGTTTAACCAGATGCAGGATCATATTACAAATGGTCTCAAAGATCCCTAAAAAGGGGCCTATACTAAATCACAGATTGTAAAGGGATTACAGTACAGGTGAGACATGCGAGCTGGTACCAGGCTAGAAAGAAACTGGGGCTTCAGATGTCCTACCATCCCAGAGATGTATGCAGAATTAATAAAATTAGAGAAAGTCCCAAAACTTATACCGATGGACAAGGGGAGACATAAATATCCAAATGAATCATATCATAATTGTTTATATAAACCAGTGAAGAGAAATTCTTCATTAAGGCCCCTCGGGGCCATACTCTGTAGATTAATATCAAAATGGTGGTCCTAGAAAGCAACATCGCGTGAGTATACTCAAAGAAACCACTCACTGTTGCTCACTTGTCGGACTATTAAACCATACCAGTCGTAACTGTATACTACAGAGAGGATGTGGAAACCACAAGAAAAAAAAATACTCTGTAGATTGTAGATCCATTTAGTTTCACAACATAAGAGTCGGTTAGTAACATCTCCACCCCTAATGTTTAGGCGTACTCCTTCCAGTCCCATAACCTTGAAGTTGGAGGTATTACAACGGTGATAGTCCAGGAAGTGCGCAGCCACGGAAGATAGAGTCTTATTTTTCGCCCTGTCTCTTGGCGCCGTGGAGATACTCGAAAGATGCTGTTGCATTCTCCTCCTTAGTTCCTGTGTAGTCTGCCCCACATACACCTTTGGACAATCACAGAAGATAGCATATACCACGTTCCTGGATCTACAGTTGAAATATTCCTTTGGTTGAATCCGGCATGGTACTGTTGAAATAGAAAAGCCATCCTGAGAGATCATGAAAGGACAGATGTTACATCCCCCACAGGGATAAGACCCAAAAATTATAGTCCCTCGATTTAACTTCAACGCCGGGCGTTGGTAGTGGCTATGGCAAAGGTCATCCCTAAGATTTTTTGCCCTTCTTGCCACCATACAAGGTGCAGTGGAGACTACCGGTGGAATCTTTTTGTCAGTCATGAGAATATCCCAATTCCTACTTAGAAGGTCCCGTATATCCGCCCACTGGTTGTTGAACATGGTAATAATTGCAAGAGGGCGTGTAGAGGCACGTACCTTTTTTTCAAAAAGATGTTTCCGATCCTGTTGAAGGGCATGCTGAAAAGCCCCCGAGATAAGTCTCTGCGGGTATCCCCTTTTCCTGAAACGGTCAGAGAGATCTTTTGCTTGATGCCTAAATTCATCATCCGTGCTGCAATTTCTTCTTATTCGTAAGAATTGTCCCTTCGGGATACCTTTTCTAAGATGGAAGGGATGAAAGCTCGTAAAGTGGAGAAGACTATTCGTAGCTGTAGTCTTACGATGTAGGCCACTCACAATTCTGGAACCCATGATCGAGAGTCTCAGATCCAGGAAATCGATGGTAGTTTCTGAAATTACAGATGTAAGTTTAATGTTAAGGTTGTTAACATTAAGGTCCCCAATGAATTGGTTACACTCCTCCACAGATCCCATCCAAATCAGCAGGATGTCGTCGATATAACGTTGCCAGGTATGCACCCTAGAGCTAAATAGATTATGTTGGTACACCACTGTCTCCTCCCACCAACCTAAAAATAGGTTGGCGTAGGCGATGGCACACCAAGCCCCCATGGCAGTTCCGGACACTTGTCTGAAGAACTTTCTATCAAAGACAAAGTAATTCTTGTCCAGTATAAAGTGTAGTAATCTCAGAATGAAATTGTCATGCTCAATAGATCTATCAGTGGCTTTTTCTAAAAAGTAAGTGACTGCCTGCATACCTGAACAATGTGCGATGCTGGTGTACAAGGACTCCACATCCATGCTGATTAACAAGGTGTTCTCAGGGATCTCGCATTCTTCAAGGAGTTGTAATAAATGGGTAGAGTCTCTAGTGAATGACCTCAAGGAAGTGACCAGTGGCTGCAAGAAATGGTCAACATAAATACAAGGGCGTTCGAAGATGCTCCCAATCCCCGAGACAATAGGCCTACCTGGGGGCTCTACCAGGGACTTGTGAATTTTTGGTAGAGCGTAGAAGGTCGGTATAGTTGGTATCGGTGTTGTAAGAAAATCCGCTTCCTTCTTTGTCACAATACGGTCCCGGAAGGCCCCATTAATGATACAGTCAAGCTGGTCTTTAAAGAAACTTGTCGGATCTGAGGGTAAGATGGTATAACAGTTATTATTACTAAGTTGTCTTGTGACTTCCCTAAGGTATTGATCATGTGGCCACAAGACAGCGTTTCCCCCTTTATCCGCCTCACGTACCACGAACTGATTGTTCCTCTTTAGGTCTTGTAGTGCCCCTAATTCTTCTCTGCTAAGGTTATTTGCCTTGTGTGGATCCAATCTCAAATTCTCAATATCACGACATGTTTTGTCGAAAAATATCTGGACTGCAGGGAACAAGGAAAACGATGGGGTTGCTTGTGATGGAAGCCGTCTGGTGAATCTACCCCTAGATGGTGAAGTCTCATTTTCCTGCAGAAGTTCCAAAAGGTCCTGAAAGACCTGTCTCTCGTTATCAGGAAATGTGTCCAACAGGGAAGGTTGGTGATAGAGTAGCCTAAAAGTAAGTTGACGGCAGAAAAGATAGAGGTCCTTTACTAGTATGAATTTGTTTAAAGTATTCATGGGTGAAGAAGAAAGGCCCCTAGAGAGTACCCTAGTTTCTGGTTCTGATAGTATATGTGTCGATAAATTCACTATCTGTAAATTACCTGACTGGGCCATCCCTCTTGTATCCTCCATCATCGTCTCTTGTTGAACCTGGTTTCTCTCCTGTACGTGGGCGACCACTTCCTGTACCCTCTGCCCCTTCTTGTGTTCACTCCTTGTTTTCCTGCGACCTCTCCGACTGCGCCTTCCCCGTCGCTGGGGTCTGAGGATAAAAAATCACTGGAAGACATTTCTGGGCCAGTGTGACTCTCAGCCATTCTACTAAGGTCGTCGAAGAGAGGTCTTTTATTCCCCCGATGGGTCCATCTATAGGCTCTTCCATTGACGAAATCCGCTTTATCCCTGTTGAATTTATTCCTCTTACGGGCAATGATCTCCTTCTCAAAGGTATCAATTAAGTTCTTTAATTTTAATTGAAAGGGGTTAACTAAGGTCTCCTTATCAAAATCCAAAAGCTTATTCTCACAAGTCTTGATTTCACTCTTAATTTTGTTCAACAGGATCTGGTCATGTTCTATAAGCATGTCTATCAAAATGGTAGAACATTTAGCTAAACCAGCCTCCCAAGTATGACGAAAATCTGGGGTAGTTTCCCAAGCCGGGAAGATCTGTACCCGTAAGCCACGTGGTATAAAATTGGCTTTTTTATGTTCCTCCAAACTTCTGATATTCCACCATGTTTTGGTCAAAGATTTATGTAAATTCAGAATTTTGGAGGAAAGGTTATGAAAATCCGCATCTTTACTCATCTCTCCAGATATGGTATTAGAGTCACTTTCAAACAAACCCAAAGCTCTGTTGCTCCACGCTGTCTCCCTGCTAGATAAATCCATAATAGGTCGCTAGACACAACAAACCAAATCAATACTAATGATAAGTAACGCTAGTTATACAGTAAAAACTATAATAGTCAAATATGATGTGCCACTACTCCAGAAAAGGAGGAACAAGAGCCTCCCAACAAGACAGCTATACAATGGAAGGGTGGAGGGCACCATCAAGCCAAATAGCAGTAAGAAAGGGATCAACCCAAAGTGTGACCTGTAAACTATCCCTACCGCAGACAGGACAGGTACTGCAGCATCAATTCAAAGTGACAGGAGACAACATTTGTCCAGTATGGTTACTAACTATTTTTAATCCCTTATCGATGTTCTCCCTCAACCGTCATTCCCATTTGATTACTGGGCATCCAAATTAGACACCTGGCCAGAATTGGCAGAATATGCATTGCAGGAGCTTGCTTGCCCAGCAGCTAGTGTCCTATCAGAAAGACTATTCAGTGCTGCAGGTTCAATATTAACCGAAAAAAGGACTCGTCTGGCTACCCAAAATGTTGATGATCTAACATTCATTAAAATGAACCACAACTGGATTTCGAATTCTTTTGCCCCACCTTGCCCGGCTGACTCCTAGCATTCCTATGAAAAGGTCTTCATTGTGGACTACTCTGACTGACTTTTCCAATCGCGTAATTTGCTGCAGCTGATTGTCCAGCATACGACATGTTTACGCCTCCCTAAATGGCCAAAATCCCCCCCACGGGGCCGTGGTCTCGCCACTTGGCGCAAGCACCCGTGAGAGTGCCGTTTGTCTGAAGAGGTGGGTGTGCCCGCTCTCGGTCGACGGCACTGCCACTGGGTCCCTCATAGTACAATAAAGTGTCTCTGGCGGTGGTGGTGCGCACCCAATGTCAGACACACTGTTGTAACATGAGGGGCCCTGGGCCTGTACCGCCGGCCACAAGAGAGTTCCCCCCCAGCTCAAACATTGCTCTACCACTTGCACAATTATCTCTCACAGTTCCACCGATGTTTAGTCTATGCGCTGACATCATTCAATGCCTGGCACTGACAATACCAATGTGTTGACATGTATGATGGTACTTAACATAGTCAGGGGCAGTGTCCTATATTTACACCAGTAAATAATTAGTGCCAATTACTAGGTCTAAAACTCAGTAGAGGAGCCCACCCCTGTACCTAAGTACTCCACCCTTTTGTGTTTTGGTTTTGTTGTAATGCGAGACATTAACATCTATTTATTTTTTTGGAGTACTAACTGGCAGACACTCATTACAACCGGCCTCCGCTGACAACACCAATGCTGCCTGCGTACCCCTGCAAGAGAATTGCAAGTGCCTACAGCCAAATTTTGTTATTTTAGGCCTACTACTCCTGTCTGCGGTCCCTCCTGCCACTCGTCCTCGAGTGACCTGTCAATTGCTGCCCGTGTACCCCTGGAACCAATTTAAAAGTGCCTACAGCCAAATTTTGTTATGTTAGGCCTACTACGCCTGTCTGCGGTCCCTCCTTCCACTAGTCCTCAAGTGACCTGTCTACTGCTGCCCGTGTACCCCTGGAACCATTTAAAAAGTGCCTACAGCCAAATTTTGTTATGTTAGGCCTACTACGCCTGTCTGCGGTCCCTCCTTCCACTAGTCCTCCAGTGACCTGTCTACTGCTGCCCGTGTACCCCTGGAACCAATTAAAAAGTGCCTACAGCCAAATTTCGTTATGTTAGGCCTACTACGCCTGTCTGCGGTCCCTCCTTCCACTAGTCCTCCAGTGACCTGTCTACTGCTGCCCGTGTACCCCCAGAACCAATTTAAAAGTGCCTACAGCCAAATTTTGTTATGTTAGGCCTACTACGCCTGTCTGCAGTCCCTCCTTCCACTAGTCCTCCAGTGATCTGTCTACTGCTGCCCGTGTACCCCTGGAACCAATTAAAAAGTGCCTACAGCCAAATTTTGTTATGTTAGGCCTACTACGCCTGTCTGCGGTCCCTCCTTCCACTAGTCCTCCAGTGACCTGTCTACTGCTGCCCGTGTACCCGTGGAACCAATTTAAAAGTGCCTACAGCCAAATTTTGTTATGTTAGGCCTACTACGCCTGTCTGTGGTCCCTCCTGCCACTAGTCCTCAAGTGACCTGTCTACTGCTGCCCGTGTACCCCTGGAACCAATTAAAAAGTGCCTACAGCCAAATTTTGTTATGTTAGGCCTACTACGCCTGTCTGCGGTCACTCCTTCCACTAGTCCTCAAGTGACCTGTCTACTGCTGCCCGTGTACCCCTGGAACCAATTAAAAAGTGCCTACAGCCAAATTTTGTTATGTTAGGCCTACTACGCCTGTCTGCGGTCACTCCTTCCACTAGTCCTCCAGTGACCTGTCTACTGCTGCCCGTGTACCCCTGGAACCAATTAAAAAGTGCCTACAGCCAAATTTTGTTATGTTAGGCCTACTACGCCTGTCTGCGGTCCCTCCTTCCACTAGTCCTCCAGTGACCTGTCTACTGCTGCCCGTGTACCCCTGGAACCAATTTAAAAGTGCCTACAGCCAAATTTTGTTATGTTAGGCCTACTACGCCTGTCTGCGGTCCCTCCTTCCACTAGTCCTCCAGTGACCTGTCTACTGCTGCCCGTGTACCCCTGGAACCAATTTAAAAGTGCCTACAGCCAAATTTTGTTATGTTAGGCCTACTACGCCTGTCTGCGGTCCCTCCTTCCACTAGGCCTCCACTGACCAGACCACTGCTGCCCGTGTACCCCTGGAACCTATTTTAAATTGCATAGAGCATCCTTTTTTTAATAGTAGGCATACAAACTCTGTCTGTGGCCCATAATTGAAATTGTCCTCCACTGAACAGACCAATGCTGCCTGTGTACCCCTGTAACCTTTTTTAAACTGCATTGAGCCAAATGTTGTGTTTAAGGCCTACTATCTGTGTCTGTCTGCGCCACTCAATACAGCTGTCCTCCTTTTAAAAAAGCTGAGCGTCAATAGTCTGGTTTTCAGCCTATAGGAATTTGAAATCTGCATTGGGGCTACTACTACTACTTCGGTAGGGCCTACTAACGGTGTCTGCCGCTCCAAGGTGTTCCCCAGGTTTCCTCTCCATATCTTAGAGCTTCTAGCTCTCGTTTAGTAGTTGTTGAAAACAACACTGCATTCGGCCTACAAGTTGGGTCTGGGGTGTAGAGACGGTGTCTTCCGCTCCAAGGTGTTCCCCAGGTTGCCTCTCTATTGCTTCAATCTTAAAGCTCTTGTTTAGTAGTTGTTGAAAACAACACTGCATTCGGCCTACAAGTTGGGTCTGGGGTGTAGAGACGGTGTCTTCCGCTCCAAGGTGTTCTCCAGGTTTCCTCTCCATTGCTTCAATCTTAAAGCTCTTCTTAAGTAGTTGTTGAAAACAACACTGCATTCGGCCTACAAGTTGGGTCTGGGTTGTAGAGACGGTGTCTTCTGCTCCAAGGTGTTCTCCAGGTTTCCTCTCCATTGCTTCAATCTTAAAGCTCTTGTTTAGTAGTTGTTGAAAACAACACTGCATTCGGCCTACAAGTTGGGTCTGGGGTGTAGAGACGGTGTGTTCCACTCCAAGGTGTTCCCCAGGTTGCCTCTCCATTGCTTCAATCTTAAAGCTCTTGTTTAGTAGTTGTGGAAAACAACACTGCTTTCGGCCTACAAGTTGGGTCTGGGTTGTAGAGACGGTGTCTTCCGCTCCAAGGTGTTCTCCAGGTTTCCTCTCCATTGCTTCAATCTTAAAGCTCTTCTTAAGTAGTTGTTGAAAACAACACTGCATTCAGCCTACAAGTTGGGTCTGGGGTGTAGAGACGATGTGTTCCACTCCAAGGTGTTCCCCAGGTTGCCTCTCCATTGCTTCAATCTTAAAGCTCTTGTTTAGTAGTTGTTGAAAACAACACTGCATTCGGCCTACAAGTTGGGTCTGGGGTGTAGAGACGGTGTGTTCCACTCCAAGGTGTTCCCCAGGTTGCCTCTCCATTGCTTCAATCTTCTGGCTCTCGTTTAGTAGTTGTTGAAAACAACACTGCATTCGGCCTACAAGTTGGGTCTGGGTTGTAGAGACGGTGTGTTCCACTCCAAGGTGTTCCCCAGGTTGCCTCTCCATTGCTTCAATCTTAAAGCTCTTGTTTAGTAGTTGTTGAAAACAACACTTCATTCGGCGTACAAGTTGGGTCTGGGGTGTAGAGACGGTGTGTTCCACTCCAAGGTGTTCCCCAGGTTGCCTCTCCATTGCTTCAATCTTAAAGCTCTTGTTTAGTAGTTGTGGAAAACAACACTGCTTTCGGCCTACAAGTTGGGTCTGGGTTGTAGAGACAGTGTCTTCCGCTCCAAGGTGTTCTCCAGGTTTCCTCTCCATTGCTTCAATCTTAAAGCCCTTCTTAAGTAGTTGTTGAAAACAACACTGCATTCGGCCTACAAGTTGGGTCTGGGGTGTAGAGACCGTGTGTTCCACTCCAAGGTGTTCCCCAGGTTGCCTCTCCATTGCTTCAATCTTAAAGCTCTTGTTTAGTAGTTGTTGAAAACAACACTGAATTCGGCCTACAAGTTGGGTCTGGGGTGTAGAGACAGTGTCTTCCGCTCCAAAGTGTTCCCCAGGTCGCCTCTCCATTGCTTCAATCTTCCGGCTCTCGTTTAGTAGTTGTTGAAAACAACACTGCATTCGGCCTACAAGTTGGGTCTACGGTGTAGAGACGGTGTGTTCCACTCCAAGGTGTTCCCCAGGTTGCTTCTCCATTGCTTCAATCTTAAAGCTCTTGTTTAGTAGTTGTTGATAACAACACTGCATTCGGCCTACAAGTTGGGTCTGGGGTGTAGAGACGGCGTGTTCCACTCCAAGGTGTTCCCCAGGTTGCCTCTCCATTGCTTCAATCTTCTGGCTCTTCTTAAGTAGTTGTTGAAAACAACACCGCATTTGGCCTACAAGTTGGGTCTGGGGTGTAGAGACGGTGTCTTCCGCTCCAAGGTGTTCCCCAGGTTGCCTCTCCATTGCTTCGATCTTCTGGCTCTTCTTAAGTAGTTGTTGAAAACAACACTGCATTCGGCCTACATGTTGGGTCTGGTGTGTAGAGACGGTGTGTTCCACTCCAAGGTGTTCCCCAGGTTGCCTCTCCATTGCTTCAATCTTCTTGCTCTCGTTTAGTAGTTGTTGAAAACAACACTGCATTCGGCCTACAAGTTGGGTCTGGGGTGTAGAGACGGTGTGTTCCACTCCAAGTTGTTCCGCAGGTTGCCTCTCCATTGCTTCTATCTTAAAGCTCTTGTTTAGTAGTTGTTGAAAACAACACTGCATTCTGCCTACAAGTTGGGTCTGGGGTGTAGAGACGGTGTGTTCCACTCCAAGGTGTTCCCCAGGTTGTCTCTCCATTGCTTCGATCTTCTGGCTCTTCTTAAGTAGTTGTTGAAAACAACACTGCATTCGGCCTACAAGTTGGGTCTGGGGTGTAGAGACGGTGTCTTCCGCTCCAAGGTGTTCTCCAGGTTGCCTCTCCATTGCTTCAATCTTAAAGCTCTCGTTTAGTAGTTGTTGAAAACAACACTGTATTCGGCCTACAAGTTGGGTCTGGGGTGTAGAGACGGTGTCTTCCGCTCCAAGGTGTTTCCCAGGTTGCCTCTCCATTGCTTCAATCTTCTGGCTCTCGTTTAGTAGTTGTTGAAAACAACACTGCATTCGGCCTACAAGTTGGGTCAGGGGTGTAGAGACGGTGTCTTCCGCTCCAAGGTGTTCTCCAGGTTTCCTCTCCATTGCTTCAATCTTAAAGCTCATCTTAAGTAGTTGTTGAAAACAACACTGCATTCGGCCTACAAGTTGGGTCTGGGGTATAGAGACGGTGTGTTCCACTCCAAGGTGTTCCCCAGGTTGCCTCTCCATGGCTTCAATCTTAAAGCTCTTGTTTAGTAGTTGTGGAAAACAACACTACTTTCGGCCTACAAGTTGGGTCTGGGTTGTAGAGACAGTGTCTTCCGCTCCAAGGTGTTCTCCAGGTTTCCTCTCCATTGCTTCAATCTTAAAGCCCTTCTTAAGTAGTTGTTGAAAACAACACTGCATTCGGCCTACAAGTTGGGTCTGGGGTGTAGAGACCGTGTGTTCCACTCCAAGGTGTTCCCAAGGTTGCCTCTCCATTGCTTCAATCTTAAAGCTCTTGTTTAGTAGTTGTTGAAAACAACACTGAATTCGGCCTACAAGTTGGGTCTGGGGTGTAGAGACAGTGTCTTCCGCTCCAAAGTGTTCCCCAGGTCGCCTCTCCATTGCTTCAATCTTCCGGCTCTCGTTTAGTAGTTGTTGAAAACAACACTGCATTCGGCCTACAAGTTGGGTCTGCGGTGTAGAGACGGTGTGTTCCACTCCAAGGTGTTCCCCAGGTTGCCTCTCCATTGCTTCAATCTTAAAGCTCTTGTTTAGTAGTTGTTGATAACAACACTGCATTCGGCCTACAAGTTGGGTCTGGGGTGTAGAGACGGCGTGTTCCACTCCAAGGTGTTCCCCAGGTTGCCTCTCCATTGCTTCAATCTTCTGGCTCTTCTTAAGTAGTTGTTGAAAACAACACCGCATTTGGCCTACAAGTTGGGTCTGGGGTGTAGAGACGGTGTCTTCCGCTCCAAGGTGTTCCCCAGGTTGCCTCTCCATTGCTTCGATCTTCTGGCTCTTCTTAAGTAGTTGTTGAAAACAACACTGCATTCGGCCTACATGTTGGGTCTGGTGTGTAGAGACGGTGTCTTCCACTCCAAGGTGTTCTCCAGGTTGCCTCTCCATTGCTTTAATCTTAAAGCTCTTCTTTAGTAGTTGTTGAAAACAACACTGCATTCGGCCTACAAGTTGGGTCTGGGGTGTAGAGACGGTGTGTTCCACTCCAAGGTGTTCCCCAGGTTGCCTCTCCATTGCTTCAATCTTCTTGCTCTCGTTTAGTAGTTGTTGAAAACAACACTGCATTCGGCCTACAAGTTGGGTCTGGGGTGTAGAGACGGTGTGTTCCACTCCAAGTTGTTCCGCAGGTTGCCTCTCCATTGCTTCTATCTTAAAGCTCTTGTTTAGTAGTTGTTGAAAACAACACTGCATTCTGCCTACAAGTTGGGTCTGGGGTGTAGAGACGGTGTGTTCCACTCCAAGGTGTTCCCCAGGTTGTCTCTCCATTGCTTCGATCTTCTGGCTCTTCTTAAGTAGTTGTTGAAAACAACACTGCATTCGGCCTACAAGTTGGGTCTGGGGTGTAGAGACGGTGTCTTCCGCTCCAAGGTGTTCTCCAGGTTGCCTCTCCATTGCTTCAATCTTAAAGCTCTCGTTTAGTAGTTGTTGAAAACAACACTGTATTCGGCCTACAAGTTGGGTCTGGGGTGTAGAGACGGTGTCTTCCGCTCCAAGGTGTTTCCCAGGTTGCCTCTCCATTGCTTCAATCTTCTGGCTCTCGTTTAGTAGTTGTTGAAAACAACACTGCATTCGGCCTACAAGTTGGGTCAGGGGTGTAGAGATGGTGTCTTCCGCTCCAAGGTGTTCTCCAGGTTTCCTCTCCATTGCTTCAATCTTAAAGCTCTTCTTAAGTAGTTGTTGAAAACAACACTGCATTCGGCCTACAAGTTGGGTCTGGGGTATAGAGACGGTGTGTTCCACTCCAAGGTGTTCCCCAGGTTGCCTCTCCATGGCTTCAATCTTAAAGCTCTTGTTTAGTAGTTGTTGAAAACAACACTGCATTCGGTCATACAAGTTGGGTCTGCGGTGTAGAGACGGTGTGTTCCACTCCAAGGTGTTCCCCAGGTTGCATCTCCATTGCTTCAATCTTAAAGCTCTTGTTTAGTAGTTGTTGATAACAACACTGCATTCGGCCTACAAGTTGGGTCTGGGGTGTAGAGACGGTGTGTTCCACTCCAAGGTGTTCCCCAGGTTGCCTCTCCATTGCTTCAATCTTCTGGCTCTTCTTAAGTAGTTGTTGAAAACAACACCGCATTCGGCCTACAAGTTGGGTCTGGGGTGTAGAGACGGTGTCTTCCGCTCCAAGGTGTTCCCCAGGCTGCCTCTCCATTGCTTCGATCTTCTGGCTCTTCTTAAGTAGTTGTTGAAAACAACACTGCATTCGGCCTACATGTTGGGTCTGGTGTGTAGAGACGGTGTCTTCCACTCCAAGGTGTTCCCCAGGCTGCCTCTCCATTGCTTCGATCTTCTGGCTCTTCTTAAGTAGTTGTTGAAAACAACACTGCATTCGGCCTACATGTTGGGTCTGCGGTGTAGAGACGGTGTCTTCCACTCCAAGGTATTCTCCAGGTTGCCTCTCCATTGCTTTAATCTTAAAGCTCTTCTTTAGTAGTTGTTGAAAACAACACTGCATTCGGCCTACAAGTTGGGTCTGGGGTGTAGAGACCGTGTCTTCCGCTCCAAGGTGTTCCCCAGGTCGCCTCTCCATTGCTTCAATCTTCTTGCTCTCGTTTAGTAGTTGTTGAAAACAACACTGCATTTGGCCTACAAGTTGGGTCTGGGGTGTAGAGACGGTGTGTTCCACTCCAAGTTGTTCCCCAGGTTGACTCTCCATTGCTTCAATCTTAAAGCTCTTGTTTAGTAGTTGTTGAAAACAACACTGCATTCGGCCTATAAGTTGGGTCTGGGGTGTAGAGACGGTGTGTTCCACTCCAAGGTGTTCCCCAGGTTGCCTCTCCATTGCTTCGATCTTCTGGCTCTTCTTAAGTAGTTGTTGAAAACAACACTGCATTCGGCCTACAAGTTGGGTCTGGGGTGTAGAGACGGTGTGTTCCACTCCAAGGTGTTCCCCAGGTTGCCTCTCCATTGCTTCGATCTTCTGGCTCTTCTTAAGTAGTTGTTGAAAACAACACTGCATTCGGCCTACATGTTGGGTCTGGTGTGTAGAGACGGTGTCTTCCACTCGAAGGTGTTCTCCAGGTTGCCTCTCCATTGCTTTAATCTTAAAGCTCTTGTTTAGTAGTTGTTGAAAACAACACTGCATTAGGCCTACAAGTTGGGTCTGGGGTGTAGAGACGGTGTCTTCCGCTCCAAGGTGTTCCCCAGGTCGCCTCTCCATTGCTTCAATCTTCTTGCTCTCGTTTAGTAGTTGTTGAAAACAACACTGCATTTGGCCTACAAGTTGGGTCTGGGGTGTAGAGACGGTGTGTTCCACTCCAAGTTGTTCCGCAGGTTGCCTCTCCATTGCTTCTATCTTAAAGCTCTTGTTTAGTAGTTGTTGAAAACAACACTGCATTCTGCCTACAAGTTGGGTCTGGGGTGTAGAGACGGTGTGTTCCACTCCAAGGTGTTCCCCAGGTTGCCTCTCCATTGCTTCAATCTTCTGGCTCTCGTTTAGTAGTTGTTGAAAACAACACTGCATTCGGCCTACAAGTTGGGTCTGGGTTGTAGAGACGGTGTGTTCCACTCCAAGGTGTTCCCCAGGTTGCCTCTCCATTGCTTCAATCTTAAAGCTCTTGTTTAGTAGTTGTTGAAAACAACACTTCATTCGGCGTACAAGTTGGGTCTGGGGTGTAGAGACGGTGTGTTCCACTCCAAGGTGTTCCCCAGGTTGCCTCTCCATTGCTTCAATCTTAAAGCTCTTGTTTAGTAGTTGTGGAAAACAACACTGCTTTCGGCCTACAAGTTGGGTCTGGGTTGTAGAGACAGTGTCTTCCGCTCCAAGGTGTTCTCCAGGTTTCCTCTCCATTGCTTCAATCTTAAAGCCCTTCTTAAGTAGTTGTTGAAAACAACACTGCATTCGGCCTACAAGTTGGGTCTGGGGTGTAGAGACCGTGTGTTCCACTCCAAGGTGTTCCCCAGGTTGCCTCTCCATTGCTTCAATCTTAAAGCTCTTGTTTAGTAGTTGTTGAAAACAACACTGAATTCGGCCTACAAGTTGGGTCTGGGGTGTAGAGACAGTGTCTTCCGCTCCAAAGTGTTCCCCAGGTCGCCTCTCCATTGCTTCAATCTTCCGGCTCTCGTTTAGTAGTTGTTGAAAACAACACTGCATTCGGCCTACAAGTTGGGTCTACGGTGTAGAGACGGTGTGTTCCACTCCAAGGTGTTCCCCAGGTTGCTTCTCCATTGCTTCAATCTTAAAGCTCTTGTTTAGTAGTTGTTGATAACAACACTGCATTCGGCCTACAAGTTGGGTCTGGGGTGTAGAGACGGCGTGTTCCACTCCAAGGTGTTCCCCAGGTTGCCTCTCCATTGCTTCAATCTTCTGGCTCTTCTTAAGTAGTTGTTGAAAACAACACCGCATTTGGCCTACAAGTTGGGTCTGGGGTGTAGAGACGGTGTCTTCCGCTCCAAGGTGTTCCCCAGGTTGCCTCTCCATTGCTTCGATCTTCTGGCTCTTCTTAAGTAGTTGTTGAAAACAACACTGCATTCGGCCTACATGTTGGGTCTGGTGTGTAGAGACGGTGTGTTCCACTCCAAGGTGTTCCCCAGGTTGCCTCTCCATTGCTTCAATCTTCTTGCTCTCGTTTAGTAGTTGTTGAAAACAACACTGCATTCGGCCTACAAGTTGGGTCTGGGGTGTAGAGACGGTGTGTTCCACTCCAAGTTGTTCCGCAGGTTGCCTCTCCATTGCTTCTATCTTAAAGCTCTTGTTTAGTAGTTGTTGAAAACAACACTGCATTCTGCCTACAAGTTGGGTCTGGGGTGTAGAGACGGTGTGTTCCACTCCAAGGTGTTCCCCAGGTTGTCTCTCCATTGCTTCGATCTTCTGGCTCTTCTTAAGTAGTTGTTGAAAACAACACTGCATTCGGCCTACAAGTTGGGTCTGGGGTGTAGAGACGGTGTCTTCCGCTCCAAGGTGTTCTCCAGGTTGCCTCTCCATTGCTTCAATCTTAAAGCTCTCGTTTAGTAGTTGTTGAAAACAACACTGTATTCGGCCTACAAGTTGGGTCTGGGGTGTAGAGACGGTGTCTTCCGCTCCAAGGTGTTTCCCAGGTTGCCTCTCCATTGCTTCAATCTTCTGGCTCTCGTTTAGTAGTTGTTGAAAACAACACTGCATTCGGCCTACAAGTTGGGTCAGGGGTGTAGAGACGGTGTCTTCCGCTCCAAGGTGTTCTCCAGGTTTCCTCTCCATTGCTTCAATCTTAAAGCTCTTCTTAAGTAGTTGTTGAAAACAACACTGCATTCGGCCTACAAGTTGGGTCTGGGGTATAGAGACGGTGTGTTCCACTCCAAGGTGTTCCCCAGGTTGCCTCTCCATGGCTTCAATCTTAAAGCTCTTGTTTAGTAGTTGTGGAAAACAACACTACTTTCGGCCTACAAGTTGGGTCTGGGTTGTAGAGACAGTGTCTTCCGCTCCAAGGTGTTCTCCAGGTTTCCTCTCCATTGCTTCAATCTTAAAGCCCTTCTTAAGTAGTTGTTGAAAACAACACTGCATTCGGCCTACAAGTTGGGTCTGGGGTGTAGAGACCGTGTGTTCCACTCCAAGGTGTTCCCAAGGTTGCCTCTCCATTGCTTCAATCTTAAAGCTCTTGTTTAGTAGTTGTTGAAAACAACACTGAATTCGGCCTACAAGTTGGGTCTGGGGTGTAGAGACAGTGTCTTCCGCTCCAAAGTGTTCCCCAGGTCGCCTCTCCATTGCTTCAATCTTCCGGCTCTCGTTTAGTAGTTGTTGAAAACAACACTGCATTCGGCCTACAAGTTGGGTCTGCGGTGTAGAGACGGTGTGTTCCACTCCAAGGTGTTCCCCAGGTTGCCTCTCCATTGCTTCAATCTTAAAGCTCTTGTTTAGTAGTTGTTGATAACAACACTGCATTCGGCCTACAAGTTGGGTCTGGGGTGTAGAGACGGCGTGTTCCACTCCAAGGTGTTCCCCAGGTTGCCTCTCCATTGCTTCAATCTTCTGGCTCTTCTTAAGTAGTTGTTGAAAACAACACCGCATTTGGCCTACAAGTTGGGTCTGGGGTGTAGAGACGGTGTCTTCCGCTCCAAGGTGTTCCCCAGGTTGCCTCTCCATTGCTTCGATCTTCTGGCTCTTCTTAAGTAGTTGTTGAAAACAACACTGCATTCGGCCTACATGTTGGGTCTGGTGTGTAGAGACGGTGTCTTCCACTCCAAGGTGTTCTCCAGGTTGCCTCTCCATTGCTTTAATCTTAAAGCTCTTCTTTAGTAGTTGTTGAAAACAACACTGCATTCGGCCTACAAGTTGGGTCTGGGGTGTAGAGACGGTGTGTTCCACTCCAAGGTGTTCCCCAGGTTGCCTCTCCATTGCTTCAATCTTCTTGCTCTCGTTTAGTAGTTGTTGAAAACAACACTGCATTCGGCCTACAAGTTGGGTCTGGGGTGTAGAGACGGTGTGTTCCACTCCAAGTTGTTCCGCAGGTTGCCTCTCCATTGCTTCTATCTTAAAGCTCTTGTTTAGTAGTTGTTGAAAACAACACTGCATTCTGCCTACAAGTTGGGTCTGGGGTGTAGAGACGGTGTGTTCCACTCCAAGTTGTTCCCCAGGTTGTCTCTCCATTGCTTCGATCTTCTGGCTCTTCTTAAGTAGTTGTTGAAAACAACACTGCATTCGGCCTACAAGTTGGGTCTGGGGTGTAGAGACGGTGTCTTCCGCTCCAAGGTGTTCTCCAGGTTGCCTCTCCATTGCTTCAATCTTAAAGCTCTCGTTTAGTAGTTGTTGAAAACAACACTGTATTCGGCCTACAAGTTGGGTCTGGGGTGTAGAGACGGTGTCTTCCGCTCCAAGGTGTTTCCCAGGTTGCCTCTCCATTGCTTCAATCTTCTGGCTCTCGTTTAGTAGTTGTTGAAAACAACACTGCATTCGGCCTACAAGTTGGGTCAGGGGTGTAGAGATGGTGTCTTCCGCTCCAAGGTGTTCTCCAGGTTTCCTCTCCATTGCTTCAATCTTAAAGCTCTTCTTAAGTAGTTGTTGAAAACAACACTGCATTCGGCCTACAAGTTGGGTCTGGGGTATAGAGACGGTGTGTTCCACTCCAAGGTGTTCCCCAGGTTGCCTCTCCATGGCTTCAATCTTAAAGCTCTTGTTTAGTAGTTGTTGAAAACAACACTGCATTCGGTCATACAAGTTGGGTCTGCGGTGTAGAGACGGTGTGTTCCACTCCAAGGTGTTCCCCAGGTTGCATCTCCATTGCTTCAATCTTAAAGCTCTTGTTTAGTAGTTGTTGATAACAACACTGCATTCGGCCTACAAGTTGGGTCTGGGGTGTAGAGACGGTGTGTTCCACTCCAAGGTGTTCCCCAGGTTGCCTCTCCATTGCTTCAATCTTCTGGCTCTTCTTAAGTAGTTGTTGAAAACAACACCGCATTCGGCCTACAAGTTGGGTCTGGGGTGTAGAGACGGTGTCTTCCGCTCCAAGGTGTTCCCCAGGCTGCCTCTCCATTGCTTCGATCTTCTGGCTCTTCTTAAGTAGTTGTTGAAAACAACACTGCATTCGGCCTACATGTTGGGTCTGGTGTGTAGAGACGGTGTCTTCCACTCCAAGGTGTTCCCCAGGCTGCCTCTCCATTGCTTCGATCTTCTGGCTCTTCTTAAGTAGTTGTTGAAAACAACACTGCATTCGGCCTACATGTTGGGTCTGCGGTGTAGAGACGGTGTCTTCCACTCCAAGGTATTCTCCAGGTTGCCTCTCCATTGCTTTAATCTTAAAGCTCTTCTTTAGTAGTTGTTGAAAACAACACTGCATTCGGCCTACAAGTTGGGTCTGGGGTGTAGAGACCGTGTCTTCCGCTCCAAGGTGTTCCCCAGGTCGCCTCTCCATTGCTTCAATCTTCTTGCTCTCGTTTAGTAGTTGTTGAAAACAACACTGCATTTGGCCTACAAGTTGGGTCTGGGGTGTAGAGACGGTGTGTTCCACTCCAAGTTGTTCCCCAGGTTGACTCTCCATTGCTTCAATCTTAAAGCTCTTGTTTAGTAGTTGTTGAAAACAACACTGCATTCGGCCTATAAGTTGGGTCTGGGGTGTAGAGACGGTGTGTTCCACTCCAAGGTGTTCCCCAGGTTGCCTCTCCATTGCTTCGATCTTCTGGCTCTTCTTAAGTAGTTGTTGAAAACAACACTGCATTCGGCCTACAAGTTGGGTCTGGGGTGTAGAGACGGTGTGTTCCACTCCAAGGTGTTCCCCAGGTTGCCTCTCCATTGCTTCGATCTTCTGGCTCTTCTTAAGTAGTTGTTGAAAACAACACTGCATTCGGCCTACATGTTGGGTCTGGTGTGTAGAGACGGTGTCTTCCACTCGAAGGTGTTCTCCAGGTTGCCTCTCCATTGCTTTAATCTTAAAGCTCTTGTTTAGTAGTTGTTGAAAACAACACTGCATTAGGCCTACAAGTTGGGTCTGGGGTGTAGAGACGGTGTCTTCCGCTCCAAGGTGTTCTCCAGGTTGCCTCTCCATTGCTTCAATCTTAAAGCTCTTGTTTAGTAGTTGTTGAAAACAACACTGTATTCGGCCTACAAGTTGGGTCTGGGGTGTAGAGACGGTGTCTTCCGCTCCAAGGTGTTCCCCAGGTTGCCTCTCCATTGCTTCAATCTTCTGGCTCTCGTTTAGTAGTTGTTGAAAACAACTCTGCATTCGGCCTACAAGTTGGGTCTGGGGTGTAGAGACGGTGTGTTCCACTCCAAGGTGTTCCCCAGGTTGCCTCTCCATTGCTTCGATCTTCTGGCTCTTCTTAAGTAGTTGTTGAAAACAACACTGCATTCGGCCTACAAGTTGGGTCTGGGGTGTAGAGACGGTGTCTTCCGCTCCAAGGTGTTCTCCAGGTTGCCTCTCCATTGCTTCAATCTTAAAGCTCTTGTTTAGTAGTTGTTGAAAACAACACTGCATTCGGCCTACAAGTTGGGTCTGGGGTGTAGAGACGGTGTGTTCCACTCCAAGGTGTTCCCCAGGTTGCCTCTCCATTGCTTCAATCTTAAAGCTCTTGATTAGTAGTTGTGGAAAACAACACTGCTTTCAGCCTACAAGTTGGGTCTGGGTTGTAGAGACGGTGTCTTCCGCTCCAAGGTGTTCTCCAGGTTTCCTCTCCATTGCATCAATCTTAAAGCTCTTCTTAAGTAGTTGTTGAAAACAACACTGCATTCGGCCTACAAGTTGGGTCTGGGGTGTAGAGACGGTGTGTTCCACTCCAAGGTGTTCCCCAGGTTGCCTCTCCATTGCTTCGATCTTCTGGCTCTTCTTAAGTAGTTGTTGAAAACAACACTGCATTCGGCCTACATGTTGGGTCTGGTGTGTAGAGACGGTGTCTTCCACTCGAAGGTGTTCTCCAGGTTGCCTCTCCATTGCTTTAATCTTAAAGCTCTTGTTTAGTAGTTGTTGAAAACAACACTGCATTAGGCCTACAAGTTGGGTCTGGGGTGTAGAGACGGTGTCTTCCGCTCCAAGGTGTTCTCCAGGTTGCCTCTCCATTGCTTCAGTCTTAAAGCTCTTGTTTAGTAGTTGTTGAAAACAACACTGTATTCGGCCTACAAGTTGGGTCTGGGGTGTAGAGACGGTGTCTTCCGCTCCAAGGTGTTCCCCAGGTTGCCTCTCCATTGCTTCAATCTTCTGGCTCTCGTTTAGTAGTTGTTGAAAACAACTCTGCATTCGGCCTACAAGTTGGGTCTGGGGTGTAGAGACCGTGTGTTCCACTCCAAGGTGTTCCCCAGGTTGCCTCTCCATTGCTTCGATCTTCTGGCTCTTCTTAAGTAGTTGTTGAAAACAACACTGCATTCGGCCTACAAGTTGGGTCTGGGGTGTAGAGACGGTGTCTTCCGCACCAAGGTGTTCCCCAGGTTGCCTCTCCATTGCTTCGATCTTCTGGCTCTTCTTAAGTAGTTGTTGAAAACAACACTGCATTCGGCCTACAAGTTGGGTCTGGGGTGTAGAGACGGTGTCTTCCGCTCCAAGGTGTTCTCCAGGTTGCCTCTCCATTGCTTCAATCTTAAAGCTCTTGTTTAGTAGTTGATGAAAACAACACTGTATTCGGCCTACAAGTTGGGTCTGGGGTGTAGAGACGGTGTCTTCCGCTCCAAGGTGTTCCCCAGGTTGCCTCTCCATTGCTTCAATCTTCTGGCTCTCGTTTAGTAGTTGTTGAAAACAACACTGCATTCGGCCTACAAGTTGGGTCTGGGGTGTAGAGACGGTGTGTTCCACTCCAAGGTGTTCCTCAGGTTGCCTCTCCATTGCTTCGATCTTCTGACTCTCCTTAAGTAGTTGTTGAAAACAACACTGCATTCGGCCTACAAGTTGGGTCTGGGGTGTAGAGACGGTGTCTTCCGCTCCAAGGTGTTCCCCAGGTTGCCTCTCCATTGCTTCAATCTTCTGGCTCTCGTTTAGTAGTTGTTGAAAACAACACTGCATTCGGCCTACAAGTTGGGTCTGGGGTGTAGAGACGGTGTCTTCCACTCCAAGGTGTTCCCCAGGTCTCCTCTCCATTGCTTCGATCTTCTGGCTCTCGTTTAGTAGTTGTTGAAAACAACACTGCATTAGGCCTACTAGTTGGGTTGGGGCCTCTATCTGTGTCTGCCGCTCCTTGCTGTTCTCCTACAGTGAACAAAGCTGTGCCGCCGGTTTACTACTGTTGCCAATTTTGAACTGCATTTAGAATACTTACTGATTTGGGCCTACTCTCTGTGTCAGCCTCTCATTCCAGTTGTCCTCCACTGAACAAAACAATGCCCCCTGGTTAGTCCTGTTACCAATTTTGAACTGCATTTAGCCCACTTTATTCTTTGGGCCCATATCTGTTTCCCCCTCATCCTGCCCATTGCCCAGCCAGTGATAGATGAGTCTGCTGGTACATTGACCCATAATGCAACATTCCCCGTGCACGCTACACTGCAAGATTGTGACCCTGCTGAAAGTCAGGTCCCCCTTCCCGCATACCATACCACCTTACACGGGGACCAAGAGGAAGGTGCAGATGAAGGTGCACGTTCCTTCATCAGGTGGGGGGAGGAATACTCGTTGGCGACGTCACTGGCACAGGGCCCCTCATAGTACGCAAAAGTGTTGCTGCCGGTGGGAGGCGCCCCCGCCGTGCAAACACACCGCTGTACTTTGAGGGGCCCTGTGCCAGTGCCAATACCAACGAGTGGGCCCCCCCTGCTTGCTCAGGATCACAGCACTTGCAAAGTTGAAATACTTACCTCTCCCTGCTCCACTGCCGTGACGTGGTCCAGATTTACTGGGCACACTAATTACTTGAACCAGCCCTACGCCCCACAACTTTAGCCAAATGACCCCCAATTTCAAATGCCTTACAATTATTATAAGCTAAATTAAGATTGACAAGCTTCAGTAACAAGAATGGATGTTTTTGCCATTAACATGGGCTCTGTACATGTTTTCCTGGCCTCTACTCACTGCCGACTATGCTCCCCCATTGACTTGCATTGGGTTTCGTGTTTCGGTCGATCCCTGACTTTTCGCGATAATCGGCCGATTCCACTCGACTCGACTTTTGAGATAGTCGGGTTTCGCGAAACCCGACTCGACTCTAAAAAGGTCAAGGTCGCTCAACCCTATTGGTAACGCCTTTGCAGATATGAAAGCAAAAGCTGCTGCTCTCCTACCCGTTGAAATGAGCATACCAGCTATGGTGACCACACGCTCTCAGCGTAAACAGTTACAAGAAACACTGACTCTGCAGGAACCTGATGATCCACAACAGACTGAAGCTTTCTGTCGGACCCCGTGAGACCACTTAATGACGATGCAGAGAGTGTCCCCAAAGGAAGAAGTGAAGCAGTGGAAGGCTGATGGAGCATGTATGGACAATGTTCTCTGGAAAAAGGACCAACTTGTGTGTCTCCCTAAGCGGATGTTCCCTGCCATTGCTACGTGGGCACATGGACCCACACATCGAGGAAAAAACCAGGCCCTAGCCCTGGTACAAAAATTCTACTGGGTTCCAGGTATTTCTACAGTCCTGACAGCACTCAACCGTGCATGTAACATCTGTTAGACCTGCAATCCCGGTCAACTTCAACGTGTACCCCTGAAACACCTTGCTAAGCCCGACTATCCTTTCCAAAGGCTCCAGGTGAACCACATCACATTGCCTAAGTCTGGAAGGTATGAATATTGTCTGGTGGTGTCGACATGTTCTCCAGTTGGCCGGAAGCATTCCCCGTTGCCAACATGACTGCAAAAACTACAGCAAAGAAACTGGTGATGGAAGTCATATGCAGATATGGTGTCCCAGAAGTCGTTGAAAGTGACCAAGGTCCAGCCTTTTCTTCTCATGTGTATCAGGAGGTTCTGACAATGCTTGGATCCACTGTAGCCCTCCATACTCGGTACCATCCACAATCTAGTGAGAAAGTTGAAAGGCTGAACGGCACACTGAAGGGACAATTGACCAAAATGATGCAGGAGACTACGGCTCCATGGCCAGAGCTCCTACCCATTGTACCGTACCACATTCATACTACCCCTATTGCAAAACATGGCCTGTCCCCATATGAGATATTGCTTGGTGCTAGGCCCCCAGTTGCAAATTTCCAGCCTCAGCAGTTATCAGAGGAAACTAACCAAGCTGTTCAATATGTTATTCAGCTTAGGAAAAATCTTGCTAACACCCATGCTCTAGTTTCTTCTTCCCTTCCAGATTCAGCAGAAACCGACACTTGTCACAACTTGAAGCCTGGTGATTTTGTGGTCGTGAAAAGGCATGTCAGAAAACACGGACTAGAACCCTTGTGTGATGGTCCCTATCAGGTCCTCCTTATGTAACAACTCTGCTGGCATCACGGCATGGCCTCTCATCTCTCACACTATCTTACCCACTGCTCCAGGTCATGTTATGGTTTCTGTTTCTTCCCAGCTCCATATTCTGTGCCTCTGCTCTCTGCATGCTTCCTGGCTGTGTGCATAGGGGGGCGGCGCCTGAACTCTCTGGTTCTTATAGGAATCAGGTGCACCTGTCTAATCTGTTCCTGACCAATTACCAAGAGGCCTACAGTATTTAGTGCAGCTCCACCCAGTGGATTGGGACCGTGCAATGTGTAAACTCAGTTAAGTGTTTAGCTTCCGAGTTGCCAGGCCTTGCTCTGTGTTCCTCCATCTCTGGAGGCTCTACTCTTAGCCTTGACTTGTTCTTGTTGTTCTGCCCTCCAGGAGGCTGTATATCCTGGTGTCTGTGTCTGTGTCCTTGCTTTGCCTTGTTTACGTTTGGGCGCCCTCCAGGAGGCAGAATATCCTGGTCCCTGTGTCTTTGTTCTTGTACTTTGTCTTGTTCCATAACCTTGTCTGAACTTTGTCCTACCTCTGTCTCCTTGTCTGTGGCTTCCTTCCCTGCTGTGTCTTTCCTTGCGTCCTTTCTGTCTGCTTATGTTCCGCACTCTTGCGGCTCTGCCTGCTCTGAACCCTTGTGACTTTGCCTGGGCTCAGCTCTCTTGCAGCTTTGCCTCTGCTCAGCACTCCTGCGGTTCTGCTCCGTTCTACTCTGCTCTGCTGCTGCAGAGACCTCTTGCTGCAGCCCCTCTCCACATTTCTTGTGGCTCCGCTCTGCTTAGCTTCTGCAGAAATCTCTTGCTGCAGCTCCTCTCCGCATTCCTTGTGATTCTGCTCTGCTTAGCTTCTGCTACTGCAGTAATCTCTTGCTGCAGCTCCTCTCTGCATTCCTTGTGGTTCCGCTCTGCTTAGCTTCTGCTGCTGCAGTAATCTCTTGCCACAGCATCTCTACGCATTCCTTGTAGTTCTGCACTGCTTAGCTTGTGTTGCAGCTCCATCTCCTGCTGCTCTACCATTCTGTACCTGCATCTCCTGTGGAACAGGTCCCAACCTGTTCCTTCATACTTCATTCCTTCCAGCTTGTCTCCTTACCTGCACCTCCTGTGTGAAAAGGTCCCTACCTGTTCCTTCATAATACATATCCGTACCTGCACCTTCTGTGTGAACAGGTCCCTACCTGTTCCTTCATACATCACACCAACCAGCCCTGTGTCTTCTGCCGTGCCTGCCAGCCCTGTGTCTCTGCCGTGCCTGCAAGCCCTGTGTCTCTGTCGTTCCTGCCAGTCCTGTGTCTCTGCCAGCTGTGTCTCAGCTGTGCCAGCCTACTTGTCTGAATCTCATCCATGCTCATCTGCTAGTCCTGCCTGATGCCCGCACCAATCCAAATATTCCTGTCCCCCAAGTGGGATCAGCAGCCACAGCCAGACACCAACCTGGAGTAGCACCTGGCAGCTGTCTGCTGCACAAGCCTGACCTCACCATCAGAGGCCTCAGCGAAAACCCAGGCAGCTGTCATAGTCACACCCCTTCCAGTCTGGTTTGTGGCACAGTGGGGCCAGAAACCCCCCGCGCTCACGCCCACCAGTCAGGTCGTGAGCGTGACACCTTATCACTCCTACATCAGTAAAGCTGGAAGGAAGGTCGACGTGGATCCACGTATCGCACTGCAAGCTGGTTAAACAGACTAGTGGCAAATAATGCGGCATAATGTTTTGGTTTTTCCTTTCGGGGAGACCACAAGTAGTACAGATGGGTATAGCCAATAAAATTGTCAATTCTATTTTCAGTTACCCTATGATTACACGGATGTGTGATAAATTGCTTAGGTCCACAGACTATCTAGATGATCAAATTTGGGATATATTGGATATACTTAATATTACTGTTGCTGTTCAAAACCAACTTATTATAGTCACTAATCAGCATACTATAGTACTGGATTACTTAGCAGCACAGGGTGGTATGTGTCAGGTTATTTGACCGCTTGCTGTCATTATATAGATCCCAATAGAATTATGAGGTTAAAGTTAGATGACATTCAAAGACTCAGAGATCAATATGATAAAGACAATGACCGTAATAAGGATAGTTGGTGGGCAGACACCTTCTCCTTTCTCAATCCAGCCAATTGGTTTATGGGACTTGGGGGCTGGATAGCTGGAATCTTGAAAAGTTTGTTACACATCGCTGCCTTAATCCTTGTCATGTATATAATACTAAAACTTGTTCTTTGGTGTATTTCTGTATGTATTAGGAAATTCTGCACTAGGACAACTAATGATGATACCAAAATCGTTGCCACCCCTGCTCTTCTCTATACTGAGTTCACAAAGATATCTGATGAATATGTTGAAGCCAAGTGCATGGCTACCTTCAAAAAACCTCCTCCACCGTTATCAAAAATTGTAGCATACAGGGGGGATGGGTGCGCTGCAACAGCCATGGCTGGTCACATGGCACCAGTCATCTGAAGACCACACCCCTCGAGCTTATAGCTCGGGATAGTACCTCTGATGCTGCATGTTAGTTAACAAAATTTATCTGGGAGGGAATGTGAAGGGTTAAACTAGGAAAAATTAAAGCAGGCTTCATTTTGTGCTTTTCGACTGCATCTTGCTGTTTTAAGATAAATTTTTGTTACTAGGTAAAAGTTCATAGCTGTTATGAGACCTTGATTATTCCAGCCTGAACAAGATATGACACTGAGGGTGTGTTAGGGGTCGAGTTCCTGCCTCTGCACAGTGTGAATCTTGGGCCGTCTCCACTACGGTCTCCCATTCTTCTCCTGCCGCAGTGGAGCCTGCTCAGCAGAGACGTCGGTCCCAGCGTCTCGCTCAGTCTGACTCTGCGCAAAGAGTTACTGCTGCTTTTCCAGCTTCTGCCATTGAAGCCAGTGCTGGGCAGTGGCGAGCAGATGCTTTTGGGACTAAGTCCTGCGTCTCCTTTTCTGAGCATGCCCAGGGTAAGATCTCTCATTGGAGATCAAGGGTCACATGCTTAGATACTGCTATAAAACCTATTGGTTCCCCAGGAAGGTCCTGAAGTTGCTCAGGCTCTGTAGTAGCCTCTCATTGGTCCTTCTAGGAAGGTCATGTACTTGCTGCAGCTATAAAAGGTTTGCATGATGGCACGGCCATGCGCTATTATCAATCCAAGTATGTGCTTTGCGCCAGTATGGTTATGCATGAATGTATTCAGGGACCCGGCTGAAATAAGCCCCTAGAATACCGGCACCTCCGGTGAGGAGATTGTATTAATGTATTCAGGGACCCGGCTGAAATAAGCCCCTAGAATACCGGCACCTCCGGTGAGGAGATTGCCTGTGTGCATAACCACTGACTTCTATCAGTTCGGCAGTAAGCTTGTGCTCCTGTGAGACTAACAGGGTGCAGTGCTTTCCTCTCACGGCTACTCTGTGAAGTAACAGAGCTAGTCTATACCGCCAAACAGTGCCATCATTCACTAGCAGCAGGTTCCTCCTGCACGGTGGACCCCGGGCTGCGAATGCACCAATTACTATAAACATCTATATTTACTCGGTGCGTTCCGCTAGCCCTAACAGAATACTAGTGCCAGGGTCTGGCTAGTAAATGGCGGACGATCAGCGTTTACAGCGGTACATCCAGCAGCTGAAGGGTAGGTTGGCGGCTCTTGAGCGCATAACCTCAGCTGTGGATGTTACCGCTGTTGTTGTTCAGGCTTCAAGTGCAGCTGCAGCCAGTTTGCCCTCTGCCACCCCTGCTCCGACGTTATCTCATCTCCTGCTTCCAGACAAGTTTGCTGGTGACAGTAAGCTATGTCGGGGATTCGTGAGTCAGTGCTCCATACATCTAGAGCTCCTGGCTGCACGTTTTCCTACAGAACGGGCGAAAGTGGGATTTATTTTATCCCTTTTGTCGGACAGGGCGTTGGAGTGGGCAACACCGCTATGGGAGCGTAATGATCGTGTGGTGCAGAGGAGTGCTCCTCTCTTCCTGGACGCTCTGAAACAGGTCTTTTTGGGACATGGTGTCACCCACGATACAGCGCTCCAATTGTTGGCAATAACACAGTCATGGTCAGTCAGTTCGCCATCCAATTCCAGACTCTGGTCTCAGAGCTGCAGTGGCCAGATAAAGTCCTTATTCCAGTGTTCTGGAAAGGACTGGCAGACCATGTGAAGGACGCTTTGGCCACCAGGGAGATTCCTGCCACACTGGAGGAGCTCATTACAATATCTACTCGCATCGACCTCCGTTTTAACAAGCGGAGGTTAGAGCGGACCCAGTGTAGGCAGAGGTTCCGGCTGGCTCCCACCTTCGCCAGACCTCTAGAATCTTCCATTCAGGCGTCCGACTCCCATGAGGCCATGGAGGTTTCTCGAGCGGGACCTAAGTCCCGGGCCGCTCGGGTAACCGTGGTTTGTAAAACTTGCCAACAACAAGGACATTATGCCAGCAAATGTCCACGGCGGTCAGGAAAACGATGGTGTCTAGTAACCATTGGAGGAGGTTCACTAGACACAGCGGCATTTTCCTCCAAGTTGTCCTTTAAAGGGACAATCACATTGGGCTCATCTTCTCTAACAGTCGAGCTTTGTGTGGACTCTGGAGCAGAGGGGAATTTTATGTCCTCTGCTTTTGCTCTGCGCCATGCAATACCTCTGGTGATGCTCGCCAAACCGGTGACTGTTAGAGTAGTGAATGGGTCGACACTTTCCACACAAATTACACACCAGACTGTCCCTTTCACGTTATCCATGTCCCGTTCCCATCACAAGATTATTTCCTTTCTTGTCCTTCCCGAGGGAATGGAAGAGGTTCTGCTGGGAATACCCTGGCTCCGTTTCCACTCCCCACACATTGAGTGGACCTCTGGGAGGATATTGGGTTGGAGTGAATTATGTAAAGGTAGATGTGTGAGAGAGTGCGTTCAGGTTTCCACCACTAAGATGCCCACAGATCTTTCTTCAAACGCTATTGGTCCTATGCAGACGTCTTCTCCAAAAAGGCTGCGGAGACCCTGCTGCCTCACTGTCCCTATGACTGTCCTATTGATCTCTTGCTTGGAGCAGAACCTCCTCGGCGACGGGTCTATCGTCTCTCTCTCCCAGAAACGGAGGCTATGTCCCAATACATCCAGGAGAATTTGGCAAGAGGGTTCATTAGGAAGTCAGTGTCACCTGCAGGGGCGGAGTTCTTCTTTGTGCAGAAGAAGAACGAAGAAATACATCCTTGCATAGATTACAGGGGTCACTATTAACGCCATCACCATAAAGAATAAGTACCCACTACCCCTGATTTCTGAGCTCTTTGATAGGCTACGGGGAGCAAGGTTATTTACCAAATTAGATTTGCGGGGTGGTTATAACCTGATTTGCATCCGTGAGGGGGACAAATGGAAGATGGCTTTTAATCCCAAGGATGGGCATTATGAGTATCTAGTGATGCCCATCGGGCTCTGTAATGCCCCAGCCGTTTTCCAAGACTTTGTCAACGATATCTTCCAGGATATGCTCTCCACCTCGGTCGTAGTTTATCTGGATGAAATTCTCATCTTCTCTCCAGATATTGACTCCCACCGGAGAGATGTTGGCAGAGTCTTCGACCTCTTACGGGCGAATTCCCTCTATGCAAAGTTGGAGAAGTGTATGTTTGAGCAGGAGTCTTTACCTTTCCTGGGCTATATCATCTCCGCCCAGGGATTGGCTATGGATCCTGCCAAACTACAGGCTGTGATGGACTGGCAAGAACCCCATTCTCTTAAAGCGGTGCAGCACTTTATGGGGTTCATTAATTACTATCGCCAGTTCATTCTCCACTTCTCAACTTTGGTAGCTACCTTGGTAGCCCTCACCAAGAAGGACGCAAATCCCAAATTGTGGTCTGAAGAGGTCTCCAGGGCCTTCTCTTCTATTAAGTCCCATTTTGCTAGCGCTCCCATCCTACATCTCGCATCAATATCTCGCTGGGGAGAAGAACATTCGTGCTGATGCCCTCTCTCGCTCCGTTGTGTCATCCGAGGAGGAGGAAGGGGAGCCTCGGCTTATTGTCCCTTCTGAGAGCCTGAGAACCGTAGCTCCGGTTTCGCTAGAGTCTGTGCCTCCGGGCAAGACTTTTGTACCCATTAATTTACGACTTGAGGTTCTCTCTTCGGCTCATTTATCCAGGGTGGGTGGACACTTTGGGACAAAGAGGACATCTGAGCTGCTGGCGAGGACGTACTGGTGGCCACATATGGTCTGTGATGTCAGAGATTATATTTGGGCGTGTGACTCCTGCGCCAAAAATAAGTCTCCTCGACAACGGCCAGCTGGGTTACTCTATCCCTTGCCGGTGGCAGACAGGCCCTGGGAGATGGTCGGGATGGACTTTGTGGTTGGTTTGCCAAAGTCTCGTGGCTGTACCATCATTTGGGTTATCACCGATCATTTTTCTAAAATGGTGCATTTGGTACCGCTTCCACGGCTACCTTCTGCACGGGCCTTGGCAGCGTTGTTCATAAAACACATCTTCCGCCTACACGGTATGCCGGACAAAATTGTCAGTGACCGGGGCCCCCAGTTTGCGTTTTGGTTCTGGAGAGAGCGTTGTCATCTTCTCAGCATTGAGTTGAACCTCTCTTCCGCATATCATCCCGAGACGAATGGGTTGGTAGAGAGGGACAACCAGACCTTGGTCACATATCTGCGACATTTTGTCTCAGCCAGGCAGGATGACTGGGCATCTTTGCTACCGTGGGTGGAGTTTGCGCTGAACAATGCCATAGCCGACTCCACTGGACAGACCCCATTCCTCTTTAACTATGGTCAGCATCCGCGGGTACCTGTGCTTATGCCTGTGTCTTCCGCCGACTCCAGAGTGGCAGACTGGGCTGTGCAGGCACGGGACATTTGGGACCGCAATCAGGATGCCATTCGGGCCTCCAAGGAGAGATTGAGGTCCTCCGCCGATGCACATCGGCACCCTGCTCCGACCTTTGCTCCTGGCGACTTAGTGTGACTCTCCGCCCATAACATCAAGCTGCGAGTTGAGTCCACTAAGTTTGCACCCCACTACTTGGGCCCCTTCAAGGTCCTCGAACAGGTTAACCCAGTGGTCTACCGTCTGGCCCTTCCGCCATGCCTGGGTATCACCGACATCTTTCATGTGTCCCTCATGTAGCCCGTATACATGTCCCAGTTTTCCGAGTCATCTGCCGGGACATCGAGTTTGTCTACGGACGATTGCGAGGTGAACACTATTTTGGGGTGCAAGGTGGTAGGTGGCAAAAATTTTTATTTGGTGTACTGGAAGGTTTATGGTCCTGAAGACAGGTCCTGGGAGACATCTGAGAATATTCAGGCTTCGCAGCTCATTGCTGCCTTTGAGCATGGCGAGGTCCAAGGAAAGGGGGCCCTAGGAGGGGGGATAATGTTAGGGGTCGAGTTCCCTCCTCTGTACAGGGGGAATCTCGTGCCATCTCCGCTGCGGTCTCCCATTCTTCTCCTACCGCAATGGAGCCTGCTCAGTGGAGACGTCGGTCCCAGCGTCTCACTCAGTCTGATTCTGGGCAAAGAGTTACTGCTGCTTTTCTAGCTTCTGCCATTGAAGCCAGTGCTGGGCAGCGGTGAGCAGACGCTTTTGGGACTAAGTCCTGCTTCTCCTCTTCTGAGCATGCCCAGGGTAAGATCTCTCATTGGAGATCAAGGGTCACATGCTTAGATACTGCAGCAAAACCTATTGGTTCTCCAGGAAGGTCCTGAAGTTGCTCAGGCTCTGTAGTAGCCTCTCATTGGTCCTTCTAGGAAGGTTATGTACTTGCTGCAGCTATAAAAGGTTTGCATGGCCGCATGGCCATGCGCTAGTATCAATCCAAGTATGTGCTTTGCGCTAGTATGCTTATGTATGAATGTATTCAGGGACCCGGCTGAAATAAGCCCCTAGAATGCCAGCACCTCCAGTGATGAGATTGTGTGTGTGCATAACCACTGACTGCTATCAGTTCGGCAGTAAGCTTGTGCTCCTGTGAGTCTGACTGGGCGCAGTGCTTTCCTCTCACGGCTACTCTGTGTAGTAACAGAGCTAGTCTATACCGCCAAACAGTGCCACCATTCACTAGCAGCAGGTTCCTCCTGCACGGTGGACCCTGGGCTGCGAATGCATCAATTACTATAAACATCTATATTTACTCGGTGCGTTTCGCTAGCCCTAACAGGGTGAATTGTTCTATGGGTCCTTGACTTACAGGCTGTTCCTGCATTCTTATAGGTTAAGAACTGTGAGCGTGTTCCTATGTTGATTGGTTGAAGTGTAACTAGTTAGGATTATGAAAAGTGCGACACAATAAACGGGGGCTCAGAGATCTGCTCGATTCCCCCAAACAGAGACACATGTCTCCGTCTGGTCATTTTCAGTTGCCGGCAACACCCTGTGGATCAATTTGAAAATCACTGTGTAAACCGTGAAGGGTCACTTCAGATCCTCCCTCAACACTGTCACAGGTTAAAGCAGCTCAGAGCAGTTTAAGGAGGGCTAGTTAGAGTCACCCTATGTTAAAATTGCAAGAAGAACAAAAGTAACTCCAGAGCCATGTAGTCTGCATACCCTAAAGGGATGGAAACTGTGTGAATTCCCACAGGGTTAAAAGCTTGAATGTTCACAAGGGAGCTTCCCTTTATTTGTGTGCATGAACCAGGAGCTGCAGAAGAAGTTCTACTCCCCAGTAGGTTTCTGTTGACCAGAATGTCAATCAAAGTACCAGAGAGTGAATACAGTCAAGCTCACAGTATAGTAAGCAATGGCTGTATCTGCTCCCTGCATGTCTAGCTTGACTGGAGGCGAGAAAGGATTTAAGTTAATTTTCTCCCTGTAGCTGCTGCTCCTGTAAGCTATCTTAAAGAGATGTCAACACTATTTTCCTGCAGATTAACCCAATAATTGCAGGTAAATAGCATTTCTGAGCATGACAATCCCCCTTTAATCATGCTGAACTGAACACTAAAGAGGTAGATGAAAAACTTAAGGTTGTTTTTTTTTTAAAGAAAAAACTGCACCACCTTCCAGTGCATTGTGTTAAGTAATGTTTATGCCTGTGACTTTGTACCACCTGAAGATGTAACTGCAAAACTTTTTATACTAATATCAGAAAACGTTTCTGGGTTAACAGCAAGGGCAGGCTGGGCTAGGCGCAGAGGGGTAAGTGCCCTCCCAGGCCGGTCCCCCCAGCAGCAGTTGCAGGCTGGTCCCCCCCAAGCAGTAGTTGTGGCGGTCGGCGCTCATAGCAAGTGAACAATTCTGCTACATACAAGCGATCTGATCATCGCCTCTATGTAGCAGAACCTATCGGGTTATGGCAGAGACTAGAAGTAGTCTCTCATAGAGACTATTGAAGCATGCCAAAAGTAAAAAAAAGTTTTTAAAAATATATAAAAAAATCCTTTTTCTCCCTTTTGCCCCATTGAAAATAAAACAATAAAAAAAAATCAATTCGGTATTGCCGCATTCAGAATCGCCCAATCAATCAAGATTAAAAAAATTTAACCCGATCGATAAACAGCGTAATGAGAAAAAAAAGACAAAACGCCAGAATTACATTTTTTTGGTCGCCATAACATTGCATTAAAATGCAATAACGGGCAATTAAAAAATTGTATCTGTCATGATATGTACTTTTGCCCTGTCCTGTATTTGAATAATATGCCATTTGATGTATGTAACTGTTTTCTGGTTTCTATTAGCTGTAATTTATGTATTTTCTTGGCTGGGAGTTCAACTGTAGCAATGTCTCCTTCCCCCAATACTTGCAGCCCTAAGCTCTAATGTAATTAAGCTTTGTCAACATCACTAGTGGAGGAATAGCCATTCTTCCTCACAGCAGGTGGCTAGTCAAATGCACATAATGAATAGATTAAGAGGAGCCCACCAGTCTAGAATCTTCTGGTGGACCCAACCATTGAATAGAAGGTGTGACCTCTACCCCCCTTCTTGGGCGGATCCCAGGAACTCAGACAATCCATTCTTATTTTTGAGATCAGATGTGAGTTGATCCTTGAAGGAGAAGGAGTGGGGATTCTTAGCTGAGGCAAGACCCCACGCCCATCTGTGGAAGCGAACGGGGCGAGACTTGAGCTGAGGACATATCTCGTCGTTCGTGAGATTGTTTTGGGATCCCTTGGACTAATTGTGGACTATTGCTTTGTTACCTGGCACAAGGATTATCGGGAGGTGCCCCCGAACCTGTTCCATTGGACTAATTAAAGAGGCCTGAGAGGCCTGGATGTCTTCCTGGAGCAGAACAATATTGTATCATACAATTATTAGGTTCTGTAGAAGGACGTAGATCTGGGTATTTATTATGATGGAATATAGGCTGAACTGGATGGACAAATGTCTTTTTTCGGCCTTACTAACTATGTTACTATGTTACTATGTTACTAATTGTGGACTCTGTAGATCTACCTGCATGTGTTGTTCCAGCGTTCTTGATAATAAATCTGTTGAATCATCCCTCGGCCTGTTGTCCCTTCTTGCTCTGCCGTACACCCCGTCACAGTATCTACATCAAAATGGTATGTTTAAAAACATCAGCTAGGAGCACAAAAAAATAAGCCCTCACCCAACCTGAGATAATGAAAAATGGAGACGTCACGGTTATTGGAAAATGGCGTAATTTTTTATATTTTTATAACAAACTTTGGGATTTTTTTTTTACCATGTAAATAAAAAATAACCTAGACATATTTAGTGTCTATGAACTCGTAATATATATAGCACTGGCGTGCACACTGAAAAATGGACCAGGTGCAGGCTGAACTTGGAATAGATCCAGTTAAATCATAAGTTCGCGAAAAACAACCGCACTCAAAAAATGGTTTTTCAAATGCATATCATAGGCAAACATTTATTGAAGTCACCACAGTAAAACATAAGGGTGTTGAGGTAACGTTTCAACCACGTGATGGGTCTTTTTCAAACCTCACTGGAAGAGACAATAGAAATAAAATTAGACATTATAGATGCAAAACAACAAAGGATTGTAATACATGAACTATGGGAACATCACAGTGCAGATATACATAGTGTCAGATATACACAAGACCAATGTCGGTTATATACAACAGAGTACATTTGGTCAAATCTGTGCATGTATGAGGAGATATATACAAAATTCTACAAAGAATATACATCCATATATACAAATGAAATCATGCCCATAGAGATGATGACTGTGAATTGCGTATTAATAAAACAGTTTTAAGTCCAATTGAACCAAAAAGTGGCGGGCACCACATATGATCCACATCCAAATAAAGAAAGGAAAAATCCGTTATGCTAATATTGAGGAGGTGCAAACATGTGAAACTGACCTTAAAGAAGAGTATGGTTAATTAAGGAGAAAACGGCATTATCATGTATGGGCTCCTGAAAAGGGCCGTGGGGAGAAGAGGTAAAGTGAGTAAAGCCATAGAAGAGATAGAAAAAGGGAAGGGTATGGAAAATAACATACCTATAAGTTTTGGAGACAAGAATCCGGAAAGGCACGGGAAGGGGGTATGTGGTCCCTATTGAAACTAAGGGAATACAATAATGAAAATGACATGTGAGTCCTGACAAGGGATCAGGGAGTAAATGCCAGGAATTAGCATAAGCATAGGTGCTGTAGTGGACCTGCGAGTCCAGAGTGCCAGGGTCCCTGTGTGGTGCTGTGGGCTGTCATAAGGTGGTCAGTGAGTTAATATGGCATCCAGACAGGAAACAAGAAAGGCAGACTATTGGGGAAATGAACGGGGAGAGGGAGAGCCTGCGTTGTGCGGATGGTGGGAGCGAGGCTCAGGACGCAGAAGCTGACAGGCGCCTGTGTGTGAAGCGCAGCGAGCGCATGCGCACTACGGACGTCACATAGACTTAAGAGTGGCGCTGAAGGCAGCGGGCGCATGCGCACTAGGCGGCGTGGCTGTGGGTGCCAGGAGCAGCTGTCGAAGCAAAGGCATGCTGTATGCGGCCGGGTGGCGGCACTAGAAGGAGGCGGACGACCACATCATGTGAAGTACGATGTGCATATGTAAACATAGATGGACTGGGGACGTGGATATCTGGGTATAAGGAAAGTGGGGGTATGGAACAAAGAGAGCGAGGAATAGAGGAGTGGGAAATACAGTAAGGGAGCGGCGAAACTAATGGTAATGTACAATAATTGACAAATAATAATAAAAAATAATAAAAATAAAAATAATGAAAAATAAAGAACTGGCAAGAAGTAAAAATTAAAATGATAATGACCATAATGTTGATGGTGTGGCATAAGAAAAAAATAATCAGTAATAAATAAATAATAATAAAAAAGGGGGAAAAATAGTGACACTTAATACTAAATAATAGAAAGGAATCCAAAATACAATGAAAATAAAATGAGGAAAGTGAAAAAATAAAAATAAAAGAAAAATAGAAAAATAAGAAAAAGAGAAAAATTATATAACAATAAGAAAAAATAAAAATAAGAAAAAATTAAAAATAAAATGATGAAAAAAGAAAAAATAAGAAAAAAATAAAAAAATTAAAAAAATATTAAAAAAATAAACAAAAAGAAAGGAAAAATGAGAAAAAATTAAGAAAAACATGAGGCAAAAAACATGAGAGAAAAAATTACAAAAATAAAATGCAGAATGTAAAAATAAAATGAAAAAAACAACAAAATAATAATAAGTGTAAAAAAGAAAAAGAAAAAATTGCAAAAACACAGCAAAAACACTTTTTTTGGGTGGAATCTGGGTACTTTCCACAGTCGGAAGTGATAAACCGTTGAGGTCAAATAGCCTAGGGGTATTGAAATTAGTTAGTGCACAGAAGATAAAGAATGTCAGCATGTTATACACTAATCCCCCCAAAAGAACATACTATACTGAAATGGTATACATGTTGTTCATAGAGGAGTAATATATTCAAAATAGAACCTTTTTTGATAGGCACATCAAAAACCGTATAATATTGAAGTAGGAAACTGCAAGTCCTCAAGGTACATTATCAGAAGGCCAGATCGAGCTCCCTGTTGTTAGGGGTCGAGTTCCCACCTCTGCACAGGGGGAATCTCAGGCCATTACCGCTGCGGTCTCCCATTCTTCTCCTGCCGCAGTGGAGTCTGCTCAGTGGAGACGTCGGTCCCAGCGTCTTGCTCAGTCCCACTCTGTACAAAGAGTTACTGCTGCTTTTCCTGCTTCTGCCATTGAAGTCAGTGTTGGGCAGCGGTGAGCAGATGCTTTTGGGACTAAGTCCTGCTTTTCTCTTTCTGAGCATGCCCAGGGCCAGATCTCCCGTTGGAGATCGAGGGTCACAAGCTCAGGTACTGCAGCACATCTCATTGGTCCTCCAGGAGGGTCCTGACAGTGCAAAACTTCGGTAGCAGATTCCCATTGGTCCTTTATTGGAAGTAGGGTTGAGCGAAACGGGTCGTTCATTTTCAAAAGTCGCCGACTTTTGGCAAAGTCGGGTTTCATGAAACCCGATCCGACCCCTGTGCGGGGTCGGCCATGCGGTACGCGACTTTCGCGCCAAAGTCGCGTTTCAATGATGCGAAAAGCGCCATTTCTCAGCCAATGAAGGTAAACGCAGAGTGTGGGCAGCGTGATGACATAGGTCCTGGTCCCCACCATCTTAGAGAAGGGCATTGCAGTGATTGGCTTGCTGTCTGCGGCGTCACAGGGGCTATAAAGGGGAGTTCCCGCCGACCGCCATGTTACTGCTGCTGATCTGAGCTTAGGGAGAGGTTGCTGCCGCTTCGTCAGAAGCAGGGATAGCGTTAGGCAGGGTCCATTAACCACCAAACCGCTTGTGCTGTAGCGATTTCCACTGCCCAACACCACCTTCGGTGTGCAGGGACAGTGGAGGCTACATTTTTTTTTTTTTCCCCCTCAGCGCTGTAGCTCATTGGGCTGCCCTAGAAGGCTCCCTGATAGCTGCATTGCTGTGTGTACGCCGCTGTGCAAACCAACTGCTTTTTTCAAAGCACAAATCCTCTTGTTCCTTCCTTTCTGCACAGCTATCTTTTTGGTTTGTACACACTTTTTATTTAATTTGTGCATCAGTCCACTCCTTATTGCTGCCTGCCATACCTGGCTGAGATTACTGCAGGGAGATAGTAATTGAAGGACACTCCCTGTTTTTTTTTTTTTTTTTTTTTGTGGGAGATTAAGATTGACATTTCTGCTAGAGTGCCATCCCTGTCTGTGTCATCTCTCACTCAGTGGGCCATAGAAAGCCTATTTATTTTTTTGCTTGATTTTGGTTCTAAAATCTACCTGAAAAAATCACTACATCAATCAGTGGGAGAAAAATATTGGCCTCAGGGCTTGTGTGCCACTCCTGACTCCTGTGTGCATCATCACTCACTCAGTGGGCCATAGAAAGCCCTTTTTTTTTTTTCTTTTGCTTTATTTGGGTTCTAAATTCTACCTGAAAAAATCAAAAAATCAATCAGTGGGAGATTAATATTGGCCTTTGGGCTTGTGTTCCAGTCCTAAGCGTGCCATCTCTCTCTCTCAGATAGTGGGCCATAGAAAGCCTATTTATTTTTTATTTTTTTTATTGGGTTTATAAATTTTCCCTGGAAAAAAAAAAAAAGTGGGAGATTAATATTGGCCTCTGGGCTTGTGTGCCAGTCCTGAGCGTGCCATCTCTCTCACAAATAGTGGGCCATAGAAAGCCTATTTATTTATTTTTTTTTGGTTTTATAAATTCTCCCTTAAAAAAAAGGGAGATTAATATTGGCCTTTGGGCTTGTGTGCCAGTCCTAAGCGTGCCATCTCTCTCTGTCTCTCAGATAGTGGGCCATAGAAAGCCTATTTATTATTTTTTTTATTGGGTTTATAAATTTTCCCTGGAACAAAAAAAAAAAAGTGGGAGATAAATATTGGCCTCTGGGCTTGTGTGCCACTCCTGACTCCTGTGTGCATCATCTCTCACTCAGTGGGCCATAGAAAGCCTTTTTTTGTTTTATTTGTTTTCTAAATTCTCCCTGAAAAAATCATTTTATTTTATTTGGTTTCTAAATTCTTCCTGAAAAAATCATTTTATTCTATTTTTTTTTTCCTAAAGTCTCCCTGAAAAAAAAAAAAAAAAACAAATCAGTGGGAGATTAATATTGCCCATTCTGCTTGTGTGCCAGTCTTGACTCCTGGGTGTGCCATCTCTCTCTCTCTCTCCAATTGTGGGCCATAGAAAGCCTATTATTTTTTTTAGCTTGATTTGGGTTCCAAAATCTACCTGAAAAAATCACTACATCAATCAGTGGGAGATAAATATTGGCCTCTGGGCTTGTGTGCCACTCCTGACTCCTGTGTGCGTCATCTCTCACTCAGTGGGCCATAGAAAGCCTTTTTTTGTTTTATTTGTTTTCTAAATTCTCCCTGAAAAAATCATTTTATTTTATTTGGTTTCTAAATTCTTCCTGAAAAAATCATTTTATTCTATTTTTTTTTCCTAAAGTCTCCCTGAAAAAAAAAACAAAAAAAAAACAAATCAGTGGGAGATTAATATTGCCCTTTCTGCTTGTGTGCCAGTCTTGACTCCTGGGTGTGCCATCTCTCTCTCTCTCTCTCTCCAATTGTGGGCCATAGAAAGCCTATTATTTTTTTTAGCTTGATTTGGGTTCCAAAATCTACCTGAAAAAATCACTACATCAATCAGTGGGAGATAAATATTGGCCTCTGGGCTTGTGTGCCACTCCTGACTCCTGTGTGTGTCATCTCTCACTCAGTGGGCCATAGAAAGCCTTTTTTTGTTTTATTTGTTTTCTAAATTCTCCCTGAAAAAATCATTTTATTTTCTTTGGTTTCTAAATTCTTCCTGAAAAAATCATTTTATTCTATTTTTTTTTTTCCTAAAGTCTCCCTGAAAAAAAAAAAAAAAATCAAATCAGTGGGAGATTAATATTTACATTTGTGCTTCAGTGACAGCCCTGCGTGTGTGGCATCTCTCTCATTTGTTGCCACCAACAACAGAGTGTGTAACATTGTGCCTGATTTTCGTTGTGGTCTCACTCACCTGTAAAGGGGTAGCTAAATCATACTGAAGTTATAGCTCACCGTGTAATTTGTGTGACAGCAACAAATACCGTTAGTTTGTTTACGTTTTTAAAACAATGAGGAAGTATGGTGGAAGAGGTCGTGGCCGGGGGCGTTCATTGTCAGCTGGTAATGAGGGTAGTGGTAGTGGTGGAGCATCAGCTGGTCGTGGGAAAAAAAATATTGCACCTAAGTCTGGAGCTGTGGAGCCAGGTTCGTCGTCTGGCTACACAAGGCCTCGAACGCTCCCTTTTCTGGGAGTAGGAAAACCGCTTTTAAAGCCGGAGCAGCAAGAGCAAGTTTTGGCTTATCTTGCTGACTCAGCCTCTAGCTCTTTTGCCTCCTCTCGTGAAACTGGTAAATGTCAAAGCAGCGCGTCGTTAGTGGATGTTCACGGTCAGGGACAAGTCGCTTCCTTGTCCTCTTCAGCAAAAACAACAACAGAGAAGAATGCAGCAGGCGACACAACGGGTTACTCCATGGAGCTCTTTACACATACCGTCCCTTGTTGAAAGTGAAGCAGTTAACAGTCCATGCCCATTACAAGTTGAATCTGACATGGAGTGCACTGATGCACAGCCACAGCCAGACTACTATGCTGGTCCTTTGACTCAGACCACAACATTGCCCTCGCAGGGTGCTGATCAAGAATCAGACCCTGATGAGACTATGTTGCCCCATCACGAACGCTATACCACCGACCGACACGGTGACACAGACGAAGTTGCACACAAGCTACAAGAAGAGGTAATAGATGACCCAGTTCTTGACCCCGATTGGCAGCCATTGGGGGAACAGGGTGCAGGCGGCAGCAGTTCTGAAGCGGAGGAGGAGGGGCCGCAGCAGGCATCAACATCGCAACAGGTTCCATCTGCCGGGCCCGTATCTTGCCCAAAACGCGTGGCAAAGCTAAAACCTGTTGGAGGACAGCGTGGCCATCCGGTTAAAGCTCAGTCTGCAATGCCTGAAAAGGTATCCGATGCTAGAAAGAGTGCAGTCTGGCATTTTTTTAAACAACATCCAATTGATCATCGCAAAGTCATCTGTCAAAAATGTTCAACTACCTTAAGCAGAGGACAGAATCTGAAAAGTCTCAATACAAGTTGCATGCATAGACATTTAACCACCATGCATTTGCAAGCCTGGACTAACTACCAAACGTCCCTTAAGGTTGTAGCACCCTCGGCCAATGAAGCTAGTCAGCAATGCAACATCCCTTCCGGCAGTGTAGGGCCACCATTTTCCGCACCACCTGCAGTATCTGTGCAGGTTTCTTTGCCAGGCCAAAGCCGTCAGGGTCAGGGAATCACCAGTTTCGTAGTAGGAAACACTGCATCTAGGGCACCGGTGGCAACAATACCATCTCCCACCGTCTCTCAGTCTGCCATGTCCACCGGCACCCCCGCTAGTTCCACGATCTCCAGCTCTCCAGTCCAGCTCACCCTACATGAGACTATGGTTAGAAAAAGGAAGTACTTAGCCTCGCATCCGCGTACACAGGGTTTGAACGCACACATAGCTAGACTAATCTCGTTAGAGATGATGCCCTACCGGTTAGTTGAAAGCGAAGCTTTCAAAGCCCTGATGGACTACGCTGTACCACGCTACGAGCTACCCAGTCGACACTTTTTTTCCAGAAAAGCCATCCCAGCCCTCCACCAGCATGTTAAAGAGCGCATCGTCCATGCACTCAGGCAATCTGTGAGCACAAAGGTGCACCTGACAACAGATGCATGGACCAGTAGGCATGGCCAGGGACGTTACGTGTCCATCACGGCACACTGGGTAAATGTGGTGGATGCAGGGTCCACAGGGGACAGCAAGTTTGGGACAGTTCTGCCTAGCCCACGGTCTAGGAAACAATTGGCTGTAGCCGTTCGCACCCCCTCCTCCTCCTCTTCGTCCTCCTGCAGAAGCGAGAGCTCGTCCACAGACCGCAGTCGCACAACCACTCCATCCGCAGCTGCCACTGTTGCACACCAGGTCTCCCATTATGGGGCAGCTACTGGCAAACGTCAGCAGGCTGTATTGGCTATGAAGTGTTTGGGCGACAACAGACACACCGCGGAAGTTCTGTCCGAGTTCTTGCAGAAAGAAACGCAGTCGTGGCTGGGCACTGTAGATCTTGAGGCAGGCAAGGTAGTGAGTGATAACGGAAGGAATTTCATGGCTGCCATCTCCCTTTCCCAACTGAAACACATTCCTTGCCTGGCTCACACCTTAAACCTGGTGGTGCAGTGCTTCCTGAAAAGTTATCCGGGGTTATCCGACCTGCTCCTCAAAGTGCGTGGACTTTGCTCACATATCCGCCGTTCGCCCGTACACTCCAGCCGTATGCAGACCTATCAGCGTTCTCTGAACCTTCCCCAGCATCGCCTAATCATAGACGTTGCAACAAGGTGGAACTCAACACTGCACATGCTTCAGAGACTGTGTGAACAGAGGCGGGCTGTTATGTTTTTGTGGGAGGATACACATACACGGGCAGGCAGTAGGATGGCAGACATGGAGTTGTCAGGTGTGCAGTGGTCGAAGATTCAAGACATGTGTCAAGTCCTTCAGTGTTTTGAGGAATGCACACGGCTGGTTAGTGCAGACAACGCCATAATAAGCATGAGCATCCCCCTAATGCGTCTGCTGATGCAAAGTTTGACGCACATAAAGGATCAGGCGTCTGCAGCTGAGGAAGAGGAAAGCCTTGATGACAGTCAGCCATTGTCTGGCCAGAGCAGTGTACAGGACGAGGTAGCGGGCGAAGAGGAGGAGGAGGACGAGGAGGATGATGGGGATGATTATATTTTTAATGAGGAAGCTTTTCCGGGGCCACTGGAAATTGGTGGCGCGGCAAGGCCGGGTTCTGGTTTTTTGAGGGACACAAGTGACGTGGATTTGCCTGAAACTGCCCCTCAACCAAGCACAACCGCAGATTTGAGAACTGGAACTTTGGCCCACATGGCGGATTATGCCTTACGTATCCTCAAAAGGGACACACGCATAACTAAAATGATGAATGATGACGATTACTGGTTGGCCTGCCTCCTTGATCCTCGCTATAAAGGCAAATTGCAAAATATAATGCCACATGAGAACTTGGAACTAATATTAGCAACCAAACAATCAACTCTTGTTGACCGTTTGCTTCTGGCATTCCCTGCACACAGCGCCCGTGATCGTTCTCACACGAGCTGCAGGGGCCAGCGGACCAGAGGAGTTGTGGAGTGATTTTGCTATGACCGCAGACAGGACAGGTACTGCAGCATCAATTCAAAGTGACAGGAGACAACATTTGTCCAGTATGGTTACAAACTATTTTTCATCCCTTATCGATGTTCTCCCTCAACCGTCATTCCCATTTGATTACTGGGCATCAAAATTAGACACCTGGCCAGAATTGGCAGAATATGCATTGCAGGAGCTTGCTTGCCCGGCAGCTAGTGTCCTATCAGAAAGAGTATTCAGTGCTGCAGGTTCAATACTAACAGAAAAAAGGACTCGTCTGGCTACCCAAAATGTAGATGATCTAACCTTCATTAAAATGAACCACAACTGGATTTCGAAATCTTTTGCCCCACCTTGCCCGGCTGACACCTAGCTTTCCTATGAAAAGGTCTTGCCTGTGGACTATTCTGAATGCCTTTTCCAATCTCGTAATTTTCTGCACCTGATTGTCCAGCATACGACATGTTTACACCTCACTAAATGGCCAAACTCCCCACACGGGGCCGTGGTATCGACACTTGGCGACAGCACCCGTGAGAGTGCAGTTTGTCTGAAGAGGTGGGTGAGCCCGCTTTTGGTCGACGGCACTGCCACTGGGTCCCTCCTAGTACAATAAAGTGTCTCTGGCGGTGGTGGTGCGCACCCAACGTCAGACACACCGTTGTAATATGAGGGGCCCTGGGCCTGTACCGCCGGCCACAAGACAGTTTCCCCCCACCCCAGCTCAAACAGTGCTCTACCACTTGCAAAATTATCTCACAGCTCCACCAATGTTTAGTCTATGCGCTGACATCCTTCAATGCCTGCCACTGACAATACCATTGTATTGACATTTTTGTTATGTTAGGCCTTCGATGCCTGTCTGTGGTCACTCTTCCACTAGGCCTCCACTGACCACACCACTGCTGCCCGTGTACCCCTGTGACCAATGTAAAATTGCCTACAGCCATGTGTTATTATTTTAGGCCTTCGATGCCTGTCTGCGGTCACTCCTTCCACTAGGCCTCCACTGACCACACCACTGCTGCCCGTGTACCCCTGTAACCAATTTAAAATTGCCTACAGCCATGTGTTATTATTTTAGGCCTTCGATGCCTGTCTGCGGTGACTCCTTCCACTAGGCCTCCACTGACCACACCACTGCTGCCCGTGTACCCCTGGAACCAATTTAAAATTGCCTACAGCCATGTGTTATTATTTTAGGCCTTCGATGCCTGTCTGCGGTCACTCCTTCCACTAGGCCTCCACTGACCACACCACTGCTGCCCGTGTACCCCTGTAACCAATTTAAAATTGCCTACAGCCATGTGTTATTATTTTAGGCCTTCGATGCCTGTCTGCGGTGACTCCTTCCACTAGGCCTCCACTGACCACACCACTGCTGCCCGTGTACCCCTGTAACCAATTTAAAATTGCCTACAGCCATGTGTTATTATTTTAGGCCTTCGATGCCTGTCTGCGGTCACTCCTTCCACTAGGCCTCCACTGACCACACCACTGCTGCCCGTGTACCCCTGGAACCAATTTAAAATTGCCTACAGCCATGTGTTATTATTTTAGGCCTTCGATGCCTGTCTGCGGTCACTCCTTCCACTAGGCCTCCACTGACCACACCACTGCTGCCCGTGTACCCCTGTAACCAATTTAAAATTGCCTACAGCCATGTGTTATTATTTTAGGCCTTCGATGCCTGTCTGTGGTCACTCCTTCCACTAGGCCTCCACTGACCACACCACTGCTGCCCGTGTACCCCTGGAACCAATTTAAAATTGCCTACAGCCATGTGTTATTATTTTAGGCCTTCGATGCCTGTCTGCGGTCACTCCTTCCACTAGGCCTCCACTGACCACACCACTGCTGCCCGTGTACCCCTGGAACCAATTTAAAATTGCCTACAGCCATGTGTTATTATTTTAGGCCTTCGATGCCTGTCTGCGGTTACTCCTTCCACTAGGCCTCCACTGACCACACCACTGCTGCCCGTGTACCCCTGGAACCAATTTAAAATTGCCTACAGCCATGTGTTATTATTTTAGGCCTTCGATGCCTGTCTGCGGTGACTCCTTCCACTAGGCCTCCACTGACCACACCACTGCTGCCCGTGTACCCCTGGAACCAATTTAAAATTGCCTATAGCCATGTGTTATTATTTTAGGCCTTCGATGCCTGTCTGCGGTCACTCCTTCCACTAGGCCTCCACTGACCACACCACTGCTGCCCGTGTACCCCTGGAACCAATTTAAAATTGCCTACAGCCATGTGTTATTATTTTAGGCCTTCGATGCCTGTCTGCGGTCACTCCTTCCACTAGGCCTCCACTGACCACACCACTGCTGCCCGTGTACCCCTGTAACCAATTTAAAATTGCCTACAGCCATGTGTTATTATTTTAGGCCTTCGATGCCTGTCTGTGGTCACTCCTTCCACTAGGCCTCCACTGACCACACCACTGCTGCCCGTGTACCCCTGGAACCAATTTAAAATTGCCTACAGCCATGTGTTATTATTTTAGGCCTTCGATGCCTGTCTGCGGTCACTCCTTCCACTAGGCCTCCACTGACCACACCACTGCTGCCCGTGTACCCCTGGAACCAACATCAGAAAATATAAAAATAAGTATTTTGCTTATAAAAAAGAAAATACTGGAGAGATATCAAATGCAGACATTTTAACATTAAAAACAAACACATACAACAAAAATCTGGTACAGTACTAAAAATGGCCACCAGCTACAATAACTTTCTCCTGCAAGTAGTTAACTGAAAGGTTTTTTCAATTTTAAACACAGATATGGCATCCACCGAGTGTTGTCCTGTCGCGTCTTCTTTATATTATTGCCAAGAAGATGCAAAACAATGAAAATAATAAAATCATTATTTACCAAAAAAATAGAGTAAGTCAAAACCACATTGCAAATAAACATTCATTACAAATAAAGAAGCAGGGCGCGTCCGAGGGTGAGTATATACCTAATAAGAATATAATCACCCTCGGACGCGCCCTGCTTCTTTCCGACAGCCTTCCTTCCTAAGAATCAGCCCTTCCATGGTGTAGAGAGAGGGTTTGTTACACTCCAAGGTGTTCCCCAGGTTGCCTTTCCTGAGCTTCGATCTTCCGGCTCTCGTTTAGTAGTTGTTGGAAACTACGCTGCATTAGGCCTACAAATTGGGTATGGGGTGTAGAGAGATGGTGTGTTACACTCCAAGGTGTTCCCCAGGTTTCCTCTCCATTGCTTCGATCTTCCGGCTCTCGTTTAGTAGTTGTTGGAAACTACGCTGCATTAGGCCTACAAATTGGGTATGGGGTGTAGAGAGATGGTGTGTTCCACTGTAGAGAGATGGTGTGTTCCACTCCAAGGTGTTCCCCAGGTTTCCTCGCCAATGCTTCGATCATCATGCTCTCGTTTAGTAGTTGTTGGAAACTACGCTGCATTAGGCCTACAAATTGGGTATGGGGTGTAGAGAGATGGTGTGTTCCACTCCAAGGTGTTCTCCAGGTTGCCTTTCCTGAACTTCTATCTTCAGGCTCTCATTAAATTGTGGTTAAACGGAACAACTGCATTTGGCGTACTAGTTGGTTTGGGGCTTACTATCGGTGTCTGCCGCTCCTTGCTGTTCTCCTGGTTTCCTGTCCTGAAATTCCGTTTTCAGGCGCTCGTTAAGTAGTTGTTAATGTTAGACTGCATTTGGCCTACTAGTTGGGTTGGGGCCTACTATCGGTGTCTGCCACTCCTTGCTGTTCTCCTCCACTGAACAAAGCTGTGCCGCCTGTTTACTACTGTTGCCAATTTTGAACTGCATTTCGACTACTTACTGATTTGGGCCTACTCTCTGTGTCAGCCTCTCATTCCAGTTGTCCTCCACTGCAATGCCCCCTGATTAGTCCTGTGTTACCAATTTTGAACTGCATTTAGCCCACTTTATTCTTTGGGCCTATATCTGTGTTTCCTCCTCATCCTGCCCATTGCCCAGCCAGTGATAGATGAGTCTGCTGGTACATTGACCCATAACGCAACATTTCCCGTGCACGCTACACTGCAAGATTGTGACCCTGCTGAAAGTCAGGTCCCCCTTCCCGCATACCATACCACCTTACACGGGGACAAACAGGAAGGTGCAGATGAAAGTGCAGGTTCCTTCATCAGGTGGGGGGAGGAATACTAGTTGGCGACGTCACTGGCACAGGGCCTCTCATGGTACGCAAAAGTGTTGCTGCCGGTGGGAGGCGCCCCCGCCGTGCAAACACACCGCTGTACTTTGAGGGGCCCTGTGCCAGTGCCAATGCCAACGAGTGGCCCCCCCTGCTTGCTCAGGTTCACAGCACTTGCAAAGTTGAAATACTTACCTCTCCCTGCTCCACTGCCGTGACGTGGTCCAGATTTCCTGGGCCCACTAATTACTTGAACCAGCCCTACCCACCACAACTTTAGCCAAATGACCCCCAATTTCAAATGCCTTCCAATTATTATAAGGTAAATTACGCTTGACAAGCTTCATTAAGAAGAATGGATGGTTTTGACATTAAAATGGGCACTCTAGGTGTTTTCCTGGCCCCCACTCACTGCCGACTATGCTGCCCCATTGACTTGCATTGGGTTTCGTGTTTCGGTCGATTGTTGTGAATTCTGTGGCTGAATTCACTCCTGTGGTCACAAGTGGTACTGCAGCTTCTGAGCTTCCTCCCTCAGGTGTTCTGGTGAGCTCGTTAACTGCTTCATTACTTAACTCCGCCTGATGCTGCTATCCTTGCTCCTTGTCAATGTTTCAGTGTTGGATCTGAGCTTCTCCTGATTGTTCCTGTGACCTGCTGCTCTGTATAGCTAAGTGCTTTTTGCTTTTTTGTTGCTTTTTTTCTGTCCAGCTTGTCTTTTGTTTTGCTGGAAGCTCTGAGACGCAAGGGTGTACCGCCGTGCCGTTAGTTCGGCACGGTGGGTTTTTTTTGCCCCCTTTGCGTGGTTTTGCTTTAGGGTTTTTTGTAGACTGCAAAGTTCGCTTTACTGTCCTCGCTCTGTCCTAGAATATCGGGCCCCACTTTGCTTAATCTATTTCATCCCTACGTTTTGTCTTTTCATCTTACTCACAGTCATTATATGTGGGGGGCTGCCTTTTCCTTTGGGGAATTTCTCTGGGGCAAGTCAGGCCTATTTTTCTATCTTCAGGCTAGCTAGTTTCTTAGGCTGTGTCGAGTTGCCTAGGTAGTTGTTAGGCGCAATCCACAGCCGCTTTTAGTTGTGTTTAGGATAGGATCAGGTGTGCAGTCTACAGAGTTTCCACGTCTCAGAGCTCGTTCTTGTATTTTTGGGTATTTGTCAGATCACTGTGTGCGCTCTGATCGCTAAGCACACTGTGTTTCTGGATTGCCTTCATAACACCTGTCATTAGCACACATAACAGTCGATCCCGACTTTACGTCATAATCGGCCGATTTCACTCGACCCGACTTTTGAGATAGTCGGGTTTCGCGAAACCCGGCTCGACTCTAAAAAGGTCAAGGTCGCTCAACTCTAATTGGAAGGTGCTGAACAAGCTGCAACTATATAAGCTGCGCATGACCGCACGGCCATGCGCTAGCATTGACTTGATATAATATGTGTGTGTAGATGCATGTATGTCAATGGATGAAAGCTCCTAAATCATTCCCATTCCTAGTGTTGTTGACTGTTCGCGAATGATGGTAGGTATCTAGCGCTAGACTAAGTCATCTGCACGAAACACACATTACAGCGTCTAGTTGCTGTGACCGCCAGTGCGGCACCGTGCGCTTTCTCAGCGCTTTCCTGACCCAAGCCTGGGTGGTTAGTGGTGTCTGCCAGTGCGGCACCGCACGCACTCACGTGCATCTTTAAAACATTTATTTCTGTCACTCTGACACCCCAGTAGTGGTGTCGTGCGCATGAGCTCTATGTACTCAAATCCTGTGTCTTGGGATTGAGTTCTGAGACTCCTTGCTTGCGCTCTTGGTGCGGTACTGCGGCCCTGTGACGCAACAGGGTTCGCTTCCTTCACACAGGGTGAAGTAAACCCATGTGTGTATTCACATTGTACCGCCATATCGTCCGTCATCACTAGCAGCAGGTTTTCACCTGCACGGTGGACTCCGGACTGCGAACGCACCTGATACTATTCCATCTTAAACTTGGTGCGTTCCGCCAGTCCTAACACCTGTTGAGACCTTTCGGTGCGAGTGTTTGTAATGTGTAAATCCAGTAGGATTCTCGTTCCCTTAACAACTTTAATATGATTACCACCTCTACACGGTCTTTCGACTTGCTCTAGTACCTGAAAGCGCAATTGGTAAACAGAGTGGTTGGCAGATATAAAGTGATGGAGAAGGGGAGCTAGGTTCTTTTGCATCTTATGGTTGATTTGTGACTGGCGATTCGATCTCTGACGTGTTGATATGTCTCGCCAATGTATAGAAGGCTACATGGCACTTAATCACGTATATATTGTTTGCCAGAGTGAGGGTGGGTAATAAAGCTGGATTTGATAACATTTGAACAACATGCACAACCTAAACAGGGGAATGTGCCGCGTCTCTCAGTACCCAAAAAAATTTGTCTGGGCACCTTTGAGGAGCTACCTATTTCAGCTTTGACCACTCTATCCCAAATGTTGTGAGGTCTGCTCTTGCACATGAAAGGTGGAGTTGCAAAGGCCTCAATGTGGGGGTATGAGCGTTTCAACATAGGCCAATGTCTGCGGATCACGTTGTATATCATGGGCATAAGGGGAAGATGAGTATGGATGAAGGGAATGCATTCAGGTTTAGAATGAGTAGTCTGGCTAGGAGATGGATTTAAGACCAACATTTTTTCTTTATCGAGTAGATTCTTTAGATTCTTGCATGGCAGGTCTTTTCCTTGTTACAGTTTGAATGGGGGAAATTAGGATTCTAGGCTGGAAAACAAAGTGGAAAAGAGATATTATCACACCATTTATGGCATAGACTTTTGAAATTTCTAAAATGTCTCAAATTATAATACACATTTAAGTTTTCTTATGGTCCCTGAGGTTGGTTCAATCTGCCAATATGGTTTTCAAGTCATGAGACGTTGTGTGCCCCTGTTCTAAGCTGTGCACTCTGGAAATGTTTTAGATAGTTAATTCAATAATTCTTGGGTCTGCCAAGGTTGGGTTTATTAACCTCATTATTATGCTGTTTTAGCTTTCCTTTCCAGATCGCTTAGCTTAGAGGGATCGCTGGTCACAATGGAAGACATGATTTTATTTTTTTCATATACCTGAGGCTAAGCAACATCCTATACTCTTCAAAGCAAAAAAGAGATTCTGACATGCTTAGTATACAAAATAATATAATTACAAAAAGCTAGTTCTAACCTATTAATTGCTAAAGAAAAATCCAACACAGTTATATGAGGGAGACCAGAGATGGAGGTAATAATGAAGGCATGGCGGATTCTGGAACACACAATCTATTTCAGGTTACTCTACCATTTAGCAACCACTTCAATTTTACTTTATCTAACCTCTGCTAGTTCTCTAATGATGAAAAATGATACAAATTTCTCAGTCTAAAAATATATTGCAAGCCAGTAATATAACAGCAAATACTTCAAAAACATCAAAACATGTTAGGGCATGTTAGGTTAGGCTATGGGTTGAACTAGATGGACTTATATGGACTCCTTCAACCTTAATAACTATGTAACTATGTAACATGCAAGATCTTAAAACACGTGTAGCTGTAGACATTTCTGCCCAATATGTTGATATTCCTAAAGCTCCTTGATTTGTACATTCTGATCTTAATCACAGTGATATGTAGATAAATTAACAGCTGTACCTTGCTATACTGTGAGTCTTTGACCAATTAATTCACTCCAAAAAGATGAAAGCAAAATCCACCTCTACTCATATAAATTGAGGTTGTCAGTGCATTCTGCCCATCTCAGCTCATGTCAACTGAAAGATATTTAAGATCTGGATATCTTTCATCACATCCTTCTGGATTTGACTAAAGAGTTATAGGACATCTTGAAGAAATGTTAACGATCTGTCCATCTGGTACATCCTTAGTGACAGTAGCTCTCTTTGTATAGTAGTCGGAGGCATCACTTTCTTCCAAACCAAAGTCATTCTGCTATTATCCAAAAAATGGACAACTGTATGTTACCGAGTTATATGAGTTATATTTCATTCAAATGAATGAATCAAAATCCAATAAGAGGCACATCAACCTATAAGGATGAGCTTCTAAATCAAAAATTAGGAAAATCTATCAGTCCCCTTTAAAAAGTAGACATGCACACATCCTCAATAGCTTTAAAGTCTTCAAAATGAATCTTACATGTAATCTTGACTTAAGCCAAACTTAAACCAGTCTGGTTATTTTGTGATGTGTTGCTACTGAACTAGACTCGAGACTCCCTCTTCCTTCTACACAGACCATGTTTCAGTAAGTGTCTTTGGCTTAATTTATGGACGTAAGCCATCTAGTGTCAGGATAGCATAGAAGCAAAAAATAAAGAAAAACAAATAGAATTTAATCCACACCTCCAGTAAAATCTCTGAATTCAAGTTTTAATGTAACCTTTCTCATACCCCTTTCAGCTGCCCAAATCTAGCAGTTGTCCAGGTCATAGAAGTGATGTGTCAGCTATTTTCAGCTATTATGCAAACCAATCTGCCTTCATGGATGCAAGCTGCAAACAAACCATGACTGTTAGGCTGCATTCACACATGCATGTCAATCTTTACATCCATCTGTGTGAATCAGACCAGATTTTATTTCATGTGTCATCTGTATTGCCTCCATTTTGCATTCCTTTATTCGTTCTCCTCCATTTTCCTTTTTCTGTCTAAACTTTTTTTTATTCATTGACTGTTAACAATGGATTGGTAAAAATCAGATGAAACACAGATGAACAACTAAAGTAAGAAGTATGCCTCTGATTTTTATCCATTTTTATCAAGCCTACATAGCCTTTAATGGCCAAACCTAATTCGCAAAATGGATGCTCTGAGTCTCTTGGATTGGATCCGCAGATCGATTTTTAAGCTGAATGTATATATGGATCAGTGAAACTCTAAGGGTTCTTGTGCTGTCCATTAAAAAGATGACAATACACAGAGGTATACAACGGATGTAAGAATGTCATCTTACTGCACTCCTTCTTTTCTTCTTATCTGGCTGCAGACTGTGAAGAGTAGATGGAGGAACACGTGGCACCAGAATTTGTAGTCTGTCACTATTGGAGCACAAAGGGCTTTTTAGGAATTGGAAGCACAAAACTGTAAAAGAATTTTTGCTCAAGACTATTTGATAAGGTGAATCAGTTTAAATTGCAAATGCTTAATCAAACTTTTTTTATGAAAATCTATTGAGCATACACTTTAAGAGGTTAAAATTTTGCAAAATCATCTCACATTAATTCACTTACCAACAGAAAAAACATCAACTTCTTTCTCTATTTTAGAACTTGTGACAATGTATCAAACTGAAACATTGCAACTTTCCCCTCACAAGCTCTAGGCATAGCAATGTTATCAAAATGTTGATCACTAACAAGTCCTAAAGTAGAAATTGTGTTCAGGGAAGCAGTGATGTATGTTTCAGATTGGAGCTTGAGAGGCATAAAACAAGACAAATATGTAATTACACCGTGACCTGCTTTTCGTTCGTGCCACTAGTCATTGTTTGCATATCTATGTGTGGAATGATGGGACAACATACTTGATATTCATTTATTCAGCAGTTGGTAATCTATATTTAATGGAGTACCAGCCTGTGGCATAATATGTCGTTTGAACAGATCGCTTGTACTCAGACAGGGTTATTGCTTGGATAACCTATACTTATAGTTCACTGCAGCTCTAAGCAAACCAAACATTACTCACAACAAGAGAAAATTAACTAAAACATGACGACACCACTGTGTCAGAATAGCCACCAGAAACAAAGGTAAGGGATCAGAAAACATCCACCGGATGCAATTAAGATAAAAGTGAAAAACATAAAACAACAAAATGGCACTCATCTTCATAAGATTAGAATGTTAAAGAAGTTGTCCACTACTTGGACAAGTTCTTGTCATATTACTCACTTGGCCCCCATAAAATAATAAACCGTATACTCACCTCCCGTACCGGCACCCTTCCTGCAGTGTCAGCATTCCATCTCACAGGGCTCCCTTGCTGTTGTTGTGACACGTGACGCCGGTGCCTAAACAGCGCTGGTGTCACTGTCCCGTCTCCTGTCAAATTGAGCAGGAAGAGAAAGTCAGAGATCAGCTGGCTGCAGCTCGGACTTCCGCTTCAAGTTTGAAGTTTGATTTGTCCAAAGGCGGGGATAGTGACGCCAGCGCTAATTGGGTGCCGGCGTCATGTGTCACAACAATCGCATGTGAGTCCCGGGAGAGCAAGTGCCGACACTGTGGGAATGGCGCCGGCACAAGAGGTGAGTATAGGCTTTATTAATTTATGGGGGCCAAACATTTTGATCAAGAAGAGGTTGTCCTAGTAATAGAAACCCCTTTAATTATTCTGAAAAATAAGCCAAAATCTCTCATAAAGATTAAAAGAAATTAAGAAATTCTTAAAGGTAGTCAGTTACCAAAAAATAACTTTTCAAACTAAACACTGCAAATAATTTGATCACTATAGGTATGATTTTTATTATGACCATGCTTCCTAAATTATGTTTTGCTTGGTTTGAATAATCTTTTCATGCTGAAAAATTCACTATAACTTTTTTTTTTTTTACAAAGCAGTAGAAACTTTATATCATAGAATAAAAATATTCAGTTTCACATTGCCATAGATTAGAATTTACATTACTTAGGTGGGTCACATCGTACAGTTCCTTTAATACCAGTGCCAATGTCATTGTGATAGCTTGTAGTTGTAAATGTAAAAAAAGCCATAATAGAACGCATTTATTTTATTAAATTCAACTAGTTGGCTTCTAGATATAAGCTAATAAGTTCAAGTGGAATTTAGTTAATTTTTCAAAAATCTACATTCATTAAAGCGTGGAATTTTTGTAATTCACTTTCTCGTGGATTCAATACAATGGTTGCTTCTGGACACCATTTTTCTTACAATGCTAGAAAAATGTTGCAAAATTTAAATAAATCCTTATGCTCATCTCTATGGCTCTTCCTTGTCACCTGTCTGGTTATCATGCTGGGCTGGGACTTCTGGCTTTGATTCGACCCAGGAGGATTTTGAGCAAATGTGCAAAAGGTCATGGCGTCATGATATCATAATGTGCCCCATGACTTTTGGAGTGCATGCACAGAACCCTTCTTCAAATTCTCAATGCTGAATTGTAAAGCGCTGTGGACTATGTTGGCGCTATATAAATAAAGATTATTATTATTTTTATTATTATTGTTATTATCATTGAAGTCCCAAGTTGTTAAACCTTTTTGGGAAAAAATTTGCACTTAAAAATTATGGGAATAAATGCTCTAAATCTGGTATTTCATTTTGACTTTCAGCTTTATATTTCATGCATTATATCAAGATCTCTGCTTCAGGTCTACTTCCACAAAAAACATCTTAACCCTTTAAAGACCGCCGATCCGCTTTTTAATGGCGGTAGTTAAGGGTACTTAAACCACATCACCGTTAATTATCGGCGCTGTGGAAAAAGTGTATAGCGCCCCCCAGAGTCAGATTTTCTCTAGGGTTTTGGCTGCTGGGGGTAGCAAAGACCTAAGAGAACATGATTCGGGTCGTTTTTTCCTGACCCCAGTTTTACGATCGCCATTATTAACTGTGTAATGGCGATCACAAAAAAAAGTCCGATGGGCCATTCAATTTCTTTCTCCTCTGATGTGATCGCACATCAGAGGAGAGAGAAATAGGGTATCCTATCCCCCCGGTACCTCCCGGTGCTCTTCAGCCCTCCTGCTTCCCACATGGGTGTTGCCATCTTCTCCCGGGATGAAAATGGCGGGCGCATGCACAGTGCGCCCACTGAGATCTGCCAACCCGCACCCGGCAGATCTCGAGGTCTCCGCTGTTGGGGGTATCCGAGACCTCAAAGAAAATTATTTGGGTTGTTATTTACTGACCCGGTACTGCGATCGCCGTTATTAACCATATAACGGTGACCGCAAAAAAGAAAGTCCAATGTGCCATTTAATTTCTCTCTCCTCTGATGTGATCGCACATCAGACGAGAGAGAAATAGGGTCCCCGATTGCTCCCAGCTACTCCTGGTGCTCCTCGGCCCTTCTGCTTTCCCCCATCGGTGCTTAGGGTTTGGATAAGGGTTAGGGTTGGGTTAGGGTTGGGATTAAGGTTAGGGTTGGAATAAGGGTTATGGTTAAGGTTGGGATTAGGGTTAGGGGTGTGTTAGGATTAGGGTATGGATTAGGGTTAGGTTTGTGGTTAGGGTTATGGTTAGGGTTGGGATTAAAGTTACGGGTGTTTTGGGGTTGGGGTTTTGATTAGGGTTATGGTTAGGGTTGGGAAACGTGTTAGGGGTGTATTGGGGTTAGGGTTGTGATTAGGGTTATGGTTAGGGTTGGGATTAGGGTTACGGGTGTGTTGGGATTTGGGTTGTGATTAGGGTTATGGTTAGGGGTGTGTTGGGGTTAGGGGTGTGTTGGGGTTAGGGATTGAGCTAGAATTGGGGGGTTCCCACTGTTAAGGTACATCAGGGGGTCTATTCTATTCCATTCTATCAAAGTCTGCTTTCCAAAATGGAGCTCCTTCCCTTCCGAGCTCTGCCATGCACCCAAACAGTGGTTTCCACTGTTTAGGTACATCATGGAGTCTCCAAACGCGACATGGCTCCACCAGTGATTACAGTCAATTTTGTGTTAAAAAAATCAAATGGTGCTCCCTCCCTTCTGAGCACTGCCTTGCCCCAAACAGTGGTTTACCCACACATATGGGGCATTAGCATACTCAGGACAAATTGGACAACAACGTTTGGGGTCCAATTTCTCTTATTACTCATGGGAAAATAAAAAACTGGCGGCTAAAAAATCATTTCTGCGGAAAAAAAATGTTTTTTTTTATTTTTAAGGCTCTGCATTATAAACTTCTGTGAAGCACTTGAGCATTCAAAGTGCTCACCACACATCTAGATAAGTTCCTTGGGGGGTCTAGCTTCCAAAATGGGGTCACTTGTGGGAGGTTCTACTGTTTAGGCACATCAAGGGCTCTGCAAATGCAACATGACGCTCGCAGACCATTCCATCAAAGTCTGCATTCGAAAACATCACTACTTCCCTTCCCAGCCCCGATGTGTGCCCAAACAGTGGTCCCCCCCTTGTTGGGTATCGGCGTACTCAGGATAAACTGGACAACATCATTTGGGTTCCAATTTCTCCTGTTGCCCTCATGAAAATAAAAAATTGCAGGCTAAATAATCATTTTTGTGAAAAAAAAATGTTTTTTTATTTTCACAGCTCTACGTTATAAACTTCTGTGAAGCACTTGGGGGTTCAAAGTTCACACAATACATCTAGATAAGTTCCTTGGGGTGTCTAGTTTCCAAAATTAAGTCACTTGTGGGGAGTTTCTACTGTTTAGGCACATCAGGGGCTCTGCCAGCACAACATGAAGCCAGCAGACCATTCTATCAAAGTCTGCATTCCAAAACTGCGCTCCTTCCATTCTAAGCTCTGCCATGCACCCAAACTGTGGCTTCAACTGTTTAGGTACATCAGGCAGAGTCTCCAAACGCAACATGGCTCCACCATTGATTACAGCCAATTTTGCGTTCAAAACATCAAATGGTGTTTCCACCCTTCTGAGCTCTGCCTTGCGCCCAAACAATGGTTTACCCTCACATATGGGGCATCAGCGTACTCAGGACAAACTGCACAACAACATTCATGGTTCAATTTCTCATGTTACTCTTGTGAAAGTAAAAAATTGCGGGCTAAAAAAATCATTTTTGCGGAAAAAATATGATTTTTTTTTTAACGGCTCAACGTTATAAACTTCTGTGAAGCACTTGGGGGTTCAAAGTGCTCACCACACATCTAGACAAGCTCCTTGGGGAGTCTAGTTTCCAAAATGGTGTCATTTGTGGGGGGTTTCTAATGTTTAGGTACATCAGGGGCTCTGCAAACACGACATGGCATCCAATCTCAATTCCAGCCAATGCTGGGACCGCCCTGGGTCAGTATAACTTGTTTTTCTTATCTTTCAGGTTACATCGGGGGGCTTATCCACAGCATTACAGAATGCTGTAGATAAGCCCCTGATGGCGGTGGATGCAGTTTATAGGGCCAAAATTAGGTGGCAGATTCCCTTTAAGCTGCAAATTGGTTCCATCACTAAGGGGTTAAATTAGCTGAATTCTTTAACCCTTGTCAGGCTGCATAATTTTACAACCTTAACAGGCTGCATAGGTACAATTGTACCTTCACATATACCTCCACTGTGGGAAGACTTTACTTGGTTTCAGAAACTAAAGTTCATTCAGCTACAAATGTTATGCTGATATCTATTGTTCAGTGTTGTTACTGGTCACTTATGTTGCTGTCAATTAAGTTAATTCAAACTGGGAGTGGCTTCTACTTGTCTTCCTGCCTCCCTCCTCTCATTAGCCATTTTGCTGTTCATCTCATTGCTGTGAGCACACATTTCTAGGCTTGTGAAGTCTTCAATTTCTTGGAAACGAAGGTAGGAAAGTCTCACAGCATCTAACAGCCAGTTATACCTTTATTCTCATTATGTGGGGACAGAACAGTCAAATTGTCTTTCAGCCTGGACTTGGCTTACATATATTTTGTATGAAACTTATCACTATAGGTATAATTTTTATACGAAAAATGGATAATAATTAGTATCTACATATTGTTTTACGATGTTTTATTTATATTCAGCACAAAGTACGAAGCCAAAATTCATCTAGCAAGTCATCATGAGTGATAGTAATGCTGGATCTAGTTTCCGCCATAATCCAAGAAAACGTGTTTGCAGGTTAGTATAATTTTGTGAAAAGCCAATAATGTAGTATTTCGGAAAATTATTTATTTTACATTTTTTCATATTTACAGATTTACGTCTGACGAAATAATGCGAATGCTAGAAGAATCTGATTCTGAGCATGAGGATGAACCATATGTTCCATCTGATGATGAAAACTATGTACCACAAGTGGATGTTACTGAAGAAGATTCAGACATTGAACAAGAAATGGTCATAGAGCATGAAAATGAATACGAATCAGACGAAAGTGTTGAGGATGATTCTGTGCCTCAAAGTGCAGGCGACATTTGGACTGCTAAGGATGAAACTCAATGGTGCAGTAATCCACTGCCAAATGCACAAACAAAATCTCGTAATGTCCTACGACAAAGAGGTGGCCCTGCAGCAATCAGCAACCTATATACAGCAAAAGAGCTATTCAAGTCCATCATGACTCCCGAGATGTGTGACATCATATTACGGGAAACGAATCGAAAGGCCAAGAGAGTTTGTGATGCTTACAACAACGAACTGGTACAACGTTTTCCTGATTCTTCCAAACGGCCACCACAAAAAACATTCAAGCAATTTACTGAAACTGAACTTCATGCATTTTTGGGCATACTGATTGCTGCTGGTGTGCACAGAGCCAACAAAGAGAATCTGGAGGAAATGTGGAATGTTGCTGCTCTGCCTCTTATACGTGCAGCCATGTCTCATGACCGCTTCAAGATGATACTCAGATTTATCAGGTTTGACAACGAAAATACACGTGCAGAACGTGTGCAAACAGATAAAGCTGCACCAATACGGGACATCTGGACAATGCTGAACAGTAATCTGGAGAGAGCCTACAAGCCATATCATTGTATCACCGTCGACGAGCAATTATTTCCATTTAGAGGTCATACTAAATTTACCCAGTATATACCTTCAAAACCAGCTAAATATGGCATAAAGATTTTCTGGGATTGTGACTCATCAAATGCCTACCCTTTACAAGGTCAGCTCTACACTGGGAAACCAACTGATGGTCCTCGACAAGTAAACATTGGAGAACGAACAGTATTGGACCTAGTGAGCTCGTATAAAGGCTCTGGAAGAAATGTCACCACCGATAACTTCTTTACAACCATGGAACTAGCTAAGGTATTGAACTCCTGGAACATGACACTAGTTGGTACAGTGAGAAAAAAACAAAAGGTTCCTACCTAACAACATGCAGCCTGCCAAAGAAAGGCCTGTATACTCGACAAATTTTGCCTACAATCATGATGCAACAGTCTGTTCATATGTACCAAAGAAGAACAAATCAGTCGTGCTTCTATCATCTATGCACATGACGGGAGAAGTTGAAGAGACACTAGCAGCCAAGCCAGAGATAATAAAATACTACAACATAACAAAAGGTGGCGTTGATGTTATGGATAAAATGTTGGGAGAGTACACTGTGAAATGACGAACATCACGTTGGACTTTGGCATTTTTCTACAATATGATTGATGTCAGTGGGTTAGCATCCTACATCATCTACAGAGAACACAATCCAAGCTTCAGGGCAAAGGATCAACGAAGAAAGTTCCTGAAAGATCTCGCAAATCAGCTGTGTATGATTGCAATTGAAGATCGTAGTACAAACAAAATGATAATGAGAAACCATTTTCTTCGAGGTGCAGTAGAAATGGTGCTTGGACGATGCATTGTGGTAGCATCGCAGCCAGCAGCTGGCCCCAAAATACCTCATGGTAGTCGTGGACCCTCCCCTGTTGTTGGTAGTTGCTATGTCTGCAGAGACCTGAGGCGAAAACAACGCAAGACTAGAAAGTCTTGTGTGGTTTGTGTGAAACCCATTTGCGATGAACACTCTGTAGCAAAGCCAACATGCATTACTTGCAAAGAAAATCAATAAAAAAAAGTTTCTTACATTTTCTTTTGTAATGTAAATGAACAGTTTTTTACTTGTTTATAATAGTTAAATAGCATTATCATTAAAAAAAAATTTATGCTTTTTCCCTTGCATTATCTTCATTCAAAATATATGAGGTACATTTGTACCTATGCAGCTTGTTATGGATGCAAAAAGATCTCGACCCCTTATCTCGGAAGCGGGTGGAGATATTTTATTGAAATTTGGCCAATATATTCTGGACCAAAAATGTAGAGATGTCACGAAATTTCAGCCCTTTACGTCTTTTCAAAAAAAAGTTATTGCAATTTTAAAACGGAATAGTTACAATTGTACCTATTCAGCCGGATAAGGGTTAAATGCTTCCACTTGCTGTTGCCACAAGTCTAATCTTTTTTCTGTGCCAGGACTCATTATATTTGTGTCCCTGAAGATGCTGTTACCCACAGAGCTCAATGATGAGTAAAGGAATGGAAGTGATATGTGTCACGCAGACTGATTGGCGTGTGGGTGTGTGGCCCCTCTGGACCACAGACCAGACTACCCTGGAAGGGGCGTAACTAAGTAGCTTCCTTGGTCTTCGCTGGAGCCTCTGATGGTCAGGTCAGGCTTGTGCGGCAGGTAGCTACGAGGTACCACTTCAGGGTGATGTCTGGCTGTGGCTGCTGATCCCATCGGGGGAAGGGAGCATAGAAAGGCAGGCGGCACGGCTGGCACTCTGGCGGATAGGTGGGCACAGCTGAGACACAAGCTGGCAGACGGGTACAACAGAGACACTGGCAGGAAGGTGGGCACGGCTGGCTCTTTGGTAGGCAGGCAGGTACGGCTGGCTCTCAGGCAGGACAGGCGGACAAGGCTGGTACACTGGAAGAACCAGTAGGGACCGGTCTGCAGGCAGGCATGTAAAACAGGTAAGGACCTGTTCAGACAGGAAGACTTATGAATAGGTAGAGAAAGACCACAAGAGCGTATGCAAAGTGGAAGCACAGAAGCTAGAGCTAAGAACAGAAACTCAGGAGGCGGAGCAAAGTGCGGAAACGCAGGAGGCAGAGCCAAGAGCGGAAATTCAGAAGGCAAAGCCAAGAGCGAACATGCAAGAGACGGAGCCAAGAGCAAGGGGCGGAGCCAAGAGCAGGGGCGGAGCCAAGAGCGGACACGCAGAAGGTGGACCCAAAAGCAGGAGGCAGAGTCAAGAGCGGAAACTCAGGAGGCGGAGCCAAGAACAGGAGGCAAAGCCAAGTGCGGAAACGCAGGAGGCGGAGCCAAGTGCAGAAACGCAGGAGGTGGAGCCAAGAGCAGGGCGGAGCCAAAAGCAGAAACTCAGGAGGCGGTGCCAAGTGCGGAAATGCAGGGGGCGGAGCCAAGTGCAGAAACACAAGAGGCGAAGCCAAAAGCAGGGGGTGGAGCAAAGAGCGGAAACTCAGGAGGTGGAGCCAAGAGCAGGAGGCAGAGCCACCTGCAGAAATGCAGGAGGCGGGGCCAAGAGCAGGAGGCAGAGCCAAGTGCAGAAACGCAGGAGGCAGAGCAAAGAGCAGAGCTGCTGGAGGTGGAGCCAAGAGCAGGAAGCGGAGCAAAGAGCAGAGATGCAGGAGAGGAGCAAGGTAGAACCGCATGGAGCAGTGCCAGGTAGAACTGCAAGGAGCGGAGCGGAGTTGCAGATCACAGAGCAGAGAAGGACCACAGAGTGCCGAGCCGATAGCTGTGAATAGCAAGACACCGAGTGCAGAGCTGAGAGCAGAGCAAAGCAAGACACCAAGTGCAGAGCAGAGAGCAAAACCACAGAGTGCAGAGCAAGGTAGCAGAATGCAGAGCAAGGAGCAAAGCAAGGTCGGAGAGTACAGAGCCAAAAGCAGAGCAAAGCAAGTCACAGAGTGCTGAGCCGAAACAGAGGAGCAAAGCAAGACACAGAATATACACAGCAGAGAAAACAGACCAAGACAGGGATATAAACGGACACAGGAACAGGACTAGACTAAGATAGAGTCAGGAACGGACAAGGCACAGAGACACAGACACAAGCCAGGGTACGACGCCCCACTCGGTGGCGGACACAAGCCAGGGTACGAAGCCCCACTGGGTGTCTACACAAGGACACAGGCAAGGGTACTACGCCCCACTTGGTGGCAAACACAAGAGTCACAGAGACAGGGCCTGGCACCTCAGCAGCTAAGAACTGACTAAGGGAGTATATTGCACAGGCCCCCACCAATGGGTGGGGATGTCTTAAATACAGGAAGCCTCATGGCAATTGGCCGGGGACACCTTAGCAAGGTGCACACAGTCTCAATAAGAAACAGGAGTTGCCGATGCCGCCCCATTGTAAAAGTTAAAAAAAACACTGCATACTTACATTCCGATGTCACGTCCCCCGCCGTCAGCTTCCCACACTGACTGTGTCAACGCCGGCCGTAAAGCAGAGCACAGCAATGACGTCACCACTGTGCTCTGCTTTACGGCGGGCGGCACTGACAGTCAGTGCAGGGAAGCTGACGGCGGGGGACATGACAGACATCGGAATGTAAGTATGCAGTGTTTTTTTTTAACTTTTACAATGGTAACCAGGGTAAATATCGGGTTACTAAGCGCGGCCCGGCATTTAGTAACCCGATGTTTACCCTGGTTACAAGTGAACACATCGCTGGATCGGCATCACACACGCCAATCCAGCGATGACAGCGGGTGATCAGCGACCAAAAAAAGGTCCTGATCATTCCCCACGACCAACGATCTCCCAGCAGGGGCCTGATCGTTGGTCGCTGTCACACATAAGGAGATCGTTAGCGATATCGTTGCTACGTCACAAAAAAGCGTGACATTGCAACGATATCGTTAATGATATCGTTATGTGTGAAGGTACCTTAAGGATGAATCTACACAGGCACACAGTCAGGAATTTCTCTGGGCTTGGACACTATATAAAAGATTTTCCACAATATGCACTATCCAACATATCAACAGGAAGGGATTCAGATAAATTCTAGTAAGCTTAAAAATATAAACTGTCGATTATATAAAGTGCTAATTGTGCTAAAGCACCTATAAGGCTAGTTTCACACTTGCGTTTTGAGGAGCTGCGGAGGGCTGCGGACTTCCTCCGTGAAGCCCCGCCATTGGCCTCACCTCCACCACTGACTCTGCCTACTTCTGCATGCGGCCTGCGTACCTATCTTCAACATTAGGTTAACATTGCCTCCGTATGCGTCGTTTTGACGATGCGGAGAAAAAAATAAACTGCTACCAGCTGCATCCTATGCTGGTCGCCTCCGCATACAGCCGCACAACCTGCGTACCTAATGTTAAAGATAGGTACGCAGGTCACATGCAGGCCGCATGCAGAAGTAGGCGGAGCTAGTTGTGGATGTGCAGCCAGGGGCAGGGCTCATTGAGGAAGTCTGCAGCCCTCCGCAGCTCCTCAAAACGCTAATTTGAAACTGGCCTTACTCTGGTCTACAAAAAAAAAAAATTCTGCATTGGACTTTAAGAACAGTTTTAGACTAATTTGTGGGTGCTGAATTCAAATCTTATTTTATAATTTCTCTATCACATCACGTTTTTGCGCTATAGGTATATAGCCCATTTTCATGAATTCCATGATAAATATAAGCAGTGTCTAAAAAGTGCCGGTTTATACGGTTCACTAAGGTAAATTTAGTTTTCATTTAGAGTCCTAATAAATGTGAGAATATCTTTGTTTTCTTTGAACATGCATAATTCCCAATTGTTATGATAAGAAAGTAAGGAAACAAGTTTTCAATGTACACAACAGTCGTGTGCAGCTACTGTTTTATTTATTGAAATTTTCAATGAAATTTGATATTTATTGTTTTTATCCTGCTGTTTTTCTGTTTTTTGTTTGTGAATCAATACCTAAGGTGTGTGTGTGTGTGTGTGTGTGTGTGTGTGGGGTGGGGGGGAAAGAAATTCAATGAACAACTCCTGTAGCTAACAACTTTTATCTTGTATTTCTCTGCAGGATGTATTGCTGATCTAACAATGGCTTCTACATCTCGCAGAAGACAGTGCTCAAATGATCTAAATATTTTTTGTTACATCTGTGGAAACTTTACTGTGAAGACTCAGAGGCGCAATATTACTGACTTTGTTAAGAGGGTGTATTTTGCGTGCTTCACAGTAAAGCTTGGAGACCAAGACAAGCATTGGGCTCCTCACAAAGTGTGCAAAACCTGTATTGAGAGCTTGAGATCATGGTCTCAAGGAAAGAATGCTAAACTTAAGTTTGGAGAGAACCAAGCAATCATTTAGAAGACTGCTATTTCTGCCTTGTCGATATAAAAGGTTTCAATAAGAAAAACAAGCAATATTTGCGAGTATCGCTTCAGCTATTTGACAAGTTGCCCATAGTGAAGACTAGGGTTGAGCGACTTTTAGTTTTTTAGGGTCGAGTCGGGTTTCGCGAAACCCGACTATCTCAACAGTCGAGTCGAGTGGAATCGGCCGATTATCGCGAAAAGTCGGGGATCGACCGAAACACGAAACCAAATGCAAGTCAATGGGGGAGCATAGTCGGCAGTGAGTGGAGGCCAGGAAAACATGTACAGTGCCCATTTTAATGGCAAAAACATACATTCTTGTTACTGAAGCTTGTCAATCTTAATTTACCTTATAATAATAGTAAGGCATTGGAAATTGGGGGTCATTTGGCTAAAGTTGTGGGGGGTAGGGCTGGTTCAAGTATTTAGTGGGCCCAGGAAATCTGGACCACGTCACGGCGGTGGAACAGGGAGAGGTAAGTATTTCAACTTTGCAAGTGCTGTGATCCTGAGCAAGCAGGGGGGGGCCCACTCATTGGCATTGGCACTGGCACAGGGCCCCTCAAAGTACGGCGGTGTGTTTGCATGGCAGGGGCGCCTCCCACCGGCAGCGACACTTTTGCGTACTATGAGGGGCCCTGTGCCAGTGACGTCGCCAACGAGTATTCCTCCCCCCACCTGATGAAGGAACCTGCACTTTCATTTGCACCTTCCTCTTTGTCCCCGTGTAAGGTGGTATGGTATGCGGGAAGAGGAACCTGACTTTCAGCAGGGTCACAATCTTGCTGTGTAGCGTGCATGGGGAATGTTGCGTTATGGGTAGTGTTGAGCATTCCGATACCGCAAGTATCGGGTATCGGCCTATACTTGCGGTATCGGAATTCCGATACCGAATTCCGATACTTCCCGCGTATCGGATACCGGAATCGGAAGTTCCCAGAATTCAAACTGCACGCAGCAGCCAATGAGGAATGAATGGAAGTGTGGGCACATCCTGTTTAGCATGGTGGGCATGTAAGTACTGGCAAGGCTTGTGATTGGCTGCTGAAATGATGTCACTCTGCACTATAAAAAATGCTGCCGCCATTTTGCGCTCACTCTGCTGTGATTTCAGTTAGGGACAGGACGCTGTGTTCTAACTGAGGGCCAGTTGAGATAGCTAATTGCTTTATTTTGCTTTTCCAAGGCTAATTTAGCAAACGCTGTGTTCACTGTTCAGTTCACCTTGCTCTTGCCTTGTAGCGCTGTTTTAACAGCGTTCTGCAAGGTCTCTGTGTGTGTGTGTGTGCAGCTCACTCTGTAGTCTGTGTGCAGCCATATACCAGGTTGTATTCAGCTCAGGGGGGGTTCACACTGCCTCACACAGTTCTATCCATTGTCCTTTTTTGCTCATAGTGCAGCCTGCTGCACATTTTTTCTAAAATTTCCTATTAGTGTCTTTCCACCCGTCTCCAGCCAAATAGTGGAAAAACACTACATAGGATAACCTAGAGGGGGTTTTTTGGGCCTTGCAGCGCCGTTTACGGCTGTCTGCACGGTCTCCGTGTGAGCGCAGCTCGCCCTGTAGTCTGTGTGCAGCCACAGCCGGTTGTATTCAGCTCAGGGTTTGTCACTGCCTCATACTGTAAAATAACTTGTCCTTTTTTCAAATAGTGCAGCCTGTTGAAAATTATTTTAAAAATTTCCTAATAGGGTATGTGTCCAAGTTCAGGATTGCATCAGGATTTGGTCAGGATTTTTCATCAGTATTTGTAAGCCAAAACCAGGAGTGGAACAAATAGAGGAAAAGTATAATAGAAACATATGCACAACTTCTGTATTTATCATCCACTCCTGGTTTTGGCTTACAAATACTGATGGAAAATCCTGACCAAATCCTGATGCAATCCTGAACGTGGACACATACCCTTAGTGTCTTTCCACCCGTCTCCAGCAAAATAGTGGAAAAACACTAGATAGGATAACCTAGAGGAGGGTTTTTGGGCCTTGCAGCGCCGTTTACGGCTGTCTGCACGGTCTCCGTGTGAGCGCAGCTCGCCCTGTAGTCTGTGTGCAGCCACAGCCGGTTGTATTCAGCTCAGGGTTTGTCACTGCCTCATACCGTTAAATAACTTGTCCTTTTTTTCAACTAGTGCAGCCTGTTTAAAAAAATGTTTAAAAATTCCTATTAGTGTCTTTCCACCCGTCTCCAGCTAAATAGTGGAAAAACACTAGATAGGATAACCTAGAGGAGGGTTTTTGGGCCTTTCAGCGCTGTTTACGGCTGTCTGCACGGTCTCCATGTGAGCGCAGCTCGCCCTGTAGTCTGTGTGCAGCCACAGCCGGTTGTATTCAGCTCAGGGTTTGTCACTGCCTCATACCGTTAAATAACTTGTCCTTTTTTTTCAACTAGTGCAGCCTGTTGAAAATTTTGTAAAAAATTTTATATTAGTGTCTTTTCACCCGTCTCCAGCAAAATAGTGGAAAAACACTAGATAGGATAACCTAGAGGAATGTTTTTGGGCCTTGCAGCGCCGTTTACGGCTGTCTGCACGGTCTCCGTGTGAGCGCAGCTCGCCCTGTAGTCTGTGTGCAGCCACAGCCGGTTGTATTCAGCTCAGGGTTTGTCACTGCCTCATACCGTTAAATAACTTGTCCTTTTTTTCAACTAGTGCAGCCTGTTTAAAATTTTTTTTAAAAATTCCTATTAGTGTCTTTCCACCCGTCTCCAGCTAAATAGTGGAAAAACACTACATAGGATAACCTAGAGGAGGGTTTTTGGGCCTTGCAGCGCCGTTTACGGCTGTCTGCACGGTCCCCGTGTGAGTTAAACTCGCTCTGTAGCCAGATCTGCACAAAAAAAAAAGTAAAGTTCACCAAACACCACTTAACACTTGTGTAGCCCACATTTTATCAATAATAAAGTCTAGCCCACACTTTACAACATTAGTGTTTCTTACACCTGTTAGGAGGAGCATTTCAGGAATAAGCACACTAAGGCCTTAATACTTTTCTGCTTATCTTTATCTGTCAACCAAGATGAAGAGGGCAGGGAGTAAGGGGCGTGGGCGTGGGCGCGGAGCAGGGAGAGGAGCAGGGAGAGGACGTGGTGATTCTGTGCCTGCTGCGGGCACCGGTGACTCATCATCACCCAGTTTCAGCAGGGAACAGTCCTTCATGCGCAGCTTTGTCGGAGAGCGCCGTGCACCGCTGCTGCGTGAAGATCAAATTGAAGCCGTTGTCGGATGGATGGCAGCTAATGCATCAACTTCAATTAGTGCCACATCCTCTCAGGCACAGACCACTGGAGAGCAGCCATCTGTCTCTTCACCACCTGCCAAATTGGCCAGGCAGTCAGAGAGCCCAGGACAGGAGCCGTCTCTACTTCTGTTCTCTGAATCTCTTGGCTTGGAAACAGGGGGCCAGCCAAGCAGCATTGGAGAAATGGAAGAAGAGGCAGTGTGCAGTGATGCCCAACACCTTTGTCTCTCTGACTCTGAAGAGGCGGGTGGGCCAGTGCCTCCGGTGACCACAGCACAGTACGCATCTGATGATGAAACTCAGGTGCCGCTTTCTGGTGCGTACTGTGCTGCCGAGACTACCCAGGAGGAGCAGTTGGTGGCAGAGGATAGTGGAGATGATGAGGTCCTTGACCCATCGTGGCGTGAGGAACAGGAAGGTGGTGGAAGCAGCTCTGAGGAAGAGATTCCCCAAACGGGCCAAAGAGGGAGAGGGAGGGGGAAGACTGCGGAGCCTGTAGCCTCCACTTTGGCACCCGTTAGGAGCCTGTCTCTTCCACAAGCCAAAAAGGGCGCTCCCAAGACTTGCAGTGCCTGGTCCTTTTTTGACACAGTTGCAGATGACATTTGTTTTGTCAAATGCAAGCTGTGTCTGTGTCATCAGAAAGTCAAAAGAGGGAAAAGTGTCAGCAACCTCAATACCACAAATATGTGGAAACATGTGCGGACCAGGCACGCGGTGGAGTTACAAAAACACACTGAAGACCTCGGCCAACCAACAGCGGCAGCTACCACCTCTTCAGCTCGTGTTGCCTCTTCCTCCAGCTCACGCACAGCTGGTTCGGCTTCCTCCTTGGATCGCCATGGAAGAACCTCTGGCACTGTTGGCCAGAGACCTAGTGTAATTCCACCCACAGCACCACGTTCCCAGTCATCCTCACACTCCCAGCCTAGTCTACAGCCATCGGTAGTACAGGCATGGGAGAAAAGGCGGGCATTCTCGGCAAACCACCCCCGAGCACAGGCTCTGAATGCAGGCATTGCCAAACTTCTGTCGCTGGAAATGCTCTCATTCAGGCTGGTGGAGACTGACAGCTTCCATGACTTGATGGCATTGGCAGTCCCACAGTACAAGGTGCCCAGCTGCTTTTACTTCAGCAGGCAAGCCGTCCCTGCCCTGCACAAGCATGTGGAGGGACAAATAAAACACGCGCTACTGAACGCCGTCAGTAGCAAGGTCCACCTCACCACCGATGCGTGGACCAGTCAACATGGACAGGGGCGATACCTTTCCGTCACTGCCCATTGGGTTAATGTTGTTGAGCTGGGTACAGACCGTGCGAGTGGCGCAGGACGTGTCCTGCCCACGCCAAGGATTGCAGGAATCCAGTCTGTACACATTGACTCCTCCTCTTACACAAGTTCCTCAGATTCATCGCTGCAGGATCCGTCACAGTCCACCTCCTTATGGACCCGTGAACGTTTACCTGTTACGACTAACATGAGCACAGCCGTGGCCAAACATCAGCAGGCCGTCTTGAAATTAGTTTATTTGGGGAATCGAAGCCACACAGCGCAGGAGCTTTGGAATGCCCTAAAGCAGGAGAGCGATGTGTGGTTTGTGCCAGCGAATCTCCAGCCAGGCATGGTAGTGTGTGACAATGGCCGAAATCTGGTGGCAGCTTTAGCCCTTGGCAACCTCACTCACATCCCATGTCTGGCACATGTGCTCAATTTGGTTGTGCAGAGTTTTCTGAGGGACTATCCAGATCTTGATGCACTTCTGCACAAGGCCCGCCTAGAGTGTGCTCACTTGCGGCGTTCCAGCTTGGCAAGATCCCGCATTGCTGCTCTGCAGCGTCGGTTTCGCCTTCCTGAACATCGCATCATATGTGACCTACCTACCAGGTGGAATTCCACGTTACATATGTTGGAGCGGTTGTGTGAGCAGCAGCAAGCAGTAATGGAGTACCAGCTGCATCAGGCGCAAAGAAGTCGCAGTCAGCGCTGATCAGACTTCACAACCACAGAGTGGGCCACTATGAAGGACGTCTGCCAGGTTTTGCGTCCTTTTGATTATTCCACGCGGATGGCAAGTGCAGATGATGCACTAGTCAGCATGACTGTCCCCCTTATCTGCCTGCTTCAAGAAACCCTGCAAGGGATAAGGGATGATGTGGAAGAGGTGGAGGATGAGGAGTCACCTTTTCCATCAGCTTCTGGACAGTCAGCGCCACGTGGTTCCTCACAAAGGGGTCGGCAGGGGACCCTTTGTGAGGAGGATGAGGAGGAGTCAATGGACGAGGAAGAGCTACGTCCAGAGGAGGGAGTTACACCATTGTCCAGTGGTCAGTGTGTACAGCGAGGGTGGGGTGATGAAGAGCGGGCAGAGATCATGTCTCAAGCAGGGGACAGCGTTTCTGGGCCAGTTGGCAGTCTGCAGCACATGGTTGATTTCATGTTGCAGTGCCTGAGAGACGACCGCCGCATCAACCACATTCTCAACTTGCCTGATTATTGGGTGTACGCCCTCCTCGATCCTCGCTACCGTGACAACGTCCAAAACCTCATCCCGGCGTTGACACGGGAGCGTAAAATGTGGGAGTACCACGACACACTGGTGAATTCCATCATCTTCTCCAGTTCAACTGAGAGGAGTGCTGCTAGTGCTTTACAAAGCAGCTCAGTGCGTCGAGGCAGTGGAGGAGGCTCTGCACAAAGAGGGAGCAGAAGCAGTGCCTCTGCCCAAGGCAAGACCAGTATGGCACAACTGTGGAAAACTTTTGTGTGCCCGCCCCAAATGTCTACACCATCACCGGCGGCTCCAGTCAGCAGGAGGCAACGGTTCCGTCAGATGGTGACAGACTACATGGCTTGCCCTCTTACTGTACTCCCAGTCGGCTCTTCCCCGTTCAAGTTTTGGGTCTCTAAGCTGGATACATGGCCAGAGCTAAGCCAGTATGCATTATAGGTGCTGGCTTGCCCTGCGGCTAGTGTCTTATCGGAACGTGTCTTTAGTGCCGCAGGTGGTGTACTAACAGACCGTCGCATGCGACTATCCTCCGATAACGTTGACCGGCTTACTTTCCTGAAAATGAACCAGGCCTGGATCTCGCAGGAATTTGCCACTCCTCTGCCTGATTAAGTAATTGGGTGTCATCCAGGTCTCCTGATGTGTTCATCTTTCTACCACCTGAACTGCTATTCCTGGGCTCCAACACCGCCAGTTGCGGCTCAGAAGTGCAGGCTGCACAGTCAAAACATACGACCCAGTGTTATTGGGTTTCAGTAACGTCAGCTGATCCCCAGCTGTGTAGCCGGCAATGTGTCCTGCGACCGCCACGCTGGCACAACAACCTAAATGTAAGGGAACCTGTTCCCCCCCCCTCGGCGTTTGTTACTGAAAGAGCCATCTTGTGCAGCAGTAATGTTGCACAAGGAAAACGTAGCTCTTTTAGTTTAGCTCCTTGCACACGCAGAACTTAACACTTATAAAATGTGTTCACTGATACCGTTATACCGTCCCGGAGCTGGGACTTTCCTTCATAATGTGACGCAGCACAGCCATCATTCCTACCCCCTTGGTGCCATGCGCTGCCTCCTCAGCGTTGTTTTAAGCTGTCACGGAGCCTGCGCTCTTCTGTTATCCCTTGGCCATGGCCAGTTTGCGCTGCCTGTCTTCTGACATAATTTGGTGTCAGGATGGCTGCGCCTGTGCGCCTGCGCTGCCCGAGAACCCACCTCGCAGTGTCTTCTGATTGAATCACACTGCTAGCCTGGGATCCATGGGCATGCGCAGTGCATATCTTCACCTCGGGCTCTCGCCCATCTCCCTCCACCTTCTTTAGACTGTGTGCCGTCAGCTGATCCCTAATAGCATGCCACGGCCGTGACGCCGCACAGTCTGAAGAAGAGGGAAGGAGGGGAGTGAGACGCGAGGATATGCACTGTGCATGCCCATGGATCCAAGGCCTGCAGTGGGATTACATTAGACGACATTGCGAGGTGAGATCTGGAGCAGCGTGGACGCACAGGCACTGACAGCCTGACACCAAATTATGTCAGAAGACAGGCAGCGCAAATTGGGCATGGCCAAGGGATAACAGACCAGCGCAGGCTCCGTGACAGCTTAAAACAACGCTGAGGAGGCAGCGCACGGCACCAAGGGGATAGGAATGACAGCTGTGCTGTGTCCCATTACGAAGGAAATTCCCACCTCAGGGACGGTTTTACGGTATAAGGGGACACATTTTTAGTGTTTACTTCTGTGTTTGCAAGGAGCATAATTAAAAGAGCAACCTTTTCCTTTTGCATCCTTAGTGCTGCACAAGAAGGCTCTTTCAGCTACAAACGTCTTGGGGGGGGGGTGTTAAAGGTTCCCTTTCAACTTGCTCCAATCAGGCTTCGGCCTACACTCTGTTCCTCTGCTCCTCCTGCTGTCCCTGGGCTCTAACACCGCCAGTTGGTGCCTGGAAGTGCTGTGTGCACAGTCAACAGTCGCTCCTCTGTTATTGGGGTTCAGTAACGTCAGCTGATCCCCAGCTGTGTGTGCGGCAATACCTCCAATCTGCTCCTCCTGCTGTCCCTGGGCTCTAACACCGCCAGTTGGTGCCTGGAAGTGCTGTGTGCACAGTCAACAGTCGCTCCTCTGTTATTGGGGTTCAGTAACGTCAGCTGATCCCCAGCTGTGTGTGCGGCAATACCTCCAATCTGCTCCTCCTGCTGTCCCTGGGCTCTAACACCGCCAGTTGGTGCCTGGAAGTGCTGTCTGCACAGTCAACAGTCGCTCCTCTGTTATTGGGGTTCAGTAACGTCAGCTGATCCCCAGCTGTGTGTGTGGCAATACCTCTAATCTGCTCCTCCTGCTGTCCCTGGGCTCTAACACTGCCAGTTGGTGCCTGGAAGTGCTGTGTGCACAGTAAACAGTCGCTCCTCTGTTATTGGGGTTCAGTAACGTCAGCTGATCCCCAGCTGTGTGTGTGGCAATACCTCCAATCTGCTCCTCCTGCTGTCCCTGGGCTCTAACACTGCCAGTTGGTGCCTGGAAGTGCTGTGTGCACAGTAAACAGTCGCTCCTCTGTTATTGGGGTTCAGTAACGTCAGCTGATCCCCAGCTGTGTATCTGGCAACGTGTCATGCGACCGAAACGCTGGCACAACTAAAATGTAAGGGGACCTGTCCCCCCCCACCCCTAGGCGTTTGTTACTGAAAGAGCCACCTTGTGCAGCACTAATACTGCACAAGAAAAAGGTTGCTCTTGAAATTATGCTCCTTGGAAACACTGAACTACACACTCATGTAATGTGTCCCCTCACACCGTCCAACCGTCCCGGAGGTGGGACTTTCCTTTGTAATGTGACGCAGCACAGCCGTCATTGCTACCCCCTTGGCACCGTGCGCTGCCTCCTTAGCGTTGTTTGATTCCGTCATGGACCCGGCGCTGTTATGCACAGTTTGCGCTGCCCGTCCTCTGACATCATTTGTTGTCGTCCTGGCTGCGCCTGTGCGTCCACGCTGCCCGAAATGCCACCTCGCAGAGTCGTCTAATGTGATCCCACAGTGGGCCTGGTATCCATGGCCATGCGCAGTGCATATACTAGCCTCTCACTCCCCTTCTTCACGCTTCTTCAGACTAGGCGTCGTCAGCTGATCCCTAATAGCATGCCACGGCCGTGACGCCGCACAGTCTGAAGAAGCAGGAAGTAGGTGAGTGAGAGGCGATGATATGCACTGCGCATGCCCATGGATCCCTGGCCCGCAGTTGGATTACATTAGATGACACTGCGAGGTTGGATCTCGAGCAGCTTTGACGCACAGGCACTGCCAGCCTGACACCTAAATGATGTCAGAAGACGGGCACCGCTAACTGTGCATGGCCAAGGGATAACATTACAGTGCGGGCTCCGTGACAGAACCAAACAACGTTGAGGAGGTGGCGCACGGCACCAAGGGGGTTGGAATGACGGCTGTGCTGTGTCACATTACAAAGGAAAGTCCCACTTCCGTGACGGTTTTATGGTGTGAGGGGACACATTATATGAGTGTGTACTTCAGCGTTTGCAAGGAGCATAATTTTAGGAGCCACCATTTTCCATGTGCAGTATTACTGCTGTAAAAGATGGCTCTTTCAGCAACAAATGCCTTGGGGGGGGGGGTTAAAGGTTCCCTTTCAACTTGCTCTACTGCAGGCTTCGGCCTACACTCTGCTCCTCTTTGATTCCCTGGGTTTCAGCACTGTCAGTTGCCACCTGGAAGTGTTGTCTACACAGAAAAAACACTAGCTGATGTGTCAGTGGGGTTCAGCACCGCCAGCTGTTCCCCTGCTGTGTAGTCGGCAACGTGTCCAGCACAAGCCACGCTGGCACAAAAGACCAAAAGCTGCCACCAGTGCAGGCTTCGGCCTACACTCTGCTCCTCTCCTCCTCCTGCTGACCCTGGGCTCTAACACCGCTAGTTTTTGCCCAGAAGTGCTAGCTGCACAGAGAGAAAAACACCCGCCAATGTGTCAGTGGGGTTCAGCACTGCCAGCTGTTTCCCTGCTGTGTAGCCGGCAACGTGACCTGCAAACGCCACGCAGGTACATGAACTGAAATTAAAGGGACCCTGCCACCCACCCCAAGGTGTTTCTATGTATAACAGCTACCTTGTACAGCAGTACTGCTGCATTTGTACAAGGTGGCTGACTTTTTCTCCTTGCCCACGTTGAATGTAACACGTACAAAATGTGTCTCATTAGAGACCATTACAGTGTCCCTGAGGTGTGACTTTCCTTTTTAATGACACGCAGCACCCCCCTTGGTAGCGCTGCCCGTCTTCTGACATCATTGGTTGGCTGGCTGCGCCTGTGCGTCCGCCCTGCCTGAAACAACGCTCCTCGTTGTCTTACTTATTTTGACTGCGAGGGTGTGATTGATGGGCACGAGCAGTGCATATCTTTGCCTGTCTTTACTCATCTCCTTCCGCCTTCTTCAGACTGTGCGGCCTCATGGCCGCGGCATGCGAGAAGGGATCAGCTGAGGCCGCCCAGTCTGAAGCAGGTGTAAGGACATGAGTGACAGGCAAAAAAAATTACTGCGCAAGGCCACGAATCCCAGCCCCCTAGTGTGACTTAAAGAAAAGACACTGCGGGTCTGGGTTTCATGGCCATCGCTAACCGCACCGGCCAACATGAAATGAGGTCAGAAGACAGGCAGCGCTCACAGCGCATGGCCAAGGGATAACAAGAGCGCAGACTCCTGTACAGCAAATAACAACGCTCAGGAATCTGCGCCCAGCACCTAGGTGTAAATTTTGACACTTGTGCTGCGTCTCCTTAAAAAGACAAGTCACGCCTCCACTACTGTTTGACAGTATAATGGGCTAAATAGTGTACGTGTTTTATTCAGCATGTGCAAGGAGCAAAATTAATAGAGCAACCTTTTACTTGTGCAGCATTAATGCTGCACAAGGTGTGGCTCTTGTACCTTGCAACACCTGAGGGGGGGTTCAAGGTTACCTTTGAAATTGGTTCTACTAGGCTTCGGCCTACACTCTGCTCCTCTCCTCCTCCTGCTGACCCTGGGCTCTAACACCGCCAGTTGGTGCCCGGAAGTGCTGGCTGCACAGAGAAAAACACCAGCCAATGTGTTAGTGGGGTTCAGCACCGCCAGCTGTTCCCCTGCTGTGTAGTCGGCAATGTGTCCAGCACAAGCCACGTTGGCACAACAGAACAAAAGCTGCCACCAGTGCAGGCTTCAGCCTACACTCTGCTCCTCTCCTCCTCCTGCTGACCCTGGGCTCTAACACCGCCAGTTTTTGCCCGGAACTGCTAGCTGCACAGAGATAAAAACACCAGCCAATGTGTCAGTGAGGTTCAGCACCGCCAGCTGTTCCCCTGCTGTGTAGCCGGCAATGTGACCTGCAAACGCCACGCTGGCACATGAACTGAAATTAAAGGGACCCTGCCACCCACCCCAAGGTGGTTCTATGTATAACAGCCACCTTGTACAGCAGTAATGCTGCATTTGTACAAGGTGGCTGACTTTTTCTCCTTGCCCACGTGGAACTCAACACGTAGAAAATGTGTCTCATTGAGACCATTCCACTGTCCCTGAGTTGTGACTTTCCTTTCTAATGATACGCAGCACCACCCTTGGTAGCGCTGCCCGTCTTTTGACATCATTGGTTAGCTGGCTGCGCCTGTGCGTCCGCCCTGCTCGAAACAACGCCCCTCGGTGTCTTATTTATTTTGACAGTGAGGGTGTGGTTTATGGGCACGAGCAGTGCATATGTTCGCCTGTCGTCACTCATCTCCTCCCGCCTTCTTCAGACTGTGCGGCCTCATGGCCGCGGCATGCGAGAAGCGATCAGCAGAGGCCGCCCAGTCTGAAGCAGGTGTAAGGCCACGAATCCCAGCACCGCAGTGTGACTTTATGAAAAGGCACTGTGGGTCTGGGATTCATGGCCATCGTTAACCGCACCGGCCAACATGAAATGAGGTCATAAGACGGGCAGCGCTAACAGGGCATTGCCAAGGGATGACACAAGAGCGCAGACTCCTGTACAGCAAATAACAATGCTCAGGAAGCTGCGCCCAGCACCAAGGCGTTATTTGGGACACCTGTGCTGCGTCTCCTTAAAAAGACAAGTCACGCCTCCACTACTGTTTGACAGTATAATGGGCTAAATAGTGTACGTGTTTTATTCAGCGTGTGCAAGTTGCAAAATTAATAGAGCAACCTTTGACTTGTGCAGCATTAATGCTGCCCAAGGGGTGGCTCTTGTACTTTGTAACACCTGAGGGGGGTTTAAAGGTTTCCATTGAAATTGGTTCAACTAGGCTTCGGCCTACACTCTGCTCCCCCTGCTTACCCTTTGCTCCAACACCGCTAGTTGGGGCTGTAGGAAGACAATCTTTAATAGGCAACGCATCCTGGTCCCAGCACCGTCAGCTGTTTCCCGGTAGTGTCAAGCTCACTGAGACGCCTATGCTTGCCCCGTCGTGTTGCGGTCGGGTTAGCCAACTCCAGGGTGCCTCCAGTTTAGGAGCGTCCTATGTGGGCTGCGTGAATTGGCAGTCAAGGCTGGTTCTGTAGTGCCAGTAGGCCAAGCTCCCCCTGTAGGACTGTTGGGGTTCGGTAACTGCGGCTGCCTCGCAGCCTAGCTGTTCTCTCCTCTCCTGTGGACCTTCTGGTCCACCACCTGGTTCCAGCACCGTCAGCTGGTTCCGGGCCGAGCCTTTGGCTTAGGTGCCTCCTCCTGGGTATCCGAGTTCCGCCAATGTCAGGCGGTCCTTGGTAGTGCTTTTAAGCGCGGGCACCTACAGCTTAGTAACCGGGTTCCAGCACCGTCAGCTGGTCCTCGGTCGTGCCATTGGCTCTTGCACACTGGGGCAACGCATCCGGGTTCCAGCACCGCCAGCTGGTTCTCGGCAGTGTTTTTGTCACGGGTACTCCCTCGTGCCCAGCCTGGTCCCAGCACCGTCAGCTGTTTCCTGGTAGTGTCAAGCTCACTGAGACGCCTATGCTTGCCCCGTCATGTTGCGGTCGGGTTAGCCAACTCCAGGGTGCCTCCAGTTTAGAAGCTTCCTATGTGGGCTGCGTGAATTGGCAGTCAAGGCTAGTTCTGTAGTGCCAGTAGGCCAAGCTCCCCCTGTAGGACTGTTGGGGTTCGGTAACTGCGGCTGCCTCGCGGCCTAGCTGTTCTCTCCTCTCCTGTGGACCTTCTGGTCCACCACCTGGTTCCAGCACCGTCAGCTGGTTCCGGGCCGAGCCTTTGGCTTAGGTGCCTCCTCCTGGGTATCCGAGTTCCGCCAACGCCAGGCGGTCCTTGGTAGTGCTTTTAAGCGTGGGCACCTAAAGCTTAGTAACCGGGTTCCAGCACCGTCAGCTGGTCCTCGGTCGTGCCATTGGCTCTTGCACACTGGGGCAACGCATCCGGGTTCCAGCACCGCCAGCTGGTTCTCGGCAGTGTTTTTGTCACGGGTACTCCCTCGTGCCCAGCCTGGTCCCAGCACCGTCAGCTGTTTCCGGGTAGTGTCAAGCTCACTGAGACGCCTATGCTTGCCCCGTCGTGTTGCGGTCGGGTTAGCCAACTCCAGGGTGCCTCCAGTTTAGGAGCTTCCTATGTGGGCTGCGTGAATTGGCAGTCAAGGCTGGTTCTGTAGTGCCAGTAGGCCAAGCTCCCCCTGTAGGACTGTTGGGGTTCGGTAACTGCGGCTGCCTCGCGGCCTAGCTGTTCTCTCCTCTCCTGTGGACCTTCTGGTCCACCACCTGGTTCCAGCACCGTCAGCTGGTTCCGGGCCGAGCCTTTGGCTTAGGTGCCTCCTCCTGGGTATCCGAGTTCCGCCAACGCCAGGCGGTCCTTGGTAGTGCTTTTAAGCGCGGGCACCTACAGCTTAGTAACCGGGTTCCAGCACCGTCAGCTGGTCCTCGGTCGTGCCATTGGCTCTTGCACAGTTGGCCAACGCATCCGGGTTCCAGTACAGTCAGCTGGTTCTCGGCAGTGTCTTTTGCTCTTGTACCTTCTGCTCCCCATCCTGGTTCCAGTACCGTCAGCTGGTTCCGTGCAGAGCCTTTGGCTTAGGTGCCTCCTTCTGGGTATCCGAGTTCCACCAACGTCAGGTGGTCCTTGGTTGTGCTTTTTAGCACGGGTACCTCCTGCTTAGTAACCGGGTTCCAGTAACGTCAGCTGGTCCTCGGTAGTTCCATTGGCTCTTGGACCTTCGGCTACCCATCCGGGTTCCAGTACCGTCAGCTGGTTCGCGGCAGTGTCTTTTGCTCTTGTACCTTCTGCTCCCCATCCTGGTTCCAGTAACGTTAGCTGGTTTCGGGCAGAGCCTATGGCTTAGGTGCCTCCTTCTGGGTATCTGAGTTCCGCCAACGTCAGGCGGTACTTGGTAGTGCTTTTTAGCACGGGTACCTCCTGCTTAGTAACCGGGTTCCAGTAACGTCAGCTGGTCCTCGGTAGATCCATTGGCTCTTTGACCTTCGGGTAGCCATCCGAGTTCCAGTTCCATCAGCTGGTTCTCGGCATTTTCTCAGCCTTCTTGTACCTTCTGCTACATTTCCAAGTTCAAGACCCTAAAGACGACGACCCAGAAGACCACCCCTAAGATGACGACGGCGGAGATGACGACGACGGCGAAGACGACGACAATGGAGACGACGACCATGGAGACGACGACATGGAAGACCGAGAACCAGAAGAACAAAAGGCTGCAGAACAAAGAGCAGAAGAACATTAAGCATAACTAGGGTTGAGCGAAACGGGTCGTTCATTTTCAAAAGTCGCCGACTTTTGGCAAAGTCGGGTTTCATGAAACCCGATCCGACCCCTGTGCGGGGTCGGCCATGCGGTACGCGACTTTCGCGCCAAAGTCGCGTTTCAATGACGCGAAAAGCGCCATTTCTCAGCCAATGAAGGTAAACGCAGAGTGTGGGCAGCGTGATGACATAGGTCCTGGTCCCCACCATCTTAGAGAAGGGCATTGCAGTGATTGGCTTGCTGTCTGCGGCGTCACAGGGGCTATAAAGGGGCGTTCCCGCCGACCGCCAACTTACTGCTGATGATCTGAGCTTAGGGAGAGGTTGCTGCCGCTTCGTCAGAAGCAGGGATAGCGTTAGGCAGGGTCCATTAACCACCAAACCGCTTGTGCTGTAGCGATTTCCACTGCCCAACACCACCTTCGGTGTGCAGGGACAGTGGAAGCTACATTTTTTTTTTTTTTCCCCTCAGCGCTGTAGCTCATTGGGCTGCCCTAGAAGGCTCCCTGATAGCTGCATTGCTGTGTGTACGCCGCTGTGCAAACCAACTGCTTTTTTCAAAGCACAAATCCTCTTGTTCCTTCCTTTCTGCACAGCTATCTTTTTTGTTTGTACACACTTTTTATTTAATTTGTGCATCAGTCCACTCCTTATTGCTGCCTGCCATACCTGTGGGAGATTAAGATTGACATTTCTGCTAGAGTGCCATCCCTGTGTGTGCCATCTCTCAGTCAGTGGGCCATAGAAAGCCTATTAATTTTTTTGCTTGATTTGGGTTATAAAATCTACCTGAAAAAATCACTACATCAATCAGTGGGAGATTAATATTGGCCTTTGGGCTTGTGTGCCAGTCCTAAGCGTGCCATCTCTCTCTCTCAGATAGTGGGCCATAGAAAGCCTATTTATTATTTTTTTTATTGGGTTTATAAATTTTCCCTGGAACAAAAAAAAAAAAAGTGGGAGATTAATATTGGCCTCTGGGCTTGTGTGCCAGTCCTGAGCGTGCCATCTCTCGCACAAATAGTGGGCCATAGAAAGCCTATTTATTTTTTTGCTTGATTTGGGTTATAAAATCTACCTGAAAAAATCACTACATCAATCAGTGGGAGAAAAATATTGGCCTCAGGGCTTGTGTGCCACTCTTGACTCCTGTGTGTGCCATCTCTCAGTCAGTGGGCCATAGAAAGCCTATTTATTTTTTTGCTTGATTTTGGTTCTAAAATCTACCTGAAAAAATCACTACATCAATCAGTAGGAGAAAAATATTGGCCTCAGGGCTTGTGTGCCACTCCTGACTCCTGTGTGCATCATCACTCACTCAGTGGGCCATAGAAAGCCCATTTTTTTTTTTTTTGCTTTATTTGGGTTCTAAATTCTACCTGAAAAAATCAATAAATCAATCAGTGGGAGATTAATATTGGCCTTTGGGCTTGTGTGCCAGTCCTAAGCGTGCCATCTCTCTCTCTCAGATAGTGGGCCATAGAAAGCCTATTTATTATTTTTTTTATTGGGTTTATAAATTTTCCCTGGAACAAAAAAAAAAAAAAGTGGGAGATTAATATTGGCCTCTGGGCTTGTGTGCCAGTCCTGAGCGTGCCATCTCTCTCCAATTGTGGGCCATAGAAAGCCTATTATTTTTTTAGCTTGATTTGGGTTCCAAAATCTACCTGAAAAAATCACTACATCAATCAGTGGAAGATAAATATTGGCCTCTGGGCTTGTGTGCCACTCCTGACTCCTGTGTGCGTCATCTCTCACTCAGTGGGCCATAGAAAGCCTTTTTTTGTTTTATTTGTTTTCTAAATTCTACCTGAAAAAATAATTTTATTTTATTTGGTTTCTAAATTCTTCCTGAAAAAATCATTTTATTCTATTATTTTTTTTCCTAAAGTCTCCCTGAAAAAAAAACAAAAAACAAATCAGTGGGAGATTAATATTGCCCTTTCTGCTTGTGTGCCAGTCTTGACTCCTGGGTGTGCCATCTCTCTCTCTCCCTCCAATTGTGGGCCATAGAAAGCCTATTATTTTTTTAGCTTGATTTGGGTTCCAAAATCTACCTGAAAAAATCACTACATCAATCAGTGGGAGATAAATATTGGCCTCTGGGCTTGTGTGCCACTCCTGACTCCTGTGTGCGTCATCTCTCACTCAGTGGGCCATAGAAAGCCTTTTTTTGTTTTATTTGTTTTCTAATTTCTCCCTGAAAAAATCATTTTATTTTATTTGGTTTCTAAATTCTTCCTGAAAAAATCATTTTATTCTATTATTTTTTTTCCTAAAGTCTCCCTGAAAAAAAAAAAAAAACAAATCAGTGGGAGATTAATATTGCCCTTTCTGCTTGTGTGCCAGTCTTGACTCCTGGGTGTGCCATCTCTCTCTCTCTCTCCAATTGTGGGCCATAGAAAGCCTATTATTTTTTTAGCTTGATTTGGGTTCCAAAATCTACCTGAAAAAATCACTACATCAATCAGTGGGAGATAAATATTGGCCTCTGGGCTTGTGTGCCACTCCTGACTCCTGTGTGCGTCATCTCTCACTCAGTGGGCCATAGAAAGCCTTTTTTTGTTTTATTTGTTTTCTAAATTCTCCCTGAAAAAATCATTTTATTTTATTTGGTTTCTAAATTCTTCCTGAAAAAATCATTTTATTCTATTATTTTTTTTCCTAAAGTCTCCCTGAAAAAAACAAAAAAAAACAAATCAGTGGGAGATTAATATTGCCCTTTCTGCTTGTGTGCCAGTCTTGACTCCTGGGTGTGCCATCTCTCTCTCTCCCTCCAATTGTGGGCCATAGAAAGCCTATTATTTTTTTAGCTTGATTTGGGTTCCAAAATCTTCCTGAAAAAATCACTACATCAATCAGTGGGAGATAAATATTGGCCTCTGGGCTTGTGTGCCACTCCTGACTCCTGTGTGCGTCATCTCTCACTCAGTGGGCCATAGAAAGCCATTTTTTTGTTTTATTTGTTTTCTAATTTCTCCCTGAAAAAATCATTTTATTTTATTTGGTTTCTAAATTCTTCCTGAAAAAATCATTTTATTCTATTATTTTTTTTCCTAAAGTCTCCCTGAAAAAAAAAAAAAAAACAAATCAGTGGGAGATTAATATTGCCCTTTCTGCTTGTGTGCCAGTCTTGACTCCTGGGTGTGCCATCTCTCTCTCTCTCTCCAATTGTGGGCCATAGAAAGCCTATTATTTTTTTAGCTTGATTTGGGTTCCAAAATCTACCTGAAAAAATCACTACATCAATCAGTGGGAGATAAATATTGGCCTCTGGGCTTGTGTGCCACTCCTGACTCCTGTGTGCGTCATCTCTCACTCAGTGGGCCATAGAAAGCCTTTTTTTTGTTTTATTTGTTTTCTAAATTCTCCCTGAAAAAATCATTTTATTTTATTTGGTTTCTAAATTCTTCCTGAAAAAATCATTTTATTCTATTATTTTTTTTCCTAAAGTCTCCCTGAAAAAAAAAAAAAAAACAAATCAGTGGGAAATTAATATTGCCCTTTCTGCTTGTGTGCCAGTCTTGACTCCTGGGTGTGCCATCTCTCTCTCTCTCTCCAATTGTGGGCCATAGAAAGCCTATCATTTTTTTAGCTTGATTTGGGTTCCAAAATCTACCTGAAAAAATCACTACATCAATCAGTGGGAGATAAATATTGGCCTCTGGGCTTCTGTGCCACTCCTGACTCCTGTGTGCGTCATCTCTCACTCAGTGGGCCATAGAAAGCCTTTTTTTGTTTTATTTGTTTTCTAAATTCTCCCTGAAAAAATCATTTTATTTTATTTGGTTTCTAAATTCTTCCTGAAAAAATCATTTTATTCTATTATTTTTTTTTCCTAAAGTCTCCCTGAAAAAAAAAAAAAAAAAAAAAACAGTGGGAGATTAATATTTACATTTGTGCTTCAGTGACAGTCCTGCGTGTGTGGCATCTCTCTCATTTGTTGCCACCAACAACAGAGTGTGTAACATTGTGCCTGATTTTCGTTGTGGTCTCACTCACCTGTGAAGGGGTAGCTAAATCATACTGAAGTTATAGCTCACCGTGTAATTTGTGTGACAGCAACAAATACCGTTAGTTTGGTGACGTTTTTAAAACAATGAGGAAGTCTGGTGGAAGAGGTCGTGGCCGGGGGCCTTCATTGTCAGCTGGTAATGAGGGTAGTGGTAGTGGTGGAGCATCAGCTGGTCGTGGGAAAAAAAATATTGCACCTAAGTCTGGAGCTGTGGAGCCAGGTTCGTCGTCTGGCTACACAAGGCCTCGAACGCTCCCTTTTCTGGGAGTAGGAAAACCGCTTTTAAAGCCGGAGCAGCAAGAGCAAGTTTTGGCTTATCTTGCTGACTCAGCCTCTAGCTCTTTTGCCTCCTCTCGTGAAACTGGTAAATGTCAAAGCAGCGCGTCGTTAGTGGATGTTCACGGTCAGGGACAAGTCGCTTCCTTGTCCTCTTCAGCAAAAACAACAACAGAGAAGAATGCAGCAGGCGACACAACGGGTTACTCCATGGAGCTCTTTACACATACCGTCCCTGGCTTAGAAAGTGAAGCAGTTAACAGTCCATGCCCATTACAAGTTGAATCTGACATGGAGTGCACTGATGCACAGCCACAGCCAGACTACTATGCTGGTCCTTTGACTCAGACCACAACATTGCCCTCGCAGGGTAATGATCAAGAATCAGACCCTGATGAGACTATGTTACCCCATCACGAACGCTATACCACCGACCGACACGGTGACACAGACGAAGTTGCACACGAGCTACAAGAAGAGGTAATAGATGACCCAGTTCTTGACCCCGATTGGCAGCCATTGGGGGAACAGGGTGCAGGCGGCAGCAGTTCTGAAGCGGAGGAGGAGGGGCCGCAGCAGGCATCAACATCGCAACAGGTTCCATCTGCCGGGCCCGTATCTTGCCCAAAACGCGTGGCAAAGCCAAAACCTGTTGGAGGACAGCGTGGCCATCCGGTTAAAGCTCAGTCTGCAATGCCTGAAAAGGTATCCGATGCTAGAAAGAGTGCAGTCTGGCATTTTTTTAAACAACATCCAATTGATCAGCGCAAAGTCATCTGTCAAAAATGTTCAACTACCTTAAGCAGAGGACAGAATCTGAAAAGTCTCAATACAAGTTGCATGCATAGACATTTAACCACCATGCATTTGCAAGCCTGGACTAACTACCAAACGTCCCTTAAGGTTGTAGCACCCTCGGCCAATGAAGCTAGTCAGCAACGCAACATCCCTTCCGGCAGTGTAGGGCCACCATTTTCCGCACCACCTGCAGTATCTGTGCAGGTTTCTTTGCCAGGCCAAAGCAGTCAGGGTCAGGGAATCACCAGTTTTGTAGTAGGAAACACTGCATCTAGGGCACCGGCGGCAACAATACCATCTCCCACCGTCTCTCAGTCTGCCATGTCCACCGGCACCCCCGCTAGTTCCACGATCTCCAGCTCTCCAGTCCAGCTCACCCTACATGAGACTATGGTTAGAAAAAGGAAGTACTTAGCCTCGCATCTGCGTACACAGGGTTTGAACGCCCACATAGCTAGACTAATCTCGTTAGAGATGATGCCCTACCGGTTAGTTGAAAGCGAAGCTTTCAAAGCCCTGATGGACTACGCTGTACCACGCTACGAGCTACCCAGTCGACACTTTTTTTCCAGAAAAGCCATCCCAGCCCTCCACCAGCATGTTAAAGAACGCATCGTCCATGCACTCAGGCAATCTGTGAGCACAAAGGTGCACCTGACAACAGATGCATGGACCAGTAGGCATGGCCAGGGACGTTACGTGTCCATCACGGCACACTGGGTAAATGTGGTGGATGCAGGGTCCACAGGGGACAGCAAGTTTGGGACAGTTCTGCCTAGCCCACGGTCTAGGAAACAGTTGGCTGTAGCCGTTCGCACCCCCTCCTCCTCCTCTTCGTCCTCCTGCAGAAGCGAGAGCTCGTCCACAGACCGCAGTCGCACAACCACTCCATCCGCAGCTGCCACTGTTGCACACCAGGTCTCCCATTATGGGGCAGCTACTGGCAAACGTCAGCAGGCTGTATTGGCTATGAAGTGTTTGGGCGACAACAGACACACCGCGGAAGTTCTGTCCGAGTTCTTGCAGAAAGAAACGCAGTCGTGGCTGGGCACTGTAGATCTTGAGGCAGGCAAGGTAGTGAGTGATAACGGAAGGAATTTCATGGCTGCCATCTCCCTTTCCCAACTGAAACACATTCCTTGCCTGGCTCACACCTTAAACCTGGTGGTACAGTGCTTCCTGAAAAGTTATCCGGGGTTATCCGACCTGCTCCTCAAAGTGCGTGGACTTTGCTCACATATCCGCCGTTCGCCCGTACACTCCAGCCGTATGCAGACCTATCAGCGTTCTTTGAACCTTCCCCAGCATCGCCTAATCATAGACGTTGCAACAAGGTGGAACTCAACACTGCACATGCTTCAGAGACTGTGCGAACAGAGGCGGGCTGTTATGTTTTTGTGGGAGGATACACATACACGGGCAGGCAGTAGGATGGCAGACATGGAGTTGTCAGGTGTGCAGTGGTCGAAGATTCAAGACATGTGTCAAGTCCTTCAGTGTTTTGAGGAATGCACACGGCTGGTTAGTGCAGACAACGCCATAATAAGCATGAGCATCCCCCTCATGCGTCTGCTGATGCAAAGTTTGACGCACATAAAGGATCAGGCGTCTGCAGCTGAGGAAGAGGAAAGCCTTGATGACAGCCAGCCATTGTCTGGCCAGGGCAGTGTACAGGATGAGTTAGCGGGCGAAGAGGAGGAGGAGGACGAGGAGGATGATGGGGATGATTATATTTTTAATGAGGAAGCTTTTCCGGGGCCACTGGAAATTGGTGGCGCGGCAAGGCCGGGTTCTGGTTTTTGGAGGGACACAAGTGACGTGGATTTGCCTGAAACTGCCCCTCAACCAAGCACAATCGCAGATTTGAGAACTGGAACTTTGGCCCACATGGCGGATTATGCCTTACGTATCCTCAAAAGGGACACACGCATAACTAAAATGATGAACGATGACGATTACTGGTTGGCCTGCCTCCTTGATCCTCGCTATAAAGGCAAATTGCAAAATATAATGCCACATGAGAACTTGGAACTAATATTAGCAACCAAACAATCAACTCTTGTTGACCGTTTGCTTCTGGCATTCCCTGCACACAGCGCCCATGATCGTTCTCACACGAGCTGCAGGGGCCAGCAGACCAGAGGAGTTAGAGGGGCAGAAATCAGAAGTGGCGTTGGCCAGAGGGGTTTTCTGACCAGGTTGTGGAGTGATTTTGCTATGACCGCAGCCAGGACAGGTACTGCAGCATCAATTCAAAGTGACAGGAGACAACATTTGTCCAGTATGGTTACAAACAATTTTTCATCCCTTATCGATGTTCTCCCTCAACCGTCATTCCCATTTGATTACTGGGCATCAAAATTAGACACCTGGCCAGAATTGGCAGAATATGCATTGCAGGAGCTTGCTTGCCCGGCAGCTAGTGTCCTATCAGAAAGAGTATTCAGTGCTGCAGGTTCAATACTAACAGAAAAAAGGACTCGTCTGGCTACCCAAAATGTAGATGATCTAACCTTCATTAAAATGAACCACAACTGGATTTCAAAATCTTTTGCCCCACCTTGCCCGGCCGACACCTAGCTTTCCTATGAAAAGGTCTTGCCTGTGGACTATTCTGAATGCCTTTTCCAATCTCGTAATTTTCTGCACCTGATTGTCCAGCATACGACATGTTTACACCTCACTAAATGGCCAAACTCCCCACACTGGGCCGTGGTATCGACACTTGGCGACAGCACCCGTGATAGTGCTGTTTGTCTGAAGAGGTGGGTGTGCCCGCTTTTGGTCGACGGCACTGCCACTGGGTCCCTCCTAGTACAATAAAGTGTCTCTGGCGGTGGTGGTGCGCACCCAACGTCAGACACATCGTTGTAATATGAGGGGCCCTGGGCCTGTACCGCCGGCCACAAGACAGTTCCCCCCCCCCAGCTCAAACAGTGCTCTACCACTTGCAAAATTATCTCACAGCTCCACCAATGTTTAGTCTATGCGCTGACATCCTTCAATGCCTGCCACTGACAATACCATTGTATTGACATTTTTGTTATGTTAGGCCTTCGAAGCCTGTCTGCGGTCACTCCTTCCACTATGCCTCCACTGACCACACCACTGCTGCCCGTGTACCCCTGGAACCAATTTAAAATTGCCTACAGCCAGCCCAATTTTTTTATTTTAGGCCTTCGATGCCTGTCTGCGGTCCGTTCTTTCTACTACTACTACACTGACCAGGCCACTGCTGCCCGTGTACCCCTGGAACCAATTTAAAATTGCCTACAGCCAGCCCAATTTTTTTACTTTAGGCCTTCGATGCCTGTCTGCGGTCACTCCTTCCACTAGGCCTCCACTGACCACACCACTGCTGCCCGTGTACCCCTGGAACCAACATCAGAAAATATAAAAATAAGTATTTTGCTTATAAAAAAGAAAATACCGGAGAGATATCAAATGCAGACATTTTAACATTAAAAACAAACACATACAACAAAAATCTGGTACAGTACTAAAAATGGCCACCAGCTACAATAACTTTCTCCTGCAAGTAGTTAACTGAAAGTTTTTTTCAATTTAAAACACAGATATGGCATCCACCGAGTGTTGTCCTGTCGCATCTTCTTTATATTATTGCCAAGAAGATGCAAAACAATGAAAATAATAAAATCATTATTTACCAAAAAAATAGAGTAAGTCAAAACCACATTGCAAATAAACATTCATTACAAATAAAGAAGCAGGGCGCGTCCGAGGGTGAGTATATACCTAATAAGAATATAATCACCCTCGGACGCGCCCTGCTTCTTTCCGACAGCCTTCCTTCCTAAGAATCAGCCCTTCCATGGTGTAGAGAGAGGGTTTGTTACTCTCCAAGGTGTTCCCCAGGTTGCCTTTCCTGAGCTTCGATCTTCATGCTCTCGTTTATTAGTTGTCGGAAAGTAGGCTGCATTAGGCCTACAAATTGGGTATGGGGTGGAGAGAGATGGTGTGTTACACTCCAAGGTGTTCTCCAGGTTGCCTTTCCTGAGCTTCGATCTTCCGGCTCTCGTTTAGTAGTTCTTGGAAACTACACTGCATTAGGCCTACAAATTGGGTATGGGGTGTAGAGAGATGGTGTGTTCCACTCCAAGGTGTTCTCCAGGTTGCCTTTCCTGAGCTTCGATCTTCCGGCTCTCGTTTAGTAGTTGTTGGAAACTACGCTGCATTAGGCCTGCAAATTGGGTATGGGGTGTAGAGAGATGGTGTGTTCCACTCCAAGGTGTTCCCCAGGTTTCCTCGCCAATGCTTCGATCTTCATGCTCTCGTTTAGTAGTTGTTGGAAACTACGCTGCATTAGGCCTACAAATTGGGTATGGGGTGTAGAGAGATGGTGTGTTCCACTCCAAGGTTTTCTCCAGGTTGCCTTTCCTGAGCTTCGATCTTCCGGCTCTCGTTTAGTAGTTCTTGGAAATTACACTGCATTAGGCCTACAAATTGGGTATGGGGTGTAGAGAGATGGTGTGTTCCACTCCAAGGTGTTCTCCAGGTTGCCTTTCCTGAGCTTCGATCTTCCGGCTCTCGTTTAGTAGTTGTTGGAAACTACACTGCATTAGGCCGACAAATTGGGTATGGGGTGTAGAAAGATGGTGTGTTCCACTCCAAGGTGTTCTCCAGGTTGCCTTTCCTGAGCTTCGATCTTCCGGCTCTCGTTTAGTAGTTCTTGGAAACTACGCTGCATTAGGCCTACAAATTGGGTATGGGGTGTAGAGAGATGGTGTGTTCCACTCCAAGGTGTTCCCCAGGTTTCCTCGCCAATGCTTCGATCTTCATGCTCTCGTTTAGTAGTTGTTGGAAACTACGCTGCATTAGGCCTACAAATTGGGTATGGGGTGTAGAGAGATGGTGTGTTCCACTCCAAGGTGTTCTCCAGGTTGCCTTTCCTGAGCTTCGATCTTCCGGCTCTCGTTTAGTAGTTCTTGGAAACTACACTGCATTAGGCCTACAAATTGGGTATGGGGTGTAGAGAGAAGGTGTGTTCCACTCCAAGGTGTTCTCCAGGTTGCCTTTACTGAGCTTCGATCTTCCGGCTCTCGTTTAGTAGTTGTTGGAAACTACGCTGCATTAGGCCTACAAATTGGGTATGGGGTGTAGAGAGATGGTGTGTTCCACTCCAAGGTGTTCTCCAGGTTGCCTTTCCTGAGCTTCGATCTTCCGGCTCTCGTTTAGTAGTTCTTGGAAACTACACTGCATTAGGCCTACAAATTGGGTATGGGGTGTAGAGAGATGGTGTGTTCCACTCCAAGGTGTTCTCCAGGTTGCCTTTCCTGAGCTTCGATCTTCCGGCTCTCGTTTAGTAGTTGTTGGAAACTACGCTGCATTAGGCCTACAAATTGGGTTTGGGGTGTAGAGAGATGGTGTGTTCCACTCCAAGGTGTTCCCCAGGTTTCCTCGCCAATGCTTCGATCTTCATGCTCTCGTTTAGTAGTTGTTGGAAACTACGCTGCATTAGGCCTACAAATTGGGTATGGGGTGTAGAGAGATGGTGTGTTCCACTCCAAGGTGTTCTCCAGGTTGCCTTTCCTGAGCTTCGATCTTCCGGCTCTCGTTTAGTAGTTGTTGGAAACTACACTGCATTAGGCCTACAAATTGGGTATGGGGTGTAGAGAGATGGTGTGTTCCACTCCAAGGTGTTCTCCAGGTTGCCTTTCCTGAACTTCTATCTTCAGGCTCTCATTAAATTGTGGTTAAACGGAACAACTGCATTTGGCTTACTAGTTGGTTTGGGGCCTACTATCGGTGTCTGCCACTCCTTGCTGTTCTCCTGGTTTCCTGTCCTGAAATTCTGTTTTCAGGCGCTCGTTAAGTAGTTGTTAATGTTAGACTGCATTTGGCCTACTAGTTGGGTTGGGGCCTACTATCGGTGTCTGCCACTCCTTGCTGTTCTCCTCCACTGAACAAAGCTGTGCCGCCTGTTTACTACGGTTGCCAATTTTGAACTGCATTTCGACTACTTACTGATTTGGGCCTACTCTCTGTGTCAGCCTCTCATTCCAGTTGTCCTCCACTGCAATGCCCCCTGGTTATTCCTGTGTTACCAATTTTGAACTGCATTTAGCCAACTTTATTCTTTGGGCCTATATCTGTGTTTCCTCCTCATCCTGCCCATTGCCCAGCCAGTGATAGATGAGTCTGCTGGTACATTGACCCATAACGCAACATTCCCCGTGCACGCTACACAACAACATTGTGACCCTGCTGAAAGTCAGGTTGCTCTTCCCGCATACCATACCACCTTACACGGGGACAAAGAGGAAGGTGCAGATGAAAGTGCAGGTTCCTTCATCAGGTGGGGGGAGGAATACTAGTTGGCGACGTCACTGGCACAGGGCCTCTCATAGTACGCAAAAGTGTTGCTGCCGGTGGGAGGCGCCCCCGCCGTGCAAACACACCGCTGTACTTTGAGGGGCCCTGTGCCAGTGCCAATGCCAACGAGTGGGCCCCCCCTGCTTGCTCAGGTTCACAGCACTTGCAAAGTTGAAATACTTACCTCTCCCTGCTCCACTGCCGTGACGTGGTCCAGATTTCCTGGGCCCACTAATTACTTGAACCAGCCCTACCCACCACAACTTTAGCCAAATGACCCCCAATTTCAAATGCCTTCCAATTATTATAAGGTAAATTACGCTTGACAAGCTTCATTAAGAAGAATAGATGGTTTTGACATTAAAATGGGCACTCTAGGTGTTTTCCTGGCCCCCACTCACTGCCGACTATGCTGCCCCATTGACTTGCATTGGGTTTCGTGTTTCGGTCGATCCCGACCTTACGTCATAATCGGCCGATTTCACTCGACCCGACTTTTGAGATAGTCGGGTTTCGCGAAACCCGGCTCGACTCTAAAAAGGTCAAGGTCGCTCAACTCTAAGCATAACACTTAATATCAGAGCAAAAGATATTATCTAAATTATATGCAGAAGAAGACTAAGCAGTGTATGGGGGTGAGTCCGTTCCTCCTCGTGGTGCCCCTGGATAAAGTCTGATGCTGCAGGCCAAACTGAACGCGGACAAATGTAACTTTTGTGACAGGCAGAACGGAAGGTGTAATCTTCAAACTTTTATAGATAACAACTATGGCAATACCTGTTACAAATGAGGATATGATGAAGAAGTAGAATAGGAAGAATAATAATAGTTGAATAAAATTAATATGAAGAATGTAATCCAAAAAAATAATAGGTAGAAGATGAAGAAGAAGATGAATAAGGTGAAGAAGAAGTTGATGTCAAAGATGCTGATGATGATGAAGTTGAAAGTGTGGGAAAAGTAAAAAAAAAGAAGGGGAAGGGCGTGGAATAGTGAAACATCAATATCGGACAAAATAAAAAAAATATACATAGTCAATATCTATGTCACTCCGAACGTCTTTAAAAAAAAAAAAAATCATGCTATTCTATTTGATTGGCCTAAACCTCTATGCCTTTAATGTCTCCGCCACCTCACCAAATACATCCTACATTATTATTCTTAGTTGTTTTCCTTGATGTAGAATGAACCTAAAAGGAAAGAAAGGGTTTATTTTAATTCCGATATTTTGGTCCCATTGACTTGCATTGGGATCGGGTATCGGTATCGGCGATATCCTATATTTTTTGAATATCGGCCGATCCGATCCGATACCGATACTTCCGAACACTAGTTATGGGTCAATGTACCAGCAGACTCATCTATCACTGGCTGGGCAATGGGCAGGATGAGGAGGAAACACAGATATAGGCCCAAAGAATAAAGTGGGCTAAATGAAGTTCAAAATTGGTAACAGGACTAACCAGGGGGCATTGCAGTGGAGGACAACTATAATGAGAGGCTGACACAGAGAGTAGGCCCAAATCAGTAAGTAGTCTAAATGCAGTTCAAAATTGGCAACAGTAGTAAACAGGCGGCACAGCTTTGTTCAGTGGAGGAGAACAGCAAGGAGCGGCAGACACCGATAGTAGGCCCCAACCCAACTAGTAGGCCAAATGCAGTCTAACATTAACAACTACTTAACGAGAGCCTGAAAATGGAATTTCAGGACAGGAAACCAGGAGAACAGCAAGGAGCGGCAGACACTGTTAGTAGGCCCCAACCCAACTAGTAGGCCAAATGCAGTTGTTCCATTTAACAACTATTTAACAAGAGCTTGAACATAGAAGCTCAGGAAAGGCAACCTGGAGAACACCTTGGAGCGGAAGACACCGTATCTACAACCCAGACCCAACTTGTAGGCCTAATGCAGTGTTGTTTCAACAACTACTTAACGAGAGCTAGAAGATAGAAGCTATGGAGAGGCAACCTGGAGAACACCTTGGAGCGGAAGACACCGTCTCTACAACCCAGACCCAACTTGTAGGCCTAATGCAGTGTTGTTTCAACAACTACTTAATAAGAGCTAGAAGATAGAAGCTATGGAGAGGCAACCTGGATAACACCTTGGAGCGGAAGACACCGTCTTTACAGCCCAGACCCAACTTGTAGGCCTAATGCAGTGTTGTTTCAACAACTGCTTAACGAGAGCTAGAAGATCAAAGCTATGGAGAGGCAACCTGGAGAACACCTTGGAGCGGCAGACACCGTGTCTACAACCCAGACCCAACTTGTAGGCCTAATGCAGTGATGTTTCAACAACTACTTAACGAGAGCTAGAAGATAGAAGCTATGGAGAGGCAACCTGGAGAACACCTTGGAGTGGAAGACACCGTCTCTACAACCCAGAACCAACTTGTAGGCCTAATGCAGTGTTGTTTCAACAACTACTTAACGAGAGCTAGAAGATAGAAGCTATGGAGAGGCAACCTGGAGAACACATTGGAGCGGCAGACACCGTCTCTACAACCCAGACCCAACTTGTAGGCCTAATGCAGTGTTGTTTCAACAACTACTTAACGAGAGCTAGAAGATAGAAGCTATGGAGAGGCAACCTGGAGAACACCTTGGAGCGGCAGACACCGTCTCTACAACCCAGACCCAACTTGTAGGCCTAATGCAGTGTTGTTTCAACAACTACTTAACGAAAGCTAGAAGATCGAAGCTATGGAGAGGCAACCTGGAGAACAGCTTGGAGCGGCAGACACCGTCTCTACAACCCAGACCCAACTTGTAGGCCTAATGCAGTGATGTTTCAACAACTACTTAACGAGAGCTAGAAGATAGAAGCTATGGAGAGGCAACCTGGAGAACACCTTGGAGCGGAAGACACCGTCTCTACAACCCAGACCCAACTTGTAGGCCTAATGCAGTGTTGTTTCAACAACTTCTTAACGAGAGCTAGAAGATAGAAGCTATGGAGAGGCAACCTGGAGAACACCTTGGAGCGGAAGACACCGTCTCTACAACCCAGACCCAACTTGTAGGCCTAATGCAGTGTTGTTTCAACAACTACTTAACGAGAGCTAGAAAATCGAAGCTATGGAGAGGCAACCTGGAGAACATCTTGGAGCGGAAGACACCGTCTCTACAACCCAGACCCAACTTGTAGGCCTAATGCAGTGTTGTTTCAAAAACTACTTAACGAGATCTAGAAGATCGAAGCTATGGAGAGGCAACCTGGAGAACACCTTGGAGCGGCAGACACCGTTAGTAGGCCCTACCGAAGTAGTAGCCCCAATGAAGTTTTCAAATTCCTATAGGCTGAAAAACAGACTATTGACACTCAGCTTTTTTCAGAGGAGGACAGCTGTATTGAGTGGCGCAGACAGACACAGGTAGTAGGCCTTAAACAAAAAATTTGGCTCAATGCAGTTTAAAAAAGGTTACAGGGGTACACAGGGAGCATTGCTCTGGTCAGTGGAGGACAATTTCAATTATGGACCGCAGACAGACTTAGTACGCCTACAATTAAAAAAAGGATGCTCTATGCAATTTAAAATAGGTTCCAGGGGTACACGGACAGCATTGGTCTGGTCAGTGGAGGACTATTGGAAGGAGGGACCGCAGACAGGCTTAGTAGGCCTAACATAACAAAAGTTGGCTGTAGGCACTTTAAAATAGCTTCCAGGGGTACACGGGCAGCAGTGGTGTGGTCAGTGGAGGACTATTGGAAGGATGGACCGCAGACAGGCTTAGTAGGCCTAACATAACAAAAGTTGGCTGTAGGCACTTTAAAATAGCTTCCAGGGGTACACGGGCAGCAGTGGTGTGGTCAGTGGAGGACTATTGGAAGGATGGACCGCAGACAGGCTTAGTAGGCCTAACATAACAAAAGTTGGCTGTAGGCACTTTAAAATAGCTTCCAGGGGTACACGGGCAGCAGTGGTGTAGTCAGTGGAGGACTATTGGAAGGAGGGACCGCAGACAGGCTTAGTAGGCCTAACATAACAAAAGTTGGCTGTAGGCACTTTAAAATAGCTTCCAGGGGTACACGGGCAGCAGTGGTGTGGTCAGTGGAGGACTATTGGAAGGAGGGACCGCAGACAGGCTTAGTAGGCCTAACATAACAAAAGTTGGCTGTAAGCACTTTAACATAGCTTCCAGGGGTACACGGGCAGCAGTGGTGTAGTCAGTGGAGGACTATTGGAAGGAGGGACCGCAGACAGGCTTAGTAGGCCTAACATAACAAAAGTAGGCTGTAGGCACTTTAAAATAGCTTCCAGGGGTACACAGGCAGCAGTGGTTTGGTCAGTGGAGGACTATTGGAAGGAGGGACCGCAGACAGGCTTAGTAGGCCTAACATAACAAAAGTTGGCTGTAGGCACTTTAAAATAGCTTCCAGGGGTACACGGGCAGCAGTGGTGTGGTCAGTGGAGGACAATTGGAAGGAGGGACCGCAGACAGGCTTAGTAGACCTAACATAACAAAAGTAGGCTCTATGCACTTGGAATTATCTTGCAGGGGTACACAGGCAGCATTGGTGTTGTCAGCGGAGGCCTATTGTAATGAGTGTCTGACAGTTAGTACTCCCAAAAAATAAATAGATGTTAATGTCTCGCAATACAACAAAACCAAAAAACAAAAGGGTGGCATACTTAGGTACAGGGGTGGGCTCCTCTGCTGAGTTTCAGACCTAGTAATTTGGCGCAAAGTATTTACTGGTGTAAATATAGGACACTGCCCCTGACTATTTTAAGTAGCATCATACATGTCAACACACTGGTATTGTCAGTGCCAGGCATTGAAGGATGTCAGCGCATATACTAAACATTGGTGGAGCTGTGAGAGATAATTTTGCAAATCGTAGAGCACTGTTTGAGCTTGGGGGGGAAACTGTCTTGTGGCCGGCGGTACAGGCCCAGGGCCCCTCCAGTTACAACGGTGTGTCTGACGTTGGTTGCGTGCCACCACAGCCAGAGACACTTTATTGTACTATGAGGGACCCAGTGGCAGTGCCGTTGACCAAAAGCGTGCACACCCACCTCTTCAGACAAACGGCACTGTCACGGGTGCTTGTGCCAAGTGGCGAGACCATGGCCCCGTGGGGGATTTTGGCCATTTAGGGAGGTGTAAACATGTCGTATGCTGGACAAACAGCTGCTGCAAATTACGAGATTGGAAAACTCAGTCAGAGCAGTCTAGAAGCAAGACCTTTTCATTGGAAAGCTAGGTGTCAGCCGGGAAAGGTGGGGCAAAATAATTCGAAATCCAGTAGTGGTTCATTTTAATGAAGGTTAGATCATCAACATTTTGGGTAGCCAGACGAGTTCTTTTTTCGGTTAATATTGAACCAGCAGCACTGAATACTCTTTCTGATAGCACACTAGCTGCTGGGCAAGCAAGCTCCTGCAATGCATATTCTGCCAATTCTGGCCAGGTGTCTAATTTGGATGCCCAGTAATCAAATGGTAATGACGGTTGAGGGAGAACATCGATAAGGGATGAAAAATAGTTAGTAACCATACTGGACAAATGTTGTCTCCTGTCACTTTGAATTGATGCTGCAGTACCTGTCCTGTCTGCGGTCACAGCAAAATCACTCCACAACCTGGTCAGAAAACCCCTCTGTCCAACGCCACTTCTGATTTGTGCACCTCTAACACCTCTGGTCTGCTGCCCCCTGCAGCTCGTGTGAGATAAATCACCGGCGCTGTGTGCTGGGAATGCCTGAATCAAACAGTCAACAAGAGTTGATTGTTTGGTTGCTAATATTTGTTCCAAGTTCTCATGTGGCATAATATTTTGCAATTTGCCTTTATAGCGAGGATCAAGGAGGCAGGCCAACCAGTAATCGTCATCGGTCATCATTTTAATAATGCGTGTGTCCCTTTTGAGGATACATAAGGCATAATCCGCCATGTGGGCCAAAGTTCCAGTTTTCAAATCTGCGGTTGTGCTGGGTTGAGGGGCAGTTACAGGCAAATTTCCAGTGGCCCCGGAGAAGCTTCCTCATTAAAAAAATACTCATCCCCATCATCCTCCTCGTCCTCCTCCTCCTGTTCGCCTGCTACCTCGTCCTGTTCACTGCCCTGACCAGACAATGGCTGACTGTCATCAAGGCTTTCCTCTTCCTCTGCTGCAGACGCCTGCTCCTTTATGTGCGTCAAACTTTGCATCAGCAGACGCATTAGGGGGATGCTCATGCTTATTATGGCCTTGTCTGCACTTACCAGCCGTGTGCATTCCTCAAAACACTGAAGGACTTGACACATGTCTTGTACCTTCGACCACTGCACACCTGACAACTCCATGTCTGCCATCCTACTGCCTGCCCGTGTATGTGTATCCTCCCACAAATACATAACAGCCCGCCTCTGTTCGCACAGTCTCTGAAGCATGTGCAGTGTTGAGTTCCACCTTGTTGCAACGTCGATGAATGGGCGATGCTGGGGAAGGTTCAAAGACCGCTGATAGGTCTGCATACGGCTGGAGTGTACGGGCGAACGCCGGATATGCGAGCCAAGTCCGCGCACTTTGAGGAGCAGGTCGGATAACCCCGGATAACTTTTCAGGAAGCACTGAACCACCAGGTTTAAGGTGTGAGCCAGGCAAGGAATGTGTTTCAGTTGGGAAAGGGCGATGGCAGCCATGAAATTCCTTCCGTTATCACTCACTACCTTGCCTGCCTCAAGATCTACAGTGCCCAGCCACGACTGCGTTTCTTTCTGCAAGAACTCGGACAGAACTTCCGCGGTGTGTCTGTTGTCACCCAAACACTTCATAGCCAATACAGCCTGCTGACGCTTGCCAGTAGCTGCCCCATAATGGGACACCTGGTGTGCAACAGTGGCATCTGCGGATGGAGTGGTTGTGTGACTGTGGTCTGTGGACGAGCTCTCGCTTCTGCAGGAGGACGAGGAGGAGGAGGAGGGGGGCGAACGGCTACAGCCAACTGTTTCCTAGACCGTGGGCTAGGCAGAACTGTCCCAATATTGCTGTCCCCTGTGGACCATGCATCCACCACATTCACCCAGTGTGCCGTGATGGACACGTAACGTCCCTGGCCATGCCTACTGGTCCATGCATCTGTTGTCAGGTGCACCTTTGTAGTCACAGATTGCCTGAGTGCATGGACAATGCGCTCTTTAACATGCTGGTGGAGGGCTGGGATGGCTTTTCTCAAAAAGAAGTGTCGACTGGGTAGCTCGTAGCGTGGTTCAGCGTAGTCCATCAGGGCTTTGAAAGCTTCACTTTCAACTAACCGGTAGGGCATTATCTCTAACGAGATTAGTCTAGCTATGTGGGCGTTCAAACCCTGTGTACGCGGATGCGAGGATGAGTGCTTCCTTTTTCTAACGAGAGTCTCATGTAGGGTGAGCTGGACTGGAGAGCTGGAGATTGTGGAACTAGCAGGGGTGCCGGTGGACATGGCAGACTGAGAGACGGTTGGAGACGGTATTCTTGCCGATGCCCTAGAAACAGTGTTTCCTACTATGAAACTGGTGATTCCCTGACCCTGACTGCTTTGGCCTGGCAACGAAACCTGCACAGATACTGCAGGTGGTGCGGAAAATGGTGGCCTTACAGTGACGGAAGGGATGTAGCATTGCTGACTAGTGTCATTGGCCGAGGGTGCTACAACCTTAAGGGACGTTTGGTAGTTAGTCCAGGCTTGCAAATGCATGGTGGTTAAATGTCTATGCATGCAACTTGTATTTAGGCTTTTCAGATTCTGACCCCTGCTTAAGGTAGTTGAACATTTTTGACAGATGACTTTCCGCTGATCAATTGGATGTTGTTTAAAAAAAATGCCAGACTGCACTCTTTCTAGCATCGGATCCCTTTTCAGGCATTGCAGACTGAGCTTTAACCGGATGGCCACGCTGTCCTCCAACTGGTTTTGGCTTTGCCACGCGTTTTGGGCCAGATACGGGCCCGACAGATGGAACCTGTTGCGATGTTGATGCCTGCTGCGGCCCCTACTCCTCCGCTTCAGAACTACTGCTGCCTGCACCCTGTTCCCCCAATGGCTGCCAATCGGGGTCAACAACTGGGTCATCTATGACCTCCTCTTCTATCTCATGTGCAACTTCGTCTGTGTTACCGTGTAAGCCGGTGGTATAGCGTTTGTGACGGGGCACCATAGTCTCATCAGGGTCTGGTTCTGGATCAGTACACTGCGAGGGCAATGTGGTGGTCTGAGTCAAAGGAACAGCATAGTAATCTGGCTGTGCATCTGTGCACTCCATGTCCGATTCAACTTGTAATGGGCATGGCCTGTTAACTGTTTCACTTTCTAACCCAGGAACGGTATGTGTAAAGAGCTCCATGGAGTAACCCGTTGTGTCGCCTGACGCATCCTTCTCTGTTGTTGTTTTTGCTGAAAAGGACAATGGAGCGACTTGTCCCTGAGCGTGAGCATCCACTAACGACGCGCTGCTTTTACATTTACCAGTTTCAGAAGGGGAGGCAAAAGAGCTAGAGGCTGAGTAAGCAAGGAAAGCCAAAACTTGCTCTTGCTGCTCCGGCTTTAAAAGCGGTTTTCCTACTCCCAGAAAAGGGAGCGTTCGAGGCCTTGTGTAGCCAGACGACGAACCTGGCTCCACAGCTCGAGACTTAGGTGCTATATTGTTTTTCCCACGACCACCTGATGCCCCACCACCACTACCATCATTACCAGCTGGCAATGAACGGCCACGGCCACGACCTCTTCCACCAGACTTCTTCATTGTTTTAAAAACGTAACCAAAGTAACGGTATTTGTTACTGTAAAACAACTTACAAGGTGAACTCAAACTTCTGTAGGATTTAGATATCCCTTTATAGGTGGGTAAGACTGCAAGGAAAATCAGGCACAATGTTAGGTAACGTTCACACTAGCGTTATGCTAGTGTGCATCGGGTTAGCGTCGGGCGACGCAGCGGCGACGCACGCGTCATGCGCCCCTATATTTAACATGGGGGACGCATGCGTTTTTGTTTGTTGCGTTGTGCGACGCATGCGTCTTTTTTGCCGCAAGCGTCGGACCAAGAAAACGCAACAAGTTGCATTTTTCTTGCGTCCGATTTTCGGCAAAAAACGACGCATGCGTCGCAAAACGCAGCGTTTTTGCTTGAGTTTTGCCGCGTTTTTGCGTGCGTTGTGCGTTGCGTCGCCGACACAGCGGCGCACAACGCTAGTGTGAACGTAGCCTAACACACTCGGTTTACTGTGGCACAAAATGAGACAGAGGCGACACACACGACTGGCACTGAAGCACAAATGCCAATATTAATCTCCCACTATTTTTTTTTTTCAGGGAGAATTTAAAAACCAAAATAAAAAAAACAGACACTAGGCTTTCTGTGGCCCACAATTTGAGAGAGGTGGCACACACGCCTGGCACTGAAGCACAAATGCCAATATTAATCTCCCACGATTTTTTTTTTTTCAGGGAGAATTTAAAAACCAAAAAACAAAAAAACAGACACTAGGCTTTCTGTGGCCCACAATTTGAGAGAGATGGCACACACGACTGGCACTGAAGCACAAATGCCAATATTAATCTCCCACTATTTATTTTTTTCAGGGAGAATTTAAAAACCAAAATAAAAAAAAACAGACACTAGGCTTTCTGTGGCCCACAATTTGAGAGAGATGGCACACACGACTGGCACTCAAGCACAAATGCCAATATTAATCTCCCACTATTTATTTTTTTTGAAGGAGAATTTAAAAACCAAAATAAAAAAAACAGACACTAGGCTTTCTGTGGCCCACAATTTGAGAGAGATGGCACACACGACTGGCACTCAAGCACAAATGCCAATATTAATCTCCCACTATTTAATTTTTTTCAGGGAGAATTTAAAAACCAAAATAAAAAAACAGACACTAGGCTTTCTGTGGCCCACAATTTGAGAGAGATGGCACACACGACTGGCACTCAAGCACAAATGCCAATATTAATCTCCCACTATTTATTTTTTTCAGGGAGAATTTAAAAACCAAAATAAAAAAACAGACACTAGGCTTTCTGTGGCCCACAATTTGTGAGAGATGGCACACACGACTGGCACTCAAGCACAAATGCCAATATTAATCTCCCACTATTTATTTTTTTTTCAGGGAGAATTTAAAAACCAAAATAAAAAAAAACAGACACTAGGCTTTCTGTGGCCCACAATTTGAGAGAGATGGCACACACGACTGGCACTCAAGCACAAATGCCAATATTAATCTCCCACTATTTATTTTTTTTCAGGGAGAATTTAAAAACCAAAATAAAAAAAACAGACACTAGGCTTTCTGTGGCCCACAATTTGAGAGAGATGGCACACATGACTGGCACTCAAGCACAAATGCCAATATTAATCTCCCACTATGTTAGGGGTCGAGTTCCCGCTTCTGCACAGGGGGAATCTCGAGCCACCTCCGCTGCGGTCTCCCATTCTTGTCCAGCCGCAGTGGAGTCTGCTCAGCAAAGACGTCAGTCCCAGCGTCTTGCTCATTCTTACTCTGTTCTGAGAGTTACTGCTGCTTCTCCAGTCTCTGCCATGAAAGTCAGTGCTGGTCAGCAGCGAGCGGACTTCTCTGGGACTAAGTCCTTGTCTGCACGCACTGAGCATGCCCAGGGTAAGATCTCCCGTTGGAGATCGAGGGTCATGTGCTCAGGCTCTGCAGCACATTCCATTGGTCCTCTTGGCGGGTCTTGGAAGGGCAAAAGTGCTGTAGCCACTTCCTGTGCTGCAACTATATAAACTGCGCATGACCGCACGGCCATGCGCTAGTATTGTCTTACAATTGTTAATGTGTGTATGTTGTGAGTGCAAGTCGTCCTTGGATACCCCTACCCTATTGAATGTCTGTTCGCAGAAGGTGTATGGTTGCTATCTAGCGCCCGACTTATCCTACAGCACTAATCACACATTACAGCGTCCAGTTGCTGTGACCGCCAGTACGGCGCCGTGCACTTCCTCTGTGCTTTCCTTACCCAAGCCTGGGTGATTAGTGGCGTTTGTCAGTGCGGCACCGCATGCACTCTTGTGCCTTAATATTGTCATTCAGTTTCCTTACACACCCAGTTGCGGTGTTGTGCCAGCAAGGGTCTAATCGGACTTCAATCCTAGTTGGGGTTGAGTTCGCTGACTACTTGCTCGCGCTTTAGGTGCGGTACCACGGTCCTGTGACTTAACAGGATTGCTTCTTTCACGCTGGGTGAGGTTAACCCACGCGTGTATACTTTAGTGTACCGCCATATAGTCTGCAAATTGCTAGCAGCAGGTTTTCACCTGCACGGTGGACCCCGGACTGCGAACGCATCTATATCATCTGTCTTGGTGCGTTCCGCCAGTCCTAACAGAATACTAGCGCCAGGGTCTGGCTAGTAAAATGGCGGACGACCAGCGTTTACAGAGGTACATCCAGCAGCTGGAGGGAAGGTTGGCGGCTTTTGAGCGTACAACCTCAGCTGTGGATGTCACTGCTGTAGCTGTGCAGGCTGCAAGTGTAGCCGCAGCCAGTTTGTCCGCTGCCACCCCTGCTCCGACTTTATCCCGTCTCCCGCTTCCTGACAAGTTTGCTGGCGACAGTAAACATTGTCGCGGATTCGTGAGCCAGTGCTCTATACATCTTGAGCTCCTGGCGTCACGTTTTCCTACGGAGCGGGCGAGAGTGGGATTTATCCTATCTCTCTTGTCGGGCAGGGCGTTGGAGTGGGCAACGCCACTCTGGGAGCGAGATGATCGTGTGGTACAGAGTGCTCCTCTCTTCTTGGACACTCTGAAGCAGGTCTTTTTAGGGCCTCGGGTTACCCACGACACCGCACTCCAATTGTTGTCTATTACACAGGGTACGTCCGTGGTCAGCCAGTTTGCCATCCATTTCCGGACTCTAGCTTCAGAGTTAGAGTGGCCAGACAAAGTTCTTATTCCGGTGTTCTGGAGGGGACTGGCAGACCATGTGAAGGACGCCTTGGCCACTAGGGAGATACCCGCCACACTGGAGGAACTTATTTCTGTGTCTACCCGCATCGACCTCCGTTTTCACGAGCGGAGGTTGGAGCGGACCCAGTGTAGGCAGAGGTTTCGGCTGGCTCCAACTTTCGCCAGACCTCTGGATTCCCCTGTCTTGGCGTCAGATTCCCATGAGGCCATGGAGGTTTCTCGAGCGGGACCTAAATCTCTAGCCGCTCGAGTACCCGTGGTTTGTAATAACTGTCAACAACATGGACATTACGCCAATAAATGTTCGCGGCGGTCGGGAAATGATCGCGTCTAGTAACCATTGGGGGAGGTTCACTAGACACAGCAGCATTCTCCTCCAAACTGTCCTTTAAAGGGACAATCCTGTTAGGCTCCTCCACTCTAACAGTCGAGCTTTGTGTGGATTCAGGAGCAGAGGGAAACTTCATGTCCTCTGCTTTTGCTACACGTCATGCTATACCACTAGTCATGCTTGCCAAACCAATAACGGTTAGAGTTGTGAATGGGGCGACACTCCCACTGCAAATCACACACCAGACAGTTCCGTTCTCGCTGTCCATATCTCCTTCCCACCAGGAGATTATTTCCCTTCTTGTCCTTCCTGAGGGAATGGATGAGATTTTGCTGGGAATACCCTGGCTCCGTTTCCACTCCCCACATATTGAGTGGTCCTCAGGGAGAATATTGGGTTGGAGTAAGTCTTGTTTGGGCTTGTGTGTAAGTGAGTGTGTACAGGTCTCTATTACCGAGGTACCCGCAGATCTTTCATCACTTCCCAGGTATTATTGGTGTTATGCAGACGTGTTCTCTAAAAAGGCTGCTGAGATTCCACCGCCCCATCTCCCTTACGACTGTCCTATCGACCTCTTGCCTGGAGCCGAACCTCCTCGGGGAAGGGTATATCCCCTCTCTCTCCCTGAGACGGAGGCTATGTCTCAATACATTCAGGAGAATTTGGCAAGAGGGTTTATAAGGAAGTCAGTGTCTCCGGCAGGGGCGGGATTCTTCTTCGTGCAAAAGAAGAACGGGGAGTTACGTCCTTGCATCGATTACAGGGGTCTCAATGCTATCACTATTAAGAACAAATACCCGTTGCCCCTGATATCGGAGCTCTTTGACAGATTAAGGGGAGCTAAAATATTCACCAAATTAGATCTGCGGGGTGCCTACAATCTGATTCGCATCCGTGAGGGGGACGAGTGGAAAACTGCTTTCAATACCAGGGATGGGCACTATGAGTACCTGGTGATGCCTTTCAGGCTCTGTAATGTCCCAGCCGATTTTCAGGACTTTGTCAACGATATCTTCCGGGATATGCTTTCTACCTTGGTCGTAGTCTATCTGGATGATATTCTCATCTTCTCTCCAGATATTGACTCCCACCGGAGAGATGTTGGCAGAGTCTTCGAACTCTTACAGGCGAATTCCTTATATGCAAAGTTGGAGAAGTGTGTGTTTGAGCAGGAGTCCTTGCCTTTCCTGGGCTATATCATCTCGGCCCAGGGATTGGCTATGGATCCTGCCAAACTACAAGCAGTGATGGACTGGCAGGAACCCCATTCTCTTAAAGCGGTGCAGCACTTTATGGGGTTCATAAATTACTATCGCCAGTTCATTCCCCACTTCTCAACTTTGGTAGCTCCCTTGGTATCCCTCACCAAGAAGGGAGCGAATCCCAAATCGTGGTCCGAAGGGGTCTCCAAGGCCTTCACTTCCATAAAGTCCCATTTTGCTAGTGCTCCCATCTTACATCGTCCCAATGTGGGTAAGCCATTCCTTTTGGAAGTGGATGCCTCATCCGTTGGTGCTGGAGCAGTCCTCTATCAAAAGGATGCTCAGGGTCGGAAGCACCCATGCTTCTTTTTCTCAAAGACCTTCACACCAGCGGAGAGAAATTACTCAATCGGGGATAGGGAGTTGCTGGCAATGAAGTTGGCCTTTTCGGAGTGGAGACATCTCTTGGAGGGTGCTCGGTTCCCATTCCAAGTTTTCAAGGATCACAAGAATTTGGACTATTTACAAACAGCCCAGCGGCTGAATTCTCGTCAGGCCAGATGGTCCTTGTTTTTCTCCCGGTTCCACTTTACCCTACATTATCTCGCCGGGGAGAAGAACATTCGTGCTGACGCTCTCTCTCGCTCCTTCGTGTCAGCTGAGGAGGAGGAGGACGAGCCTCGGCTCATTGTCCCTTCGGAGAGTCTGAGAACTGTAGCTCCGGTTTCGCTAGAGTCTGTGCCCCCGGGCAAGACTTTTGTTCCCATCAATTTGCGTCCGGAGGTTCTCTCTTGGGCTCATTCGTCCAGAGTGGGTGGACACTTTGGGGCAAAAAGGACATCTGAGTTACTGGCGAGAATGTACTGGTGGCAACATATGGTTCGTGACGTCAGAGACTACATTCAGGCATGTGTCTCTTGTGCCAAGAATAAGTCTTCCCGACAACGGCCAGCTGGTTTGTTATACCCTCTGCCGGTGGCAGACAGGCCCTGGGAGATGGTCGGGATGGATTTTGTTGTGGGTCTGCCCAAGTCTCGTGGCTGTACCATTATTTGGGTAATCACCGACCATTTTTCTAAAATGGTGCATTTGGTGCCGCTTCCCCGGTTACCTTCTGCACGGGCCTTGGCAGCGTTGTTTGTCAAACACATCTTTCGTCTTCACGGTATGCCAGACAAAATTGTCAGTGACCGAGGTCCCCAGTTTGCGTCTTGGTTCTGGAGAGAGCTTTGTCGTCTTCTCAGTATCGAGTTGAATCTCTCTTCGGCTTATCATCCCGAGACGAATGGGTTGGTAGAGAGAGCCAACCAGACCTTGGTCACATATCTGCGACATTTTGTTTCTGCTAAGCAGGATGACTGGGCATCTTTGCTACCGTGGGCGGAGTTTGCTCTTAACAATGCTGTCACTGATTCCACTGGACAGACTCCATTCCTCCTTAACTATGGTCAGCATCCGCGGGTACCTGTGCACATGCCCGTGTCTTCCGCCGATTCCAGGGTGGCAGACTGGGCTGTGGAGGCACGGGACATTTGGGATCGCACTCAGGATGCCATTCGGGCTTCCAAGGAGAGAATGAGGTCCTCTGCCGACGCACATCGGCACCCCGCTCCAACCTTTGCTCCTGGCGACTTGGTGTGGCTCTCCGCCCGTAACATCAGGCTGCGAGTTGAGTCTACCAAGTTTGCACCTCGCTACTTAGGTCCTTTTAAAGTCCTCGAACAGGTTAATCCTGTGGTTTACCGTCTGGCCCTTCCTCCATGCCTAGGTATCACCGACACCTTTCATGTGTCCCTCCTTAAGCCCGTCTACATGTCCCGGTTTTCTGAGTCATCTACTGGGACGTCGGGTTCGTCTACGGACGATTACGAGGTGAACGCTATCTTGGGGTACAAGGTGGTTTGTGGCAAAAAATTTTATTTGGTGGACTGGAGGGGTTACGGTCCTGAGGATAGATCCTGGGAGCCTGTTGAGCACATTCGGGCTCCGCAGCTCATTGCTGCCTTCGAACGTAGCGAGGCCCAAGGAGGGGGGGGCCTAGGAGGGGGGGTAATGTTAGGGGTCGAGTTCCCGCTTCTGCACAGGAGGAATCTCGAGCCACCTCCGCTGCGGTCTGCCATTCTTGTCCAGCCGCAGTGGAGTCTGCTCAGCATGGACGTCGGTCCCAGCGTCTTGCTCATTCTTACTCTGTTCTGAGAGTTACTGCTGCTTCTCCAGTCTCTGCCATTAAAGTCAGTGCTGGTCAGCAGCGAGCGGACTTCTCTGGGACTAAGTCCTTGTCTGCACGTACTGAGCATGCCCAGGGTAAGATCTCCCGTTGGAGATCGAGGATCATGTGCTCAGGCTCTGCAGCACATTCCATTGGTCCTCTTGGCAGGTCTTGGAAGGGCAAAAGTGCTGTAGCCACTTCCGGTGCTGCAACTATATAAACTGCGCATGACCGCACGGCCATGCGCTAGTATTGTCTTACAATTGTTAATGTGTGTATGTTGTGAGTGCAAGTCGTCCTTGGATACCCCTACCCTATTGAATGTCTGTTCGCGGAAGGTGTATGGTTGCTATCTAGCGCCCGACTTATCCTACAGCACTAATCACACATTACAGCGTCCAGTTGCTGTGACCGCCAGTACGGCGCCATGCACTTCCTCTGTGCTTTCCTTACCCAAGCCTGGATGGTTAGTGGCGTTCGTCAGTGCGGCACCGCATGCACTCTTGTGCCTTAATATTGTCATTCAGTTTCCTTACACACCCAGTTGCGGTGTTGTGCCAGCAAGGGTCTAATTGGACTTCAATCCTAGTTGGGGTTGAGTTCGCTGACTACTTGCTCGCGCTTTAGGTGCGGTACCACGGTCCTGTGACTTAACAGGATTGCTTCTTTCACGCTGGGTGAGGTTAACCCACGTGTGTATATTTTAGTGTACCGCCATATAGTCTGCAAATTGCTAGCAGCAGGTTTTCACCTGCACGGTGGACCCCGGACTGCGAACGCATCTATATCACCTGTCTTGGTGCGTTCCGCCAGTCCTAACACACTATTTATTTTTTTTCAGGGAGAATTTAAAAACCAAAATTAAAAAAACAGACACTAGGCTTTTTGTGGCCCACAATTTGAGAGAGATGGCACACACGACGATTGCACTGAAGCACAAATCCAAAATATTAATCTCCCACTATTTATTTTTTTTCAGGGAGAATTTAAAAACCAAAAAAAAAAAAACAGACACTAGGCTTTCTGTGGCCCACAATTTGAGAGAGATGGCACACACGACTGGCACTGAAGCACAAATGCCAATATTAATCTCCCACTATTTTTTTTTTTTCAGGGAGAATTTAAAAACCAAAATAAAAAAAAAAACAGACACTAGGCTTTCTGTGGCCCACAATTTGAGAGAGATGGCACACACGACTGGCACTCAAGCACAAATGCCAATATTAATCTCCCACTATTTTTTTTTTTCAGGGAGAATTTGAAAACCAAAAAAAAAAAAACAGACACTAGGCTTTCTGTGGCCCAGAATTTGAGAGAGATGGCACACACGACTGGCACTGAAGCACAAATGCCAATATTAATCTCCCACTATTTATTTTTTTTCAGGGAGAATTTAAAAACAAAAAAACAAAAAAACAGACACTAGGCTTTCTGTGGCCCACAATTTGAGAGAGATGGCACACACGACTGGCACTGAAGCAAGAATGCCAATATTAATCTCCCACTATTTATTTATTTTCAGGGAGAATTTAACCCCTTTACCCCCAAGGGTGGTTTGCACATTATGGACCGGGCCAATTTTTACAATTCTGACCACTGTCCCTTTATGAGGTTATAACTCTGGAACGCTTCAACAGATCCCGGTCATTCTGACATTGTTTTCTCGTGACATATTGTACTTCATGATAGTGGTAAAATTTCTTTTATATTACCTGCGTTTATTTGTGAAAAAAACGGAAACATGGCGAAAATTTTGAAAATTTTGCAATTTTCCAACTTTGAATTTTTATGCAATTAAATCACAGAGTTATGTCACACAAAATACTTAATAAGTAACATTTCCCACATGTCTACTTTGCATCAGCACAATTTTGGAACCAAAATTTTTTTTTGTTAGGGAGTTATAAGGGTTAAAAGTTGACCAGCAATTTCTCATTTTTACAACACCATTTTATTTTAGGGACCACATCTCATTTGAAGTCATTTTGAGGGGTCTATATGATAGAAAATACCCAAGTGTGACACCATTCTAAAAGCTGCACCCCTCAAGGTTCTCAAAACCACATTCAAGAAGTTTATTAACCCTTCAGGTGTTTCACAGGAATTTTTGGAATATTTAAATAAAGATTAACATTTAACTTTTTTTCACAAAAAATTTACTTCAGCTCCAATTTGTTTTATTTTGCCAAGAGTTACAGGAGAAAATGGACCTCAAACCTTGTTGTAAAATTTGTTCTGAGTACGCCGATACCCCATAAGTGGAGGTAAAACACAGTTTGGGCGCATGGCAGAGCTCAGAAGGGAAGGAGCGCCATTTGACTTTATAATGCAAAATTGACTGGAATTGAGATGGGACGCCATGTTGCGTTTGGAGAGCCACTGATGTGCCTAAACATTGAAACCCCCCACAAGTGACACCATTTTGGAAAGTAGACCCCCTAAGGAACTTATCTAGAGGTGTGGTGAGCACTTTGACCCACCAAGTGCTTCACAGAAGTTTATAATGCAGAACCGTAAAAATAAAAAATATTTTTTTTTCACAAAAATGATCTTTTCACCCCCAATTTTTTATTTTTCCAATGGTAAGAGAAGAAATTGGAACCAAAAAGTTGTTGTACAATTTGTCCTGAGTACACTGATACCCCATATGTGGGGGTAAACCACTGTTTGGGCGCATGGGAGACCTCGGAAGGGAAGGAGCACCGTTTGACCTTTCAATGCAAAATTGATAGGAATTGAGATGGGACGCCATGTTGCGTTTGAAGAGCCACTGATGTGCCTAAACATTGAAACCCCCCACAAGTGACACCATTTTGGAAAGTAGACCCCCTAAGGAACTTATCTAGAGGTGTGGTGAGCACTTTGACCCACCAAGTGCTTCACAGAAGTTTATAATGCAGAACCGTAAAAATAAAAAATAATTTTTGTGAAAAAAAAATGATCTTTTCGCCCCCAATTTTTTATTTTTCCAATGATAAGAGAAGAAATTGGAACCAAAAAGTTGTTGCACAATTTGTCCTGAGTACGCTGATACCCCATATGTGGGGGTAAACCACTGTTTGGGCGCATGGGAGAGCTTGGAAGGGAAGGAGCGCCGTTTGACTTTTCAATGCAAAATTCACAGGAATTGAGATGAGACGCCATGTTGCGTTTGGAGAGCCACTGATGTGCCTAAATATTGAAACCCCCCACAAGTGACACCATTTTGGAAAGTAGACCCCCTAAGGAACTTATCTAGATGTGTGGTGAGCACTTTGACCCACCAAGAGGTTCACAGAAGCTTATAATGCAGAGCCATAAAAATAAAACAAAAATTTTTTCCCACAAATATTATTTTTTAGCCCCCAGTTTTGTATTTTCCCGAGGGTTACAGGAGAAATTGTTGTGCAATTTATCCTGAGTGCGCTGATACCCCATATGTGGGGGGGAACCACCGTTTGGGCGCATGGGAAGGCTCGGAAGGAGCGCCATTTGAAATACAGACTTAGATGGAATGGTCTGCAGGCGTCACATTGCGTTTGCAGAGCCCCTAATGTACCTAAACAGTAGAAACCCCCCACAAGTGACCCCATATTGGAAACTAGACCCCCCCACGAACTTATCTAGATGTGTTGTGAGAACTTTGAGCCCCCAAGTGTTTCACTACAGTTTATAACGCAGAGCCGTGAAAATGAAAAAATCTTTTTTTTCCCACAAAACTTATTTTTTAGCCCCCAGTTTTGTATTTTCCCAAGAGTAACAGGAGAAATTGCACCCCAAAAGTTGTTGTCCAATTTGTCCTGAGTATGCTGATACCCCATATGTTGGGGTAAACTCCTGTTTGGGCACACGGGAGAGCTCAGAAGGGAAGGAGCACTGTTTTACTTTTTCAACGCAGAATTGGCTGGAATTGAGATCGGACGCCATGTCGCGTTTGGAGAGCCCCTGATGTGTCTAAACAGTGGAAACCCCCCAATTATAACTGAAACCCTAATCCAAACACACCCCTAACCCTAATTCCAACGGTAACCCTAACCACACCTCTAACCCAGACACACCCCTAACCCTAATCCCAACCCTATTCCCAACCGCAAATGTAATCCAAACCCTAACCCTAACTTTAGCCCCAACCCTAACTGTAGCCCTAACCCTAACTGTAGCCTTAACCCTAACTGTAGCCTTAACCCTAACTGTAGCCTTTACCCTAACTGTAGCCTTAACCCTAGCATTAACCCTAGCCCTAACCATAATCCCTGGCAGTAATCTCAGCAATGTATGGCAGGCAGCAATAACAAGGAGTGGACTGTGTTGTGAGTTCTGTTTTTGGGCTCCCTCTGGTGGTTACTGATGGTACTGGGTGATTTGTGTTCTGCTGTCTCTGGTGTCCACCTGTTCTATTAGCATTTGGGAGTTTCCTATTTAACCGGGCTTTCTTGTCATTTCCCCGCCGGCTATCAAGGTTATCAGAGTGTTTTGTTACCTCTGCTTCTGGCTTCAGTAATCTTCAGGACAAGCTAAGTTTTTGATTTTCTTGTTCCACGTTTTGCTTTATTTTTTGTCTTGTCCAGCTTGCATATAATTGTTTCTTTGCTGCTGGTTGCTCTAGTGGGCTGTTATTGCTCCTCATGTTCCATGAGTTGGAACATGAGTTCAAGTAATTACAGGATGGTTTTTTGAAGGGTTTTTTGCTGACCGCGCAGTTTACTTTTGTATCCTCTGCTATCTAGTTTTAGCGGGCCTCATTTTGCTGAATCTGTTTTCATACTGTGTATGTGCCTTCCTCTCATTTCACCGTCATTATATGTGGGGGGCTGCTATTTCTGTGGGGAATTTCTCTGGAGGCAAGAGAGGTCTGTGTTTCTTCTAATAGGGGAAGTTAGATCTTAGGCTGGTGCGAGACGTCTAGGATCAACGTAGGCACGTTCCCCGGCTATTGTTATTTGTGTGTTCAGGTTTAGGGTCGCGGTCAGCTCAGGTTCCATCACCCTAGAGCTCGTTGGTGCTTGTCCTTTTGTGATTCCCTGCCATTGGAATCATGACAGTATAGCCGGCCCAAATGTTTGGGCTGAAGTAGGAGGAGAAGTAGTCTGAGGAAGTTTTTTTTTTTTTTTTTTCTCTCCTCTGAGGTTGTTGCCTAGCCTTAATTGCAGCCTGGCTGATTTTTTTTTTTTTTTCCTCCTCTTAATCCTTGAATGGCTCTGACCTTAGCTGTTTATCATGGACGTCCAGAGTTTAGCTTCCAGCTTGAATAATCTTGCTGCTAAGGTTCAAAATATACAAGATTTTGTTGTACATGCTCCTATGTCTGAACCTAGAATTCCTATTCCAGAGTTCTTTGCTGGAGATAGATCTAGTTTTCTGAATTTTAGGAACAATTGCAAGCTGTTCCTTTCTTTGAAATCTCGCTCTTCTGGAGACCCTGCTCAGCAGGTTAAGATTATTATATCTTTCCTGCGGGGTGACCCTCAAAATTGGGCATTTGCATTGGCACCAGGGGATCCTGCGTTGCTTAATGTGGATGCGTTTTTTCTGGCATTGGGTTTGCTCTATGAGGAACCTAACCAGGAGATTCAGGCTGAAAAAGCTTTATTAGCTCTCTCTCAGGGGCAAGATGAAGCAGAAATATATTGTCAAAAATTTCGGAAATGGTCAGTGCTTACTCAGTGGAATGAGTGCGCCCTGGCTGCAAAGTTCAGAGATGGCCTTTCTGAGGCCATTAAAGATGTTATGGTGGGGTTCCCTGCGCCTACGGGTCTGAATGAGTCTATGACTATGGCTATTCAGATTGATCGGCGTTTACGGGAGCGCAAACCTGTGCACCATTTGGCGGTGTCTTCTGAACAGGCACTTGAGACAATGCAATGTGATAGAGTTCAGTCTAGAAGTGAACGGCAAAACTATAGGCGGAAAAATGGGTTGTGCTTTTATTGTGGTGATTCAGCTCATGTTATATCAGCATGCTCTAAACGCACAAAAAAGGTTGATAAGTCTGTTGCCATTAGTACGTTACAGTCTAAGTTCATTCTGTCTGTGACTCTGATTTGCTCATTATCATCCATTTCCGTCGATGCCTATGTAGATTCAGGCGCTGCCCTGAGTCTTATGGATTGGTCATTTGCCAAGCGTTGTGGGTTTAGTCTTGAGCCTCTGGAAGTCCCTATTCCTTTGAAGGGAATTGACTCTACACCTTTGGCTATGAATAAACCTCAGTACTGGACACAAGTGACCATGCGTATGACTCCCGTTCATCAGGAGGTGATTCGCTTCCTGGTATTGTATAATTTACATGATGTTCTAGTACTTGGTCTGCCATGGTTACAAACTCATAATCCAGTCCTTGACTGGAAAACAATGTCTGTGTTAAGCTGGGGATGTCAGGGGGTTCATGATGATGCACCTCCGATTTCTATCGCTTCATCTACTCCTTCTGAGGTTCCTGTATTTTTGTCGGATTATCGGGATGTTTTTGAGGAGCCTAAGCTCAGTTCGCTTCCTCCTCACAGGAATTGCGATTGTGCTATAGATTTGATTCCTGGCAGTAAATTTCCTAAAGGTCGTTTGTTCAATCTGTCAGTGCCAGAGCATACTGCTATGCGGGATTATGTTAAGGAGTCCTTGGAAAAGGGACATATCCGTCCATCTTCGTCCCCTTTGGGAGCAGGTTTTTTTTTCGTGGCCAAAAAAGATGGGTCCTTGAGGCCTTGTATAGATTATCGTCTTTTGAATAAGATTACCGTAAAATATCAGTATCCTTTGCCTTTGTTGACTGATTTGTTTGCTCGCATTAAGGGGGCTAAATGGTTCACTAAGATTGATCTTCGGGGTGCGTATAATCTTATACGAATAAAGCAAGGTGATGAGTGGAAAACCGCATTTAAAACGCCTGAGGGCCATTTTGAGTATTTGGTAATGCCTTTCGGACTTTCTAATGCTCCTTCAGTCTTCCAGTCCTTTATGCACGATATTTTCCGTGAATATCTGGATAAATTTATGATTGTGTATTTGGATGATATTTTGTTTTTTTCTGATGACTGGGAGTCTCATGTTCAGCAGGTCAGGAAGGTGTTTCAGGTCCTGCGGGCTAATTCCTTGTTTGTAAAGGGCTCAAATTGTCTCTTTGGAGTCCAGAAGATTTCTTTCTTGGGGTATATTTTTTCCCCTTCTACTATTGAGATTGATCCCGTCAAGGTTCGGGCTATTTGTGACTGGACGCAGCCTGCATCTCTTAAGAGTCTGCAGAAGTTCTTGGGCTTTGCTAATTTCTATCGTCGTTTTATAACTAATTTTTCTAGTGTTGTTAAGCCTTTGACGGATTTGACTAAGAAGGGTGCTGATGTTGCTGATTGGTCTCCTGCGGCTGTGGAGACCTTTCAGGAACTTAAACGCCGGTTTTCTTCTGCTCCTGTGTTGCGTCAGCCTGATGTTTCGCTTCCTTTCCAGGTTGAGGTTGATGCTTCCGAGATTGGAGCGGGGGCGGTTTTGTCGCAGAGAGGCTCCGATTGCTCGGTGATGAAGCCATGTGCGTTCTTTTCTAGGAAGTTTTCGCCCGCTGAGCGGAATTATGATGTGGGTAATCGGGAACTTTTGGCCATGAAGTGGGCATTTGAGGAGTGGCGTCATTGGCTGGAGGGTGCTAGACATCGTGTGGTGGTCTTGACTGATCACAAAAATCTGATTTACCTTGAGTCTGCCAGGCGTCTGAATCCTAGACAGGCTCGTTGGTCACTGTTTTTCTCTCGTTTCAATTTTGTGGTTTCATACCTGCCAGGTTCAAAGAATGTGAAGGCGGATGCTCTTTCTAGGAGTTTTGTGCCTGACTCCCCTGGAAATTCTGAGCCCACTGGTATCCTTAGGGATGGGGTGATTTTGTCGGCCGTCTTCCCAGACTTGCGACGTGCTTTGCAGGAGTTTCAGGCGGGTAAACCTGATCGTTGTCCGCCTGAGAGACTGTTTGTTCCGGATAGTTGGACCAGTAGAGTCATCTCCGAGGTCATTTCTTCTGCGTTGGCAGGTCATCCTGGAATATTTGGTACAAGAGACTTGGTGGCCAGGTCTTTTTGGTGGCCTTCCTTGTCGAGGGATGTGCGTTCTTTTGTGCAGTCTTGTGAGGTTTGTGCTCGGGCTAAGCCTTGCTGTTCTCGAGCCAGTGGATTGTTGTCACCTTTGCCTATCCCGAAGAGGCCTTGGACACACATTTCCATGGACTTTATTTCGGATCTCCCTGTCTCTCAAAAAATGTCCGTCATCTGGGTTGTGTGTGACCGCTTTTCTAAAATGGTTCATCTTGTACCCTTGCCTAAGTTGCCTTCCTCCTCTGAGTTGGTCCCTCTGTTTTTCCAGAACGTGGTTCGTTTGCATGGGATTCCGGAGAACATCGTTTCTGACAGGGGATCCCAGTTTGTGTCTAGATTTTGGCGGACGTTCTGTGCTAAGATGGGCATTGATTTGTCCTTTCCGTCTGCATTCCATCCCCAGACGAATGGCCAGACGGAGCGAACTAATCAGACCTTGGAAACTTATTTGAGGTGTTTTGTTTCTGCTGATCAGGATGACTGGGTTACCTTTTTGCCGCTGGCCGAGTTTGCCCTTAATAATCGGGCTAGTTCTGCTACCTTGGTTTCTCCTTTCTTTTGTAATTCGGGGTTTCATCCTCGTTTTTCCTCTGGTCAGGTGGAGCCTTCTGATTGTCCTGGAGTGGACATGGTGGTGGATGGGTTGCATCGGATTTGGAGTCATGTGGTGGACAATTTGAAGTTGTCCCAGGAGAAGGCTCAGCAGTTTGCTAATCGCCGTCGCCGCGTGGGTCCTCGACTTCGTGTTGGGGACTTGGTGTGGTTGTCTTCTCGTTTTGTTCCTATGAAGGTCTCTTCTCCTAAGTTCAAGCCTCGGTTCATCGGTCCTTATAGGATCTTGGAAATTCTTAACCCTGTGTCGTTTCGTTTGGATCTCCCGGCATCGTTTGCTATTCATAATGTGTTCCATCGGTCGTTGTTGCGGAGGTATGAGGTACCTGTTGTTCCTTCGCTTGAGCCTCCTGCTCCGGTGCTGGTGGAGGGAGAATTGGAGTATGTTGTGGAGAAGATCTTGGATTCTCGTGTTTCCAGACGGAAACTCCAATATTTGGTCAAGTGGAAGTGTTATGGTCAGGAGGATAATTCTTGGGTGGTTGCCTCTGATGTGCATGCTGATGATTTGGTCCGCGCTTTTCATAGGGCTCATCCTGGTCGCCCTGGTGGTTCTCGTGAGGGTTCAGTGACCCCTCCTCAAGGGGGGGGTACTGTTGTGAGTTCTGTTTTTGGGCTCCTTCTGGTGGTTACTGATGGTACTGGGTGATTTGTGTTCTGCTGTCTCTGGTGTCCACCTGTTCTATTAGCATTTGGGAGTTTCCTATTTAACCAGGCTTTCTTGTCATTTCCCCGCCGGCTATCAAGGTTATCAGAGTGTTTTGTTACCTCTGCTTCTGGCTTCAGTAATCTTCAGGACAAGCTAAGTTTTTGATTTTCTTGTTCCACGTTTTGCTTTATTTTTTGTCTTGTCCAGCTTGCATATAATTGTTTCTTTGCTGCTGGTTGCTCTAGTGGGCTGTAATTGCTCCTCATGTTCCATGAGTTGGAACATGAGTTCAAGTAATTACAGGATGGTTTTTTGAAGGGTTTTTTGCTGACCGCGCAGTTTACTTTTGTATCCTCTGCTATCTAGTTTTAGCGGGCCTCATTTTGCTGAATCTGTTTTCATACTGTGTATGTGCCTTCCTCTCATTTCACCGTCATTATATGTGGGGGGCTGCTATTTCTGTGGGGAATTTCTCTGGAGGCAAGAGAGGTCTGTGTTTCTTCTAATAGGGGAAGTTAGATCTTAGGCTGGTGCGAGACGTCTAGGATCAACGTAGGCACGTTCCCCGGCTATTGTTATTTGTGTGTTCAGGTTTAGGGTCGCGGTCAGCTCAGGTTCCATCACCGTAGAGCTCGTTGGTGCTTGTCCTTTTGTGATTCCCTGCCATTGGAATCATGACAGGACTGCTGCACAAATTAAATAAAAAGTGTGGACAAACAAACAAGATAGCTGTGCAGAAAGGAAGGAACAACAGGATTTGTGCTTTGAAAAAAGCAGTTGGTTTGCACAGCGGTGTACAAACAGCAATGCAGCTATCAGGGAGCCTTCTTGGGCAGCCCAATGAGCTACAGCGCTGAGGAAAAAAAATGTAGCCTCCACTGTCCCTGCAAACAAAAGGTGGTGTTGGACAGTGGAAATCGCTACAGCACAAGCGGTTTGGGGGTTAATGGACCCTGCCTAACGCTATCCCTGCTTCTGACAAAGCGGCAGCAACCTCTCCCTATGCTCAGATCAGCAGCAGTAAGATGGCGGTCGGAGGGAACGCCCCTTTATAGCCCCTGTGACGCCGCAGACAGCAAGCCAATCACTGCAATGCCCTTCTTGTTATGATAAGGTAATTCAGTACCACAATGGACATAGAGGTCAGAGCACATACAGTGACCTGACAATAACCCAAAAACATAGAACGAGCTCTGAGACGTGGGAACTCTGCTGACCGCAATCCCTAATCCTCTCCAACCACACTAGAGGCAGCCGTGGATTGCGCCTAACGCTCCCTATGCAACTCGGCACAGCCTGAGAAACTAGCTAGCCTGAAGATAGAAAATAAGCCTACCTTGCCTCAGAGAAATACCCCAAAGGAAAAGGCAGCCCCCACATATAATGACTGTGAGTTAAGATGAAAAGACAAACGTAGAGATGAAATAGATTTAGCAAAGTGAGGCCCGACTTTCTGAACAGAGCGAGGATAGGAAAGGTAACTTTGCGGTCAACACAAAACCCTACTAAAAACCACGCAAAGGGGGTAAAAAGACCCTCCGTACCGAACTAACGGCACGGAGGTACACCCTCTGCGTCCCAGAGCTTCCAGCAAGCAAGAAAAAACAAATAGACAAGCTGGACAGAAAAAACAGCAAACAAAATAGCAAAGCGGAACTTAGCTATGCAGAGCAGCAGGCCACAGGAACAATCCAGGAGGAAACAAGTCCAATACTAGAACATTGACTGGAGGCCAGGATCAAGGCACTAGGTGGAGTTAAATAGAGCAGCACCTAACGACTTCACCACATCACCTGAGGAAGGAAACTCAGAAGCCGCAGTACCACTCTCCTCCACCAATGGAAGCTCACAGAGAGAATCAGCCGAAGTACCACTTGTCACCACAGGAGGGAGCTCTGCCACAGAATTCACAACACCTTCTCTAAGATGGTGGGGACTGAGACCTATGTCATCACACTACCCACACTCTGCGTCCACCTTCATTGGCTGAGAAATGGCGCTTTTTGCGTCATTGATATGCGACTTTGGCGCGAAAGTCGCGTACCGCATGGCCGACCCCACACAGGGATCGGGTCGGGTTTCATGAAACCCGACTGTGCCAAAAGTCGGCGACTTTTGAAAATAAAAGATCCGTTTCGCTCAACCCTAGTGAAGACATACCTGACCCAACATTTACTGTGTGTTAAGGACTGGCGGAACGCACCAAGTACAAGATGAAATGGAACTAGGTGCGTTTGCAGTCCGAGGTCCACTGTGCAGGTAGAAACCCTGCTGCTAGTAAAGACGGACTATATGGCGGTACTATAAGAATACACACATGGGTTAGCTTCACCCTGTGTGAAGGAAGCGACCCTGTTGCGTCACAGGACCGCGGTACCGCACATAGAGCGCAAGCAAGGAGTCACTAATCTCAAACCCGAGACTGAGGATTTGAGTTCAGAAGGCCCCATGCGCTCGACACCGCAACTGGGGTGTCAGAGGAACATAAATAATAATATAAAGGCACAAGAGTGCGTGCGGTGCCGCACTGACGGACGCCACTAACCACCCAGGCTTGGGTCAGGAAAGCGCAGAGCAAGCACATGGCGCCGTACTGGCGGACACAGCAACTGGTAGCTGTAATGTGTGTTACGTGCTGTTGGATAAGTCGGGCGCTAGATAGCAAACATACACCTTCCGCGAACAGTCATCCAATAGGGAGGGTTATTTAAAGAGCGACTTTCACTCACAACACACACACATATTTACAAGACAATACTAGCGCATGGCCGTGCGGTCATGCGCAGTTTATATAGTTGCAGCACAGGAAGCTGCTACCGAAGTTTTGCCCTTTCAGGACCTTCCTGGAGGACCAATGGAATGTGCTGCAGTACCTGAGCATGTAACCCTCGATCTCCAACGGGAGATCTTGCCCTGGGCATGCTCAGTGTGTGAAAATAAGGACTTAGTCCCAGAGAAGCCTGCTCACCGCAGATCAGTGCAGGGTACAACAGGAGAGCCAGAAAAGGCAGCAGTAACCCTCTGCACAGAATCAGTCCCAGCAAGACGCTGGGAGCGACGCCTCCGCTGAGCAGACCCCACTGCGGCTGATGCAGAATGGGAGACTGCAGCAGACATGGATCGAGATTCCTCCTGTGCAGCAGAGGAAACTCGACTCCTAACACTGTGCTTCCAGAAAACGTTGACACAGAACTCCCCTCACATTGTTATACTGATGAAGAAGACAGTCCAGATATTTTTCAGCCATGTGATGAAGATTGTGACAAACCAATTCTGTTTACTCAGTCTGCTTTGAATGATCTGGTTAGAAATCTTTATCTACCAAAAAGTCTGCTGAACTATTGGCTTCAAGACTACAAGAAAATTGAATGTTGAAACCCGGTACAAGTGTCTCATTTTATCGTAACAGGGAAGCAGAACTGCGTAAGTACTTCCATTCAGATGGCCAGCTTGTCTATTGTACTGATGTTGAAGGGCAACTTCTCTTCATGGGACTTCCAGCATATGATTCAAGGGATTGGAGGCTTTTTATTGATCGTTCCAAAAGAAGTTTAAAATGTGTTCTATTACACAATGGAAATAAGTATGGCTCTGTACCAATAGGTTATTCTGTAAAACTTTGAGAAGAATATAAAAACATCAAGATTGTTCTAGAGAGGTTACAATATAATGTTTATGGGTGGTTAATTTGTGTTGATTTGAAAATGGTTAACTTTCTTTTGGGTCTGCAAGGAGGGTACACAAAACACCCTTGTTTTCTGAGCTGTTTTCTGGTGATAAGAATGTCATCCATGATCCTCTAGTGGATAGGAAGAACATTGTCTTTCTTCCCTTACACATAAAACTTGGATTGATGAAGCAGTTCGTCAAAGCTCTCAATCACTGTGGAGAATGCTTTAACTATATATGTTCAAATTTTCCTGGTCTTAGTGAAGAGAAGAAAAAGGCTGGAATATTTGATGGACCTCAAAGAAGAACACTTATGAGTAGAGTTGAGCGACTTTTACTTTTTTAGGATCGAGTCGTGTTTCGCGAAACCCGACTTTATTCAGTCGCCATGACAGCACAACGAGAGAGGGGATCCGCCCTTCAGGGACAGGAAACCTACAGACATAAAAGGGCGGTACCTCTCTCCCGCATCAGTTGGTTTCCTGTCCCTGACAGCGGAACCTCTTCAGACAGGCCTGTGAAGAAGGTCGAAGATATGAAGAAGTCCCCACTCCTGGCAGGCCGATGCAGGTAGCGGGGGTCCCTTACCTTGGCCTGATCAGGGGGCAGGAAGCACCACACGGCAGGGGAACTGATTGTGTAGGTGGCAGCAGGAGGAAGCAGCCTCAGACATATTGGCTGGCTTCTATGGTGTCCGCAGCAAGGGTGTACCTGCTGAAGGAGTCTAGGCTTGGTGCGGTCTGCCGGGTCCTCGGGAGTCCGTCTGTGCCTTGCGGGGGTCGGTGTCGGTCCGGAGGGGTGTCTGCTGCCGTCCTGGTCCACGTGGCTGCCGCATCCGGAAGGGGCGTGTCCGGATGACGTGGCGAGCGGCGCGGCCGGATGACGTGGCCGGGCATTCGCAGTAGCGCCGTTTCCGGCCAATGGTGGCACCCAGCTGGAGGGACGGGACGGGCTTCTGGGGACGGTCCGACGGTCTTCCGTCAGGCAGTGGCGGCGCAGCACGGAGCGGTGGCGGTCCCCATCGGTTTCAATACGGTAATCGGCACCTGGAGTTCCCTGCTGACCCCCATCCGGGGGCGGTACCCTGGGGGCCTTATTTAATGCTGCACACGTGGGCTGCTGGTGTTCCTGTTTCATTCCATAATGGAGTCGCCAGAAGGAACTCAGAGCAGCCAGCAGCAGCAGCAGCTTCAGCAGTCAGAGGAGCCTCGAAGGAGCTCCCAGCGTCGGTCTAGTGGCAGTAGCCGCGCTGGTGGAGCTAAAGAGGCTCAGATATCAAGACCAAAGTCCTCAAGCCATAAGGAATTGCTGGCTACGAAGGACCCCCCATCTACGGTACCACTCATTACTGGTGGGGTAAGTGATCTTCGTGAAAGTTCACTTAGTGATTGTTTGTTCCCCTTATATTCCCTCTCTCCTTACTAGGGGAGGAAAAGTTTAACTAAGGCCAAACATAGGCAGTGTGCCGAATGCACAGAGCCGCTTCCGGATGGGCATTTAAAAAAGTTGTGCAAAACATGTAAACAACATTTGTTAGAGGAAGAGGCTCCTGATCTGACCTCTACAATAAGAGAGATGGTTAGACAAGAAGTCAGAAGTTCTGTAAAATCCAGGTCTCGGGTAACGGAAGTTAAAAGGTCATCCCCTTTATCTGATGTGATTTCGGACTCAGGTGAGCTGAGCTCTGGGTCCCTCCCGTCTTCCTCCTCCTCGGAGGATCTGGAGTCTAGTCGGGCCTGTTTGTCCCTGGATAGGGTTAACCATCTGGTTAAAGCTGTTAACAGTACAATGGGGATAGAGGACACCCAGTCGGAATGCTCCATTCAAGATGTTATGTTCAAGAGTATTGAGCGGAAATCCCGAAGAGCCTTTCCAGTGGTTGACAAGATTAAATCGCTAATTTCAAAAGAATGGAAGAAAGCCGAAAGGAAGGGGTAACTTCCACCTGCATTTAAAAGAATATATCCCTTTGAGGAGGAGGCTTCATCCTCATTGGATAAAGTTCCGAAGCTGGATGCGGCAGTCGCCAAAGCGTGCAAGAAAACATCTCTCCCCTTTGACGACTTGGGGAACCTAAAGGACCCATTAGATAGGAAAGCTGATATCTTCCTTAAAGTAGCCTGGGAGAATTTGGCTGGATCCTTGAGACAGACTATAGCAGCCACCTGTACAGCTCGGTCCTTGATGGTATGGTTAGGTCACCTCGAAGATCAGCTCAGGGATAAGGTCCCCAGAACTGAAATATTATCCTCTATGCCTATAATCCAGGATGCTGCAGCTTTCCTTTCGGACGCATCAGCAGACTCAGTCAGGTTGGCCGCCAGGTCCTCAGCGTTATCTAACGCAGCCCGGAGAGCGCTATGGATAAAATGTTGGCCAGGGGACTTACAGGCCAGAACAAAGTTATGTAGCATTCCCTGTGAAGGAGCTCACTTATTTGGACCGGTCCTAGATGAGTTATTGGAAAAAGCAGGGGATAATAAAAAACGCTTCCCTTTCCTAGGTAGGAAGACCCTTTTACAGACGGGACTATAATAGAGGATGGTCTAACCGCAGAAGGCCATATAGAGATTCTAACAGGGAATCTGCCAGATACGACAGCAACAGAAGGAGGGGTAAAGGATTTATGTTTAATCCTTCACGAGATTTTAAGAAACCACAATGACTGGCGGACCAGGTGGGGGGTAGGCTTTCGGCCTTCTACCCGGCCTGGGTACGGATCACGAGCAGTCCATGGATTCTAGGCATTGTGGAAAAGGGCCTAAGGTTCGATTTCCACCATATTCCTTGGGACAAGTTTATGCTGACACCTGTTTGTTCCTCCTCTACAGAGCAGTTGGCGCTGGAGTCAGAAGTTCGGGAACTTCAACAGAAGAAAGTTCTAATTAGAGTCCCTACTGGAGAGGAAGGTAGGGGGTTCTATTCCCCTCTATCCCTGATCAAAAAGCCTGATGGTTCATATCGCACCATTATTAATTTGAAAGGCCTGAACAATTTTTTGTTGGTTCCGTCTTTCAAGATGGAATCGGTTAAAACGGCAATAAAAGTACTCTTTAACCATTGTTTTATGGTTGTCTTAGACCTCAAAGATGCCTACTACCATGTTCCAATACATGTAGATCATCAAAGTTTTCTTAGGGTGGCGGTTTCACTGGCCGGCACGATAGAGCATTTTCAATATCAGGCACTTCCCTTCGGAGTCGCAGTTGCACCCCGGGTGTTCACAAAAATTATGGTGGAAGTTATGGCACACTTGCATGAACAAGACATATTAGTAATTCCATACCTGGATGATTTACTAATTGTGGGTCATTCAGAATCACATTGCAAGGACCAGCTAGAGAAAGTGATGAGAGCCCCTAAAATTGCAAGAGTTTCTGGGATTTATTATAGACTCTAGTCGGCAGGAGTGTCGCCTGCCGGACGCAAAAGTAGCTAAGGTTCAACGGCTAGTCAGCAGGGCAATCGGCAATCCCTTAGTGTCTGTTAGAAGTGTAATGTCTCTCTTGGGTTCCCTCACGTCTTGCATCCCGGCGGTTCTCTGGGCTCAGTTCCACACAAGGACACTACAATGGGACGTTTTACACAATTCCTGTCGTCTAGGGGCTCACCTCGATAGTAAATTTTCACTTTCTGCGGAAACTACACATTCCCTTGTTTGGTGGACTCACACTTCAAATCTACATAGGGGGGTCCCTTGGATAAATCATGTATCTGGAGTATTGACTACGGATGCTAGCCCTAAGGGATGGGGGGCTCACTTAGGGGAGGATTGGGTTCAGGGGCTATGGTCTCAGTCTGAGCATGACTCATCCTCCAATCTGAAAGAGCTATTGGCCGTAAAACACGCCTTAAATAAGTTCCTTATACCCCTACAGGGTCGACACGTCAGGCTGTTATCGGACAATCAGGTAACCGTGGCCTACATTAATCGTCAAGGAGGTACACGATCCAGTTCATTGATGAAGGTCGCAAATCATATTTTTCAGGTGGCCGAAGAACATCTTCTCTCTCTGACGGCTCTTCATATAAAAGGAAGTATCAATACCAAAGCCGACTAGTTAAGCCGCAACAAACTCAAACAGGGAGAGTGGTCACTAAATCCAGCGATCTTCAATCAGATCATTCAGATATGGGGTTGTCCAGAGATAGACCTTTTTGCCAGCCGTGGGAACAAAAAATTACACCAATTCTGCTCCCTAAATCCAAGAGACAACCCATACGCTGTGGATGCTCTTCTGATATCATGGCACTTCAGTCTCGCATATGCCTTTCCCCCTCTAAACCTAATTCCATTAGTTCTGAGGAAGATTTGGGAGGACAGGGCCCAGGTAATCTTGATAGCCCCATTCTGGCCCAAGAGGTCATGGTTTCCTTGGCTGAGGAAGATGTCTCTCTGCCAACCATGGATTCTTCCAGAATTGCCAGATCTGCTCTCCCAAGGCCCAATCCTCCATCCACGAGTAGCCAACTTACATCTAGTGGCGTGGAATTTGAGAGGTCTTTACTGAGGGGGAAGAGTTTCCCTCAGAATTTAATAAATACACTCCTTAAAAGTAGGAAACCCTCTACAACGAACATCTATGTTAGTGTGTGGAGAAAATTTCTATCATGTTCAGGGGCTCAAATTGACCAGAAACCCTGTATAAGCCAGATTCTTGAATTTTTACAAAAGGGTCTAGAGATGGGCTTGGCCTCAAGCACTCTCAGAGTTCAAGTGTCGGCTCTGGGGGCACTATACAATTTTAACTTGGCCAGCAATCACTGGATATCTAGATTTTTCAAAGCAGTCACTAGATCCAGACCAATCATTAAACAAAAGTTAGTTCCATGGGACCTAAATCTTGTACTCTCAGCCTTAACGCAAGCCCCATTCGAGCCTATTGATACCATCCCTGTAAAAATCCTTTCAATCAAAACAGCCCTCTTGGTTGCACTCACATCTGCAGACACTTTCCAGACATCCACCATACATGCAGTTCAGGGAGGATAGAGTAATCTTGAAACTTGATCCCCTCTATCTTCCAAAAGTTGCGTCAAAATTTCACAGGGTACAGGAGGTAGTCCTACCCTCATTTTACTCCAACCCTGCTAATGATAAAGAACGTAAATTTCATTCTTTAGACGTAAGAAGATGCCTCCTTAGATATATTTCAGTTTCAGATGCCTGGAAAAAAGATAACTCTCTGTTTGTAGCCTATCAAGGGGTGAGAAAGGGTCTTAGAGTATCTAAAAACACTCTAGCCAGATGGATCAGGGAGGCGATCTCTCTCGCTTATACAGCAGGTGGCAACGAAGTTCCAGATGGTATAAAGGCACACTCCTCGCGGGCTGTAGCATCTTCCTAGGCAGAGAGATCAGAAGTATCGATCGAAGACATATGTAAGGCGGCCACATGGTCTTCTCCTTCTACCTTTCTTAGACACTACAGATTAGATCTGGGTAGTTCCTCAGACCTTACGTTTGGGAGAAGGGTGCTGGAGGCTATTATCCCCCCCTAATCTTCCTTACTTTTCTGAAAGTCTCTCGTTGTGCTGTCATGGCGACTGAATAAATACTTACGCTACTCACCTGGTAGCAGTGTTTTTTCAGGAGCCCATGACAGCACCCTTATATTCCCTACCCTATTCTTTTCTTGGATGATTCAACACCTTTTCGGGTTTTTTTCCTTTAAATTTCCATGTTCACTTACATAATAAAATGTACTTAATTGTATGCTGCATCTGTGTTACTAACCAAGGTGGTCCTCTCATGCTCTGGAATCAACTGATGCGGGAGAGAGGTACCGCCCTTTTATGTCTGTAGGTTTCCTGTCCCTGAAGGGCGGATCCCCTCTCTCGTTGTGCTGCCATGGGCTCCTGAAAAAACACTGCTACAAGGTGAGTAGCGTAAATATTTTTCAAAAGTCGAGTCAGGTGAAAGCGGCCGATTATTTCGAAAAGTCGGGGGCCGACCGAAACACGAAACCCAATGAAAGAAGTCAATGGGGAATCAAAGTCGGCAGTGAGTAGAGGACAGGAAAACGCTTACAGTGCCCATTTATTGCCAAAAACATCAATTCGTATTACTGAAGCTTGTCAATCTTAATTTACATTATAATAATAGTTAGGCATTGAAAACGGGGTCATTTGCCTAAGTTGTGGGGGGTTGGGGCTGGCTCAAGATTTTCGAGGGCCCAGGAAACGCGGAATATGTCACGGCGGTGGAGCAGGGAGAGGTACGTATTTCAACTTTGCAAGTGCTGTGATCCTGAGCAAGCAGGGGGGCCCACTAGTTGGCTCTGGCACAGGGCCCCTCATAGTACAGTGGTGTGTTTGATGGCGGGCGGCACCTCCCACTGCCAGAGACACTTTTGCGTACTATGAGGGGCCCTGTGCCAGTGCCAACGAGTGTGCCCCCCACCTGATGAAGGAACCTGCACTTTTATCTGCACCTTCCTCTTTGTCCCCGTGTAAGGTGGTATAGTATGCGGGAAGGGGAACCTGACTTTCAGCAGGGTCAGATTCTGGCTGTGTAGAGTGCAAGGGGAATGTAGTGGTCTGGGTCAATGTATCAGCAGACTCATCTAGCAGCGGCTGGTCAATAGGCAGGATGAGGAAAAAAGACAGATATAGGCCCAAAAAAGAAAGTAGGCTAAATACAGTTCAAAATTGGTAACAGGACTAAACGGGCGGCATTGCTTTGTTCAGAGGAGGACAACTGTATTGAGTGGCGCAGACAGATTTAGTAGGCCCAAAATAAAAAAGTAAGATAAATGCAGTTCAAAATTGGTAACAGGAGTACACAGGCGGCATAGCTTTGTTCAGCGGAGGACAACTGCATTGAGTGCCGCAGGCAGCCTTAGTAGGCCCAAAATAAAAAAGTAGGCTAAATGTAGTTCAAAATTGGTAACAGGAGTACACAGGCGGCATAGCTTTGTTCAGCGGAGGAGGACAACTGTAAGGAGAGGCTGACACAGTTACTAGGCCCAAATAAGTAAGTAGGCTAAATGCAGTTCAAAATTGGTAACAGGAGTACACAGGAGGCATTGCTTTGATTAGTGGAGGACAACTGTATTGAGTGGCGTAGACAAACTTAGTAGGCCCAAAATAAAAAAGTAGGCTAAATGCAGTTCAAAATTGGTAACAAGAGTACACAGGCAGCATAGCTTTGTTCAGCGGAGGAGGACAACTGTTATGAGAGGCTCACACAGACTTAGTAGGCCTAAAATAAAAAAGTTGGCTAAATGCAGTTCAAAATTGGTAGCAGGAGTAAACAGGCGGCATAGCTTTGTTCAGTGGAGGAGGACAACTCTTATGAGAGGCTCACACAGACTTAGTAGGCCTAAAATAAAAAAAATGGCTAAATGCAGTTCAAAATTGGTAACAGGAATACACAGGTGGCATAGCTTTGTTCGGCGGAGGAGGACAATTGTTATGAGAGGCTCACACAGACTTACAGTTAGGGCCAGAAATATTTGGACAGTGACACAATTTTCGCAAGTTGGGCACTGCATGTCACCACATTGGATTTGAAATGAAACCTCTACAACAGAATTCAAGTGCAGATTGTAACGTTTAATTTGAAGGGTTGAACAAAAATATCTGATAGAAAATGTAGGAATTGTACACATTTCTTTACAAACACTCCACATTTTAGGAGGTCAAAAGTAATTGGACAAATAAACATAACCCAAACAAAATATTTTTATTTTCAATATTTTGTTGCAAATCCTTTGGAGGCAATCACTGCCTTAAGTCTGGAACCCATGGACATCACCAAACGCTGGGTTTCCTCCTTCTTAATGCTTTGCCAGGCCTTTACAGCCACAGCCTTCAGGTCTTGCTTGTTTGTGGGTCTTTCCGTCTTAAGTCTGGATTTGAGCAAGTGAAATGCATGCTCAATTGGGTTTAGATCTGGAGATTGACTTGGCCATTGCAGAATGTTCCACTTTTTGGCACTCATGAACTCCTGGGTAGCTTTGGCTGTATGCTTGGGGTCATTGTCCATCTGTACTATGAAGCGCCGTCCAATCAACTTTGCAGCATTTGGCTGAATCTGGGCTGAAAGTATATCCCGGTACACTTCAGAATTCATCCGGCTACTCTTGTCTGCTCTTATGTCATCAATAAACACAAGTGACCCAGTGCCATTGAAAGCCATGCATGCCCATGCCATCACGTTGCCTCCACCATGTTTTACAGAGGATGTGGTGTGCCTTGGATCATGTGCCATTCCCTTTCTTCTCCAAACTTTTTACTTCCCATCATTCTGGTACAGGTTGATCTTTGTCTCATCTGTCCATAGAATACTTTTCCAGAACTGAGCTGGCTTCTTGAGGTGTTTTTCTGGAAATTAAACTCTGGCCTGTCTATTTTTGGTATTGATGAATGGTTTGCATCTAGATGTGAACCCTTTGTATTTACTGTCATGGAGTTTTCTCTTTACTGTTGACTTAGAGACAGATACACCTACTTCACTGAGAGTGTTCTGGACTTCAGTTGATGTTGTAAACGGGTTCTTCTTCACCAAATTAAGTATGCGGCGATCATCCACCACTGTTGTCATCCGTGGACGCCCAGGCCTTTTTGAGTTCCCAAGCTCACAGGCAATTCCTTTTTTCTCAGAATGTACCCAACTGTTGATTTTGCTACTCCAAGCATGTCTGCTATCTCTCTGATGGATTTTTTCTTTTTTTTCAGCCTCAGGATGTTCTGCTTCACCTCAATTGAGAGTTCCTTTGACCGCATGTTGTCTGCTCACAGCAACAGCTTCCAAATGCAAAACCACACACCTGGAATCCACCCCTGACCTTTTAACTACTTCATTGATTACAGGTTAACGAGGGAGACGCCTTCAGAGTTAATTGCAGCCCTTAGAGTCCATTGTCCAATTACTTTTGGTCCCTTGAAAAAGAGAACGCTATGCATTACAGAGCTATAATTCCTAAACCCTTTCTCCGATTTGGATGTGGAAACTATCATATTGCAGCTGGGAGTGTGCACTTTCAGCCCATATTACATATATAATTTTATTTCTGAACATGTTTTTGTAAACAGCTAAAATAACAAAACTTGTGTCACTGTCCAAATATTTCTGGCCCTAACTGTAGTAGGCCTAAAAAAAAAAAGTTGGCTAAATGCAGTTCAAAATTGGTAGCAGGAGTAAACAGGCAGCATAGCTTTGTTCAGTGGAGGAGGACAACTGTTATGAGAGGCTCACACAGACTTAGTTGGCCTAAAATAAAAAAGTTGGCTAAATGCAGTTCAAAAATGGTAACAGGAGTACACAGGCGGCATTGCTTTTTTCAGTGGATGACAACTGTAATAAGTGGCTGACACAGTTAGTAGGCCAAAATAATAAAGTGGGTTAAATGTCAGCCCAAAAAATGTTCAAAAATAAATTGGTGGCATGGCTACGTACAAGGGTTGGATGCTCTGCTGAGTAGTAGACAGTGGCAGATGTTGCAAAGTATTAACTGGTCTAAATGGAGGCCAGGGCTTATGTATATTTTTACTATCATCTATCATTTCAACAAATTTGTATTGGCAGTGCCATTGAAGGATTTAACAGCACAGACAATACAGTGGTGGAGCAGGGAGAGGTAAGTTTTGCAAGTGGTAGAGCCCTGTTCGAGCTGGGGGGGACACTGTCTCGTGGGCGGCGCTACTAGCACAAGGCCCCTCATATTACGACGCTGTGTCTGACGTTGGTTGTGCACCACCACCATCAGAGACACTTCATTGTACTATGAGGGACCCTGTGCCAGTGCTGTCGCCCAAGAGTGGGCACACCCACAAGTCCAGGCAAATGGCACTCGCACGGGTGCTTGCGCCAAGTGGTGACCACGGCCCTGTGGGGAAAGTCAGCCCATTTAGGGAGGTCTAAAAATGGCCTATGGTGCACATTCTGCAGCTGCAAATTGAGGAATTTGAACAGTCAGTAAGAGGAGGCCAAAAGCAAGACATTTTGAAGGCAAGCTACGTGTCAGCAGGGGAAGGTAGGGCAAAATAATTTGAAATCCATGATTGGTTCATTTTAATGAAGGTTAGATCATCAAAATTTCGGGCAGCCAGACGTGCCCTTTTTTCGGTCAGTATTGAACCAGCAGCACTGAAGACTCTTTTCTGATAGCTCACTAGCAGCTGGGCAAGCGAGCTCCTGTAATGCATATTTTGCCAATTCAGGCCAGGTGTCTATTTTAGATGCCCAGTAATCAAAGGGGAATCACCAGTGAGGGAGAACATCGATAAGGGAGGAAAAATAGTTGGTAACCATACTGGACAAATGCTGTCTCCTGTCACATTGAATTGATGCAGCAGTACCTGTCGTGTCTGTGGTCATTGCGAAATCACTCCACAACCTGGTCATAAAACCCCTCTGTCCAACGCCACTTTGGATTTGAGCACCTCTAACACCTCTGCCATGTTGCCCCCTACAGCTCGTGTGAGAACCATCACCGCCTCTGTGTGCTAGGAATTCCTGAACCAAACGACCTACAAGAGTTGCTTGTTTGGTAGCCAATATTTGCTCAAGGTTCTCATGTGGCATGATATTTTGTAATTTTCCTTTATATCGTGGATCCAGGAGGCAGGCCAACCAGTAATCGTCATCGGTCATCATTTTGATAATGCGGGGGTCCCTTTTTAGGATACGCAAGGCATACTCTGCCACGTGGGCCTATGTTCCAGGTGTCAATTCACTGCTTGTGCTGGGTTGAGGAGCACTTTCTTGCAAATCAACATAACTTGTGGCCCGCAAAAACCCTGTACCTGACCTTGGAATGCCACCAGTTTCTATTGCCCCCTGAGAAACATCCTTCTCCCATAAATATTCATCCCCATCAATCTCCTCCTCCTCCTCTTCATCCGCCACCTCATCCAGGAGAGTTCCCTGACCAGACAATGGCGGACTGTCATCAAGGCTTCCCTCCTCCTTGGCTGCAGACGCCTGCTCCTTGATGCGCGTCAAACTTTGCATCAGCAGACGCATTAGTGGGATGCTCATGCTTGTGATGGCATCGTCTGCACTTATCAGCCGTGTGCATTCCTCAAAACACTGAAGGACTTGACAGAGGTTTTGGAGCTTCAACCACTGCACACCAGACAACTCCATGTCTGCCATCCAACTGCCTGCCCCTGTATGTGTATCCTCCCACAAATAAATGACAGCACGCCTCTGTTCGCACAGCCTCTGAAGCATGTGCAGTGTGGAGTTTGACCTTGTTGCAACGTCGATTATTAGGCGGTGCTGGGGAAGATTCAGCAATCGCTGATGGTTTTGCATACGGCTGGAGTGTACGGGCGACCGGCAGATGTGCGAGCAAAGTCTTCGCACATTCAGGAGCAAGGCTGGTAACTCTGGTAATTTTTGAGGAAGCACTGCACCACCAGGTTCAAGGTGTGAGCCAGGCAAGGAATGTGTTTCAGTTCTGAAAGGGCAATGGCAGCCATAAAATTCCTTCCGTTATCACTGACTACCTTGCCTGCCTCAAGATGTACACTGCCCAGCCATGACTGAGTTTATTGCTGCAAGTTCTCGGCCAGTACTTCCGCAGTGTGTCTGTTGTCGCCCAAACACTTCAGTTGTAGCACAGCCTGCTGACGCTTACCACTAGCTGTTTCATAATGGGACACCTCGTGTGCAACACTGGTAGCTGCAGATGGAGTGGTCATGTGACTGCGCTCTGTGGACGAGCTTTCACTTCGGAAGGAGGAGGAGGTGGAGGAGGGGTGGCGAACGCCTACAGCAAACTGTTTCCTAGACCGTGGGCTAGGCAGAACTGTCCCACTATGGCTGTCCCCTGTGGACCCTGCATTCACCACATTAACCCAGTGTGCCATAATGGACACGTAACATCCCTGGCCATGCCTACTGGTCCATGCATCTGTTGTGAGGTGCACCTTTCTACTGACTGATTGCCTTAGTGCATGGACAATGCGGTCTTTGACATGCTGGTGGAGGGCTGGGATGGCTTTTCTCGCAAAGAAGTGTCGACTGGGTAGGTCATAGCGTGGTACTTCGTAGGCCATCAGGGCTTTGAAAGCTTCGCTTTCACCAAACCGGTAGGGCATCATCTCTAACGAGATTAGTCTAGCAGGATGAGTACTTTCTTCTCCTAATGAGAGTCTCTTGTAGGGTGAGCTGGACTGGAGAGCTGCATATGGTTGAGATTGAGATAGGGTTGGTGATGGTGTTCTTGATGTTGGCCTACCTACATTGTTTCCTACCAAGAACCTTGTGACTCCCTGACTGCTTTGGCCTTGCAACGATACCTCCACATTTGCTGCTGGTGGTGTCCTAACCGGTGGGCTTACAGTGAAGGAAGCAATGTAACATTGCTGACTACCTTCATTCTGAGCAGGTGCACCAACGGTACGGGATGTTTGGTAGTTAGTCCAGGCTTGTAAGTGCATGCTGGTTAAATGTCTAAACATGCACATTGTATTTAAATTTTGGAGATTCTTGCCTCTGCTAAAGGTCTTTGAGCATTTCTTACAGAAAACTTTGCACTGATCATTCGGATCTTGGTTAAAAAATGCCCACACTGCACTCTTCCTATTATGGATTACCTTTTCAGGCATTGCACGCTGTGCTACTTTCACTGGATGGCCACGATGTCCTAAAACTGTTTTTGGTTTTGACAAACATTTTTGGCCAGATACAGGCCTGCCAGATTAAAACTGCTGCGATGTAGATGGCTGCTGCGGATCACCCTCCTCCGCTTCTGAGCTACTGGCAGCGGCACCCTCTTCCCCAATGGCTGCCAATCTGGGTCAACCACTGGGTCAACAATCACCTCCTCTTCAATGTCATGTGCACCTTCCTCTGTGTCACCATGTAAGGTGCTATAGCGTTCGTGACGGGGCACCATAGTCTCATCTGGGTCAGATTCTGGCTCAGGACACTGCGAGGGCAATGTAGTGATCTGAGTCAATGGAACAGCATAATAATCTAGCTGTGGCTGTGCATCTGTGCACTCCATGTCCGATTCATCTTGTTATGGGTTTTCAACAATTTCCCTCTCTAACCCAGGCACTGTATGTGTAAAGAGCTCCATGGAGTAAACTGTAGTTTCGCCTGGCGCATCCTTCACTTTTGGTTTGGGTGAAGGACACAAGGAAGCGACTTGTTCCTGACCGGGAGCATGCACTGACGACTCGCTGCTTTTAGATTTTGAACTTTCTGAAGAAGAGGCGGAAGCGCTAGAGGCTGAGTCAGCAAGGAAAGCCAAATCTTTTTCCTGCTGCTCTGGCTTTAAAACCTGTTTTCCTACTCCCAGATAAGGGAGCCTTCGAGGTCTTGTGTAGCCAGATGATGACGCCGGCTCAACACCTCGAGCCTTTGGTGCTATTTTGCTTTTCCCACTACCACCAGATGCTCCACCACCACCACCAGTACCAGCTGGCAACAACCGCCCACGGCCACTTCCACCAGACTTCCTCATTTTTGGAAAAATCTAACCAAAATAACAACTGTTATATGGTACTGTGAAACAAGGTAGAAGGTGTATATAATCTTGTTGAGAATTTAAATCTCCCTTTTTTTGGGGGGAGGAGACTGCAACAAAACTCAGGCATAGTGTATTACACTACACAATGTAAGTGGCAGAACGCGGCTGGAAGATGTACGACAAATAGTGTTGAGCATTCCGATACCGCAAGTATCGGGTATCGGCCGATATTTGCGGTATCGGAATTCCGATACCGAGTTCCGATATTTTTGCGATATCGGGAATCGGTATCGGGATCCATATTCATGTGTAAAATAAAATAAAATAAAATAAAAATAAAGAATAAAAATAAAAAATATGAATATACTCACCCTCGGACGCGCCCTGGTTGAAACCGGCAGTCTCCCCTCCTAAGAATGGGCGAGTGAAGGACCTGCGATGACGTCGCGGCTTGTAATTGGTCGCATGAGCGGTCACATGAGCGGTCACGCGACCAATCACAAGCCGCGACGTCATCGAAGGTCCTTCATCCTGCATTCTTAGGAACAGAGGCTGCCGGTTACACTGCTTATAGCCAGGGGCCGTCGGAGGGTTGAGTATATCGATATTTTTTTATTTTTATTCTTTATTTTTTACATGAATATGGATTCCAGGGCCTGAAGGAGAGTTTCCTCTCCTTCAGACCCTGGGAACCGTTACAGGATACCTTTCGATATTTGCATCCCATTGACTTGTATAAGTATCGGATATCGGTATCGGCGATATCCGATATTTTTCGGATATCGGCCGATACAATCCGATACCGATACTTTCAAATATCGGAAGGTATCGCTCAACACTAGCGACAAACCAACAGAACTGTGAAGTAGATCCACTTAGCGCCAAATTAAATCTCCCTTTTTTGGGGGGAGACTGCAACAAAACTCAGGCCCAGTGTATTACACTACACAATGTAAGTGGCAGAACGTGGCTGGAAGATATATAAAAAAATACAAGGGCTGTAGTACAATTTCAATCTCCCTACAATGATCTCAGGACAAGTATGGAAGCAATAAAAAGGACTGCTACACACAAAAGTGTGGACAAATAAACAAGAGAACTGTGCAGAAAGGAGCAACAGGATTTTTGCTTTTAAAAAAACAGTTGGTTTGCACAGCGGCGTCCAAACAGCAATGCAGCTATCAGGGAGCCTTATAGGGCAGCCTAATAAGCTACAGAGCTGATGCACAAAAATATAAACTCCACTGTCCCTGCAAAGAAAAGGTGGTGTTGGACAGTGGAAAACGCTACAGCACAAGCAGTTTCAGGGTTAATCTTCCCTCCCTAACTATACGCCTTCTGATGCAGCTGCAGCAACCTCTCCCTATGCTAAGATCGGCAGAAGTAAGATGGCTGTCGGCGTGCACGCCCCTTTATAGCCCCTGTTATGCCGCAGAAAGCAAGCCAATCACTGTAATGCCCTTCTCAAATATGGCGGGGACCGAGACCTATGTCACTACGCTGCCCCCACTCTGCGTCCTCCTTCATTGGATGAGAAATGGCTCTGAAAACGTCATATGAAATGCGACTTTGGCACGCTGATCGCCGACCTCATGGCCGATCCCACACTAGGATCGGGTCGGGTTTCACGAAACCCGACTTTGCCGAAAGTCAGCGATTTTTTAATTTGTCCTATCCGTTTCGCTCAACCCTACTTATGAGAGATCCAAATTTTACCACATCAATGAATGAGACAGAAGAAAGAGCTTGGAATGCATTTTGTAATGTGGTGCAGAATTTTCTAGGGAATAAGAAAGCAGACAACTATGAAGAGATTGTGGAAGAGCTACTAATGAGTCTGCGAAATCTTGGATGTAGAATGAGTATCAAGATTCACTATTTACACAGCCATTTGGACTTTTTTCCAGAGAACTTTGGGGATGTGAGCGAGGAACAAGGGGAGCATTTTCATCAGGACATTAAAACAATGGAAGAACGGTATCAAGGCCGGTGGGACTCATATGATGGCTAGCTTTTGCTGGAGCTTGATGAGAGACAACCCAGAAGCTGTACATCACAGATCAGCCAAGAAAAGAAAGTTCACATAACTGCCATTTGCCATTCATCTGTGTGCCATATACTGTATATGTGTTTTTATATTTTGTAGTTTAATTCTGTAAGTATATTTGATTTGCTGTACATAGACTTTGCAATTTTTGTTATTCCTTGATTAAAAATATACAAAATGTAGTACCGAAAATCATGTGTTTTTATCATAAAACATTAGATAGGAGTAATTTTCATCAAAAATTGAAAATATCTCGAAATCGTGATGTGATAGCCAAAAACGGAGTTCATATTCGTAATCAGCAGCCAAAATTGACTTAAAATATGTTTTAAAACCTTTTGCCAGAAAAATTGAGATGACCACCAGTGTAATCTAAGAAATTGACTTAAAGGGACACTGTCACCTGAATTTGGAAGGAACAATCTTCAGCCATGGAGGCGGGGTTTTTGTGTTTTTGATTCACCCTTTCCTTACCCGCTGGCTGCATGCTGGCTGCAATATTGGATTGAAGTTCATTCTCTGTCCTCCATAGTATACGCCTGCGCAAGGCAAGATTGCCTTGTGCAGGCATGTACTACGGAGGACAGAGAATGAACTTCAATCCAATATTGCAGCCAGCATGCAGCTAGCAGGTAGGGAAAGGGTGACTCAAGCACCCAAAAACCCCGCCTCCATGGCTGAAGATTGTTCCCTCCAAATTCAGGTGACAGTGTCCCTTTAATTATACAATGAAAAATACACCATATCAATCCATAGCAAATGCAAGCCTCAGCTTGTCACTTACATTAAAACCCCATAAAGCTACCAGTTCACCACGACCTTAATGCATTTCACCATCTCTATCTTTTCCATCTCTGCTGTGGTTTCAAAGATTCATGAAACCCATTCCTCAGCTGAGGAACGGACATCATGAATCTTTGAAACCACAGCAGTTTATCTGCATTCTGAAAAGTCACTTCTTAAAAACATCCTGATTAACCATGAATTGAGCTGCTGAAATGCATTGAGCTCATAGTAAACTGTTAGCTATGTAGTAGATAATATGTATCAATATTAGTGTTGGGCATTCCGATACTGCAAACATCGGGTATCGGCCGATATTCGCGGTATCGGAATTCCGATACCGAGTTCCCATAATTCAATGAGCCAGTTTCATTTAATTCAGCCAATGAGGAATCCTTAGAAGTGTGGGCACATCCTGTTATGCATGTTAGTCATGTAACTACTGGCATGGCTGTGATTGGCTGCTGAAATGATGTCATGATGCACTATCAAAGTCGCCGCTGCCATTTTGGGTTCACTCTGCTGTGAATTTAGATAGGGACAGGACACTGTGTTCTGACTGAGGACCAGTTTGAGATAGCAATTTGCTTCATTGTGCTTTACCCAGGCTACTTTAGCAACTGCTGTGCGAGAACATTGTTTTTGACTTGCAGCGCTGTTCACGGCTGTCTGCAAGGTTTTTATGTCAGTGCAGTTCACTCTGTAGTCTGTTCTGCAGCCACAGCCGGTTGTAGACAGCTCAGTGTGCATCACTGCCTCATACTGTTCCATTGTCCTTTTTTCAATTAGTGATGCACATTTTGTCCAGATTTATCCTGTTAGTGGGTTTCCATCCATATCATGCTAGATTGTGAAAAAACACTATATAGAAGTACATAGAGGAGCTTTTTTTGGCCTTGCAGTGCCGTTCACGGCTGTCTGCAAGGTCTCTGTGTGAGTGCAGCTCACTCTGTAGTCTGTTCTGCAGCCACAGCCGGTTGTGGACAGCTCAGTGTGCGTCACTGCCTCATACTGTTCCATTGTCCTTTTTTCAATTAGTGCTGCCTGCTGCACATTTTGTCCAGATTTATTCTATTAGTGGGTTTCCATCCATATCCTGCTAGATTGTGGAAAAACACTAGATAGGAGTACATAGAGGAGCATTTTTAGGCCTTGCAGCGCCGGGTGAGTGCAGCTCACGCTGTAGTCTGTTTTGCGAAAAAAACAAAAAGTAAATAAAGTTCACCAAACAGTCCACTTTACAGTTGTGTAGGCCACATTAGCTCATATTAAAGACTAGTCCACACTTTATAAAATTAGTGTTTCTTATACCTGTTAGCAGCTGTTAAGCAATAAGCACACTAAGCCCTTAGTACTTTTCTGCCTATCTTTATTAGTCTACCAAGATGAAGAAGGCAGGGAGTAAGGGACGTGGTCGTGGGCATGGAGTTTCTGCAGGGAGAGGACGTGGGGATTCTGTGCCTGCTGCGGGCACCGGTGACTCATCATCCCCCAATTTTAGCAGGTAACAGTCCTTCATGCGCAGCTTTTTAGGAGCTCGCCGTACCCCACTGTTGTGGGACGAACAAATTGAAGCCATTGTTGGATGGAGGGCAGCTAACGCATCGACTTCAATTAGTACCACATCCTCTCAGGCACAGAGCACCGAAGAGCACCCATCTGTCTCATCACCACCTGCCAAATTGCCCAGCCAGTTGGAGAGCCCAGGAGAGGAGCCATCTTTACTTCTGTTCTCTGAATCTCTTGGCTTGGAAAGAGGGGGCCAGCCAAGCAGCATTCGAGAAACTGAAGAAGAGGCAGTATGCAGGTATGCGCAACTGCTTTGTCTCTCTCAATCTGAAGAGGTGGGTGGGCCAGTGCCTATGGTCAGCACACCTCAGTACGCATCTGATGATGAGACTCAGGTGCCACTTTCTGGTGCATACTGTGCTGCCGAGAATACCCAGTAGAAGCAGTTATTGGAAGAGGGTAGTGTAGATGATGAGGTCCTTGACCCATCATGGCGTGAGGTACAGGAAGGTGGTGGGAGCAGCTCTGAGGAAGAGATTCCCCGAATGGCCCGAAGAGGGAGGGGGAAGACTGCGTTGCCTGTACCCTCCACTTTGGCACCCATTAGGAGCATGCCTCTTCCAAAACCCAAAATGGGAGCTTTCAAGACTTGCAGTGCCTGGTCCTTTTTTGACACAGTTGCAGATGACATTTGCTTTGTCAAATGCAAGCTGTGTAATCAGAAAGTCAAAAGAGGGAAAAGTGTCAGCAACCTCAATACCACAAATATGTGGAAACATGTGCGGACCAAGCACGTGTGGAGTTACAAAAACACACAGAATACCTAGGCCAACCTACAGCGGTAACTACTACCTCTTCAGCTCATGTTGTATCCTCTTCCTTCAGCTCACACACAGCTGGTTCGGCTTCATCACAGGATCGCCATGGATGAACCTCTGGCACTGTTATACAGAGACCCAGTGTAATTCCACCCACAGCACTACGTTCCCTGTCATCCTCACACTCCCAGGCCAGTCTACAGCCATCAGTAGCACAGGCATGGGAGAAAAGGCGGCCATTCTCGGCAAACCACCCCCCCAGCACAGGCTCTGAATGCTGGCATTGCAAAACTACTGTCCCTTGAAATGCTGTCATTGAGGCTGATGGAGACTGACACCTTCCGTAACTTGATAGCATTGGCAGTCCCACAATACAACGTGCCCAGCCGCTTTTATTTCAACAGGCAAGCCGTCCCTGCCCTGCAAAAGCATGTGGAGGGAAACATTAAACATGCCCTACTAAACGCCATCAGCAAGGTCCACCTCACCACCGATGCGTGGACCAGTCACCATGGACAGGGACGATACCTTTCCCTCACTGCCCATTAGGTAAATGTTGTGGAGCCAGGTACAGATCTTGCGAGTGGCGCGGTACGTGTTCTGCCAACTCCAAGGATTGCCAGAATCCAGTCTGTACACATTGACTCCTCCTCATTCTCCAGTTCCTCTGAATCAGTGCTGCAGGAGCCATCACAGTCCACCTCCACATGGACCCGTGAACGCTTACCTGTTTCGACCGATATGAGCACAGCCATGGCCAAATGTCAACAGGCCGTATTGAAATTAATTTCTTTGGAGAATCGAAGCCACACAGCGCAGGAGCTCTGGAATGCCATCAAGCAGGAGAGCGACGTGTGGTTTGTGCCAGTGAATCTCCAGCCAGGCATGGTAGTGTGTGACAATGGCCGAAATCTGGTGGCAGCTCTGGGCCTAGGCAACCTCACTCACATCCCATGTCTGGCACATGTGCTCAACTTGGTTGTGCATAGTTTTTTGAGGGACTATCTGGATCTTGATGCACTGCTGCACAAGGTCTGCCTAGAGTGTGCTCACTTGCGGTGTTCCAGCATGGAAAGATCGCGCATTGCAGCTCTGCAGCGCCGATTCCGCCTTCCGGAACATCACATCATATGTGATCTACCCACCAGGTAGAATTCAACGTTACATATGTTGGAGCGGTTCTGTGAGCAGCAGACAGCAGTAATGGAGTACCAGCTGCATCAGGCGCAAAAAAGTTGCACTGTGTGCCGTTCAGACTTCACAGCCACTGAGTGGGCCACTATGAAGGACGTCTGCCAGGTTTTGCATGCCTTCGATGATTCCACATGGATGGCGAGTGCAGATGATGCACTAGTCAGCATGACTATCCCCCTTATCTGCCTGCTTGAAAAAACACTGCAAGCGCTAAGGGATGAGGTTGTGGAAGAGGTGGAGGATGAGGAGTCACAAATGCCATCTGCTTCTGGACAGTCTGCGCAAAGTGGTTTCTCACAAATGCCTAGGCAGGGGACACTTTGTGAGGAGGATGAGGAGGAGTCTATGGAGGAGGAAGACATCTGTCCAGAGGAGGGAGTTATACAATGCTCCAGTAGTCAGTATGTAGAGCGAGGGTGGGGTGATGCAGAGCAGGCAGAGATCAGGCCTCAAGCAAGGGACAGCGTTTCTTGACCAGTTGGCAGTCTGCAGCACATGGTTGATTTCATGCTGCAGTGCCTGAGAAACGACCGCCGCATCGCCCACATTCTCATTATGGCTGATTATTGGGTGTACACCCTCCTAGATCCTTGCTACCGGGACAACTTACAAAGCCTCATAACACCGTTGAACCGGGAGCGTAAAAGGTGGGAGTACCAAGACACACTGGTGCATTCCATCATCTTCTCCAGTCCAAGTTGAACCGGGAGCGTAAAAGGTGGGAGTACCAAGACACACTGGTGCATTCCATCATCTTCTCCAGTCCAAGTTGAACCGGGAGCGTAAAAGGTGGGAGTACCAAGACACACTGGTGCATTCCATCATCTTCTCCAGTCCAACTGAGAGCAGTGCTGCTAGTGCTTTACAAAGCAGCTCAGTGGGTCGAGGCAGTGGACAAAGTTCTGCACAAAGAGGGAGCAGAAGCAGTGCCTCAGCACAAGGCAAGACCAGTATGGCCCAACTGTGGCAAAGTTTTGTGTGCCCACCACAAATGTCTACACCATCACAGACGGGTCCAGTCAGCAGGAGGCCACGTTTCCGTCAGATGGTAACAGACTACATGTCTTGCCCTCTCAGTGTACTCCCAGACGGCTCTTCCCCTTCAAGTTTTGGGTCTCTAAGCTGGATACATGGCCAGAGCTTAGCCAGTATGCATTGGAGGTGCTGGCTTTCCCTGCTGCTAGTGTATTATCGGAACGTGTCTTTAGTGCCGCAGGTGGTGTACTTACAGACCATCACATGCGACTATCCTCCAATAACGTTGATGGGCATACTTTTCTGAAAATGAACAAGTCCTGGATCTCGCTGGAATTTGCCACTCCTCTTAAAGAGTAAATTATTGGTTGGCAACAGTATCCAGGTCTCCCGTTGTGTTCATGTTTCTACCATCTGAATTGTAATCCCTGGGCTCCAGTTGCTGCTCAGAAGTGCCGTCTGCCCAATCAACACATGGCCCAGTGTTATAGGGTTTCAGTAACGTCAGCTGATCCCCAGCTGTGTATCCGGCAATTTCTCCTGCTCCGTCCACACTAACACTACAACTGATGTTAAACTAGCTCAAGTTAGGCCTCAGCCTACACTCTGATTCTCCTCGATTCCCTGGGCTCCAACACCGCCAGTTGCTGCTCGGAAGTGCCATCTGCACAGAGAAAAACACTAGCTCCTGTGTTAGTGGGGTTCAGTCAGCTGCTCCTCTGCTGTGTGTCCGGCAATGTCTCCTGCTTCCTCCACATTGACATTACATCAGATATTAAACTTGCTCAAATTAGGCCTCGGCCTACACCATGATTGACCCTGGGCTCTAACATCGCCAGTTGGTGCTTGGAAGTGCCGTATGCACAGTCAACACTTGCTGCCGTGTTATTAGGGTTCAGTAACGTCAGCTGCTCCCCTGCTGTTTATCCGGCAATTTCTCCTGCTCTGTTCACTCTCACACTACAACAGATATTAAACTGCCTTCGAGTGTAGGCCTCAGCCTACACTCTGTTTCTCCTGGATTCCCTGGGCTCCAACACCGCCAGTTGCTGCTCAGAAGTGCCATCTGCACAGTCAACACTTGCTGCCGAGTAATTAAGTTTCAGTAACGTCAGCTGATCCCAACGTCAGCTGATTTGTCCTGCTCCGTCCACACTCACACTAAAACTGATATAAAACTAGCTCAAATTAGGCCTCTGCCTACACTCTGCTTCTCCTGGATTCCCTGGGCTCCAATACTGCCAGTTGCTGCCCGAAAATGCTGTCTGCACAGTCAACAGTTGCTCCTCTGTTATTGGGGTTCAGTAACGCCAGCTGCTCCCCTGCTGTGTGTGCGGCAATTTCTCCACTCAGTTTCTAGCATTGATCCTGGGCTCCAACACCGCCAGTTGCTGCCCGAATGTGCTGTCTGCACAGTCAACAGTTGATCCTCTGTTATTGAGGTTCAGTAACGCCAGCAGCTCCCCTGCTGTGTGTGCAGCAATGTCTCCTTCTCCCTCCACACTAAGACTACAATAGATATAAAACTTGCTCCAATTAGGCCTCCTACACTCTGCTTTTAGCATTGACCCTGACCTTCAACACCGCCAGTTGCTGCTAGGAAATGCTGTCTGCTCAGTCAGCATTGACCCTGGGCTCCAACACTGCCAGTTGCTGCTCAGAAGTGCCGCCTGCACAGTCAACAGTTGCTCCTCTGTTTTTGGGGTTCAGTAACACCAGCTGCTCCCCTGCTGTGTGTGCGGCAATTTCTCCACTCAATTTCTAGCATTGACCCTGGGCCCCAACACCGCCAGTTGCTGCCCGGAAGTGCTGTCTGCACAGTCAACAGTTGCTCCTCTGTTTTTGGAGTTCAGTAATGCCAGCTGCTCCCCTGCTGTGTGTGCGGCAATTTCTCCACTCAGTTTCTAGCATTGACCCTGGGCTCCAACACCACCAGTTGCTGCTCAGAAGTTCCGTCTGCACCGTCAACAGTTGCTCCTCTGTTATTGGGGCTCAGTAACGCCAGCTGCTCCCCTGCTGTGTGTGCGGCAATGTCTCCTGCTACCTCCAAACTAAGACTACAACAGATGAAAAACGTGCTCCAATTAGGCCTTGGCCTACACTCTGCTTCTAGCATTCACCCTGGGCTCCACCACCGCCAGTTGCTGCCCGGAAGTGCTGTCTGCAGTCAACAGTTGCTCCTCTGTTATTGGGGTTCAGTAATGTCAGCTGATAACCTGCTGTGTATTTGGCAATTTCTCCTACTCCCTCCACACTCACACAACTACAGATTAGAAACTTGCTCCAAATAGGCCTCGGCCTACACTCTGTTTCTCCTGTAATCTTTGGGCTCCAACACCGCCAGTTGCTGCTCAGAAGTGTCTTTGGCACGAGTATTCCCTCCTACCCAGCCAGGTTCCAGCACGCCAGCTGTTTCCGTATAGTGTCAAGGTCACTTTGCCTCCAATATGTTGTCCTGTCATGTTGCGATCGGGTTAGACAACTCTATAATGCCTGCAGTTTAGGTGCTTCCTATGTGGGCTGTGGGTACTGGCAATTAAGGCTGGTTCCGTAGTGCCAATAGGACAAGCTCCCCCTGTAGGACTGTGGGTTTTCGGTAACTATGGCTGGCTCACGGCCTAGCAATTTTTTTTCCTGTGGACCTTCTGCTGCCTATCTGAGTTCCAGCACCATTAGCTGGTTCTTTGGAAGACAATCTTGAATACCTCCCCTTGGTTCCAGTACCGTCAGCTGGTTCAAGGCAGAGCCTTTGGCTTAGATGCTTCCTTCTGGGTTTCCGAGTTCCACCAACGTGTGGTAGTCCTCGGTAGTGCTTTCTGGCACGGGTACCTCCTGCTTAGTAACCCGGTTCCAGAACCATCAGCTGGTCCTTCATCGTTCCATTGGCTCTTGTACCTTCTGCTACCCATCCGGGTTCAGGACTGTCAGCTAGTTCTCAATAGTGTATTTTGCTCTTGTACCTTCAGCTCCCCATCTTGGTTCCAGTACTGTCAGCTGGTTCCAGGCAGACCCTTTGGCTTAGGTGCCCCTTCTGGGTATTCGAGTTCCACCAACGTCTGGTGGTCCTTGGTAGTGCTTTCTGGTACGGGTACCTCCTGCTTAGTAACCGGGTCCCAGTACTGTCAGCTGGTCCTCGGTAGTTCCATTGACTCTTGTACCTTCGGCTACCCATCCGGGTTCCAGTACCGTCAGCTGGTTCTTGGCAGTGTCTTTGGCTCTTGTACCTTCTGCTCCCCATCCTGGTTCCAGTACTGTCAGCTTGTTCCAGGCAGAGCCTTTGGCTTAGGTGCCCCCTTCTGGGTATCCGAGTTCCACCAACGTCTGGTGGTCCTTGGTAGTGCTTTCTGGCACGGGTACCTCCTGCTTAGTAACTGGGTTCCAGTACCGTCAGCTGGTCCTCAGTAGTTCGATTGGCTCTTGTACCTTCGGGTAGCCATCTGGGTTCCAGTACCGTTAGCTGGTTCTCGGCAGTTTCTCAGCCTTCTTGTACCTTCTGCTACATTTCCAAGTTCAAGACCCTAAAGACGATGGCCCTGAAGAACACCCCGAAGAAGACGACGACGCCGGAGATGACGACCCCGGAGACAACAACCCTGGAGACGACGACCCTGAAGACCACCCCGAAGAAGACGATGACCCCGGAGACGACGACCCTGGAGACGACGACCCTGGAGACGATGACCCTGAAGACCAAGAAGCAGAAGAACAAGCAGCTGCAGAACAAAAAGCAGAAGAACATTAAGCATAAGACTAAAAATCAGAGCAAAAGATATTATCTAAATTATAAGCAGAAGAAGACTAAGCAGGGTATGGGGGTCAGTCTTGGTGCCCCTGGAAAAAACCTGCCGCTGCAGGCCAAACTGAATGCGGACAAACCCTGTTGTAAATCTTTTGTGACAGGCAGAACGGAAGGTGTAATCTTCAAACACAACTACAGGAATGCCTGTCACAAATAAGAATATGATGAAGAAGAATATGAAGAAGATGAAGAAGTAGAATATGAAGAAGAAGAATAGTTGAATAAAAATAATATGAAGAATATAAAAAAAAAGAATAATAGGAAGAAGGTGAAGAAAAAGAAGCTAAATAAGGTGAAGGAGAAGTTGATGAAAAAGATGCTGCTGCTGCTGAGGATGATGAAGAAGAAAGTGTGGGAGAAGTAAATAAGAAGGTGAAGAGCATGGAAGTAGTGAAACATAATTTATGACAAAATATAAAAAATCTTAACATAGTCAATATCTTTGTAACTCCGGACGTCCCCTTAACGACAGCCAATACGTCTTTTAACTGACCTGAGATATAAGAGAATAGCCTCCACATAGAGATGACAATCCACTAGCTGTTGGCTGTCCACTATAGCTGACAACTTGCTGCATCAGCCACGATCAGTGTTTGCACCGTCCATATCTGTTTAACCCCTTAGATGCTGCTGTCAGTAGTGACTACATCATTATAAATGGTTAACAGAGTGTGGGGGCTTCCTATTTAACCAAATTGGTGCCCTCAGATCTTGATTTTGTTGTCCTGATGTTTGCCATGGCAATTCATGACCTTAGAGTCTGACAGCTGTAGTAATCTGTTCAGAAGTTAGACATTTAGGTGGTAAAAATGCACATTTTTATTCCTATCATGCCACTTTGCATTAATTCCTGTAAAGCACCTAAAGATTTAATAAACTACCTGACTGAAGTTTTCAATATGTAAGGGGGTGCTGTTTTTAAAATGGTATCACGTTTGGGGGTTTCCCAATAAATGAGACCCCTAAAGTCACTTCAAACATGGATAAGTCCCTAAAAAAATAAATTTTGTAAATTTCCTTGAAAAAATGAAAAATTGCTGCTACATTTTTAATCCTCCTAAAATGCTAACAAAATAAAATAACAATTTACAAATGGTGCTGATGTAAAGCAGTCATGTGGGAAATGTTATTTATTAATGGTTTGCTGTGGTATGACTATCTGGATTAAAGGGATAATCATTCAAAATTTGAAAACTGCTAATTTTTTAACATTTTTCTTAAATTTTTGATATTTTTTATAAATAAACACAAAACATATTGACCTAAATTTACCATTATCATAAAGTATAATGTGTCACGAAAAAACAATCTCAAAATCACTGGGATTTGTTGAAGCGTTGCAGAGTTATTACCACATAAAGTGACACTGGTCAGATTTCAAAAATTTGGCTCCGTCACTAAGGGGTTAAAACAAAAATTAATTCCTGCTGTTCCATTTCATTGGGCTAAACCTCTATGCCTTTAATGTCTCCTCCACCTCCCCCAATACATCCTACATTATTCTTAGTTGTTTTCCTTCATGTAGAATTAACCTACAAGGAAAGAAAGGGTTTATTTTAATTCCGATATTTTTGTCCCATTGACTTGCATTGGTATCGGGTATCGGTATCGGTGATATCTGATATTTTTTGGATATCGGCCGATCCAATCCGATACCGAATATTGGAAGGTTTCGCTCCACACTAATCTTTATCCCTTCCTGTTGATATGTTAGATAGTATGCATTGTGGAATTGTCAATGTCACTTCCCTTTTCACTGCCATTATTATTGAGGTTGTGGCACATTATCAGTCATGTGGACTTCCTTTCCCTAAGTGACATACTGAGGCTTTTTTTGCATTTGTCATGGTGATAGGGAAATCACGGACTACCTTAACATATTCCTTAATTCATATATATTTCTAATTGTAATACGATATGTCCAGACATGTCTACATTTCCTATGTCATTCTGACCTTTGTTTAGAACTGCTAACATGACTATGTCAAAAAGTTATATTGATATGAGGAAGCTAATGACGGGTGGTGATACCCATTAGCCAGATAACGGGATATAAACTGTATTATGGTGAGGCTAATTACATTGATTTTGGAACCTTATGATATTAAACACCTGTTCACAGTTCACTTCTAATGGAAAATCACCTGATCAATTAATAATGATCTCATTTGTAATAAACAGCTGATGTGCGCATGACCAGAATGTATACGCCTACTCAAAAGAGTATATAAGGGCAGATATCCAGTAAAGTTTATGGCTTTTGGAAACAGATTACATCTGTCTGTATCCATCACTCGTTCAAACGATCTGATGATCAGGCAACCATCTAATATCCCTGATGGTCTCGCAGACCAACCTAACAATGGTAATGGGGTGGTTTCATCCTTTATAAATTAAAGATGTATTATAACACTCTGTATTACACACACTGGCTACATGTGCTAGTAGTCTCTTTGCCACAGGGATCCCTTCCATGTCTATGATGGCACAGATTGTAGTGTACTAATATATTTACAGTAGACATTTTTTGTTCTGTTTCATTGTTACTTGGTTGTTGCTTCTGTATGTTACCAATAGGAATAACTTTTTGCTTGTTTGAATATCCCTTCTTGTGAGGGTGCCTTGCATCTAAGGTGAACCACGGAGCTATGATGATGAGCGGAGGCTCCTCAAACTTTCGTGCATTATTAGGGTTACCACCCTAGTTTTCCTGTATCCTTTAATAAGATGTGCAGTAGAGGGGTTACAAGGACACTAAACTTCAGGAAGACAAATTTCCAACGGTTGACATAAAAGTACAGAACGAAAATGGGAGACGTTTATTAGCATTCTGAATAGGACCTGTGCACAATATATATCCTATGGGAATAAACATACAGTATTAGAAATAGGAGGAAACCATTATGGCTGAATAAAGATGTAAGGTGCGCAATAAGTGACAAAAAGAAAGCATTTAGAGAATTAAAGAAAGTAGGTAGAGATAAGGCATTTAATAAATACTGAAAACTAAATAAATTCAGTAAAAAACAAATCAAGGCAGCAAAGATTGAGACAGAGAGACTCATTGCCAGAGAGAGTAAAAATAATCCCAAAATATTCTATAACTATATAAAAAGTAAGAAACTAAAAAATGATAGTGTTAGCCCCTTTAAAATAGTCTGGGTGAAATGGTGGATGAGGATGAGGAAAAAGCCAATATGCTAAATGACTTTTTTCCACAGTATTTACACAAGAGAATTCCCCATTAAATGTCACCTGCTTAACCCAGCAGGAAGTACGGCGGCGTCTAAAAATCACTAAAGTTGACAAATCCCCAGGCCCAGATGGGATACACCCCCGAGTACTGCAGGAATTAAGTACTGTCATAGGTGGACCATTATTTTTAATCTTTAACGACTCCACAATAACAGGGTCTGTGCCACAGGACTGGCGTATAGCAAATGTGGTGCCAATATTCAAAAAGGGGACAAAAACTGAAATAGGAAATTATAGGCCAGTAAGCTTAACCTCTACTGTGGGTGAAATCCTTGAGGGTATTGTAAGAGATGTTATGCTGGAGTATCTGAAGAGGAATAACCTCATGACTAGTGTTGAGCGATACCGTCCGATACTTGAAAGTATCGGTATCGGATAGTATCGGTCGATACCCGAAAAATATCGGATATCGCCGATACCGATATCCGATACCAATACAAGTCAATGGGACATCAAGTATCGGAAGGTATTCTCATGGTTCCCAGGGTCTGAAGGAGAGGAAACTCTCCTTCAGGCCCTGGGATCCATAGGGATGTGTAAAATAAAGAATTAAAATAAAAAATATTGATATGCTCACCTCTCCGGTGGCCCCTGGACTTCACGCTGGTAACCGGCCGGCTTCTTTGTTTAAAATGAGCGCCTTCAGGACCTGCGAATGACGTCACGGCTTCTGATTGGTCGCGTGCCGCCCATGTGACCGGCACGCGACCAATCAGAAGCCGCGACGTCATTCGCAGGTCCTTAATTCCTAGAATTAGGAGTTTTGTGAATGAGAATGACGTCGCGGCTTCTGATTGGTCGCGTGCCGGTCACATGGGCGGCACGCGACCAATCAGAAGCCGCGACTTCATTCGCAGGTCCTGAAGGCGCTCATTTTAAACAAAGAAGCCGGCCGGTTACCAGCGTGAAGTCCAGGGGCCGCCGGAGAGGTGAGCATATCAATATTTTTTATTTTAATTCTTTATTTTACACATCCCTATTGATCCGATACCGATACCCGATACCACAAAAGGATCGGATCTCGGTATCGGAATTCCGATACCGCAAGTATCGGCCGATACCCGATACTTGCGGTATCGGAATGCTCAACACTACTCATGACCCAGTATCAGCATAAGTTTACTAAGGACCGTTCGTGCCAGACTAATCTGATCAGTTTCTATGAAGAGGTAAGTTCTGGACTGGACCAAGGGAACCCAGTGGACGTAGTGTATATGGACTTTTCAAAAGCTTTTGATACGGTGCCACACAAAAGGATGATACATAAAATGACAACAATGGGAATAGGGGAAAATATGTGTAAGTGGGGTAAGAAATGTCTCAGGGATAGGAAACAAAGGGTGGTTATTAATGGAGCACACAAGGACTGGGTCACAGTTAACCAACCACATCAACTGAAAACATGAACAGCCAAAAGAGCATAACCCACACATAAAATCAGTATAAATTGCCTTTATTAAGGTAGAGGTGGCACAATAAAAATAATTAAGTTCGCAAATTTATGACAGGAAAATGAAGATAAAAAATCCCATATCATTAAGATATAAAAATTTAGATATAACTTGGTGACCCCAATATATCCATAGCAGGTTTTATGCCCATTTAGTGTGTTACACAGAATAAAAATAGAAACAAAAATTTAAAAAGTGAATGGGTAATAAAAAATATTTAAATAAAGTGCAATAGTTGAATCACTCACTAAAAATTTAAACACCATAAATTGGAGACATTGCCTCTAAAAAAACTGTGCAGGATTTTAAGGTAGCAATACATGCGTGAGACCACAGGGTTAAACCAGTCCCGCGGACACAGTAATAGTACTCATAAGGTGCAAAAAGCGAAAAATTGTAAACACCACGTCCCGTCACCGCACACCTCGACGCGCGTTTTGAAATATCTTCCTTCGTCAGGGGGTGGCGTTTGTATAATGAAGGGGCTTTTTATATCACATCCTAGTCCTATTGAGATGACCCGGGTGTACACGGCACATGCGTCGTCAGGAGGACCCGGAAGTCCAAGCGTCCTAGTCACGTGACTGCACGCACGGGGACGGAGTCCCTGGCGTTGCTAAGACACAGAGATGCAGACGCGAGGACTCCAGGACACAGACAGCGCAGGCACACTGCCAGGGACAACACATAGGAGCGGAGGAAGATAAATATATATATATATATATATATATATATATATATATATATATATATATAATTAAAATTATAATAGTAATGGTGTTATTTTATTTAATTTAATTTTTATTTTTATTCTTATTTCTTTATTATTATATATTTTGTTTTTCTCACTATTCCAAGTTTTTCCTCAGTATTCCAATTATGTTCTATTATGTAACTTTTTTATATGTATATGTATATGTGTGGTTACACATACATATATATATATATATATATATATATATATATATACATACATATATGTATATATGTGTGTGTACTATTTTTATTATTTATATTCTTTTCTACTTTTGTGATCATTATTGATGTCTTTATTTTTATTTTTATTAGCTATTCTCATTAATTTCCTTCACTTTTTTGTTAATTATCCCCCTCATATTTATTATTGTCCATGTCTCTTGAATTATATGTATACATACTTTATATACGGCATGTCCGCACACTGTTTTTATCTTCCTTCGCTCCTATGTGATGTCCCTGGCAGTGTGCCTGCGCTGTCTGTGTCCAGGAGTCCTCGCGTCTGCGAATCCTCTATTGTTTTTGGTGTATCTGTGTTTCTAAACGTGGGTCACAGTTAGCAGTGGGGTACAACAGGGGTGAGTATTAGGCCCTCATCTTTTTAACATATTTATTAATGACCTTGTAATTAATGACATTGTAGGGGCATACAGAGCAGAATTTCAATATTTGCAGATGACACTAAACTCTGCAGGGTAATCAATACAGAGGAGGACAATTTTATATTACAGGATGATTTATGTAAACTAGAAGCTTGGGTTCATAAATGGCAAATGAGCTTTAATGGGGATAAATGTAAAGTCATGCAGTTGGGCAAAAGAAATAAGACGTATAATTATGTGCTTAACTAGATTGTGGCCCGATTCTAACCCATCGGGTATTCTAGAATATGCATGTCCCCGTAGTATATGGACAATGATGATTCCAGAATTCGCGGCAGACTGTGCCCGTCGCTGATTGGTCGAGGCAACCTTTATGACATCATCGTCGCCATGGCAACCATTATGACATCTACGTCGATACTGTGCCCGTCACTGAATCAGAAACGTGAGATGTCTACGTCCTTTATGACATCATCGTCGCTGTGCCCGTTGCTGATTGGTCGAGGCCTGGCGGCCTCGACCAATCAGACGCGGGATTTCTACGTCCTTTATGACATCATCGTCGCTGTGCCCGTTGCTGATTGGTCGAGGCCTGGCGGCCTCGACCAATCAGAGAGCCGGGATTTCCAGGACAGACAGACAGACAGACAGACAGACGGAAAAACCCTTAGACAATTATATATATAGATTGTAAAACACTGGGCAAGCCTGTCACTGAAAAAGACCTGGAGGTATGGGTGGACGACAAACTCACATTTAGTGGCCAGTGTCAGGCAGCTGCTACAAAGGCAAATAAAATAATGGGATGCATTAAAAGAGACATAGATGCTCATGAGGAGAAGATAATTTTACCTTTATACAAGTCACTAATGCGACCACAATTAGAATACTGTGTACAGTTCTGGTCTCCGGTGTATAAGAAAGACATAGCTGAACTGGAGCGGGTGCAGAGAAGAGCGACCAAGGTTATTAGAGGACAGGGGGTCTGCAATACCAAGATAGGTTATTACACTTGGGGTTATTTAGTTTGGAAAAACGAAGGCTAAGGGGTGATCTTATTACAATGCATAAATACATGAAGGGACAGTACAAAGACCTTTCTAATAATCTTTTTACTCGTAGACTTGAAATGAGGACAAGGGGGCATCCTCTACGTCTGGAGGAAAGAAGGTTTAATCATAATAACAGATGCGGATTCTTTACTATAAGAGCTGTGAGACTATGGAATTCTCTGCCGTATGATGTTGTAATGAGTGATTCATTACTAAAATTGAATAAGGGACTGGATGCCTTTCTTGAAATGTATAATGTTACAGGTTATTTATGTCATGATCCAATTCTGAGGTTGTGTTCAGCTGTCTTGTCTCTGGATTGGTCATGTGGGAGTTAATTCTCTCTGCCTCACTTTGAAACCTGCTGAGCTATTTAAGTCCTGTGCAGCCTGTGGGCCATTGTCAGCTATAGTTCATGCTGCACTGTTTGAGCTCCTGACCTGATCCCTGTAATAGTGTTCCTGTTTGCCTCTGACTGCCTGCACCCGTTTATGACTTGTTCCGACCTCTGGCCTGTACCCCGACTCCGTCTTAAGTCTCACGTTTTGGTTACCACGTTCTCGGTAGGTTCTGACGTCTTGCTTGTCCCCGACTATTCTCTGCTCGCCCCTTCTGTACCGCGCTGCTATCTCTGTGTATGACCTTGGCTTGTCTCACGTCTCTTTCATTACCTGTGACACCTGTGTTGTTGTTCAGTGTTGCTGCGCTGTGTGTACAACCTTTTTCTCTTAACCAGCACCCCTTGGTGGAGGTTGCTCTATACTGCACTGCAGCAGCACATTACATTTTACACTAGATTCCTTACATAGTTACATAGCTATTAAGGTTGAAGGAAGACTATAAGTCCATCTAGTTCAACCCATAGCCTAGCCTAACATGCCCTAACATGTTGATCCAAAGGAAGGCAAAAAAAAACCATGTGGCAAAGAGTAAGCTCCACATTGGGGAAAAAAATTCCTTCCCGACTCCACATACGGCAATCAGACTAGTTCCCTGGATCAACGCCCTATCAAGGAATCTAGTGTATATACCCTGTAACATAACACTTTTCCAGAAAGGTATCCAGTCCCCTCTTAAATTTAAGTAATGAATCACTCATTACAACATCATACAGCAGAGAGTTCCATAGTCTCACTGCTCTTACAGTAAAGAATCCGCGTCTGTTATTATGCTTAAACCTTTTTTCCTCCAAACGCAGAGGATGCCCCCTTGTCCCTGTTTCAGGTCTATGATTAAAAAGATCATCAGAAAGGTCTTTGTACTGTCCCCTCATATATTTACACATTAAAATAAGATCACCCCTTAGTCTTCGTTTTTCCAAACTAAATAGCCCCAAGTGTAATAACCTATCTTGGTGTTGCAGACCTCCCAGTCCTCTAATAACCTTGGTCGCTCTTCTCTGCACCCGCTCTAGTTCAGCTATGTCTTTCTTATACACCCGAGACGAGAACTGTGCACAGTATTCTAAGTGTGGTCGAACTAGTGACTTGTATAGAGGTAAAATTATGTTCTCCTCATGAGCATCTATGCCTCTTTTAATGCATCCCATTATTTTATTTGCCTTTGTAGCAGCTGCCTGACTCTGGCCACTGAATATGAGTTTGTCATCCACCCATACACCCAGGTCTTTTTCATTGACGGTTTTGCCCAGAGTTTTAGAATTAAGCACATAATTATACATCTTATTACTTCTACCCAAGTGCATGACCTTACATTTATCCCCATTAAAGTTCATTTGCCATTTATCAGCCCAAGCTTCTAGTTTACATAAATCATCCTGAAATATAAAATTGTCCTCCTCTGTATTGATTACCCTGCAGAGTTTAGCGTCATCTGCAAATATTGAAATTCTACTCTGAATGCCCCCTACAAGGTCATTAATAAATATGTTAAAAAGAAGAGGGCCCAATACTGACCCCTGTGGTACCCCACTGCTAACCGCTACCCAGTCCGAGTGTGCTCCATTAATAACCACCCTTTGTTTCCTATCCCTGAGCCAGCTCTCAACCCACTTGCACATATTTTCCCCGATCACCATTATTCCCATTTTATGTATCAACCTTTTGTGTGGCACGGTATCAAAAGCTTTTGAAAAGTCCATATACACTATATCCACTGGGTTCCCTTGGTCCAATCCGAAACTTACCTCTTCATAGAAACTGATCAAATTAGTCTGACACGAACGGTCCCTAGTAAACCTGTGCTGATACTGGGTCATGAGGTTATTCCTCTTCAGATACTCCAGTATAGCATCCCTTAGAATGCCCTCCAGGATTTTACCCACAGTAGAGGTTAAGCTTACTGGCCTATAATTTCCGAGTTCAGTTTTGTCCCCTTTTTGAATATTGGCACCACATTTGCTATACGCCAGTCCTGTGGTACAGACCCTGTTATTATGGAGTCTTTAACCCCTTTCTGCCAGCTGACGGAATAGTACATCAGCTGGCAGATCCCCTGCTTTGAGGTGGGCTCCGGCGGTGAGCCCACCTCAAAGCCGCGACATGTCCGCTGTTTTGTACAGCTGACATGTGCGCGCAATGAGCGCGAGCGGAATCGCGATCCGCCCGCGCCCATTAACTAGTTAAATGCCGCTGTCAAGCACTGACAGCGGCATTTAACTAGCGCTCCCGGCCGCGTGGCCGGAGGTGCTCGCACTGCTGACCTCCGTCACATGATCGGGGGTCAGCAGTGCATTGCCATAACAACCAGAGGTCTCCTTGATGGCCGATTGCTTTGAGCGCCACCCTGTGGTCGGCGTTCAAAGCAAGCCTGCATTTCTGCTACATAGAGGTGATCTGTGCATCACCTCTATGTAGCAGAGGCGATTGAGTTGTGCATTCTTCTAGCCTCCTATGGAGGCTATTGAAGCATGCCAAAATTAAAAAAAAAAAGTGATTAAAAATGTAAAAAAAATAAAAAATATATAAAAGTTCAAATCACCCCCCTTTCGCCCCAATCAAAATAAAACAATTAAAAAAAAATCAAACACACATATTTGGTATCACCGCGTTCAGAATCGCCCGATCTATCAAAAAAACAAAGGATTAACCTGACCGCTAAATGGCGTAGTGAGAAAAAAATAAAAACGCCAAAATTACGTTTTTTTGGTCGCCGCGACATTGCATTAAAATGCAATAACGGGCGATCAAAAGAACGTATCCACACCAAAATGGCATAGTTAAAAATGCCAGCTGGGCACGCAAAAAATAAGCCCTTACCTAACCCCAGATCACGAAAATTGGAGACGCTACGGGTATCGGAAAATCGCGCAATTTTTTTTTTTTTTTAAGCAAACATTGGAATTTTTTTTCACCACTTAGATAAAAAATAACCTAGACATATTTGGTGTCTATGAACTCGTAATGACCTGGAGAATCATAATGGCAGGTCAGTTTTAGCATTTGGTGAACCTAGCAAAAAAGCCAAACAAAAAACAAGTGTGAGATTGCACTTTTTTTGCAATTTCATCACACTTGGAATTTTTTTCCCGTTTTCTGTTACATGGCATGGTAAAACCAATGGTATCCTTCAAAAGTACATCTCGTCCCGCAAAAAATAAGTCCTCACATGGCCATATTGAAGGAAAAATAAAAAAATTATGGCTCTGGGAAGGAGGGGAGCAAAAAACGAAAATGAAAAAGCGGAAAAAGCTCCGGGGGTGAAGGGGTTAAAGATTATAAATAATGTTCTATCAATGACTGTACTTAATTCCTGCAGTACTCGAGGGTGTATCCCATCCGGGCCCGGAGATTTGTCAATTTTAGTGATTTTTAGACGCCGCTGCACTTCCTGCTGGGTTAAGCAGGTGACATTTAATTGGGAATTTTTATCACTAGTCATTTTGTCTGCCATGGGATTTTCTTGTGTAAATACTGATGAAAAAAAGTCATTTAGCATATTGGCTTTTTCCTCATTCTCATCCACCATTTCACCCAGACTATTTTTAAGGGGGCCAACACTATCATTTTTTAGTTTCTTACTATTTATGTAGTTAAAGAATATTTTGGGATGATTTTTACTCTCTCTGGCAATGAGTCTCTCTGTCTCAATCTTTGCTGCCTTGATTTGCTTTTTACAGAATTGATTTAATTTTTTGTATTTATTTAATGCCTCCTCACTACCCACTTCCTTTAATTCTCTAAATGCTTTTGTTTGTCACTTATTGCGCCCCTTACAGCTCTACTTAGCCATATTGGTTTCCTCCTATTTCTAGTATGTTTATTCCCTTACTGTATATACTGTGCACAGGTCCTATCCAGGATGCTAATAAATGTCTCCCATTTTCTTTGTGTATTTTTTGTGTCTCAGGATATCGTCCCAGTTAATTGCACCAAGATCCTCTCTCATCCGTTGGAAATTTGCCCTCCTGAAGTTTAGTGTCCTTGTAACCCCTCTATTGCACATCTTTTTAAAGGATACATGAAAACTTATTATTTTGTGATCGCTATTTCCCAAGTGACCCCCAACCCTTACATTTGCTATGCGGTCTGGCCTGTTGGTTAATAATAGGTCTAGCAGTGACCCCCTTGAAAGGGCGTTGATCCAGGAAACTAGTCTGATTGCCGTATGTGGGTCAGGAAGTATTTTTTTTCCCCAATGTGGAGCTTACTGTTTGTCACATGGGTTATTTTTCCTTCCTCTGGATCAACATGTTAGGGCAAGTTAGGTTAGGATATGAGTTGAACTAGGTGGACTTAAAGTCTTCCTTCAACCTTATAATCTATGTTACTATGTTGCTATGTTACTATGTTAACCTCCGTGGCAAGGTAGGGGCAAATTTAGGGAATGAATGCAAAGAAAAGTAGTGAGGTTTTCTGACTACCTCCCCACTTGCTCCAAAAAAACCCTGCGTACTTGTTTGGCATTTTGATTGTGTATATACAATAAGAATATTTGTTGCTCTGGTGGATTCTGTTTTTCTATTATATTTTTGTTGGTGAAACATTTCTTGTTTGTTTTTAAGTAAAGGTCCAAAAAACTTTGGCTTTTTAATTGGATGAAATTAGGCTATCGTTAGAAACAACAGAAAGGAAATCTGCACCTACTGGTGATGGGGACATTCCGATGAACCCTTTTTGCAGACTGTCTGTTATATAATATTTCAAGGTAGGAATTTCTGGATAAGAAAGATTACATATTTTATACTTGGAGATGTTAGGTGTTGAGTTCCCGCCGCAGCACAGGGTGAATCTCGAACCATCTCAGTTGCGGTCTCCCATTTTCCTCCAGCCAGAGTGGAGCCTGCTCAGCAGAGACGTCGGTCCCAGCGCCTGGCTCAAGCTGATACTGTGCGGCTGGTTACTGCTGTCCTTCCAGGCTCAGCCATCATAACCAGTACTGATCAGCAGCGAGCGGGCGCTCCTGGGATTAAGTTCTGCTTTTCTTCTTCTGAGCATGCCCAAGGGACGACCTCCCATTGGAGGTCGGGGGTCACATGCTCAGGTCCTGTAGCAGCTCCTATTGGAACACTAGGAAGGTCCCAGAGAGCTTCCGCTATAAAAGGTTTGCATGGTCGCACGGCCATGAGCTAGTATAAACCTGTTATCGTGTGTTTGTGGATGTATGCCTGTTCTGGTGATTGCTCCTTAATCATTCCCATTCCTAGTGTTTTTGAATGCTCGCGAATGTTGGAGCTACCTATCACCTGACAGTGCTATCCTTAACACAAGAGCACAATCCTTACTGCGTCAAACCAGCAGCGACCACCAGTGTGGCGCTGTGCGCAATCAGTGCGCTTTCCTAGTCCTAGCTAGGGTGGTTAGTGGCATCCGCTAGAGCGGTGCTGTACCCACTCTGTGCAGTAATCTTTAATTAGACCTGACAACAGGTCAGTGTAGGGTGGGAACTCCCGCTTGATCTCAGCATCTCACTCAGGGCGTCCTCAGGTGCGGGCTCAAAAGCCACCGAGGGTCAGAGCGAGATCAATCACCAGCATAGTGTCGGTGAATTTCAGGGATCCCACTAGGGTTTATCTGCTGCACCCTGTGACTGCTAACAGGGCACAGAATTTCCTTTGCTTCCCTGCGACTCTGAAGCAGCAGAGTTTGCATCAGTTCATACCGAGTGACGGAACCCGTGTTTATTCTGGCATAGTACCGCCATAGAGTGAACCCCAGGCTGCGAACGCACCTTTCACTATCTTTATATTTATTCAGTGCGTTCTGCCGCCCTAACAGTAGAGATGGTAGTTAGTATCTTTCAATACTTCATGCAAACCATTGGCTATAGGTTTAGACATATTCATAGATAAAAGACCTGCATTTATTCTGACATTCAGGATTCCAGAGAATAATATCATCCTGGTGCCAGTCAATAAAGTAGCAATACCTACATAACCAAGGCATGCCCCAAACAACAAATGTGGACAAGTTTTCAAGGACAAAAGCTAAATAGATTCATAATGTAATGTACTAACATGCAAAGACACCTCCCAAATTATATATTTCACCACACCCTGTGTCAGAGGTGTATCATCAACCGCAATCACTTCTATAGGAAAACATAATCATAGCAAGGGTAAACCCAGATTCTTTACCACCTTGGCACCAACAAAAATTTCTGCAGCCCCACAATCAATAAAGGCCTTAATCCACACAGATTTTTCAAAATAAGACAAGCAAACAGGGAGCAATAATTTTGCAGGTTCATACGGAAATATCTGTGCACGCAGGAAGCAATCTTCGGGCCCACCTAGGCGCTGGCTTCTCTCTTGTCATGGTTGCCTAAGGCAGGTATGCATCTGACCTCTAGACTCTCCATAGTTGCTACCAAGAACAGGTCTTTGCTCTCTTTTCCCTTGATGTTGACGGAAATGAGTCACCCAAATATACATGGGCTCCTCAGTAAGGATAATAAGTACATAAGTCTTTGGTGGAGATACAGTCAGAAGTGAGTTCCTGTCTACGCACAAGCAAACGCCTATCCAAAAAGATAGTCAGGGGCATAGCTGAGTCAAGTGAATTAGGAGAAGAGAATTGGACTAACATATCCTTGATTTTGTCTGAAAGTCGAATACTAAACTTATGGCAAAGAGCTCAGACATTTCACTGTGAGTCTGTGGCTCAATGCCAAAACTCCGCCCAGCAATCCTCAGCAAGACATTGCCCTTAATGGAGATTAGTTAATTTTCTTTTTGCAAAAGCCAGTTTCAAAAAAGTGGTCAACTATGGAACAACAAGGGGAAGAGGGAAGGCCCAAACTTGGGGGTCACCCTGTAGGAAGTAGATGATGAGTCCCACACATTGGCTGTGCGAAACAGACAAATGTGGGAAGAGCCGGCAAAACAAGTGACAGTTCTGCACTAAGGAAAAAAATCCCTACGGTCACCTGGAAATCTATCAGGCAGGTTAACCTTAAGCTAAAAAAATCAGCGGAGGTGCTGCAATGGCTTAGGCCAAAGCAGTTTCTTGCTGATGAAACCACCCTGCAAGGTCCTTGTAAGCTGGGCCAGGTCTTACATTTGATCCACCACCATTTGAAGGCGATCAACTGGGCTTGTTAAACTGCAACAGGAATACAGTACATGGTCATTTGACAAGTCTAAAGAGGGTTACCATGAACAGGCTTGGCACTAGCTGATTTGTTTTCCAGAACTCAGAAGTTGTCTTCTTCATCCTTTAATCACTATGCAGGGCTCTATACTTACACTAACAAGGAACCCTAGTCTGAAGCCAAGGAGTTAGCTGCCATTCAGTGGAGCGAACTAGCAAATACATTAGTTCAGAAGTAAGGGGATTAGTACAGGGACGAATCACAAAGCAGGTGGGTAGTCAAAAAACTTACCGAGCTAAAAAATCAGGAGAGGGGAGTGCAGAGGGGAGTGAGGAGAGGGGAGGCTGCAGAGGCGAGTGAGAAGAGGGGAGGCTGCTGATGAGAGTGAGAAGAAGGGAGGCTGCTGAGGGAATTCTGTGTCTGGCAGGGGGAGGCTAGTGAGGGGAGGCTGCATCTGGCACAGGGAGGCTGCTTGTGGGAGTGAAGAGAGGCTGCTGAGGGAAGCAGAGGGAAGCTACTGAGGGGTGTCTGCAACCTGCATCCGACAGGGTGAGGCTGTGGAGTCGGCGGCGAGGACTACCAGGGCTAGTTGACGAAGCGCTGTGGCGCCAATTGCGTTTTAAAAGGATACCAACCTCTGCGGATGGCAAGTAACAAAAGTTAATGACAAATAGGGTGATCCCCTTTTATGCTTGTCTACTCAATATTGTTTTTCTATTATCATATCACTTTTTTGAGTTCTCATGTTTTGGGGTGTATTTGCAGTATATTCTAGAACTTATAGGTTTTTAATGAATACCAGTAAAGAGATTTTTTGGTAGTGTATAATCGGTGAATTTATATGCAATAATATAAACTATTTACATTTATTAACACCCAATGACATGCAGTGTCCGTCACTGGATTCCTCCTCCTGTTTGGTGCGGCTTCGGCAATGAGCACGCACCTTTTCTGACACATGACAGCTGATCTGATCAGCTGTCATGTCCCCCTAACAGACGTGGGTGGAATCGCGATCATCCAGCATCTGTAAACATGTTAAATGTCACTATCAATGTTTGACAGCGGCACTTAACATGCACATGCCGGAAGCGCGTCGCAAACCACGACTATTTAACCCCTTTCTGCCAGCTGACGGAATATTACGTCAGCTGGCAGAACCCCCACTTTGAGGTGGGCTCCGGCGGTGAGCCCACCTCAAAGCCACGACATGTCCGCTGTTTTGTACAGCTGACATGTGCGTGCAATGAGCGTGAGCAGAATCGCGATCCGCCCGCGCCCATTAACTAGTTAAATGCAGCTGTCAAACGCTGACAGCGGCATTTAACTAGCGTTCCCGGCCGCGCGGCCGGAAGTGCTTGCAACGCTGACCCCGTCACATGATCGGGGGTCATCGGTGCATTGCTATAACAACCAGAAGTCTCCTTGAGACCTCTATGGTTGTTGATGGCTGATTGCTTTGAGCGCCAGCCTGTGGTCGGCGTTTAAAGCAACCCTTCATTTCTGCTACATAGAGGTGATCTGTGCTTCACCTCTATGGGGCAGAGGCAATCGAGTTGTGCATACTTCTAGCCTCCTATGGCTATTGAGGCTATTGAAGCATGCCAAATAAAAAAAAAAGTGTTTAAAAATATAAAAAAATAAAAAATATATTAAAGTTCAAATCACCCCCTTTCGCCCCAATCAAAATAAAACAATAAAAAAAAATCAAACCTACACATATTTGGTATCGCCGCATTCAGAATCGCCCGATCTATCAATAAAAACAAAGGATTAAACTGATCGCTAAGTGGCGTAACGAGAAAAAAAATCAAAATGCCAAAATTACGTTTTTTTTGTCGCTGCAATATTGCATTAAAATACAATAACGGGCGATCACGAAAAGCGGAGACGTTACTGTTCTCGGGAAATGGCATTTTTTATTTTTCTTTTGACAACTTTGGATTTTATTTTCACCACTTAAATAAAAAGGAACCTGTACATGTTAGGTATCTATGGTATCTATGAACTCGTAATGAGCTGGAAAATCAAAATGGCTGGTCAGTTTTATCACTTGATGAACATGGTATAAAAAAACAAACAAAAAACAATTGTTGAATTCCACTTTTTTTGCAATTTCACTACCCTTTGAATTTTTTCCCAACTTTCCAGTGCACTATTTGGTAAAACCATTCATGTCATTCAGAGGTACAACTCATCCCGCAAAAAACAAACCATCACATGGCCATATTGATGAAAAAATTAAAAGTTGGTATATATTATTGGGAAACATCTTTATTATTATGTCAGTAAAATTATTGGAAGGGGGAAATTGGTCTGCACTCACACTGCAGTGCATGGACTGGGCACCGATCTTCCAGCCTGCATCCTTATACATGCTCTGAGGCTCCTGAGTTCAAGTCAGGAGACCCGCTGCCAGTTCATGCACTGTAGTCTGAGTGTTCAGACCGATATCCACTGACAGCTTCCATAAATATTGGGGGTCTTTTTATCCTGGTTCCGGTCTGGTGTGCGGTGTAGCCCTTCTTATCTGTGGTAAGCCCCAATATTTCACGATTAGTGACGATTTGTCACTTTATTATATGTACTACTGGCTTCCTGCAGCGCTGTGTATTTTCAGTCTGTTGTATCAGACTGTTTTGGATTTTTTTTTTTTTGTGCTCCCGCACACTGGGTGGATACTGGTTTCCCGTGTTTCCATCCTTTCTTGCACTTTATATTGTGTTCTCTGCTTATATACTATCATCTTACGTCACTTACTATATGTATATTTATACCCTGTATTTGTAATAAATTTATATACCTATTATACTCCTGGTTCTCCTGTTTATAGTCTTAATATGGAGTGGGTTGGCTCTTGTGTAGGCGTTGTGGCTTTTTTCTACTATTTAGTGTAAAATTGCCCTTCTTTTCTTTGTTTAAATATGTGCTCTGGAGTCGTTATAATAGCTTCCATAAATATGCAGAAAACAGAACACAATAATCTTCAATCAGAAATACAGATTATAAAAAAGTCACAATCTGGTTCAATTATTTAACAAAATGTATGTGACTCTTTGCCTTAAAGAAAAATAAAAATATACCTAAAAAGAGTATTGGGTATTTTAACAAATGTTTAATAAGTTAGAGTAGAGTAGAGCCCGGCCCAAAAAGTCTACCTTGCTGTCGTAGCATATTAAAAACTCTTTTGTCCAAAAGCTCAAGGTATATGTGATCTGGGAACTGTTAATGTGCATTGGTGAGGACATGGTTCACATATAGAGTTTTACCAACAGTGGGCGGTGGGACTGAGAAGATTTAAGGGGTGAAGGCAGAGCTAGGGTGAAGCCTGGGCAGAATCTTAAGGGGGCCCAAAAATTTTGACAGTATGAAGCCCTGCAATTCCTAGTGACTGCCCTGAGAGTGCAGCGCCGTCTGGCGACAGAAGCAGAGACAGGTATGGCAGGCACGACACATATGACAGGTATCTTGTTTAGAAACAGGAAATATATGGAGCAGAAGCTGCTAATCTTAGAAGAAAAGGAAAGTTCACAAGAAGTATATGCTAGCAGCATTTCTTGTTTGATGTCAACTTTGTTTTAACCCCTTAACGACCACCGATACGCCTTTTAACGGCGGCAGTTAAGGGGCCTTATGTTAGGCGCCAGGATTCTCCTACTGCAAGAGGTGGATCCCAAGTCTTGTCTCCCTCTGCGATCTCCCATTCTTCTTTGACCACAGTGGAGCCTGATCAGCAGAGACATTGGTCTCAGCGTCTTGCTCAGACTCGTGCTGTTCGTCTAGTTACTGCTGACTCTCCAGTTACAGCTATAGTAACAAGCAATAGGCAGCAGAGAGCAGATGTTTCTGGGTCTAAGTCCAGAAATCACTCCACTGAGCGTGCTCGTGAGGCGACTTCTCATTGGTCGGTAGTCAACTGCTCAGGTCCTGTGTCGGCTCTAGATTGGTCCATGAGCAAGATCCTGTCTGATTGGCAATCTATAAAAAGTCCCATTTTCTATGACGTTTTCAGCGCCAGTTTTCATTCAATGAAGGAGGTCGCAGAGTGTGGGCAGCGTGATGACATAGGTCTCGGTCCCCACCATCTTAGAGAAGGGCATTGCAGTGATTGGCTTACTTTCTGCGGCGTCACAGGGGCTATAAAGGGGCTTGCACGCTGACCGCCATCTTACTTCTGCCCATTTTAGCATAGGGAGAGGTTGCTGCAGCTGCATCAGAAGAAGGGATATACAGGTCCTTCTCAAAAAATTAGCATATAGTGTTAAATTTCATTATTTACCATAATGTAATGATTACAATTAAACTTTCATATATTATAGATTCATTATCCACCAACTGAAATTTGTCAGGTCTTTTATTGTTTTAATACTGATGATTTTGGCATACAACTCCTGATAACCCAAAAAACCTGTCTCAATAAATAAGCATATCAAGAAAAGGTTCTCTAAACGACCTATTACCCTAATCTTCTGAATCAACTAATTAACTCTAAACACATGCAAAAGATACCTGAGGCTTTTATAAACTCCCTGCCTGGTTCATTACTCAAAACCCCCATCATGGGTAAGACTAGCGACCTGACAGATGTCAAGAAGGCCATTATTGACACCCTCAAGCAAGAGGGTAAGACCCAGAAAGAAATTTCTCAACAAATAGGCTGTTCCCAGAGTGCTGTATCAAGGCACCTCAATGGTAAGTCTGTTGGAAGGAAACAATGTGGCAGAAAACGCTGTACAACGAGAAGAGGAGACCGGACCCTGAGGAAGATTGTGGAGAAGGACCGATTCCAGACCTTGGGGAACCTGAGGAAGCAGTGGACTGAGTCTGGTGTGGAAACATCCAGAGCCACCGTGCACAGGCGTGTGCAGGAAATGGGCTACAGGTGCCGCATTCCCCAGGTAAAGCCACTTTTGAGCTACAGAGAAGCAGCACTGGACTGTTGCTAAGTGGTCCCAAGTACTTTTTTCTGATGAAAGCAAATTTTGCATGTCATTCGGAAATCAAGGTGCCAGAGTCTGGAGGAAGACTGGGGAGAAGGAAATGCCAAAATGCCTGAAGTCCAGTGTCAAGTACCGACAGTCAGTGATGGTGTGGGGTGCCATGTCAGCTGCTGGTGTTGGTCCACTGTGTTTCATCAAGGGCAGGGTCAATGCAGCTAGCTATCAGGAGATTTTGGAGCACTTCATGCTTCCATCGGCTGAAATGCTTTATGGAGATGAAGATTTCATTTTTCAGCACGACCTGGCACCTGCTCACAGTGCCAAAACCACTGGTAAATGGTTTACTGACCATGGTATTACTGTGCTCAATTGGCCTGCCAACTCTCCTGACCTGAACCCCATAGAGAATCTGTGGGATATTGTGAAGAGAAAGTTGAGAGACGCAAGACCCAACACTCTGGATGAGCTTAAGGCCGCTATTGAAGCATCCTGGGCCTCCATAACATGTCAGCAGTGTCACAGGCTGATTGCCTCCATGCCACGCCGCATTGAAGCAGTCATTTCTGCCAAAGGATTCCCGACCAAGTATTGAGTGCATAACTGAACATTATTATTTGTTGGTTTTTTTGTTTGTTATTAAAAAACACTTTTATTTGATTGGATGGGTGAAATATGCTAATTTATTGAGACAGGTTTTTTGGGTTATCAGGAGTTGTATGCCAAAATCATCAGTATTAAAACAATAAAAGACCTGACAAATTTCAGTTGGTGGATAATGAATCTATAATATATGAAAGTTTAATTGTAATCATTACATTATGGTAAATAATGAAATTTAACACTATATGCTAATTTTTTGAGAAGGACCTGTAGTTAGGGAGGGAAGATTAACCCCGAAACTGCTTGTGCTGTAGCGATTTCCACTGTACAACAACACCTTTTCTTTGCAGGGACAGTGGAGTTTATATGTTTGTGCATCAGCTCTGTAGCCTTTTAGGCTGCCCTATAAGGCTCCCTGATAGCTGCATTGCTGTTTGTACACCGCTGTGCAAATCAACTGCTTTTTTTAAAGCAAAAATCCTGTTGCTCCTTTCTGCACAGTTATCTTGTTTATTTGTCCACACTTTTGTGTGCAGCAGTCCTTTTTATTGCTGCCATACTTGTCCTGGATCATTGTAGGGAGATTGAAATTGTACTACAGTCCTTGTATTTTTTTATGTATCTTCCAGCCACATTCTGCCACTTAAATTGTGTAGTGTTATACACTGTGCCTGAGGTTTGGTGCAGTCTCCCCCCAAAAAAAGGGAGATTTAAATTGTCAGAAAGCGGATCTACGGCAGTTCTGTTAGTTTGTCGTTTATCTTCCAGCCACGTTCTGCCACTTACATTGTGTAGTGTAATACACTGGGCCTGAGTTTTGTTGCAGTCTCCCCCCCAAAAAAGGGAGTTTTAAATTGGCACTAAGTGGATCTACGTCAGTTCTGTTTGTCGTATATCTTCCAGCCACGTTCTGCCACTTACATTGTGTTGTGTAACACACTGTGCCTGAGTTTTGTTGCAGTCTCCCCCCAAAAAAAGGGAGTTTTAAATTGGCACTAAGTGGATCTACTTCAGTTAAGTTAGTTTGTCGTATATCTTCCAGCCACGTTCTGCCACTTACATTGTGTAGTGTAATACACTGGGCCTGACTTTTGGTGCAGTCTCCCCCCCCAAAAAAAGGAGATTTAAATTGGCACTAAGTGGATCTACGTCAGTTCTGTTAGTTTGTCATATATCTTCCAGCCACGTTCTGCCACTTACATTGTGTAGTGTAATACACTGGGCCTGAGTTTTGGTGCAGTCTCCCCCCCAAAAAAAGGGAGATTTAAATTGGCACTAAGTGGAGCTACGTCAGTTCTGTTAGTTTGTCGTATATCTTCCAGCCACGTTCTGCCACTTACATTGTGTAGTGTAATACACTGGGCCTCAGTTTTGTTGCAATCTCCCCCCCAAAAAAAAGGAGATTTAAATTGGCACTAAGTGGATCTACGTCAGTTCTGTTAGTTTGTCGTATATCTTCCAGCCACATTCTGTCACTTACATTGTGTAGTGTAATACACTGGGTCTGAGTTTTGGTGCAGTCTCCCCCCCAAAAAAGGGAGATTTAAATTCTAACAAGTTTATATACACCTTCTAACTTGTTTTACAGTACCATATAATGGTTGTTATTTTGGTTAGATTTTTCCAAAAATGAGGAAGTCTGGTGGAAGAGGCTGTGGGCGGTTGTAGCCAGCTGGTACTGATGGTGGTGGTGGTGGTGGTGGTGGTAGTGGGAAAAGCAAAATAGCACCAAAGCCTTGAGGTTTTGAGCCAGCGCCATTGTCTGGCTACACAAGGCCTCGAAGGCTCCCTTATCTGGGAGTAGGAAAACAGCTTTTAAAGTGAGCAGCAGGAAAAGTTTTGGCTTTCCTTGCTGACTAAGCCTCTAGCTCTTTCGCCTCCTCTTCAGAAAGTTCGAAATCTAAAAGCAGCGAGTCATCAGTGGATGCTCCCGGTCAGGAACAAGTCGCTTCCTTGTGTCCTTCACCCAAACCAAGAGTGAAGGATGTGGCAGGCGACACGACAGTTTACTCTATGGAGCTCTTTACACATACCATGCCTAGGTTAGAGAGGGAAATTGTTCAAAGCCCATTACAAGATGAATCGGACATGGAGTGCGCAGATGCACAGCCACAGCTAGATTATTATGCTGTTCCATTGACTCAGATCACTACATTGCCCTCGCAGTGTACTGAGCCAGAATCTGACCCTGATGAGACTATGGTGCCCCGTCCCAAACGCTATAGCACCTTACATGGTGACACAGAGGAAGGTGCACATGACATTGAAGAGGAGGTTATAGATGGAAAAAGCAGAAGTCCAGCGTGGGTGATGTCCGTAAAAAATACCTTTTATTCCATTTTCGTTAAAAGCACATAAATCCAAAGTCCATCTTCATATCCATAGACACAAAAACGGGTGATTCATACCAGTGACAGTCACAGGCTTAAAGTGCATTAAAATCATACGCGTTTCAACGGTCGTGCCGCCTTACTCATTGTGAAATGTCTATCGACTTAAGTACCACTCTCGACCACAGGAGGGAGCTTGGCCACAGAATTCACAACAGTACCCCCCCCCTTGAGGAGGGGTCACCGAACCCTCACCAGAGCCCCCAGGCCGACCAGGATGAGCCACATGAAAGGCATGAACCAGATCGGCAGCATGGACATCAGAGGCAAAGACCCAGGAATTATCTTCCTGACCATAACCTTTCCACTTAACCAGATACTGGAGTTTCCTTCTCGAAACACGAGAATCCAAAATCTTCTCCACTATATACTCCAATTCCCCTTCAACCAAAACCGGAGCAGGAGGATCAATAGATGGAACCACAGGTGCCACGTATCTCCGCAACAATGACCTATGGAACACGTTATGGATGGAAAAAGAAGCTGGAAGAGTCAAACGAAAAGACACAGGATTAAGAACCTCAGAAATCCTATATGGACCAATGAAACGAGGCTTAAATTTAGGAGAGGAAACCTTCATAGGAATATAATGAGATGACGACCAAACCAAATCCCCAACACGAAGTCGGGGACCCACACAGCGCCTGCGGTTAGCGAAACGTTGAGCCTTCTCCTGGGACAAAGTCAGATTGTCCACTACATGAGTCCAAATCTGCTGCAACCTATCCACCACAGTATCCACACCAGGACAGTCCGAAGACTCAACCTGCCCTGAAGAGAAACGAGGGTGGAACCCAGAATTGCAGAAAAACGGCGAAACCAAAGTAGCTGAGCTGGCCCGATTATTAAGGGCGAACTCAGCCAAAGGCAAAAAGGACACCCAATCATCCTGATCAGCAGAAACAAAACATCTCAGATATGTTTCCAAGGTCTGATTGGTTCGTTCAGTCTGGCCATTTGTCTGAGGATGGAAAGTCGAGGAAAAAGACAAATCAATGCCCATCCTAGCACAAAAGGCTCGCCAAAACCTCGAAACAAAATGGGAACCTCTGTCAGAAACGATGTTCTCTGGAATGCCATGTAAACGAACCACATGCTGGAAAAACAACGGCACCAAATCAGAGGAGGAAGGCAATTTAGACAAGGGCACCAAATGGACCATCTTAGAGAAGCGATCACAAACCACACAAATGACCGACATTCTTTGAGAGACGGGGAGATCCGAAATAAAATCCATAGAGATATGTGTCCAAGGCCTCTTCGGGACCGGCAAGGGCAAAAGCAACCCACTGGCACGAGAACAGCAGGGCTTAGCCCGAGCACAAATCCCACAGGACTGCAGAAAAGAAAGCACATCCCGCGACAGAGACGGCCACCAAAAGGATCTAGCCACCAAATCTCTGGTACCAAAGATTCCAGGATGACCAGCCAACACCGAACAATGAACCTCAGAGATAACTTTATTCGTCCACCTATCAGGGACAAACAGTTTCTCCGCTGGGCAACGGTCAGGTTTATTAGCCTGAAATTTTTGCAGCACCCGCCGCAAATCAGGAGAGATGGCAGAAAAAATTACCCCCTCTTTGAGAATACCCGCCGGCTCAGGCAAACCCGGAGAATCGGGCACAAAACTCCTAGACAGGGCATCCGCCTTCACATTTTTAGAGCCCGGAAGGTACGAAACCACAAAGTCAAAACGGGAGAAAAACAGCGACCAACGAGCCTGTCTAGGATTCAACCGTTTGGCAGACTCGAGATAAGTCAAGTTTTTGTGATCAGTCAGGACCACCACGCGATGCTTAGCTCCTTCAAGCCAATGACGCCACTCCTCGAATGCCCACTTCATGGCTTGCAACTCTCGATTGCCAACATCAGAATTTCGCTCAGCAGGCGAAAATTTCCTGGAAAAGAAGGCGCATGTTTTCATCACCGAGCAATCAGAACTTCTCTGCGACAAAACAGCCCCTGCTCCAATTTCGGAAGCATCAACCTCGACCTGGAACGGAAGCGAAACATCTGGTTGGCACAACACAGGGGCAGAAGAAAAACGACGCTTCAACTCCTGAAAACCTTCCACAGCAGCAGAAGACCAATTGACCACATCAGCACCCTTCTTGGTTAAATCAGTCAATGGTTTAGCAATACTAGAAAAATTAGTGATGAAGCGACGATAAAAATTAGCAAAGCCCAGGAACTTCTGCAGACTCTTCAGAGATGTAAAGACACAAAAGAGAATAGTAAAACCAAAAACACTCAGTTTGAAAAAATGTTGCAGTAATCCGCAAGTGCTAGTAAAAGATGTAAAAAACAGGGTATTTGGTTGATACGTTTTTTGCAAAAAATGTATACTAAGCTGCTCTACCAATCTTCACGGTATACCCTTATCAGAGCAGTCCTAACTAATGTATGCAATCCCTATCTGATGTATTTAAAAACCTGATCATCTGTATATAACCTGTGTGAACAGGGTTCAGAGAGGAAAAAATCCATGTGTGCATACAGGGTAGAACAGCTTTTGTGCAGATAGCCCAAGAGGAGTGGTGGAACTCCCCAGTCTTGTAGACACAAGAGAACAATTATGGAAACAGGAACACATGGGCTACTTGCACAGTGAACAAGTCTGTATGATCATGTTCACACACCACCAAGAAACCTGAAGACACAAAAGAGAATAGTAAAACCAAAAACACTCAGTTTGAAAAAATGTTGCAGTAATCCGCAAGTGCTAGTAAAAGATGTAAAAAACAGGGTATTTGGTTGATACGTTTTTTGCAAAAAATGTATACTAAGCTGCTCTACCAATCTTCACGGTATACCCTTATCAGAGCAGTCCTAACTAATGTATGCAATCCCTATCTGATGTATTTAAAAACCTGATCATCTGTATATAACCTGTGTGAACAGGGTTCAGAGAGGAAAAAATCCATGTGTGCATACAGGGTAGAACAGCTTTTGTGCAGATAGCCAAAGAGGAGTGGTGGAACTCCCCAGTCTTGTAGACACAAGAGAACAATTATGGAAACAGGAACACATGGGCTACTTGCACAGTGAACAAGTCTGTATGATCATGTTCACACACCACCAAGAAACCTGAAGACACAAAAGAGAATAGTAAAACCAAAAACACTCAGTTTGAAAAAATGTTGCAGTAATCCGCAAGTGCTAGTAAAAGATGTAAAAAACAGGGTATTTGGTTGATACGTTTTTTGCAAAAAATGTATACTAAGCTGCTCTACCAATCTTCACGGTATACCCTTATCAGAGCAGTCCTAACTAATGTATGCAATCCCTATTTGATGTATTTAAAAACCTGATCATCTGTATATAACCTGTGTGAACAGGGTTCAGAGAGGAAAAAATGCACACATGGATTTTTTCCTCTCTGAACCCTGTTCACACAGGTTATATACAGATGATCAGGTTTTTAAATACATCAGATAGGGATTGCATACATTAGTTAGGACTGCTCTGATAAGGGTATACCGTGAAGATTGGTAGAGCAGCTTAGTATACATTTTTTGCAAAAAACGTATCAACCAAATACCCTGTTTTTTACATCTTTTACTAGCACTTGCGGATTACTGCAACATTTTTTCAAACTGAGTGTTTTTGGTTTTACTATTCTCTTTTGTGTCTTCAGGTTTCTTGGTGGTGTGTGAACATGATCATACAGACTTGTTCACTGTGCAAGTAGCCCATGTGTTCCTGTTTCCATAATTGTTCTCTTGTGTCTACAAGACTGGGGAGTTCCACCACTCCTCTTGGGCTATCTGCACAAAAGCTGTTCTACCCTGTATGCACACATGGATTTTTTCCTCTCTGAACCCTGTTCACACAGGTTATATACAGATGATCAGGTTTTTAAATACATCAGATAGGGATTGCATACATTAGTTAGGACTGCTCTGATAAGGGTATACCGTGAAGATTGGTAGAGCAGCTTAGTATACATTTTTTGCAAAAAACGTATCAACCAAATACCCTGTTTTTTACATCTTTTACTAGCACTTGCGGATTACTGCAACATTTTTTCAAACTGAGTGTTTTTGGTTTTACTATTCTCTTTTGTGTCTTCAGGTTTCTTGGTGGTGTGTGAACATGATCATACAGACTTGTTCACTGTGCAAGTAGCCCATGTGTTCCTGTTTCCATAATTGTTCTCTTGTGTCTACAAGACTGGGGAGTTCCACCACTCCTCTTGGGCTATCTGCACAAAAGCTGTTCTACCCTGTATGCACACATGGATTTTTTCCTCTCTGAACCCTGTTCACACAGGTTATATACAGATGATCAGGTTTTTAAATACATCAGATAGGGATTGCATACATTAGTTAGGACTGCTCTGATAAGGGTATACCGTGAAGATTGGTAGAGCAGCTTAGTATACATTTTTTGCAAAAAACGTATCAACCAAATACCCTGTTTTTTACATCTTTTACTAGCACTTGCGGATTACTGCAACATTTTTTCAAACTGAGTGTTTTTGGTTTTACTATTCTCTTTTGTGTCTTCAGGTTTCTTGGTGGTGTGTGAACATGATCATACAGACTTGTTCACTGTGCAAGTAGCCCATGTGTTCCTGTCTTCAGAGATGTAGGCTGAGTCCAATCATAAATGGCCTGAACTTTAACAGGGTCCATCTCGATAGTAGAAGGAGAAAAAATGAACCCCAAAAATGAAATCTTCTGAACACCAAAGAGACACTTTGACCCCTTCACAAACAAAGAATTAGCACGCAGGACCTGGAACACCATTCTGACCTGCTTCACATGAGACTCCCAATCATCCGAGAAGACCAAAATATCATCCAAGTATACAATCAGGAATTTATCCAGGTACTCTCGGAAGATGTCATGCATAAAGGACTGAAACACTGATGGAGCATTAGAAAGTCCGAATGGCATAACCAGGTACTCAAAATGGCCTTCGGGCGTATTAAATGCTGTTTTCCATTCATCGCCCCGTTTAATACGCACAAGATTATACGCACCACGAAGATCTATCTTGGTGAACCAACTAGCCCCCTTAATCCGAGCAAACAAATCAGACAGCTGCGGCAAGGGGTACTGAAATTTGACCGTAATTTTATTTAGAAGGCGGTAATCAATACAAGGTCTCAGCGAACCATCCTTCTTGGCCACAAAAAAGAACCCCGCTCCCAATGGCGACGATGACGGACGAATATGACCCTTCTCCAAAGACTCCTTCACGTAACTCCGCATAGCGGCGTGCTCAGGTACAGATAAATTAAACAGTCGACCCTTAGGAAACTTACTACCAGGAATAAAATCGATAGCACAATCACAATCCCTATGCGGAGGTAGGGCATTGGACTTGGGCTCATCGAATACATCCCGGTAATCAGACAAGAACTCTGGGACCTCAGAAGGGGTGGATGATGAGATAGACAGAAATGGAACATCACCATGTACCCCCTGACAACCCCAGCTGGACACAGACATTGATTTCCAATCTAATACTGGGTTATGGACTTGTAGCCATGGCAACCCCAACACGACCACATCATGCAGATTATGCAACACCAGAAAGCGAATATCCTCCTGGTGCGCAGGAACCATGCACATGGTCAGCTGGGTCCAATACTGAGGCTTATTCTTGGCCAAAGGCGTAGCATCAATTCCTCTCAATGGAATAGGACACTGCAAGGGCTCCAAGACAAACCCACAGCGCCTAGCAAACTCCAAGTCCATCAAATTCAGGGCAGCGCCTGAATCCACAAATGCCATGACAGAATAGGAAGACAAAGAGCAGATCAAAGTAACGGACAAAAGAAATTTCGACTGTACCGTACCAATGGTGGCAGACCTAGCGAACCGCTTAGTGCGCTTAGGACAATCGGAGATAGCATGAGTGGAATCACCACAGTAGAAACACAGCCCATTCTGACGTCTGTGTTCTTGCCTTTCAGCTCTGGTCAAAGTCCTATCGCACTGCATAGGCTCAGGTTTATGCTCAGATAATACCGCCAAATGGTGCACCGATTTATGCTCGCGCAAGCGTCGACCGATCTGAATGGCCAAAGACATAGACTCATTCAGACTAGCAGGCATAGGAAATCCCACCATGACATCCTTAAGGGCTTCAGAGAGACCCTTTCTAAAAATAGCTGCCAGCGCACATTCATTCCATTGAGTGAGCACGGACCACTTTCTAAACTTCTGACAATAAATCTCTATCTCATCCTGACCCTGACACAGAGCCAGCAAATTTTTCTCTGCCTGATCCACTGAATTAGGTTCGTCGTACAGCAATCCGAGCGCCAGAAAAAACGCATCAATATTACATAATGCAGGATCTCCTGGCGCAAGGGAAAATGCCCAGTCTTGAGGGTCGCCACGTAATAAAGAAATTATGATCTTTACTTGTTGAACTGGGTCACCAGAGGAGCGGGGTTTCAAAGCCAGAAATAGTTTACAATTATTTTTAAAATTCAAAAACTTAGCTCTATCTCCAGAAAATAACTCAGGAATAGGAATTTTAGGTTCTAACATAGGATTCTGAACCACTAAATCTTGAATATTCTGTACATTTATAGCGAGATTATCCATCAAAGAGAACAGACCTTGAATGTCCATGTCCACACCTGTGTTCTGAACCACCCTGATGTAAAGGGGAAAAGAAAGACAGAACACAGTGCAAAGAAAAAAAAATGGTCTCAGAACTTCTCTTTTCCCTCTATTGAGAAGCATTAGTACTTTGGGCCTCCAGTACTGTTATGAACAGGTAATTCAGAACCACAATGGACATTGAAGTTCAGAGTACACAAAGTGACCTGACATTTACCAAAAACATAGGACGAGCTCTGAGACGTGGAAACTCTGCTGACCGCAATCCCTAATCCTATCACACCACACTAGAGGTAGCCGTGGATTGCGCCTAACGCTCCCTATGCAACTCGGCACAGCCTGAGAAACTAACTAGCCCTGAAGATAGAAAAATAAGCCTACCTTGCCTCAGAGAAATTCCCCAAAGGAAAAGGCAGCCCCCCACATATAATGACTGTGAGTAAAGATGAAAATACAAACACAGAGATGAAATAGATTTAGCAAAGTGAGGCCCGACTTACTGAATAGACCGAGGATAGGAAAGATAGCTTTGCGGTCAACACAAAAACCTACAAACAACCACGCAGAGGGGCAAAAAGACCCTCCGCACCGACTAACGATACGGAGGTGCTCCCTCTGCGTCTCAGAGCTTCCAGCAAGCAAGAAAAGCCAATATAGCAAGCTGGACAGAAAAAATAGCAAACAAAAATAACACAAGCAAAACTTAGCTTATGCAGGATCGAAAGGCCACAGGAACGATCCAGGAGGAAGCAAGACCAATACTACAACATTGACTGGAGGCCAGGATCAAAGCACCAGGTGGAGTTAAATAGAGCAGCACCTAACGACTTAACCTCATCACCTGAGGAAGGAAACTCAGAAGCCGCAGTACCACTCTCATCCACCAAAGGAAGCTCATAGACAGAACCAGCCGAAGTACCACTCTCGACCACAGGAGGGAGCTTGGCCACAGAATTCACAACAGCCTGTGTACTCCTGTTACCAATTTTGAACTGCATTTAGCCTACTTACTTATTTGGGCCTAGTAAGTGTGTCAGCCTCTCATTACAATTGTCCTCCACTGAAGAAAGCTATGCCGCCTGTGTACTCCTGTTACCAATTTTGAACTGCATTTAGCCTTCTTACTTATTTGGGCCTAGTAACTGTGTCAGCCTCTCATTACAGTTGTCCTCCACTGAACAAAGCAAAGCCGCCTGCGTACGCCTGTTACCAATTTTGAACTGCATTTAGCCTACTTATTTATTTTAGGCCTACTAAGTCTGTCTGAGCCACTCATTACAGTTGTCCTCCTCCACTGAACAAAGCAATGCCGCCTGTGTACTCCTGTTACCAATTTTGAACTGCATTTAGCCTACTTACTTATTTGGGCTTAGTAACTGTGTCAGCCACTCAATATAGTTGTCCTCCACTGAACAAAGCTATGCCGCCTGTGTACTCCTGTTAGCAATTTTGAACTACATTTAGCCTACTTACTTATTTGGGCCTAGTAACTGTGTCAGCCTCTCATTACAGTTGTCCTTCGCTGAACAAAGCTTTGCCGCCTGTGTACTCCTGTTACCAATTTTGAACTGCATTTAACCTACTTACTTATTTGGACCCAGTAACTGTGTCAGCCTCTCATTACAGTTGTCCTCCGCTGAACAAAGCTATGCCGCCTGTGTACTCCTGTTACCAATTTCAAACTGCATTTAGCCTACTTACTTATTTGGGCCAGTAAGTGTGTCAGCCTCTCATTAAAGTTGTCCTCTGCTGAACAAAGCTATGCCGCCTGTCTACTCCTGTTACCAATTTTGAACTGCATTTAGCCTACTTACTTATTTGGGCCTAGTAACTGTGTAACTAGTAACTCTCATACTTTTTTATTTTTGGCTTACTAAGTCTGTCTGAGCCTCTCATTACAGTTGTCCTTTGCTGAACAAACCTATGCCGCCTGTGTACTCCTGTTACCAGTTTTGAACTGCATTTAGCCTACTTTTTTATTTTAGGCCTACTAAGTCTGTCTGAGCCACTCTTTACAGTTGTTCTCCTCCACTGAACAAAGCAATTCTGCCTGTGTGCTCCTGTTACCAATTTTGAACTGCATTTAGCCTACTTTTTTATTTTGGGCCTATATCTGTGTTTCCTCCTCATCCTCCCCATTGCCCAGCCATTGCTAGATGAGTATGCTGGTACATAGACCAAGACCACTTGCACTCTAACACAGCCAGATTCTGGCCCTGCTGAAAGTCAGGTTCCCCTTCCCGCTTACTATACCACCTTACACGGGGACAAAGAGGAAGGTGCAGATGAAAGTGCAGGTTCCTTCATCAGGTGGGGGGCATACTTGTTGGCACTGGCACAGGGCCCCTCATAGTACGCAAAAGTGTCTCTGGCAGTGGGAGGCGCCGCCCGCCGTCAAACACACCGCCGTACTATGAGGGTCCCTGTGCCAGTGCCAGTGCCAGCTAGTGGGCCGCCCCTGCTTGCTCAGGATCACAGCACTTGCAAAGTTGAAATACTTACCTCTCCCTGCTCCACCGCCGTGACGTATTCCGCGTTTCCTGGGCCCATGAAAATCTTGAGCCAGCACTACTTTAGCCAAATGACCCCCTGTTTTCAATGCTTAACTATTATTATAAAGTAAATTAAGATTCAAGCTTCAGTAATACAAATTGATGTTTTTGGCATTAAAATGGGCACTGTAGGTGTTTCCTGTCCTCCACTCACTGCCGACTTTGATTCCCCATTGATTTGCATTGGGTTTCGTGTTTTGGTCGGCCCCCGACTTTTCGCAATAATCAGCCGATTTCACCCGACCCGACTTTTGAGAAAGTCGGGTTTCGCGAAACCCGACTCGATCCTAAAAAAGTAAAAGTCGCTCAACTCTAATTACAATAACCCAAGGTCATATGATAATTGTACTACTATGAGTAGTTTATGTGCAGCCTAAACTTGTGACTATGGCCATTAACAGGTTAAATGTAAAGACATTCATTAGCATTTAATGAAGCTGATCTTCAACCCTGAGTAACGCACAATTGTCACCATATTCTTAGAAATGATAATTAGCAGAATGTTGAAACTGTTTCATATTTTTACTCTGAAGATTATTGCAAAATCTGCATAAAATGTGAATTTTTGATTAGGGAAATGCATTATTTATGTGCAATAAATGCATTCACTAGAGATTGGCAATTTTAATATGGTTTGTAATAACTGATAAACATTTGTATTTAATATGTATTGTTTAGGTCTGCAGCAGTGAAGTCAATTTACTTTATAATATTAATAAGATGAAAAGATTCTAATAAATACAGTTAGTGAATAATTGCTGCTATTAGCAAGCAAATTGATGAGCTTACATCTTCTGATTTCACGGTTTTTATGGCTCGTAAAGTTATACTGTAATACCTTTTTAGCTAGCATGATAATGATTTACCTAAGGAATAAATGTTACATACTGTAGAGAAAAAGAGTCCCAAAATACATACGGTATGAAACTCATTATTATAATGAATACAAAGAAAAGGTTTTTTCAACCTCTCCTCCAACACTTTCCCATATTTTTTTAGCAATGCAAAACTTTTAGAGAAGGGCATCTTATCATTTGGTAGCAAATAGATGTGATCAGCCAAGTCCCTTCTACATAGTGGCCAATATAGCACAGTAGAAAGCTATTTTTAAGGTGAAAGCTCTCCCGCATCCTACCTAGTGTGACCCTATGGAGCTGGATAGTTGCACATTTGGCACGACCTCCCCTATTTTAAAACAAGAGCAAACTTTCATAGGATCCTGAATGCAACTGAAATCCTTTCTCTCAAGGAATACAATGCAAGTGATTGCTGGTCCTTTTCCATGTGAGACATTTTCGTGGACACATGCACCAACCAAAGCAGAATGCTGACAGATTTTGACATACAAGACGGCCGGCCGGCGCTCACAGTCAGTGCGGGAAGCTGACGGCGAGGGACGTGACAGACACCGGAATGTAAGTATGTAGTGTTTTTTTTTTTTACATTTACAATGGTAACCAGGGTAAACATCGGGTTACTAAGCGCGGCCCTGCGCTTAGTAACCCGATGTTTACCCTGGTTACCCGGGGACTTCGGCATTGTTGGTCGCTGGAGAGCTGTCTGTGTGACAACTCTCCAGCGACCACACAAGGACTTTCCAACGATCACGGCCAGGTCGTATTGCTGGTCGTGATCGTTGGAAAGTTGCTGAGTGTAACGGTACCTTTATATAAAAGTGACCGTGACCATAGATATTAGATAAATATCAGCCTACCAAGATGACTTCAACCTGACCTCTGCCGATCTATTGTTTATTACTTCAGCAAATAGGGCTAAGTCATAACCAGCGATGCCTAGAGGTGACCCAGGTGTTAAGTTGCTGCCTACTCCACTCTACCAATTGAAAATACATGAACTTTTGGCCGAGCAGACATGTGCATGAACAATCAAGAGGAATGGTGTGCTAAGGATTGAGTTCCCGCCTCTGCACAGGGGGAATCTCGGGGCATCTCCGCTGCGGTCTCCAATTCTTCTCTTGCCACAGTGGAGCTTGCTCAGTGGAGACGTTGGTCCCAGTGTCTTGCTTAGTCTCACTCTGTGCAAAGGGTTACTGCTTCTTTTCCAGCTTCTGCCATTGAAGCCAGTGCTGGGCAGCGGCGAGCAGACTCTTTTGGGACTAAGTCCTGCTTTTTCCCTTCTGAGCATGCCCGGGGTAAGATCTCTCATTGGAGATCGAGGGTCACATGCTTAGATACTGCAGCAAAACTCATTGGTTCTCCAGGAAGGTCCTGAAGTTGCTCAGGCTCTGTGGCAGCCTCTCATTGGTCCTTCTAGGAAGGTCCTGTACTTGCTGCAGCTATAAAAGGTTCGCAAGGCCGCACAGCCATGCGCTAGTATCAATCCAAGTATGTGCTTTGCGCCAGTGTGGTTATGTGTGAATGTATTCAGGGACCCGGCTGAAATAAGCCCCTAGAATGCTGGCACCTCCGGTGAGGAGATTGTATGAATGTATTCAGGGACCCGGCTGAAATAGGCCCCTAGAATACCGGCTCCTCCAGTGAGGAGATTGCGTGTTTGCATAACCACTGACTGCTATCAGTTCGGCAGTAAGCTTGTGCTCCTGTGAGGCTAACAGGGCGCAGGGCTTTTCTTTCACGGCTACTCTGTAAAGTAACAAAGCTAGTCTATACTGTCAAACAGTGCCACCATTCACTAGCAGCAGGTTCCTGATGCACGGTGGACCCTGGGCTGCGAACGCACCAATTATAATAAACGTCTTTATTTACTCGGTGCATTCCGCTAGCCCTAACAGAATACTAGCGCTAGGGTCTGCATTTTCAGCAGTACATCCAGTAGCTGGAGGGTAGGTTGGTGGCTCTTGAGCGCACAACCTCAGCTGTGGATGTTACTGCAGTCGCTGTTCAGACTGCAAGTGTAGCTGCAGCCAGTTTGTCCTCTGCCACCCCTGCTCCGACTTTATCCCGTCTCCTGCTTCCAGACAAGTTTGCTGATGACAGTAAGCTATGTCGGGGATTCTCCCCGCTCCGACCTTTGCTCCCGGAGACTTAGTGTGGCTCTCCGCCCATAACATCAGGCTGCGAGTTTAGCCCACTAAGTTTGCAGCTCACTACTTGGGCCCTTTCAAGGTCCTCGAACAGGTTAACACACTGGTCTACCATCTGGTCCCTCCACCACACCTGTGTATCACCGACACCTTTCATGTGTCCCTCTTGAAGTCCATATACATGTCCTGGTTTTCCGAGTAATTTGCCGGGACATCGGGTTCGTCTATGGACGATTACAAGGTGAATGCTATTTTGGGGTGCAAGGTGGAACAGGGCAAAAAATTTTATTTGGTGGACTGGAAGGATTATGGTCCTGAGGTCAGGTCCTGGGAGCCTGTTGAGTATATTCAGGCTCCGTAGCTCATTGCTGCCTTCGAGCGTAGCGGGGTGAGGGGAGGGGGGCACTAGGAGGGGGGTAATGTTAGGGGTTGAGTTCCCACCTCTGCACAGGGGGAATCTCGTGCCATCTCTGCTGCGGACTCCCATTCTTCTCCTGCCGCAGTGGAGCCTGCTCAGCGGAGACGTCGGTCCCAGCGTCTTGCTCATTCTCACTCTGTGCAAAGGGTTACTGCTGCTTTTCCAGCTTCTGCCATTGAAGCCAGTGCTGGGCAGCGGCGAGCAGACGCTTTTGGGACTAAGACCTGCTTTTCCCCTTCTGAGCATGCCCGGGGTAAGATCTCTCATTGGAGATCGAGGGTCACATGCTTAGATACTGCAGCAAAACTCATTGGTTCTCCAGGAAGGTCCTGAAGTTGCTCAGGCTCTGTGGCAGCCTCTCATTGGTCCTTCTAGGAGGGTTCTGCACTTGCTGCAGCTATAAAAGGTTCGCATAGCCGCACGGCCATGCGCTAGTATCAATCCAAGTATGTGCTTTGCGCCAGTGTGGTTATGTGTGAATTTATTCAGGGACCCGGCTGAAATAAGCCCTTAGAATACTGGCTCCTCTGGTGAGAAGATTGCGTGACCAGTGACTGCTATCAGTTCCGCAGTAAGCTTGTGCTCCTGTGAGGCTAACAGGGTGCAGTGCTTTCCCTTCACGGCTACTCTGTGAAGTAACAGAGCTAGTCTATACCGCCAAACAGTGCCACCATTCACTAGCAGCAGGTTCCTCCTGCACGGTGGACCCTGGGCTGCGAACGCACCAATTATAATATACATCTCTATTTTCTCGGTGCGCTCCGCTAGCCCTAATAGAGTGGTGGTTTTGTGAGCATCAACAGACATATCTGGGGTATAAAGCCAAAGTGTCTCCTTGTTAGGATCTCTATTGTTCTTCTTTTGACAAATTCAAATTTGCCAGCTTAGGCAAATTAAAAAATATTTATTTTGAAAAAATATCTAACCCATTTTAAAATCTGACACATATACGGGTATGCCATATTTTGCAGTGTCCTCCTGCAAACAGTCATGCTGGTACATCATGCCTGCGTGGTCGCTGTAGGGAGCTCGGCTTAAGCAATAGCCGAGACATAGCTGTCATTGCCAGAAGTGCCTGCACCACCTCAGATTGTTTCACCCTCTAAATGCTATAATTAATATAGATCATATCATTTGGAAGGCTGGAAGGCTGATAGAGCGAGGGGATTCCCTTTCTCATCCGATCGGCACTCCCGCAACATCATCCAGAGGCCAGATGGTTGCTATGACAGCAAGAGTTCACATGTTGACCTCCTGACATGTCAGCTATGGAGGCTTGCCTAGACCATACCCGGAGCATGCATCATAATGTGTTACAGTGCTGGTGCATTATACCAGTGATTATCTTCATAAAAGTTAAAGTCCCATAAAGGGATTAAGTTAAAGTAAAAACAATATTTTAAAAAAATGTAAAAATGTTTTAAAAGAATCACAAAATAAAGTTCAAAAAGGATGAAAAAAGTATTTTATATGTTACAAAAATAAACAAAAAAGTACACATCTGGAATTGCCCCATCCAGAACAACCTGATCTGTCACACTAGTTAACCACTTCAGTGAACACTATAAAAATGCAGCAAAAAACTATGCTTTTTCATCAAAATGCTGAAGAAAAGTGGAATAAAACAATATAAAATAGACTAATGTAAATAAAAATGGTATAGCTGAATATGTCATCTTGTCATGCAAAAATCAAGCCACCATACAGCTCCAAAAAAAGCAATAGCTTTCAGAATCTAGTGTTCCAAAATTAGTTTCTCTACATAACTCCGCTGCCTCATTATAATGAATGTATCTGGGGTTTTATCAGAATTACATATTCCAGGTACTTAGATGGAACCTCACATGTAAGCACTTCGCACAGGATAAATGCAGGGGTGGACATATCATTGGTGCAACCTGTCCAGCCACACAGGGGCCCCAGAGGTAAGGGATTCCTTTCTAACTCCAAGGCAGGTGTAATTTTGGACGGCAAAGTGCACATATATTATTCTTGCACAGGGGTCCTTTTATGTTTGTGTCAGTGAATGAATTTGAACTAATAGAATATGTTCTGGACAAAATGCCACCAATAACAAATTCAATTTAACCCATAAAAAAATAAATCCCCACTTTGGTCCATCAACTTTGGGGAAATATAGGGGGTGTCTAAGCTACTGATAGCATAAATTCTCTGGAAAAGCAACATGGTTTCCTCCAAAAGATTTCCAGCAAAATTGGAGCTCAAAACCCCAAATGACCCCTATCCCTCTGAGCCCCACAATGAGCCTAAACTGCAGTTGGCATCTACATGTTTGACATTAACATAGTGAAGAGACCATAATTTATGGATGTGTGACTCCAGAAGGACAAGCTAGGCACAATGTATGGGCATTACAATATATTGGGCACTACAATGGCATATTTTCAACGTCCACTGAGTGTTTGTTTCCAGAAAACGTCCAAAATTTCAAAATCATCACTACACTAGATTAATTCGCAGAGGTGTGTAAATTCCAAAAAGTGGTCATTTTAGGGGGTGTCCACTGTTTAGGCACATCAGAAGCTCTGCAAATCAAGTCATCAAACTATTCTAAAAAATCAGTGCTGCAAAAGTTAAATACTGTAGCGCTCCTTCCCTCCTGAACTCTACTCTGTTGCCAAACAGTACTGCACAGTCTTATATGGTGAATTGCCACATTCATGAGATATTCTGTAAAAAATTATAAGGCCTTTTTACCATACTCTTTAGTGAAAATGAAACAGCTGTGGCTAAAACAGTATTTTAGTGTTAAAAAATGTAAATATTTTTTCTTCACTACTCAATGATGTACAATTCTGTGACACACCTGTGGTTTCAATATCCTCATTGCATCACTAGATATATTCATTGAGGGGTTCAGTTTGTATAACGGGGCCATTCATAGTGTTCTGCTTTTCTAGCACCTCAGGGGCTCTGCTAATGTAACATGACACCCATAAACTAGGGTTGAGCGAAACGGATCGGCCAATTTCATAAAACCCGACCTGGGTTTCATGAAACCCGACCCGATCCCAGTGTGGGATCGGCCATGCGGTACTCGATCTTCTCGCCAAAGTCGCGTTTCATATGACGCGTTCAGCGCCATTTCTCAGCCAATGAAGGTGGATGCAGAGTGTGGGCAGTGTGATGACATAGGTCTCAGTCCCCACCATTTTAGATAAGGGCATTACAGTGATTGGCTTGCTTTCTGCGGTGTCACGGGGGCTATAAAAGGGCGTGCATGCCGACTGCCATCTTACTTCTGCCGATCTGAGCATAGGGAGAGGTTGCTGTAGCTTCGTCTGAAGCAACGAATAGGACACATGTCCGATCTCGGAACCACGCCCAATACCACCTTCTTACCTCTCCCCGCCTGATCCGTCTTAGACTTCCGAATCCAAAATTGCAAAGACTCCCCGGAAACAAAAACGTCTCCCGCCCAAAGCCCCCCTTGCCGAAAAGTAGTAGGAGAAACAAGCTCACCCACTCTCAAAGCCCTGAAAAATGCAAGGGAAAAGGCAAGCCGAAATAAGGCGGCCTCAAAAAGGGAATCACAGATATCATCCAGCTGCGCACCTAACTGTTCCAACATCTCAAATGACGCCTGCGATCACCTCGGGTGCCTGTTCTTCGCATCCCCTTCGCTGCTTGCTTCACCAAAAAAAACTTTGTCAAATCCTGAAGACCCCGTAACCGAAAACCAAAAGCCAACCCTGCCAATATCCGGTCAACCTTAGCCGCCGACCATCCGTGATCCGCCCTGTTGTGAATTCTGCTCTTGGGTTCCCTCCATTGGTTGTTGGTGGGAATGCAGTTGTCTCTGTCTCGTAGTCCTGGCCAGGTGTATCGGATAATTACAATTCTGACTGGGATATTTAGGTGTGCAGGATCCTTTAGCCCCTGCCATTTGTCAATGTTTCTCTGGAAGTGTTGGATCTCTGCCTGGCCTCTCCTGCTTATCTGCCAGTTCAGCAAAGATAAGTGTCTGTTTCTTTTCCTGTGGCACACATGCAGTGTGCTTATTTTCAATACTGTTCGTTTGTTTTTCTTTTGTCCAGTTTAGACTGTGTCTGTGTTTTCTCAGTCTGGTTGGTTTCACTGGAGTTGCAGATATACGCTCCTACATCTTTAGTTAGATGTAGGAAGTTTTTTGTATATTCTGCTGTGGATTTTTTGAAGGGTTTTAATACTGACCGCACAGAACTCTGTCCTATCCTGTCCTATCTAGCTAGAGTGGCCTCCTGTGCTAAATCCTGTTTTTTCTGCCTGCGTATGTTTTTTCCTCTCCGACTCACCACCAATATTTGTGGGGGGCTGTCTATCCTTTGGGGATTTTCTCTGAGGCAAGACAGTATTCCAATTTAGGGGTATTTAGTCCTCCGGCTGTGATGAGGTGTCTAGGTGTGTTAGGTACACTCCACGGCTACTTCTAGTTGCGGTGTTAAGTTCAGGTTTGCGGTCAGTATAGTGGCCACTTTCTCCAGTGAAAGTTCTCATGCAGCTCCAAGGTCACCGGATCATAACACCGCCCCATGTCTCAACCATAGCAGCAAGGCCCCAACTTGATTCTGTCCCGTATCAGCAACACCACACGACACCAACCAAATCTCCCAAGAACTCCATACCAACCGATAAGCCGACCACGTACTAGGAGCCACGGATGCCTGAATTAAAGGTTCTGTGGCCCGGACACCACGCTCCAAAGTTCCACCGGGCATTCCAACCCCATCTCTTCGGCGTCCGGAGCCAGCGACCGAAAACGCTCCCACTGAAAACGAGACAAAGAGTCGGCAATACAATTTTGAACACCGGGCACGTGAGATGCTGTAAAATAGGCATTCAAGGACAAACAAGACAATACCAATTGACGCAGTACTCTGATCACCAGAGGTGACGATGTCATCAAACTGTTGATGGCACATACCACTGCCATATTGTCACAATTAAATCGAACCCTTTTGTTCCGAAAATCCTTGCCCCATAGCTGCACTGCCACCAATATTGGGAAAATCTCCAGCAAGGTAATGTTCCTTATCAACCCGTTTGAAAACCATTCTTCTGGCCATCTGGCGGCGCACCAACGGCCCCCAAAAAAGGCCCCGAAGCCAAGACCGCCTGATACGTCAGTAAAAAGATCCAAGTCAGCATTAACCACCACGTCATCCATTAACAATGAACGCCCATTGTAACAAGCCAAAAACCAGTCCCAAACCTCCAAATCGGTCTTGTGCTTGGCCGACAGATGAACAAAATGATGAGGGGCGCTCACCCCAGCCATGGCACTAGCTAGCCTGCAGGTAAAAACTCTCCCCATTGGGACAACTCTGCACACAAAATTCAATTTCCCGAGGAGAGACTGCACTTCACGCAACGGCAACTTCTTCAAACGTCTTGCCCGAGCCACCTCATCCCTCAAACCAAGCACTTTGTCGACAGGCAGCCTAAACTCCCACTTCACCGAGTCGATAACAATGCCTAAAAAGGACAGACTTTTCGGGCGCAAGTGGGACCCCGAACCGCTCGGCTATCCAAACAACAGTCTTCAACAGAATCTCGCAACATGGAGACCAATCAGGGCCTACGCACAAGAGGTCGTCCAAGTAAATGTTAGGAGTCGAGTTTCCTCTGCTGCACAGGGGGAATCTCGATCTGTGTCTGCTGCGGTCTCCCATTTTGCTTCGGCCGCAGTGGGCTCTGCTCAGCGGAGGCATCGCTCCCAGCGTCTTGCTGGCACTGATTCTGTGCAGGGGGTTACTGCTGCCTTTTCTGGCTCTCCTGTTGTACCCTGCACTGATCTGCGGTGAGCGGGCTTCTCTGGGACTAAGTCCTTATTTGCACACACTGAGCATGCCCAGGGCAAGATCTCCCGTTGGAGATCGAGGGTCACATGCTCAGGCACTGCAGCACATCCCATTGGTCCTCTTGGCAGGTCCTGAAAGGGCAAAACTTCTGTAGCTGCTTCCTGTGCTGCAACTATATAAACTGCGCATGACCGCACGGCCATGCGCTAGTATTGTCTTGTTATAATGTGTGTGTGTAGATGGATGTATGTCGATGGATGAAAGCTCCTAAGTATCCCTCCCTAGTGTTGTTGACTGCTCGCGGATGATGGTAGCTCTAGCGCCCGACTAGCCATCTGCACGTAACACACATCACAGCGTCCAGTTGCTGTGTCTGCCAGTACGGCGCCGTGCGCTTCCTCTGCGCTTTCCTTACCCAAGCCTGGGTGGTTAGTGGCGTCCGTCAGTGCGGCACCGCATGCACTCTCGTGCCTCTATACACTATTTAATAGTTTCCTTACACACCCAGTTGCGGTGTTGTGCCAGCAAGTGGTCTAATCGGACTTCAATCCTGAGTTGGGGTTGTGTTCGCTGACTTCTTGCTCGCGCTCTATGTGCGGTACCGCGGTACTGTGATGCAACAGGATTGCTTCCTTCACGCAGGGTGAAATTAACCCGTGCGTGTATACTTATAGTACCGCCATATAGTCCGTCTTACTAGCAGCAGGGTTTATACCTGCACGGTGGACCTCCGACTGCGAACGCACCTAGTTTCATATCATCTATACTTGGTGCGTTCCACCAGTCCCTAACTGTTCTGTCTTCCTCCACGTAGGATGCTGTGTGGATTCCAACATACGGCTAAACCTTCATCCACATCCCAGTAAACAGACTGTGTTGATGCTTAAGTCTTATTTATTAGGGTAATGATAACCAAAACTATAACGTTGAACAACAATGGTGGACAGTATTCATAGTAGATGATCGAATAGTGAATGATGTTGATGTACAAAGTGGATGTTCAGTGAATAATCATAGTGGATGACTGATCATAGTGGATGACTGATCATAGTGGATGACTGGTGAAAAACTGTAAAGAATAACAGCATTTCAGTATATGCACATACAGGGTGCAATCACATAAATAACTGGGACATAACAGCAAGAATTATACAGAGTGCATTACACAGTAATTCTAACAGCACTGCCCTATTCTATACAAGAATGCATCTATCTAAATGCAGAGTACACATTAACCTAACTGCAAGCTGCAAAGCACATCTGCCTAACTATATCTGACTATAGGAGCTGCATAAGGCTTAAATACTAACACAAACATAAGATGCATTAAACCTTTATAAACGTACCGAGATCCGTTAGGACAGGGGTAAGAAAGTAAGCGAGACAGGAGCACGTGTGCCTCTCTGCAGATCTGAGGAAAAATGGCTACTGAAGCTTGTCTTCACAAGAAGAATGTGGGCGGAACTAACCCATAAGACATTGCTCTTAGGAGGGAAAGGTTGGTAAACAACATGAAAAGTAGGCAACTGATGACCTCCAGTGGCTACAACTTGAAAAACATGATAATTAACTCTCTGCACATTAAGATGGGCAGAACACTCCCCGCTTGGCGTCAACAGATGCCACAATTAGGTTCTTTTGGGGAAAATAATAATACAAGCTCGGTAACGGGTCTGAGGAACAGTTTGTTTTCTCCAAGCTTGCACACTCTGACCTCTACTTTCCGCACTTTCCCATCTTTACTGGGCAGGGTCTTAATGACTAGGCCGAGTGGCCACTCGTTCCGATGTGACTGACTGTCTTTGACGAGTACAACATCGCCAGATTGAATGTTTGGGCGGTCTTTCTGCCACTTTGTCCTGCTTTGCAGAGTGGAAAGATAATGTTTCCTCCATCTATTCCAGAAGACGTTGGACACGCTTTGTACCTGCCTCCATTGTCGTCTGTAGAGGTCTTTGTCATTGAATTCTCCGAGTGGAGCTTTCGGGACACAGGTTTTCTGTGTGAGTAACATTGCAGGAGTAAGGATGGATGAATCTCCAGAATCACTAGAAAGTGCTGTCTTGTAGGACTGGGTTACATGAAATAGACAAGCTATAGCTCGAACAAGTGACTTCCATGTGGAGAACCTGCTGAACCGGTGAGATTCGAGGTTGCAGCTTGAAATCTCTGTATGTAGAGCAGACACTTGAGGTCGGATCTCTTCATCTGTGTCTGGACCCACTAGTTCGAAAGTTTCAGGCCTGCTGATGTGGGACATTGAACGGTACAAAGAGGTAGGACCTGTGAACCATGAAGTGTCCTTCAGATGACTGGGTGCAACGGATCTAGTCGCGTGGTCCGCAGGATTGTGGTGAGTAGGTACGTAGTGCCACTGATTAGGGTCAGTGGATCTTCTTACCCGAAGTACCCGGTTGCTGACGTAGACGTAGAAGCGTCGTGTCTCGTTACAGATGTACCCCAGTACCACCTTGCTATCGGTGTAGAACTCTGCATCCCCGATCTTCAGGCCCATCGCATCTGAGACCAGCTCGGCCAACTCAACCGCGAGGACAGCAGCACAGAGTTCCAGTCTGGGTATCGTGTGTTCACGAAGTGGTGCCAATTTCGTCCGGCTCATAACGAACCCGATATGGCATTGCCCGCTTACGTCTGTGGATTTGAGGTACGCTACTGCTGCAATCGCTTTGACTGATGCATCACAGAAAATACAAAGTGTTTGCGTTTTGACCTCTGTGGATGGCACAGGAGCATACGGTCGTTTCACACGAAGGTTGATCAGCGCTTCAAGAGACTTCCTCCACTCTGCCCACAGGTCAGCCTTTCCCACTGGAAGTGGATCATCCCAATCAGTAGTGTCTTGGGTGAAGTCCCTGAGCATCAGCTTTCCTTGGATGGTTACTGGAGCTACGAACCCCAAGGGGTCGTATAAACTATTCACGAAGGAAAGAACTTCTCTGCGCGTGAAGGGTTTCTCATCCTTGCTGATCTGAAAGGTGAAGGTATCTGTCTTCAGGTCCCACAGCAATCCAAGGCTCCGCTGCATAGGAAGGGGGTCGATGCTGAGGTCTAAATCCTTTAGATCGCTGGAATAGTCTTCAGAGGGAAAGGCTTCCATCAACTCTCGGCTGTTGGAAGAAATCTTGTTTAACCTTAGGTTAGACTGAGCGAGCATGTCACGAGTCCTCTTTAGTAGACTGATTGCGGCCTCACTTGTCGGTGTGGACTTCAAACAGTCATCCACGTAAAAATCCTTTTCCACAAAGGACCTGACGTCCAAGCTATACTCTTCTTCACCCTTTTTGGCAGAATGTCGGAGGCCGTAGATTGCGACCGCTGGGGAAGGACTGTTCCCAAAGATGTGTACCCGCATCCGGTACTCTGCGATGTCTTCGTCCGGGTCGTTGTCACGGTACCAGAAGAACCTCAGATAGTTTCTGTGTTCCTCTTTGACGAGAAAACAGTGGAATATCTGTTGTATGTCGGCCATAAATGCCACTGAATCTCTACGGAAACAGAGTAATACTTCCAGAAGTCTGTTGTTGAGGTCTGGGCCCGACAGTAAGACATCATTCAATGACACGTCTTCGCATTTGGCACTTGAGTCGAATACCACTCTAATTTGACCTGGCTTCTTAGGATGGTACACTCCGAAGATGGGCAGGTACCAACACTCCTCTCCGTGTCGAAGTGCAGGTGCAATCTCTGCGTGGTTGTTCTGGAATATCTTTCCCATGAAGGTAAAGAAATGTTCCTTCGTCTCAGGTGACTTCTGAAGCTTGTGTCTTAGGGAGATTAATCTGCTGTAGACCAATTCCTTGTTGTTGGGTAGGCGTCTCCTCTGAGGTCGAAATGGTAGAGGTGCGACCCAACTATTCGCCGTATCCTTGACTATTTGTTCGTCCATGATGTCCAGGAATATCTTGTCTTCTATAGACATCGCTACCTTGTTGTCTTCCTTCGTCCTGTGGAAGACTGTACATCCTATGTGGTCTTGTTCACCTTCACAGGCGTGGTCTTCGTTGATAGGAACTGAGAAAGGGCAAAGTAGGGGAGTGCAGCTCGGTATTTCCTTTACCAGCAGACTATTGTGACACGGCTGGAAGAGAGATGGATGTCCATTTTCTAGTGTGCTGGTAAGCATACTGTTGACTGAGACTGGCTTGTGTGCTCCTCCTAGACAGACATCTCCTACAATGACCCATCCAAGGTCTTGCCTATGGAGCATTCAGTGAGCCGTTGATATATTCTCTAGTCTTGTGGACTCGTAGTATATCTCTTCCCAGAAGTAAAGCTATTGGCGCTTCTGGTTCCAACTTAGGTATCAGGTGGGCTATATGCTTCAGGTGGGGGTGATACGTTGCCACCTCTGGTGAAGGTATCTCAGACCTGTTGTCAGGAATCTGGTTGCACTCCAGGATGGTTGGTAGTGACAGACAGGTCTGGCCATCCATGGACTCCACTTTGTATCCGGTTGCTTTCCTCCCCGCCGTCTCGACGGTACCTGAACATGTCCTAAGGGAGTAGGGAGAACTGGGGCCTACAATACTGAAGTTGTCAAAGAAGATGGACCTGGCTAAAGACCTATTACTTTGGTCATCTAGGATTGCATATATCTTGAGCGCTTTGTCTCTGTGGCCTGTTGGATAGACTCGGACAAGGCAGATTTTTGAGCAGGATCTTTCTCCCTTGAGTCCCTTACAGATCTCCGTACATTGAGAGGTGACCGCAGGGGTGTCTTCGTCGGTGTTCTTCTGTTTCTCATCGTGCTCCTCTGCTTGTGACAACACTCCTGGAGGTGGTCCAGGATGCAAGGCTGTATTGTGATCCGTGCTGCTGCATTCTGCACATTTCACGCTAGCTCCACAGTTCCTGGTGAAGTGAGAGGTCGTAGCACAGCATTTGAAGCAGATGTTGTTTTCCTTGAGGAAACCTTTGCGATCCTCTAAAGTCTTCTCCCTGAAGGCTCTGCACTTTAGTAAAGGATGTGGTTTCCTGTGTAGAGGACACTGCTTACTGACATCCTGAGGTTTGCTCTCTTCCGTAGGGGGCTTAGTTGTCTTGTGTGGAGGACCTGTGGAATCAATATCAGTTTTATGGACTGCCACGGGTGTCTTACAGGGTTTGACACCAGGGGTAGTGGAACATGACAGAGTGAAGTCAAAACTAGGGTCATTTCTGATCTTGGCTTGCTGGGTGACAAACTCAACAAATACAGCAAAAGGAGGGAATGGTACATTATGAATTTGTTTATACCGTGAACCATGTATAATCCACCTTTCTTGAAGATTGTAAGGAAGTTTTTGTACTATTGGATTGACACCCCTAGCAGTGTCTAAGAATGCCAATCCAGCCAAGTGACCTTCCTTCTGGGCGACCTGTAACTCTATGAATAAATCATTCAATTCTCTAAGTCTTTGATAACCCTTGGGCCCTATCTTAGGGAAATCATCAATTCTTTTGAATAAAGCATTCTCTATTACTTCTACGGACCCATAGCATTCGTCAAGTCTTTCACACACTTTACGTAAACCTATGTGTGGGTATTCTATGTTAATGTCTCTTAGTCTTTTAGCATGCTCGACCGATTCAGTTCCAAGCCACTTTACCAGGAGATCTAACTCCTCACTACTAGAAAGGTCCAGTCCCTGAATGGCGTTCTGGAAAGAAGCTAGCCACGACCTGTAGTTTTCGGCTTTGTCAGTGAACTTTACAAGTCCTTTTGTTACCAGTTCTCGGCGGGCAAAGAACTTTGCCAAGTCTATGGTGGCTTGATCAGTGTTGGTACGAGCCGGTATGTTATAGCCATGTCTAGTGTGTGGTGCGTCACCATACCTGTGAGACGCTCTTGGCTTCGGACAGTCTGCATTGTACCTTTCTGGTGAAGATGTCTCTTTAAGGTGAGGTGGGAGCTGTACCTTCTTCTCAGTGGAACGGTAGCTGTGGTCGACTCCTCTGTGTTGGACGTCTTCTTGTTTGTAGTAGTGAAGTTCGGGGTTGGATCGATGATAATCGGCGTAGGCTGATCGTTGTTGTCTGTCGAGGGTGTTGTCCATGCTGGAGTGTCGATGAACGTACTCTGCGACACGCTGAGCTGGATCTTGCTGCTCTAGATCTGTTCCAAGAACGTTGCTGCATCTCTCATAATCAGGATCCTTCATGGCTTCCAAGTACTCTGCCTTAGCTATTGCAGCTGCTGCCTCTTTGTCTACCATAAGTCTTTCTAGAGACACTTGCAGGCGCGCACCTTCTGCTTCATGCTCTGCCCGCAAACGTGCGGTTTCGGCTTGCAGGCGTGCAGTTTGTTCTGCCTGCAAACGTTCCTTTTCTGCCTCATGCTCTGCTTGTCTCAGCTTTAGATGCATTTCTTTCTCGGCAAAGGAGGACCTCGCTTTGGCTGCTTCAGCTTCAGCACGAGCGACAGCAGCCAGCTCTGCTAATGATGACCTGTTAGAGCTTGCTCGTGACCTCGTCTTGAGTGAGGATGTGCTGTTTCGAGACATTGTGCGCTTAGCTGCGTACTGCTGAGTGTTTTGGCGGGAAACTGAGTCTAGGTGCGGTGAGCTTCCGCGTGGCGGGAATGATGTAGCTCCTCTTGGCGGGCTGCAGTATAGTCCCGCGGCTGTATGGCGGCTGCTGTGATACCCGAATGCGGAGCAGTGTGGGTGTTAGCGGTTCCATACAGTCTAAACAACTACAGCCTGCGACCGGCTATCAGTTTCACTGAAGGCAGCTAATCTGTTCTTACTTTACAATCACCGTCTGTGACTGGCGGTCTCGTTTTTCACTGTTCTATCTTCCTCCACGTAGGATGCTGTGTGGATTCCAACATACGGCTAAACCTTAATCCACATCCCAGTAAACAGACTGTGTTGATGCTTAAGTCTTATTTATTAGGGTGATGATAACCAAAACTATAACGTTGAACAACAATGGTGGACAGTATTCATAGTAGATGATCGAATAGTGAATGATGTTGATGTACAAAGTGGATGTTCAGTGAATAATCATAGTGGATGACTGATCATAGTGGATGACTGATCATAGTGGATGACTGGTGAAAAACTGTAAAGAATAACAGCATTTCAGTATATGCACATACAGGGTGCAATCACATAAATAACTGGGACATAACAGCAAGAATTATACAGAGTGCATTACACAGTAATTCTAACAGCACTGCCCTATTCTATACAAGAATGCATCTATCTAAATGCAGAGTACACATTAACCTAACTGCAAGCTGCAAAGCACATCTGCCTAACTATATCTGACTATAGGAGCTGCATAAGGCTTAAATACTAACACAAACATAAGATGCATTAAACCTTTATAAACGTACCGAGATCCGTTAGGACAGGGGTAAGAAAGGAAGCGAGACAGGAGCACGTGTGCCTCTCTGCAGATCTGAGGAAAAATGGCTACTGAAGCTTGTCTTCACAAGAAGAATGTGGGCGGAACTAACCCATAAGACATTGCTCTTAGGAGTAGTGTTGAGCGATACCTTCCGATACCGGAAAGTATCGGTATCGGATTGGATCGGCCGATATTCAAAAAATATCGGATATTGCCGATACCGATATCCGATCCCAATGCAAGTCAATGGGACCAAAATATCGGAATTAAAATAAAGCCTTTCTTTCCTTGTAAGTTTATTCTACATGAAGGTGAACAACTAAGAATAATGCAGGATGTATTTGGGGAGGTGGCGGAGACATTAAAGTCATAGAGGCGTAGCCCAATCAAATAGAATAACATGATTTTTTATTTTTTTAAAGATGTTAGGATTGACAAAGATATTGACTATGTATTTTTATTTTAAATATTGATGTTTCACTATTCCACGCCCTTCCCCTTTTTTTTTTTTTTTTTAATTTTCCCACACTTTCATCTTCATCATCATCGGCATCTTTGACATCAACTTCTTCACCTTATTCATCTTCTTCTAAATCTTTTTTTTTAATTACATTCTTCATATTCATTTTATCCAACTAATATTATTCTTCCTATTCTACTTTTACATCATATACACATTTGTGACAGGCATTCCCGTAGTTGTTATCTATAAAAGTTTGAAGATTACACCTTCCGTTCTGCCAGTCACAAAAGTTACATTTGTCCGCGTTCAGTTTGGCCTGCAGCATCAGGCTTTATCCAGGGGCACCATGAGGAGGAACGGACTCACCCCCATACACTGCTTAGTCTTCTTCTGCATATAATTTACATATCTTTTGCTCTGATATTAAGTGTTATGCTTAATGTTCTTCTGCTCTTTGTTCTGCAGCCTCTTGTTCTTCTGCTTCTCGGTCTTCCATGTCGTCGTCTCCAGAGTCGTCGTCTCCGCCGTCGTCGTCTCCGCCGTCGTCGTCTCCGCCGTCGTCGTCGTCTCCGCCGTCGTCGTCTCCGCCGTCGTCGTCTCCGCCGTCGTCGTCTCCGCCGTCATCGTCATCGGGGTGGTCTTCAGGGTCGTCATCTCCAGGGTCGTCGTCGTCATCTTAGCGGTGGTCTTCCGTGATGTCGTCTTTAGGGTCTTCAACGTGAAAACGTAGCAGAAGGTACAAGAAGGCTGAGAAAATGCCGAGAACCAGCTGATGGAACTGGAACTCGGCTGGCTACCCGAAGGTCCAAGAGCCAATGGAACTACTGAGGACCAGCTGACGTTACTGGAACCCAGTTACTAAGCAGGAGGTACCCGTGCTAAAAAGCACTACCAAGGACCGCCTGACGTTGGCGGAACTCGGATACCCAGAAGGAGGCACCTAAGCCAAAGGCTCTGCCCGGAACCAGCTGACGTTACTGGAACCAGGATGGGGAGCAGAAGGTACAAGAGCAAAAGACACTGCCGAGAACCAGCTGACGGTACTGGAACCCGGATGGGTAGCCGAAGGTCCAAGAGCCAATGGAACTACCGAGGTCCAGCTGACGATACTGGAACCCGGTTACTAAGCAGGAGGTACCCGTGCCTGAAAGCACTACCAAGGACCACCTGACGTTGGTGGAACTCGGATACCCAGAAGGAGGCACCTAAGCCAAAGGCTCTGCCCGGAACCAGCTGACGGTACTGGAACCAGGATGGGGAGCAGAAGGTACAAGAGCAAAAGACACTGCCAAGAACCAGCTGACAGTGCTGGAACCAGGTGGTGGACCCGAAGGTCCACAGGAGAGAACAGCTAGGCCGCGAGGCAGCCGCAGTTACCGAACCCCAACAGTCCTACAGGGGGAGCTGGGCCTACTGGCACTACAGAACCAGCCTTGACTACCAGTTCACGCAGCCCACATAGGAAGCTCCTAAACTGGAGGCACCCTGGAGTTGGCTAACCTGACCGCACCACGACGGGGCAACGCATAGGCGTCTCAGTGAGCTTGACACAACCCGGAAACAGCTGACGGTGCTGAAACCAGGCTTGGCACGAGGGAGTACCTGTGACAAGAACACTGCCGAGAACCAGCTGGCGGTGCTGGAACCCAGATGCGTTGCCCCAGTGTGCAAGAGCCAATGGCACGACCGAGGACCAGCTGACGGTGCTGGAACCCGGTTACTAAGCTGTAGGTGCCCGCGCTTAAAAGCACTACCAAGGACCGCCTGGCGATGGCGGAACTCGGATACCCAGGAGGAGGCACCTAAGCCAAAGGCTCGGCCCGGAACCAGCTGACGGTGCTGGAACCAGGTGGTGGACCCCATGGCCCACAGGAGAGGAGAGAACAGCTAGGCCGCGAGGCAGCCGCAGTTACCGAACCCCAACAGTCCTACAGGGGGAGCTGGGCCTACTGGCACTACAGAACCAGCCTTGACTACCAGTTCACGCAGCCCACATAGGAAGCTCCTAAACTGGAGGCACCCTGGAGTTGGCTAACCCGACCGCACCACGACGGGGCAACGCATAGGCGTCTCAGTGAGCTTGACACAACCCGGAAACAGCTGACGGTGCTGAAACCAGGCTTGGCACGAGGGAGTACCTGTGACAAGAACACTGCCGAGAACCAGCTGGCGGTGCTGGAACCCAGATGCGTTGCCCCAGTGTGCAAGAGCCAATGGCACCGAAGACCAGCTGACGGTGCTGGAACCCGGTTACTAAGCTGTAGGTGCCCGCGCTTAAAAGCACTACCAAGGACCGCCTGGCGATGGCGGAACTCGGATACCCAGGAGGAGGCACCTAAGCCAAAGGCTCGGCCCGGAACCAGCTGACGGTGCTGGAACCAGGTGGTGGACCCCAAGGCCCACAGGAGAGGAGAGAACAGCTAGACCGCGAGGCAGCCGCAGTTACCGAACCCCAATAGTCCTACAGGGGGAGCTGGGCCTACTGGCACTACAGAACCAGCCTTGACTACCAGTTCACGCAGCCCACATAGGAAGCTCCTAAACTGGAGGCACCCTGGAGTTGGCTAACCCGACCGCACCACGACGGGGCAACGCATAGGCGTCTCAGTGAGCTTGACACAACCCGGAAACAGCTGACGGTGCTGAAACCAGGCTTGGCACGAGGGAGTACCTGTGACAAGAACACTGCCGAGAACCAGCTGGCGGTGCTGGAACCCAGATGCGTTGCCCCAGTGTGCAAGAGCCAATGGCACCGAAGACCAGCTGACGGTGCTGGAATCAGGTTACTAAGCTGTAGGTGCCCGCGCTTAAAAGCACTACCAAGGACCGCCTGGCGATGGCGGAACTCGGATACCCAGGAGGAGGCACCTAAGCCAAAGGCTCGGCCCGGAACCAGCTGACGGTGCTGGAACCAGGTGGTGGACCCCAAGGCCCACAGGAGAGGAGAGAACAGCTAGGCCGCGAGGCAGCCGCAGTTACCGAACCCCAACAGTCCTACAGGGGGAGCTGGGCCTACTGGCACTACAGAACCAGCCTTGATTACCAGTTCACGCAGCCCACATAGGAAGCTCCTAAACTGGAGGCACCCTGGAGTTGGCTAACCCGACCGCACCACGACGGGGCAACGCATAGGCGTCTCAGTGAGCTTGACACAACCCGGAAACAGCTGACGGTGCTGAAACCAGGCTTGGCACGAGGGAGTACCTGTGACCAGAACACTGCCGAGAACCAGCTGGCGGTGCTGGAACCCAGATGCGCTGCCCCAGTGTGCAAGAGCCAATGGCACCGAAGACCAGCTGATGGTGCTGGAACCCGGTTACTAAGCTGTAGGTGCCCGCGCTTAAAAGCACTACCAAGGACCGCCTGGCGATGGCGGAACTCGGATACCCAGGAGGAGGCACCTAAGCCAAAGGCTCGGCCCGGAACCAGCTGACGGTGCTGGAACCAGGTGGTGGACCCCATGGCCCACAGGAGAGGAGAGAACAGCTAGGCCGCGAGGCAGCCGCAGTTACCGAACCCCAACAGTCCTACAGGGGGAGCTGGGCCTACTGGCACTACAGAACCAGCCTTGACTACCAGTTCACGCAGCCCACATAGGAAGCTCCTAAACTGGAGGCACCCTGGAGTTGGCTAACCCGACCGCACCACGACGGGGCAACGCATAGGCGTCTCAGTGACCTTGACACTACCCGGAAACAGCTGACGGTGCTGGAACCAGGCTGGGCAGGAGGGAGTACCCGTGACAAAGACACTGGCGAGAACCAGCAGACGGTGCTGGAACCCGGATGCGTTGCCTATTCAAGATTGTCTTCCTAAAGCCACAACTAGCGGTGCTGGAGCAAAGGGTAAGCAGGGGGAGCAGAGTGTAAGCCGAAGCCTGCACTGGAGGCAGCTTTGTGTCTGCGTTGCGTTTGCAGGACACGTTGCTGGCTACACAGCGGGGGAACAGCTGGCGTAGCTGAACCCCACTGACACATTGGCTGGTGTTTTTCTCTGTGCAGCTAGCACGTCCGGGCCCCAAATGGCGGTGTTAGAGCCCAGGGTCAGCAGGAGGAGGAGAGGAGCAGAGTGTAGGCCGCAGCCTAATTGAACCAATTTCAAAGGTCACCATTAACCCACCCTCAGGTGTTTAACTTTAGAAGAGCCACATCTTGTGCAACAGTAATGCTACACAAGTGAAAGGTTGCTCTTTACATTTTGCTCATTGCACACGCAGAATGAAAGACGTACACAATTTAGCCCAGTATACAGTAGAACTGTAGTGGAGGCGTGACTTGTCTTTTTAATGACACGCAGCACAGGTGTCGAAAAATAACGCCTTTGTGCTGGGCGCTGCTTCCTGAGCGTTGTTATTTGCTGTACAGGAGTCTGCGCTCTTGTGTTATCCCTTGGCAACGCCCTGTGACTGTGAGCGCTGCCAATCTTCTGACCTCATTTCATGTTGGCCGGTGCGGTTAGCGATGGCCATGAATCCCAGAGCCACAGTGTGATTTCTAAAATTCACACTGCGGGTCTAGAATTCATGGCCTTGTGCAGTAAATATGTCCGCCGCTCACTCATGTCCTTACACCTGCCTCAGACTGTGCGGCCTCAGCTGATCCCTTATCGCATGCCGCGGCCATGAGGCCGCATAGTCTGAAGAAGGCGGAAGGAGGGGAGTGAAGACAGGCGAATATATGCACTGCTTGTGCCCATCAAGCACACCCTCGCTGTCAAAATACATGAGACAACGAGGGGCGTTGTGTTGGGCAGGGCGTACGCACAGGCACAGCCAGCCAACCAATGATGTCAGAAGACGGGCAGCGCTACCAAGGGGGGTGCTGCGTGTCATTGAAAAGGAAAGTCACACCTCAGGGACAATGTAATGGTCTCTACTGAGACACATTTTGTACGTGTTGAGTTCCACGTGGGCAAGGAGAAAAAGTCAGCCACCTTGTACAAATGCAGCAGTACTGCTGTACAAGGTGGCTGTTATACATAGAAACACCTGGGGGTGGGGGGCAGGCTTCCTTCAATTTCAGTTCAGGTGCCTGCGTGGCGTTTGCAGGTCACGTTGCCGGCTACACAGCAGGGGAACAGCTGGCGGTGCTGAACCCCACTAACACATTGGCTGGTGTTTTTCTCTGCGCAGCTAGCATGTCCGGGCAAAAACTGGCGGTGTTTGAGCCCAGGGTCAGCAGGAGGAGGAGAGGAGCAGAGTGTAGGCCGAAGCCTGCACTGGTGGCAGCTTTTGGTCTGTTGTGCCAGCGTGGCTTGTGCTGGACACGATGCCGGCTACACAGCAGGGGAACAGCTGGCGGTGCTGAACCCCACTGACACATTGGCGGGTGTCTTTCTCTGTGCAGCTAGCAATTCCGGGCAAAAACTAGCGGTGTTTGAGCCCAGGGTCAGCAGGAGGAGGAGGAGGAGAGGAGCAGAGTGTAGGCCGAAGCCTGCACTGGTGGCAGCTTTTGGTCGGTTGTGCCAGCGTGGCTTGTGCTGGACACGATGCCGGCTGCACAGCAGGGGAACAGCTGGCGGTGCTGAACCCCACTAACACATTGGCTGGTGTTTCTCTCTGTGCAGCTAGCACGTCCGGGCCCCAAGTGGCGGTGTTAGAGCCCAGGGTCAGCAGGAGGAGGAGAGGAGCAGAGTGTAGGCCGCAGCCTAATTGAACCAATTTCAAAGGTCACCTTTAACCCACCCTCAGGTGTTTAAATGTAGAAGAGCCACATCTTGTGCAACAGTAATGCTCCACAATTGAAAGGTTGCTCTTTACATTTTGCTCATTGCACACGCAGAATGAAAGACGTACACAATTTAGCCCAGTATACAGTTGAACTGTAGTGGAGGCGTGACTGGTCTTTTTAATGACACGCAGCACAGGTGTCAAAAAATAACGCCTTTGTGCTGGGCGCTGCTTCCTGAGCGTTGTTATTTGCTGTACAGGAGTCTGCGCTCTTGTGTTATCCCTTGGCAATGCCCTGTGAGCGCTGCCCGTCTTCTGACCTCATTTTATGTTGGCCGGTGCGGTTAGCGATGGCCATGAATCCCAGAGCCACAGTGTGATTTCTAAAATTCACACTGCGGGTCTAGAATTCATGGCCTTGTGCAGTAAATATGTTCGCCGCTCACTCATGTCCTTACACCTGCCTCAGACTGTGCGGCCTCAGCTGATCCCTTTGTCGCATGCCGCGGCCATGAGGCCGCACAGTCTGAAGAAGGCGGAAGGAGATGAGTTAAGACAGGCGAACATATGCAGTGCACATGCCCATCAATCACACCCTCGTTGTCAAAATACATGAGACAACGAGGGGCGTTGTGTTGGGCAGGGCGTGCGCACAGGCACAGCCAGCCAACCAATGATATCAGAAGACGGGCAGCGCTACCAAGGGGGGTGCTGCGTGTCATTGAAAAGTAAAGTCACACCTCAGGGACAATGTAATGGTCTCTACTGAGACACATTTTGTACGTGTTGAGTTCCACGTGGGCAAGGAGAAAAAGTCAGCCACCTTGTACAAATGCAGCAGTACTGCTGTACAAGGTGGCTGTTATACATAGAAACACCTGGGGGTGGGGGGCAGGCTTCCTTCAATTTCAGTTCAGGTGCCTGCGTGGCGTTTGCAGGTCACGTTGCCGGCTACACAGCAGGGGAACAGCTGGCGGTGCTGAACCCCACTGACACATTGGCGGGTGTCTTTCTCTGTGCAGCTAGCACTTCCGGGCAAAAACTAGCGGTGTTTGAGCCCAGGGTCAGCAGGAGGAGGAGGAGAGGAGCAGAGTGTAGGCCGAAGCCTGCACTGGTGGCAGCTTTTGGTCGGTTGTGCCAGCGTGGCTTGTGCTGGACACGATGCCCGCTGCACAGCAGGGGAACAGCTGGCGGTGCTGAACCCCACTGACACATTGGCGGGTGTCTTTCTCTGTGCAGCTAGCACTTCCGGGCAAAAACTAGCGGTGTTTGAGCCCAGGGTCAGCATGAGGAGGAGGAGGAGAGGAGCAGAGTGTAGGCCGAAGCCTGCACTGGTGGCAGCTTTTGGTCGGTTGTGCCAGCGTGGCTTGTGCTGGACACAATGCCGGCTGAACAGCAGGGGAACAGCTGGCGGTGCTGAACCCCACTAACACATTGGCTGGTGTTTTTCTCTGTGCAGCTAGCACGTCCGGGCCCCAACTGGCGGTGTTAGAGCCCAGGGTCAGCAGGAGGAGGAGAGGAGCAGAGTGTAGGCCGCAGCCTAATTGAACCAATTTCAAAGGTCACCTTTAACCCACCCTCAGGTGTTTAAATGTTGAAGAGCCACATCTTGTGCAACAGTAATGCTCCACAAGTGAAAGGTTGCTCTTTACATTTTGCTCATTGCACACGCAGAATGAAAGACGTACACAATTTAGCCCAGTATACAGTTGAACTGTAGTGGAGGCGTGACTTGTCTTTTTAATGACACGCAGCACAGGTGTCGAAAAATAACGCCTTTGTGCTGGGCGCTGCTTCCTGAGCGTTGTTATTTGCGGTACAGGAGTCTGCGCTCTTGTGTTATCCCTTGGCAATGCCCTGTGAGCGCTGCCCGTCTTCTGACCTCATTTCATGTTGGCCGGTGCGGTTAGCGATGGCCATGAATCCCAGAGCCACAGTGTGATTTCTAAAATTCACACTGCGGGTCTAGAATTCATGGCCTTGTGCAGTAAATATGTTCACCGCTCACTCATGTCCTTACACCTGCCTCAGACTGTGCGGCCTCAGCTGATCCCTTTGTCGCATGCCGCGGCCATGAGGCCGCACAGTCTGAAGAAGGCGGAAGGAGATGAGTTAAGACAGGCGAACATATGCAGTGCACATGCCCATCAAGCACACCCTCGCTGTCAAAATAAATGAGACAACGAGGGGCGTTGTGTTTGGCAGGGCGTACGCACAGGCACAGCCAGCCAACCAATGATGTCAGAAGACGGGCAGCGCTACCAAGGGGGGTGCTGCGTGTCATTGAAAAGGAAAGTCACACCTCAGGGACAATGTAATGGTCTCTACTGAGACACATTTTGTACGTGTTGAGTTCCACGTGGGCAAGGAGAAAAAGTCAGCCACCTTGTACAAATGCAGCAGTACTGCTGTACAAGGTGGCTGTTATACATAGAAACACCTGGGGGTGGGGGGCAGGCTTCCTTCAATTTCAGTTCAGGTGCCTGCGTGGCGTTTGCAGGTCACGTTGCCGGCTACACAGCAGGGGAACAGCTGGCGGTGCTGAACCCCACTGACACATTGGCGGTTGTCTTTCTCTGTGCAGCTAGCACTTCCAGGCTACAACTGGCGGTGTTATAGCCCAGGGTCAGCAGGAGGAGGAGAGGAGCAGAGTGTAGGCCGAAGCCTGCACTGGTGGCAGCTTTTGGTCTGTTGTGCCAGCGTGGCTTGTGCTGGACACGTTGCCGACTACACAGCAGGGGAACAGCTGGCGGTGCTGAACCCCACTGACACATCAGCTAGTGTTTTTTCTGTGTAGACAACACTTCCAGGTGGCAACTGACAGTGTTGAAACCCAGGGAATCAAAGAGGAGCAGAGTGTAGGCCGAAGCCTGCAGTGGAGCAAGTTGAAAGGGAACCTTTAACCCCCTCCCCCCCAGGCATTTGTTGCTGAAAGAGCCATCTTGTACAGCAGTAATACTGCACATGGAAAATGGTGGCTCCTAAAATTATGCTCCTTGCAAACGCTGAAGTACACACTCATATAATGTGTCCCCTCATACTGTCAAACCGTCCCGGAAGTGGGACTTTCCTTTGTAATGTGACACAGCACAGCCGTCATTCCAACCCCCTTGGTGCCGTGCGCCACCTCCTCAACGTTGTTTGGTTCTGTCACGGAGCCCGCGCTGTAATGTTATCCCTTGGACATGCACAGTTAGCGGTGCCCGTCTTCGGACATCATTTAGGTGTCAGGCTGGCAGTGCCTGTGCGTCCAAGCTGCCCGAGATCCAACCTTGCAGTGTCATCTAATGTAATCCCACTGCGGGCCAGGGTTCCATGGGCATGCGCAGTGCATATCATCGCCTCTCACTCACCTCCTTCCTGCTTCTTCAGACTGTGCGGCGTCACGGCCGTGGCATGCTATAAGGGATCAGCTGACGCCGCCTAGTCTGAAGAAGCGTGAAGAAGGGGAGTGAGAGGCTAGTATATGCACTGCGCATGGCCATGGATACCAGGCCCACTGTGGGATCACATTAGACAACACTGCGAGGTGGGATTTCGGGCAGCGTGGACGCACAGGCGCAGCCAGGATGACAACAAATGATGTCAGAGGACGGGCAGCGCAAACTGTGCATGGCCAAGGGATAACATAACGGCGCAGGGTCCATGACGGAATCAAACAATGCTAAGGAGCCAGCGCACGGTGCCAAGGGGGTAGCAATGACGTCTGTGCTGCGTCACATTACAAAGGAAAGTCCCACCTCCAGGACGGTTGGACGGTGTGAGGGGACACATTACATGAGTGTGTACTTCAGCGTTTGCAAGGAGCATACTTTCAAGAGCGACCTTTTCCTTGTGCAGTATTAGTGCTGCACAAGGTGGCTCTTTCAGTAACAAACGCCTGGGGGGGGGGGGACAGGTCCCCTTACATTTTAGTTGTGCCAGCGTGGCGGTCGCATGACACGTTGCCGGATACACAGCTGGGGAACAGCTGACGTTACTGAACCCCAATAACAGAGGAGGGACTGTTGACTGTGCAGACAGCACTTCCAGGCACCAACTGGCGGTGTTAGAGCCCAGGGACAGCAGGAGGAGCAGATTGGAGGTATTGCTGCACACACAGCTGGGGATCAGCTGACGTTACTGAACCCCAATAACAGAGGAGGGACTGTTGACTGTGCAGACAGCACTTCCAGGCACCAACTGGCGGTGTTAGAGCCCAGGGACAGCAGGAGGAGCAGATTGGAGGTATTGCCGCACACACAGCTGGGGATCAGCTGACGTTACTGAACCCCAATAACAGAGGAGGGACTGTTGACTGTGCAGACAGCACTTCCAGGCACCAACTGGCGGTGTTAGAGCCCAGGGACAGCAGGAGGAGCAGATTGGAGGTATTGCCGCACACACAGCTGGGGATCAGCTGACGTTACTGAACCCCAATAACAGAGGAGCGACTGTTGACTGTGCAGACAGCACTTCCAGGCACCAACTGGCGGTGTTAGAGCCCAGGGACAGCAGGAGGAGCAGAGGAACAGAGTGTAGGCCGAAGCCTGATTGGAGCAAGTTGAAAGGGAACCTTTAACCCCCCCCAAGACGTTTGTAGCTGAAAGAGCCATCTTGTGCAGCAAGATGCAAAAGGAAAAGGTTGCTCTTTTAATTATGCTCCTTGCAAACACAGAAGTAAACACTAAAAATGTGTCCCCTTATACCGTTAAACCGTCCCGGAGGTGCGAATTTCCTTCGTAATGGGGCGCAGCACAGCTGTCATTCCTATCCCCTTGGTGCCGTGCGCTGCCTCCTCAGCATTGTTTTAAGCTGTCACGGAGCCTGCGCTGTTCTGTTATCCCTTGGCCATGCCCAATTAGCGCTGCCTGTCTTCTGACATAATTTGGTGTCAGGCTGTCAGTGCCTGTGCGTCCACGCTGCTCCAGATCCCACCTCGCAGTGTCATCTAACGTAATCCCACTGCGGGCCTTGGATCCATGGGCATGCACAGTGCATATCCTCGACTCTCACTCCCCTCTTTCCCTCTTCTTCAGACTGTGCGGTGTCACGGCCGTGGCATGCTATTAGGGATCAGCTGACAGCGCACAGTCTAAAGAAGGCGGAGGGAGATGAGCGAGAGCCCGAGGGGAAGATATGCACTGCGCATGCCCATGGATCCCAGGCCCGCAGTGTGATTCAATCAGAAGACACTGCGAGGCGGGATCTCGGGCAGCGCGGCCGCACAGGCGCAGCCAGCCTGACACCAAATTATGTCAGAAGACAGGCAGCGCAAATAGGGCATGGCCAAGGGATAACAGAACAGCGCAGCCTCCATGACAGCTTAAAACAACGTTGAGGAGGCAGCGCATGGCAGCAAGGGGGTAGGAATGACGGCTGTGCTGCGTCACATTACGAAGGAAAGTCCCAGCTCCGGGACAGTATAACGGTATCAGTGAACACATTTTATAAGTGTTAAGTTCTGCGTGTGCAAGGAGCTAAACTAAAAGAGCTACCTTTTCCTTGTGCAGCATTACTGCTGCACAAGGTGGCTCTTTCAGTAACAAATGACGGGGGGGGGGACAGGTTCCCTTCCATTTAGGATGTTGTGCCAGCGTGGCGGTCGCAGGACACATTGCCGGCTACACAGCTGGGGATCAGCTGACGTTACTGAAACCCAATAACACTGGGTCGTATGTTTTTACTGTGCAGCCTGCACTTCTGAGCCGCAACTGGCGGTGTTGGAGCCCAGGAATAGCAGTTCAGGTGGTAGAAAGATGAACACAGCAGGAGACCTGGATGACACCCAATTACTTAATCAGGCAGAGGAGTGGCAAATTCCTGCGAGATCCAGGCCTGGTTCATTTTCAGGAAAGTAAGCCGGTCAACGTTATCGGAGGATAGTCGCATGCGACGGTCTGTTAGTACACCACCTGCGGCACTAAAGACACGTTCCGATAAGACACTAGCCGCAGGGCAAGCCAGCACCTCCAATGCATACTGGCTTAGCTCTGGCCATGTATCCAGCTTAGAGACCCAAAACTTGAACGGGGAAGAGCCGTCTGGGAGTACAGTAAGAGGGCAAGCCATGTAGTCTGTCACCATCTGACGGAACCGTTGCCTCCTGCTGACTGGAGCCGCCGGTGATGGTGTAGACATTTGGGGCGGGCACACAAAAGTTTGCCACAGTTGTGCCATACTGGGCTTGCCTTGGGCAGAGGCACTGCTTCTGCTCCCTCTTTGGGCAGAGCCTCCCCCACTGCCTCGACGCACTGAGCTGCTTTGTAAAGCACTAGCAGCACTCCTCTCAGTTGGACTGGAGAAGATGATGGAATTCACCAGTGTGTCGTGGTACTCCCGCATTTTACGCTCCCGGGTCAACGCTGGGATGAGGTTTTGGACGTTGTCCCGGTAGCGAGGATCGAGGAGGGTGAACACCCAATAATCAGGCATGTTGAGAATGTGGTCGATGCGGCGGTCGTTTCTCAGGCACTGCAGCATGAAATCCACCATGTGCTGCAGACTGCCAACTGGCCCAGAAACGCTGTCCCCTGCTTGAGACATGATCTCTGTCCGCTCGTCATCACCCCACCCTCGCTGTACACACTGACCACTGGACAATTGTGTCGCTCCCTCCTCTGGACGGAGCTCTTCCTCCTCCATTGACTCCTCCTCATCCTCCTCACAAAGTGGCCCCTGCGTACCCCTTTGTGAGGAACCACGTGGCGCTGACTGTCCAGAAGCTGATGGAAAAGGTGACTCCTCATCCTCCACCTCTTCCACAACATCATCCCTTAACCCTTGCAAAGTTTGCTGAAGCAGGCAGATAAGGGGGACAGTCATGCTGACTAGTGCATCATCTGCACTTGCCATCCGCGTGGAATAATCAAAAGGATGCAAAACCAGGCAGACGTCCTTCATAGTGGCCCACTCTGTGGTTGTGAAGTGTGATCGGCGCTGACTGCGACTTTTTTGCGCCTGATGCAGCTGGTACTCCATAACTGCTTGCTGCTGCTCACACAACCGCTCCAACATATGTAACGTGGAATTCCACCTGGTAGGTAGGTCACATATGATGCGGTGTTCCGGAAGGCAGAATCGGCGCTGCAGAGCAGCAATGCGGGATCTTGCCAAGCTGGAACGCCGCAAGTGAGCACACTCTAGGCGGACCTTGTGCAGCAGTGCATCAAGATCCGGATAGTCCCTCAGAAAACTCTGCACAACCAAATTGAGCACATGTGCCAGACATGGGATGTGAGTGAGGTTGCCAAGGGCCAAAGCTGCCACCAGATTTCGGCCATTGTCACACACTACCATGCCTGGCTGGAGATTCGCTGGCAGTAACCACACATCGCTCTCCTGCTTGATGGCATTCCAGAGCTCCTGCGCTGTGTGGCTTCGATTCCCCAATGAAACTAGTTTCAAGACGGCCTGCTGACGTTTGGCCACGGCTGTGCTCATGTCGGTCATAGGTAAACGTTCACGGGAGGTGGACTGTGACGGCTCCTGCAGAGATGATTCTGAGGAACTTGTGTATGAGGAGGAGTCAATGCTTACAGACTGGATTCCTGCAATCCTTGGAGTGGGCAGGACACGTCCTGCGCCACTCGCACGATCTGTACCTGGCTCAACAACATTAACCCAATGGGCAGTGAGGGAAACGTATCGCCCCTGTCCATGCTGACTGGTCCACGCATCGGTGGTGAGGTGGACCTTGCTACTGACGGCGTTCAGTAGCGCATGTTTTATGTTTCCCTCAACATGCCTGTGCAGGGCAGGGACAGCTTGCCTGCTAAGTAAAAGCGGCTGGGCACCTTATACTGTGGGACTGCCAATGCCATCAAGTCACGGAAGCTGTCAGTCTCCACCAGCCTGAATGAGAGCATTTCCAGGGACAACAGTTTGGCAATGCCTGCATTCAGAGCCTGTGCTCGGGGGTGGTTGGCCGAGAATGCCCGCCTTTTCTCCCATGCCTGTACTACCGATGGCTGTAGAGTAGACTGGGAGTGTGAGGATGACTGGGAAGGTGGTGCTGTGGGTGGAATTACACGAGGTGTCTGGACAACAGTGGAGGAAGAGGCAACACGAGCTGAAGAGGTGGTAGCTGCCGCTGTTGGTTGGCCTACGTCTTCACTGTGTTTCTGTAACTCCACCGCGTGCCTGGTCCGCACATGTTTCCACATATTTGTGGTATTGAGGTTGCTGACACTTTTACCTCTTTTGACTTTCTGATGACACAGCTTGCATTTGACAAAACAAATGTCATCTGCAACTGTGTCAAAAAAGGACCAGGCACTGCAAGTCTTGGGAGCGCCCTTTTTGGCTTTGGAAAGAGACAGGCTCCTAACGGGCGCAAAAATGGAGGCTACAGGCTCCGCAGTCTTCCCCCTCCCTCTCCCTCTTTGGCCCGTAAGGGGAATCTCTTCCTCTGAGCTGCTCCCACCACCTTCCTGTTCCTCATGCCACGATGGGTCAAGGACCTCATCATCTCCACTACCCTCTGCCACCAACTGCTCCTCCTGGGTAGTCTCGGCAGCACAGTACGCACCAGAAAGCGGCACCTGAGTTTCATCATCAGATGCGTACTGCGCTGTGGTCACCGCAGGCACTGGCCCACCCGCCTCTTCAGAGTCAGAGAGACAAAGCTGTTGGGCATCACTGCACACTGCCTCTTCTTCCATTTCTCCAATGCTGCTTGGCTGGCCCCCTGTTTTCAAGCCAAGAGATTCAGAGAACAGAAGTAGAGACGGCTCCTGTCCTGGGCTCTCTGACTGCCTGGCCAATTTGGCAGGTGGTGAAGAGACAGATGGCTGCTCTCCAGTGCTCTGTGCCTGAGAGGATGTGGCACTAACTGAAGTCGATGCCGAGGCGTTAGCTGCCATCCACCCAACAACGGCTTCAATTTGATCCTCACGCAGCAGCGGTGCACGGCGCTCTCCGACAAAGCTGCGCATGAAGGACTGTTCCCTGCTGAAACTGAGTGACGACGAGTCACCGGTGGCCGCAGCAGGCACAGAATCACCACGTCCTCTCCCTGCTCCGCGCCCACGCCCACGCCCACGTGCCTTACTCCCTGCCCTCTTCATCTTGGTTGACAGATAAAGATAAGCAGAAAAGTACTAAGGCCTTAGTGTGCTTATTCCTGAAATGCTCCTCCTAACAGGTGTAAGAAACACTAATGTTGTAAAGTGTGGACTAAACTTTATTATTTTTCAAATGTGGCCTACACAAGTGTTAAGTGGTGTTTGGTGAACTTTACTTTTTTTTGTTTTCTGCAAATCGGACTACAGAGCAAGTTTAACTCACACGGGGACCGTGCAGACAGCCGTAAACGGCGCTGCAAGGCCCAAAAACCCTCCTCTAGGTTATCCTATGTAGTGTTTTTCCACAATTTAGCTGGAGACGGGTGGAAAAACACTAATAGGAAATTTTTTTTTAAATTTTAAACAGGCTGCTCTATTTGAAAAAAAGGAAATTTTTTTTCAAAATATGAGGCAGTAACGAACCCTGAGCTGAATCCAACCGGCTATGGCTGCACACAGACTACAGGGCGAGCTGCGCTCACACCGAGACCGTGCAGACAGCCGTAAACGGCGCTGCAAGGCCCGAAAAACCCCCCTCTAGGTTATCCTATGTAGTGTTTTTCCACAATTTAGCTGGAGACGGGTGGAAAAACACTAATAAGAAATTTGAGAAAAAATGTGCAGCAGGCTGCACTAGGAGCAAAAAAGGACAACTGTGTGAGGCAGTGTGAACCCCCCCTGAGCTGAATACAACCGGGTATATGGCTGCACACAGACTACAGAGTGAGCTGCACACACACACACACAGAGAGACCTTGCAGAACGCTGTTAAAACAGCGCTGCAAGGCAAGAGCAAGGTGAACAGTGAAGAACACACAGCGTTTTGCTAAATTAGCCTTTGGAAAGGAAAATAAAGCAATCAGCGATCTCAACTGGCCCTCAGTTAGAACACAGCGTCCTGTCCCTAACTGAAATCACAGCAGAGTGAGCGCAAAATGGCGGCAGCGTTTTTTTATAGTGCTGAGTGACATCATTTCAGCATCCAATCACAGCCTTGCCAGTAGTTACATGCCCACCATGTTAAACAGGATATGCCCACACTTCAATTCATTCCTCATTGGCTGCTGCGTGCTGTTTGAATTTCGGCAACTTCCGATTCCGGTATCCGATACACGGGAAGTATCGGAATTCGGTATCGGAATTCCGATACCGCAAGTATCGGCCGATACCCGATACTTGCGGTATCGGAATGCTCAACACTACTTAGGAGGGAAAAGTTGGTATACAAAATGAAAAGTAGGCTACTGATGACCTCCAGTGGCCACAACTTGAATAACATGATAATTAACTCTCTGCACATTAAGATGGGCAGAACACTAACAGTAATGAATCACCAAATCCAAACCGGGCACATCTCGAACTGCCAATTCAAGAAAAGAACTAAAGGCCTCAAAATAAGCACATGACAATGAACAACCCATCGGAAGGCATCTGTCAACATAAAACCCGCCGTCCCAATAGCTACCTAACAACCTCACGCTGTCGGGGTGAACCAGCAATAAACGAAAAGCCGACTCAATGTCGGTTTTAGCCAACAACGCCCCTTTGCCACAACTACGTACCCACTTGGCTGCCTCATCAAACGATGTATAAACTACTGAACAAAGCTCTGGATCGATCCCATCATTCACATACCTCCCTTTCGGATAAGATAAATGCTGAATGAGCCTAAACTTGTTAGGCTCCTTCTTGGGAACCACACCCAATGGTGACACAACCAGGTCATCAAAAGGCGGGATGGGAAAAGGTCCAGACATCCTACCCAACGCCACCTCCTTACTCAATTTTTCAGACACCACCGATGCGTGCAATTCAGCCGATCTAAGGTTCTTCAAACTCTGCGGCACATCAAAAACAGGGGCAGGAATGCAAAACCCCATGCTAAAACCCGCTCGGAGCAACTCCGCCTTCTCCCTATCAGGGAACCTATTTACAAAGGGGACCATCGCGTCCAACCTCACCAGCGTCGCCCCCTTTGGAATTACCATTGGGGTTCCCTTTTTTCTTAAAACATCTGGACGCTCCATGGGAAGAACCATTGCAGTGCGAGCACAGGTGCTTGAACTTGCAAGTTGCTCCAAACTTACACTGGGTCTCGTTGAACTGCCAGCACACTCCGTGTTTTTGACCGCCGGATTGTCCTGACTGACCCCCGGCTCCTGAGGAGCTACCGTGCGATGCGGCTTGGCCGAAAGCTCCGGCCCCGCTCGGAAAGGAATGACCGAACTTCGTAGGCGCCATAACACGCAGCCACAACCCAATATCTTTCTGGTCCCACCGAATCGCGGGACGAACCACCTTCCGTTGTCTGAACTGCTCGTCGTACCGCAACCATGCTTGGCCCCCATAAGCCCTATGCGCCTCCCCTATAGAGTCCATGTAAAAAAACAAAGCGGAGCAGTTCTCGGGGGCCTTCTCTCCATTAACACTCGCCAAGATCGCGAACGCCTGAAGCCAATTCACAAACGTCTGAGGAATGAGGCACCATCGCCGTTTTTCCTCATCCTTCTTCTTATTATCCTCTTTCTTGCTCTTATCCAAATTAAATTTCTCTAACGGCAAAAGCGAAAAAAATCTCCACATATTCGTCTTTCCAAATCTTTTACCGCACTTCCTTCTTCAAATGAGCCCCTAGCGGCCCCTCAAAACAGACATATGCCACGCACCTTATTGTCTAAGCGGATCCTTTTCTTTCTCAGTCTGTAAGGAAACAGATACCGGTTTGGATAAACTGACCCGCCCTGACCGCTGCCCGACAAAACAGACACAACATCAGAGAAACTCACCTAGGCTGACAAAGGGGACGTCCCTGGCCTAACGCCTCCAAATCGTGTCAACAGCTCCCGAACACCCGACAAAAGCTCCCCCACTCCCTCGTAACGCGCAGCCGCCTGCCCATTAGCTCCCTCCCCCCGGTCTACGGACTCCCCAACCCGATCCTCTATAACTGATGTATGCAGAGGACAAACATGACAGACTGATTCTCAACAGGCTGCGGGGGAGCTGTGATCCCCCAGCCGCAGATGATGAGGTTAACCAGCGACGTCCGCTTCGTGACGCATGTCCCGCAGTCCTGGCCCCTGTAGAAGGCGCTGTGATGGAGCCATCCATCACTGTCGTAGACTGGTGTAAAGGGGTCCCGAACCCAGACCGGCTATCCACTCCGCCGCCGTCAGACCCCGCCGGACGATAAGGTGCCGACCCGTTCGCAGGAAGGATAAGGGAACCGGGATCCCTGCTAGAGTCAAGCTGCCCCGCCGAGCCTGGGGCGCCGCCTGCCGCTGCCTCTGGGGGACTCCCACGCCGTCTTGTGTTGATAGGAGCAGCAGGCCACGCAGCCTGCAACACGCTGCAGCGGCCTGCCGTGACCTCGCTTCGGACCACCGCAGCTCTGGCACGCGCAGGCCCCGCCCCCCGGAGTGAGGAGGGAGAAGGCCTGACTGCCGCCGCAGACCCCAGCACTGCAGTCAGTCGGATTCCTCCCAGACCGCGGCCTGCTTGGGCATTTGCGGGCATGCACGCGGTCCGGAGGGTCCCTGGAGGGGCTCCAGCGCCACCGCTGGGGTGCCTGAGGCAAGTCGAGGGATAGGTGTTTGGGAGGCCTTACCCGCTGGGACCGCTGTGGGGCCGCTGCTGCTACCTCCCAGGATGCCAGCCACCTGAGACTCTAGCCAGCCGGGGGGCTGGGATAGAGCCGCCGCCCTTAGCTGGGACAACATGTGGTCCACGGAGCTCATCTCTGGTGAGTGTCTGCGTCCTGCTTGAATGGCTCCTGAGCGGGAAGTGACCGGCTCCATCCCCCGCCAGGGCAATATTTCCAGGGCTTCCCACTAATTCCCTCCCCCTCCTTGCATTAACCCCCAACCTCCCTTATGCCTCGCTCCAAACCCCCTGTCATGACGGCTTCCACGTACGCCTCCTGGGAAGTGGTTGGGCGGCTCGCTCCCGCCTGCTCTGTCCTGTTTGTGGCATATCTGTCATCCACTTTCTGCCACTCAAACTGTGTAGTGTAATACAGTGGACCTGATTTTTTCCTGCATTCTCCCACACATAAAAAAGGGAGATTTATATTGCCACTAAGTGCATCTGCATGAGTCCTGTTTGTGGCATATCTGTCAGCCACTTTCTGCCACTCAAACTGTGTAGTGTAATACAGTGGGCCTGATTTTCCCAGCAGTCTCACACACCTATAAAGGGAGATTTAAACTCACAACAAGTTTACGTACACCTTCTAACTGGTTTTTGCAGTACCATATAGCATTTGCAGGCTTGGTTACATTTTTCCAAGAATGAGAAAGTCTGGTGGAAGAAGTCGTAGCCGTGGGCAGTCATTGCCAGCCGGTAATGATGGTAGTGGTGGTGGAGCATCAGATGGTCGTGGGAAAGGCAATATAGCACCTAAGTCTTGAGTTGTTGAGACAGCGTAATCATCTGGCTACACAAGGCCTTGAACGCTCCCTTTTATATTTTATATTTACAAATTGTTAACTGCATTTGGCCTACTAGTTTGGTTGGGCCTACTAACGGTGTCTGCCACTCCTTGCTGTTCTCCTCCACTGAACAAAGCAGTGCCACCTGTTTACTACTGTTAGCAATTTTGAACTGCATTTAGCCTACTTACAGATTTGGGCCTACTCACTGTGTCAGCCTCTCATTACAGTTGTCCTCCACTGAACAAATCAATGATGCCAGGTTAGTCCTGTTACCAATTTTGAACCGCATTTAGCCCACTTTATTTTTTGGGCCTATATCTGTGTTTCCTCCTCATCCTGCCCATTGCCCAGCCAGTGCTAGATGAGTCTGCTGGTACATTGACCCAGACCACTAGGGTTGAGCGACCTTGACCTTTTTAGAGTCGAGCCGTGTTTCGCGAAACCCGACTATCTTAGAAGTCGAGTCGAGTGGAATCGGCCGATTATCGCGAAAAGTCGGGTATCGCCCGAAACACGAAACCCAATGCAAGTCAATGGGGGAGCATAGTCGGCAGTGAGTGGAGGCCAGGAAAACACCTACACTGCCCATTTTAATGGCAAAAACATCCATTCTTGTTAAAGAAGCTTGTCAATCGTAATTTACCTTATAATAATTGGAAGGCATTTGAAATTGGGGGTCATTTGGCTAAAGTTGTGGGGGGTAGGGCTGGTTCAAGTAATTAGTGGGCCCAGTAAATCTGGACCACGTCACGGCAGTGGAGCAGGGAGAGGTAAGTATTTCAACTTTGCAAGTGCTGTGATCCTGAGCAAGCAGGGGGGGCCCACTCGTTGGCATTGGCACTGGCACAGGGCCCCTCAAAGTACAGCGGTGTGTTTGCACGGCGGGGGCGCCTCCCACCGGCAGCAACACTTTTGTGTACTATGAGAGGCCCTGTGCCAGTGACGTCGCCAACTAGTATTCCTCCCCCCACCTGATGAAGGAACCTGCACTTTCATCTGCACCTTCCTCTTTGTCCCCGTGTAAGGTGGTATGGTATGCGTGAAGAGGAACCTGACTTTCAGCAGGGTCACAATCTTGCTGTGTAGAGTGCACGGGGAATTTTGCGTTATGGGTCAATGTACCAGCAGACTCATCTATCACTGGCTGGGCAATGGGCAGGATGAGGAGGAAACACAGATATAGGCCCAAAGAATAAAGTGGGCTAAATGCAGTTCAAAATTGGTAACACAGGACTAACCAGGGGGCATTGCAGTGGAGGACAACTGGAATGAGAGGCTGACACAGAGAGTAGGCCCAAATCAGTAAGTAGTCGACATGCAGTTCAAAATTGGCAACCGTAGTAAACAGGCGGCCCAGCTTTGTTCAGTTGAGGAGAACAGCAAGGAGTGGCAGACACCGATAGTAGGCCCCAACCCAAATAGTAGGCCAAATGCAGTCTAACATTAACAACTACTTAACAAGACCCGGAAAATGGAATTTCAGGACAGGAAACCAGGAGAACAGCAAGGAGTGGCATACACCGATAGTAGGCCCCAAACCAACTAGTACGCCAAATGCAGTTGTTCCATTTAACTACAATTTAATGAGAGCCTGAAGATAGAAGTTCAGGAAAGGCAACCTGGAGAACACCTTGGAGTGTAACACACCATCTCTCTACACCCCATACCCAATTTGTAGGCCTAATGCAGTGTAGTTTTCAACAACTACTAAACGAGAGTCGGAAGATCGAAGCAATGTGGACGAAACCTGGGGAACACCTTGGAGTGTAACACACCGTCTCTCTACACCCCATACCCAATTTGTAGGCCTAATGCAGTGTAGTTTTCTACAACTACTAAACGAGAGTCGGAAGACCGAAGCAATGTGGACGAAACCTGGGGAACACCTTGGAGTGGAACACACCATCTCTCTACACCCCATACCCAATTTGTAGGCCTAATGCAGTGTAGTTTCCAACAACTACTAAACGAGAGCATGAAGATCGAAGCTCAGGAAAGGCAACCTGGAGAACACCTTGGAGTGGAACACACCATCTCTCTACACCCCATACCCAATTTGTAGGCCTAATGCAGCGTAGTTTCCAACAACTACTAAACAAGAGCATGAAGATCGAAGCAATGGCGAGGAAACCTGGGGAACACCTTGGAGTGGAACACACCATCTCTCTACACCCCATACCCAATTTGTAGGCCTAATGCAGCGTAGTTTCCAACAACTACTAAACGAGAGCATGAAGATCGAAGCTCAGGAAAGGCAACCTGGAGAACACCTTGGAGTGGAACACACCATCTCTCTGCACCCCATACCCAATTTGTAGGCCTAATGCAGTGTAGTTTTCTACAACTACTAAACGAGAGCATGAAGATCGAAGCAATGGAGAGGAAACCTGGGGAACACCTTGGAGTGGAACACACCATCTCTCTACACCCCATACCCAATTTGTAGGCCTAATGCAGTGTAGTTTCCAACAACTACTAAACGAGAGCATGAAGATCGAAGCTCAGGAAAGGCAACCTGGAGAACACCTTGGAGTGGAACACACCATCTCTCTACACCCCATACCCAATTTGTAGGCCTAATGCAGCGTAGTTTCCAACAACTACTAAACAAGAGCATGAAGATCGAAGCAATGGCGAGGAAACCTGGGGAACACCTTGGAGTGGAACACACCATCTCTCTACACCCCATACCCAATTTGTAGGCCTAATGCAGCGTAGTTTCCAACAACTACTAAACGAGAGCATGAAGATCGAAGCTCAGGAAAGGCAACCTGGAGAACACATTGGAGTGGAACACACCATCTCTCTACACCCCATACCCAATTTGTAGGCCTAATCCAGTGTAGTTTTCAACAACTACTAAACGAGAGTCGGAAGATCGAAGCAATGTGGACGAAACCTGGGGAACACCTTGGAGTGTAACACACCATCTCTCTACACCCCATACCCAATTTGTAGGCCTAATGCAGCGTAGTTTCCAACAACTACTAAACGAGAGCATGAAGATCGAAGCAATGGCGAGGAAACCTGGGGAACACCTTGGAGTGGAACACACCATCTCTCTACACCCCATACCCAATTTGTAGGCCTAATGCAGCGTAGTTTCCAACAACTACTAAACGAGAGCATGAAGATCGAAGGTCAGGAAAGGCAACCTGGAGAACACCTTGGAGTGGAACACACCATCTCTCTACACCCCATACCCAATTTGTAGGCCTAATGCAGTGTAGTTTTCAACAACTACTAAACGAGAGTCGGAAGATCGAAGCAATGTGGACGAAACCTGGGGAACACCTTGGAGTGTAACACACCGTCTCTCTACACCCCATACCCAATTTGTAGGCCTAATGCAGTTTAGTTTTCTACAACTACTAAACGAGAGTCGGAAGACCGAAGCAATGTGGACGAAACCTGGGGAACACCTTGGAGTGGAACACACCATCTCTCTACACCCCATACCCAATTTGTAGGCCTAATGCAGTGTAGTTTTCTACAACTACTAAACGAGAGCATGAAGATCGAAGCAATGGAGAGGAAACCTGGGGAACACCTTGGAGTGGAACACACCATCTCTCTACACCCCATACCCAATTTGTAGGCCTAATGCAGCGTAGTTTCCAACAACTACTAAACGAGAGCATGAAGATCGAAGCAATGGCAAGGAAACCTGGGGAACACCTTGGAGTGGAACACACCATCTCTTTACACCCCATACCCAATTTGTAGGCCTAATGCAGCGTAGTTTCCAACAACTACTAAACGAGAGCATGAAGATTGAAGCAATGGAGAGGAAACCTGGGGAACACCTTGGGGAGGCAGACACCGTTAGTAGCCCCTACCAAAGTTGTACACCCAATGCAGTTTTAAAATTCCTAGAGGCTGAAAACAAGACTATTGACGCTCAGCTTTTTTCAAAGGAACACAGCTGAATTGAGTGGCGCAGACAGACACAGGTAGTAGGACTCAAACCAAAAATGTGGCTCACTGCAGCAGAAAAAAGTTACAGGGGTACACAAGCTGCAGTGCTCTGGGCAGTGGAGGACAATTTCAATAGTGAACCGCAGACAGACTTTGTACGCCTACTATTAAAAAAAGGATGCTCTATGCAATTATAAATAGGTTCCAGGGGTACACGGGCAGCAGTGGTGTGGTCAGTGGAGGCCTAGTGGAAGGAGTGACCGCAGATAGGCATCGAAGGCCTAAAATAATAACACATGGCTGTAGGCAATTTTAAATTGGTTCCAGGGGAACACGGGCAGCAGTGGCCTGGTCAGTGTAGTAGTAGTAGAAAGAACGGACCGCAGACAGGCATCGAAGGCCTAAAATAAAAAAATTGGGCTGGCTGTAGGCAATTTTAAATTGGTTCCAGGGGTACACAGGCAGCAGTGGTGTGGTCAGTGGAGGCCTAGTGGAAGAAGTGACCGCAGACAGGCATCGAAGGCCTAAAATAATAACACATGGCTGTAGGCAATTTTAAATTGGTTCCAGGGGAACACGGGCAGCAGTGGCCTGGTCAGTGTAGTAGTAGTAGAAAGAACGGACCGCAGACAGGCATCGAAGACCTAAAATAAAAAAATTGGGCTGGCTGTAGGCAATTTTAAATTGGTTCCAGGGGTACACGGGCAGCAGTGGTGTGGTCAGTGGAGGCCTAGTGGAAGGAGTGACCGCAGACAGGCATCGAAGGCCTAAAATAATAACACATGGCTGTAGGCAATTTTAAATTGGTTCCAGGGGAACACGGGCAGCAGTGGCCTGGTCAGTGTAGTAGTAGTAGAAAGAACGGACCGCAGACAGGCATCGAAGGCCTAAAATAAAAAAATTGGGCTGGCTGTAGGCAATTTTAAATTGGTTCCAGGGGTACATGGGCAGCAGTGGTGTGGTCAGTGGAGGCATAGTGGAAGGAGTGACCGCAGACAGGCTTCGAAGGCCTAACATAACAAAAATGTCAATACAATGGTATGGTCAGTGGCAGGCATTGAAGGATGTCAGCGCATAGACTAAACATTGATGGAGCTGTGAGATAATTTTGCAAGTGGTAGAGCACTGTTTGAGCTGGGGGGGGGAACTGTCTTGTGGCCGGCGGTACAGGCCCAGGGCCCCTCATATTACAACGGTGTGTCTGACTTTGGGTGCGCACCACCACCGCCAGAGACACTTTATTGTACTAGGAGGGACCCAGTGGCAGTGCCGTCGACCAAAAGCGGGCACACCCACCTCTTCAGACAAACAGCACTCTCACGGGTGCTGTCGCCAAGTGTCGATACCACGGCCCCGTGTGGGGAGTTTGGCCATTTAGTGAGGTGTAAACATGTCGTATGCTGGACAATCAGGTGCAGAAAATTACGAGATTGGAAAAGGCATTCAGAATAGTCCACAGGCAAGACCTTTTCATAGGAAAGCTAGGTGTCAGCCGGGCAAGGTGGGGCAAAAGATTTCAAAATCCAGTTGTGGTTCATTTTAATGAAGGTTAGATCATCTACATTTTGGGTAGCCAGACGAGTCCTTTTTTCTGTTAGTATTGAACCTGCAGCACTGAATACTCTTTCTGATAGGACACTAGCTGCCGGGCAAGCAAGCTCCTGCAATGCATATTCTGCCAATTCTGGCCAGGTGTCTAATTTGGATGCCCAGTAATCAAATGGGAATGACGGTTGAGGGAGAACATCGATAAGGGATGAAAAATAGTTTGTAACCATACTGGACAAATGTTGTCTCCTGTCACTTTGAATTGATGCTGCAGTACCTGTCCTGTCTGCGGTCATAGCAAAATCACTCCACAACCTGGTCAGAAAACCCCTCTGGCCAACGCCACTTCTGATTTCTGCCCCTCTAACTCCTCTGGTCTGCTGGCCCCTGCAGCTCGTGTGAGAACGATCACGGGCGCTGTGTGCAGGGAATGCCAGAAGCAAACGGTCAACAAGAGTTGATTGTTTGGTTGCTAATATTAGTTCGAAGTTCTCATGTGGCATTATATTTTGCAATTTGCCTTTATAGCGAGGATCAAGGAGGCAGGCCAACCAGTAATCGTCATCGTTCATCATTTTAGCTATGCGTGTGTCCCTTTTGAGGATACGTAAGGCATAATCCGCCATGTGGGCCAAAGTTCCAGTTCTCAAATCTGCGGTTGTGCTTGGTTGAGGGGCAGTTTCAGGCAAATCCACGTCACTTGTGTCCCTCAAAAAACCAGAACCCGGCCTTGCCGCGCCACCAATTTCCAGTGGCCCCGGAAAAGCTTCCTCATTAAAAATATAATCATCCCCATCATCCTCCTCGTCCTCCTCCTCCTCTTCGCCCGCTAACTCGTCCTGTACACTGCCCTGGCCAGACAATGGCTGACTGTCATCAAGGCTTTCCTCTTCCTCAGCTGCAGACGCCTGATCCTTTATGTGCGTCAAACTTTGCATCAGCAGACGCATTAGGGGGATGCTCATGCTTATTATGGCGCTGTCTGCACTAACCAGCCGTGTGCATTCCTCAAAACACTGAAGGACTTGACACATGTCTTGAATCTTCGACCACTGCACACCTGACAACTCCATGTCTGCCATCCTACTGCCTGCCCGTGTATGTGTATCCTCCCACAAAAACATAACAGCCCGCCTCTGTTCGCACAGTCTCTGAAGCATGTGCAGTGTTGAGTTCCACCTTGTTGCAACGTCTATGATTAGGCGATGCTGGAGAAGGTTCAAAGAACGCTGATAGGTCTGCATACGGCTGGAGTGTACGGGCGAACGGCGGATATGTGAGCAAAGTCCACGCACTTTGAGGAGCAGGTCGGATAACCCCGGATAACTTTTCAGGAAGCACTGCACCACCAGGTTTAAGGTGTGAGCCAGGCAAGGAATGTGTTTCAGTTGGGAAAGGGAGATGGCAGCCATGAAATTCCTTCCGTTATCACTCACTACCTTGCCTGCCTCAAGATCTACAGTGCCCAGCCACGACTGCGTTTCTTTCTGCAAGAACTCGGACAGAACTTCCGCGGTGTGTCTGTTGTCGCCCAAACATTTCATAGCCAATACAGCCTGCTGACATTTGCCAGTAGCTGCCCCATAATGGGAGACCTGGTGTGCAACAGTGGCAGCTGCGGATGGAGTGGTTGTGCGACTGCGGTCTGTGGACGAGCTCTCGCTTCTGCAGGAGGACGAAGAGGAGGAGGAGGGGGTGCGAACGGCTACAGCCAACTGTTTCCTAGACCGTGGGCTAGGCAGAACTGTCCCAAACTTGCTGTCCCCTGTGGACCCTGCATCCACAACATTCACCCAGTGTGCCGTGATGGACACGTAACGTCCCTGGCCATGCCTACTGGTCCATGCATCTGTTGTCAGGTGCACCTTTGTGCTCACAGATTGCCTGAGTGCATGGACGATGCGTTCTTTAACATGCTGGTGGAGGGCTGGAATGGCTTTTCTGGAAAAAAAGTGTCGACTGGGTAGCTCGTAGAGTGGTACAGCGTAGTCCATCAGGGCTTTGAAAGCTTCGTTTTCAACTAACCGGTAGGGCATCATCTCTAACGAGATTAGTCTAGCTATGTGGGCGTTCAAACCCTGTGTGCGCGGATGCGAGGCTAAGTACTTCCTTTTTCTAACCATAGTCTCATGTAGGGTGAGCTGGACTGGAGAGCTGGAGATCGTGGAACTAGCGGGGGTGCCGGTGGACATGGCAGACTGAGAGACGGTGGGAGATGGTATTGTTGCCGCCGGTGCCCTAGATGCAGTGTTTCCTACTACGAAACTGGTGATTCCCTGACCCTGACTGCTTTGGCCTGGCAAAGAAACCTGCACAGATACTGCAGGTGGTGCGGAAAATGGTGGCCCTACACTGCTGGAAGGGATGTTGCGTTGCTGACTAGCTTCATTGGCCGAGGGTGCTACAACCTTAAGGGACGTTTGGTAGTTAGTCCAGGCTTGCAAATGCATGGTGGTTAAATGTCTATGCATGCAACTTGTATTGAGACTTTTCAGATTCTGTCCTCTGCTTAAGGTAGTTGAACATTTTTGACAGATGACTTTGCGCTGATCAATTGGATGTTGTTTAAAAAAATGCCAGACTGCACTCTTTCTAGCATCGGATACCTTTTCAGGCATTGCAGACTGAGCTTTAACCGGATAGCCACGCTGTCCTCCAACAGGTTTTGGCTTTGCCACGCGTTTTGGGCAAGATACGGGCCCGGCAGATGGAACCTGTTGCGATGTTGATGCTCCTCCGCTTCACAACTGCTGCCGCCTGCACCCTGTTCCCCCAATGGCTGCCAATCGGGGTCAAGAACTGGGTCATCTATTACCTCTTCTTGTAGCTCGTGTGCAACTTCGTCTGTGTCACCGTGTCGGTCGGTGGTATAGTGTTCGTGATGGGGCAACATAGTCTCATCAGGGTCTGATTCTTGATCATTACCCTGCGAGGGCAATGTTGTGGTCTGAGTCAAAGGACCAGCATAGTAGTCTGGCTGTGGCTGTGCATCAGTGCACTCCATGTCAGATTCAACTTGTAATGGGCATGGACTGTTAACTGCTTCACTTTCTAAGCCAGGGACGGTATGTGTAAAGAGCTCCATGGAGTAACCCGTTGTGTCGCCTGCTGCATTCTTCTCTGTTGTTGTTTTTGCTGAAGAGGACAAGGAAGCGACTTGTCCCTGACCGTGAACATCCACTAACGACGCGCTGCTTTGACATTTACCAGTTTCACGAGAGGAGGCAAAAGAGCTAGAGGCTGAGTCAGCAAGATAAGCCAAAACTTGCTCTTGCTGCTCCGGCTTTAAAAGCGGTTTTCCTACTCCCAGAAAAGGGAGCGTTCGAGGCCTTGTTTAGCCAGACGACGAACCTGGCTCCACAGCTCCAGACTTAGGTGCAATATTTTTTTTCCCACGACCAGCTGATGCTCCACCACTACCACTACCCTCATTACCAGCTGACAATGAACGCCCCCGGCCACGACCTCTTCCACCAGACTTCCTCATTGTTTTAAAAACGTAACCAAACTAACGGTATTTGTTGCTGTCACACAACTTACACGGTGAGCTATAACTTCAGTATGATTTAGCTACCCCTTTACAGGTGAGTGAGACCACAACGAAAATCAGGCACAATGTTACACACTCTGTTGTTGGTGGCAACAAATGAGAGAGATGCCACACACGCAGGACTGTCACTGAAGCACAAATGTAAATATTAATCTCCCACTGATTTGATTTTTTTTTTTTTTTCAGGGAGACTTTAGGAAAAAAAAATAATAGAATAAAATGATTTTTTCAGGGAGAATTTAGAAAACAAATAAAATAAAATATAGGCTTTCTATGGCCCACTGAGTGAGAGATGATGCACACAGGAGTCAGGAGTGGCACACAAGCCCAGAGGCCAATATTGTTCTCCCAATGATTGATGTAGTGATTTTTTCAGGTAGATTTTGGAACCCAAATCAAGCTAAAAAAATAATAGGCTTTCTATGGCCCACAATTGGAGAGAGAGAGAGAGATGGCACACCCAGGAGTCAAGACTGGCACACAAGCAGAAAGGGCAATATTAATCTCCCACTGATTTGATTTTTTTTTTTTTCCAGGGAGACTTTAGAAAAAAAAAATAATAAAATAAAATGATTTTTTCAGGAAGAATTTATAAAACAAATAAAACAAAAAATAGGCTTTCTATGGCCCACTGAGTGAGAGATGACGCACACAGGAGTCAGGAGTGGCACACAAGCCCAGAGGCCAATATTTATCTCCCACTGATTGATTTATTGATTTTTTCAGGTAGAATTTAGAACCCAAATCAACCAAAAAAATAAATAGGCTTTCTATGGCCCACTATTTGTGAGAGAGATGGCACGCTCAGGACTGGCACACAAGCCCAGAGGCCAATATTAATCTCCCACTTTTTTTTTTTTTCAGGGAAAATTTATAAACCCAATAAAAAAAATAATAAATAGGCTTTCTATGGCCCACTATCTGAGAGAGAGAGATGGCACGCTTAGGACTGGCACACAAGCCCAAAGGCCAATATTAATCTCCCTTTTTTTTTTCAGGGAGAATTTATAAAACAAATAAAACAAAAAATAGGCTTTCTATGGCCCACTGAGTGAGAGATGACGCACACAGGAGTCAGGAGTGGCACACAAGCCCAGAGGCCAATATTTATCTCCCACTGATTGATTTATTGATTTTTTCAGGTAGAAATCAGAACCCAAATCAACCAAAAAAATAAATAGGCTTTCTATGGCCCACTATTTGTGAGAGAGATGGCACGCTCAGGACTGGCACACAAGCCCAGAGGCCAATATTAATCTCCCACTTTTTTTTTTTTTTCAGGGAAAATTTATAAACCCAATAAAAAAAATAATAAATAGGCTTTCTATGGCCCACTATCTGAGAGAGAGAGATGGCACGCTTAGGACTGGCACACAAGCCCAAAGGCCAATATTAATCTCCCTTTTTTTTTTTCAGGGAGAATTTATAAAACCAAAAAAAAAAAATAAATATGCTTTCTATGGCCCACTATTTGTGAGAGAGATGGCACGCTCAGGACTGGCACACAAGCCCAGAGGCCAATATTAATCTCCCACTTTTTTTTTTTTGTTCCAGGGAAAATTTATAAACCCAATAAAAAAAATAATAAATAGGCTTTCTATGGCCCACTGTCTGAGAGAGATAGATGGCACGCTTAGGACTGGCACACAAGCCCAAAGGCCAATATTAATCTCCCACTGATTGATGTAGTGATTTTTTCAGGTAGATTTTATAACCCAAATCAAGCAAAAAAATAAATAGGCTTTCTATGGCCCACTGAGTGAGAGATGGCACACACAGGAGTCAAGAGTGGCACACAAGCCCTGAGGCCAATATTTTTCTCCCACTGATTGATGTAGTGATTTTTTCAGGTAGATTTTATAACCCAAATCAAGCAAAAAAATAAATAGGCTTTCTATGGCCCACTGAGTGAGAGATGGCACACACAGGGATGGCACTCTAGCAGAAATGTCAATCTTAATCTCCCACAAAAAAAAAAAAAAAACAGGGAGTGTCCAACAATTACTATCTCCCTGCAGTAATCTCAGCCAGGTATGGCAGGCAGCAATAAGGAGTGGACTGATGCACAAATTAAATAAAAAGTGTGGACAAACAAAAAAGATAGCTGTGCAGAAAGGAAGGAACAAGAGGATTTGTGCTTTGAAAAAAGCAGTTGGTTTGCACAGCGGCGTACACACAGCAATGCAGCTATCAGGGAGCCTTCTATGGCAGCCCAATGAGCTACAGCGCTGAGGGAAAAAAAAAAAATGCAGCTTCCACTGTCCCTGCACACCGAAGGTGGTGTTGGGCAGTGGAAATCGCTACAGCACAAGCAGTTTGGTGGTTAATGGACCCTGCCTAACGCTATCCCTGCTTCTGACGAAGCGGCAGCAACCTCTCCCTAAGCTCAGATCAGCAGCAGTAACATGGCGGTCGGCGGGAACGCCCCTTTATAGCCCCTGTGACGCCACAGACAGCAAGCCAATCACTGCAATGCCCTTCTCTAAGATGGTGGGGACCAGGACCTATGTCATCACGCTGCCCACACTCTGCGTTTACCTTCATTGGCTGAGAAATGGTGCTTTTCGCGTCATTGAAACGCGACTTTGGCGCGAAAGTCGCGTACCGCATGGCCAACCCCGCACAGGGGTCGGATCGGGTTTCATGAAACCCGACTTTGCCAAAAGTCGGCGACTTTTGAAAATGAACGACCCGTTTCGCTCAACCCTACAGACCACTACATTCCCCTTGCACGCTACACAGCCAGAATGTGACCCTGCTGAAAGTCAGGTTCCCCTTCCCGCATACTATACCACCTTACACGGGGACAAAGAGGAAGGTGCAGATGAAAGTGCAGGTTCCTTCATCAGCTGGGAGGGCATACTCACTGGCGACGTCACTGGCACAAGGCCCCTCATAGTACGCAAAAGTGTTGCTGCCGGTGGGAGGCGCCCCCGCCATGCAAACACACCGCCGTACTTTGAGGGGCCCAGTGCCAATGCAAACGAGTGGGCCCCCCTGCTTGCTCAGGATCACAGCACTTGCAAAGTTGAAATACTTACCTCTCCCTGCTCCACCGCTGTGACATAGTCCACGTTTCCTGGGCCCACTACAAACTTGAACCAGCCCTTCCCCCACAACTTTAGCCAAATGACTCCCAATTTCCAATGCCTAACTATTATTATAAAGTAAATTAAGATTGACAAGCTTCAGTAACAAGAATGGATGTTTTTGCCATTAAAATGGGCACTGTAGGTGTTTTCCTGGCCTCCACCCACTGCCGACTATGCTGCCCCATTGACTTGCATTGGGTTTCGTGTTTCAGTCAATCCCTGACTTTTCGCAAAAATAATCGGCCGATTTCACTCGACCCGACTTTTGAGAAAGTTGGGTTTCGCAAAACCCGACTCGATCCTAAAAAAGTAAAAGTCGCTCAACCCTACCGTAATATCTGCATTTCAATATAGTGTTTTTCCTCTTCTGAACTTTGCACTGAGCCTGAAAAATAGTTTCCAATCACATATAGGATATTGTCGAACTAAGGAGATATTGAGTAACAAATTATGTTATCTTTTTTTTCCTATTTCCCCTTCTGAAAAATAAAAACTTGGGACTAAAACAACATTTTACTGGAAAAAATGTAATTATTTTTTCTTCACCACAAAATAGTATAAAATGTTTTGATCCACCTGTGCTATACATATGCTCACGACATCCTAGATGGATCATTTGACGGCTGTAGTTTGCAATATTGGGTCACTTCTGTTTTTTTTTTTTTATTTGCTGAACTGGCACCTCAGGAGCTCTACCAGTGTGACATGACACTCACAAATCATTCCAGCAAAATCTGTACTCCAATATGGTGCTCCTTCCCTTCTAAGCACTGTGTCTGAAAAGTAGTTTTTGACCAAATATAGAATATTGGCAAACTCAGGAGAACTTGCTCAACAATACGTATGGTCCACTTTCTCCTGCTACACTTGTGAAAATGAAATATTTGGGGCTAAAGCAACATTTTTGTTAGAAATATGTGATTTTTTATTTTCATGGCTCAACTAAAGAAAATTATGTGATGGACCTGGGGGTTCAAAGTGCTCAGCAAACCTCTAGACAAATTGCTTGAGGTATGTAGTTAACAAGATAATGTCACTTGTTTCCACTGTTTAGGCACATCAAGGGCTTTGCAAACACAGCATATCTTCCTCTATCTATTCCAACCAATTTTGCACTCCAAAATTCTAATGGCGTTCCTTCTCTTCTGAGCCCTTCCATGTGCCCAAACAGTAGTTTTCCTCCACATATAGGCTCAGTGTACTCCAGAGAAATTGCACAACTGTATGGTTCAATGTCTCATGTTACACTGGTAAAAATGCAAAATTTGGAACTAAATTAACATTTTTGTGGTAAAAATTAAAATGTTCTTTTTTTCTTTCAAATGGTGTCACTTTTGGGTATTTTCTTTTATACGGAACCCTCAATGTCACTTCAAATTTGATGTTGTCCCTAAAAAAATAGTTTTGTACACTTTGTTGGAAAAATTAGAAATGGCCAATAATCTTTTAACTTTTCTAAGTTCTTGACAAAAAAAATATGTTTAAAAAATGATGCCGATTTAAATCAGACATTTTGTAAATGTTATTTATTAATTATTTTGTACAGCATGACCAACTAGTTTAAAGAAGTTGTCCACTACTTGGACAACTTTGTGTCATATTAGCAAACTGTGGAGAACCCCAAAAGAACTCACTCTCTATCAAACCACTCGGGAATAGTGTTAAGCATTCCGATACCGCAAGTATCGGGTATCGGCCGATATTTGCGGTATTGGAATTCCGATACCGAGTTCCGATATTTTTGTGATATCGGGAATCGGTAACGGGATTAAGACTCATGTGTAAAATAAAGAATAAAAATAAAAAATATTGATATACTTACCCTCTGACGCGCCCTGGTTGTCACCGCTGCAACCGCCATGCTTCCGTTACTAAGAATGAGCTCGTTAACGACCTTTGATGACGTCGCGGTTTGTGATTGGTCACGTGAGCGTAATGTGACCGCTCACGCGACCAATCACAAGCCGCGATATCATCGAAGGTCCTTAACGTGCTCATTCTTAGGAAGGGAATCATGGCGGTTGCAGCAATGACAACCAGGGCGCGTCCGAGGGTAAGTATATCAATATTTTTTATTTTTATTCTTTATTTTACACATCAATATGGATCCCAGGGCCTGGAGGAGAGTTTCCTCTCCTTCAGACCCTGGGAACCATAGAGGATACCTTCCGATATTTGTGTCCCATTGACTTGTATTGGTATCGGATATCGGTATCGGCGATATCCGATATTTTTCGGATAACGGCCAATACCATCCGATACCGATACTTTCAAATATCGGACGGCATCTCTCAACACTACTCGGGAATGAGTTCTTCAATACTGATTGTCCTATTCTGCCCTTTATGTATTGGCACCCCGGTGTGTTATGTAATTAATATATACAATTGAATTGGTTAGAAATTATTTCATTTGAGGCAGAGCAGGGACAAGTTTTATACCTTTAGTATTTTAAACTTGACACAATAAAAAGTAAAATGTTATGCTTTGATAGAGAGGGATTTCCTTTGGGGTTCTCCACAATTTGCAAATATTTAATGTATCCCTCCAAGCCATTTTTTGTCCTCTAATTTTGGCCTGAACTTTGTGTCTTACTCCATGCTCAGCCACCATAAAATAATAAAACCTATGCACACCTCCTCTGCTGATGCCATTCTTATGGTGTCAGCACTTGCAGTCCTGGGGTTCCCATGCTGTCATTGTGACACATGCTTTCGAATTTTGTCCTTTCAAATGGAGCATGAAGAGAAATTCTGAGATAAGCTGTAGGCTGGAATTCCTCTTTATGTTTGATTTGTCCAAAGGCGGAGACAGTTCCAGTGCTGACTGGGCAACTGTGTCATGTGTCACAAAAACTGCTCTGGGGCCAAGGAGAGAGCAAATGCTGACATTGCGGGCGCTGGCACCGGTGGTGAGTATAGGCTTTATTATTTTATGAAGGACAAACATTTTGATCAAGAAAGGGCTGTCCTAGTAGTGGACAACCCCTTTAAGGATACAGAAATTGAAAATTGCAAAATTTTTAAAATTTTCTACAAAATTCCGATATGTTCACAAATGTGCTAAAAAAATATTGGCCTAAATTTTCCTTTTTTAAATCATGTATTTTTTTATTAAAGCATATGACACACCATTAACACAGTCCGATACAATTTACAGACAAATATATTATATACATGACCTGATAATACATTTTCATTTTAGTAAACATCACCCTTACCCCCTAACCAACCCCCCTCTCTCTCCCCCCAATCTCTTGCCCATTATCCAATACAACCATCTGACAACATCACCTCTTGAGAAAAGATAGCAAGCATTACAAAAACACACCTGTACATGTAGGAGTCCCCCCAGAATCAACTAAACGACACCCATTCTACTTTGCAGTAACTCAGCAGATGCCACACCTGGGTAATCCATCCATCCTCCCCACACATTTTCAAATTTTGTATTCTGACCTCTCTTACTGTATATGTTTCTTTCCATAAGGACAATACAATTTATCTTGTTGATAAATTCCTTTTCCCTGGCGGTTTTTCATCCAACCAATGCATTGCGATAAGTAGGGTTGAGCGAAACGGGTCGAACATTTTCAAAAGTCGCCGACTTTTGGCTAAGTCGGGGTTTCATGAAACCCGATCCGACCCCTGTGCGGGGTCGGCCATGCGGTACGCGACTTTCGCGCCAAAGTCGCGTTTCAATGACGCGAAAAGCGCCATTTCTCAGCCAATGAAGGTAAACGCAGAGTGTGGGCAGCGTGATGACATAGGTCCTGGTCCCCACCATCTTAGAGAAGGGCATTGCAGTGATTGGCTTGCTGTCTGCGACGTCACAGGGGCTATAAAGAGGCGTTCCCGCCGACCGCCATCTTACTGCTGCTGATCTGAGCTTAGGGAGAGGTTGCTGCCGCTTTGTCAGAAGCAGGGATAGCGTTAGGCAGGGTCCATTAACCACAAAACCGCTTGTGCTGCAGCGATTTGCACTGTCCAACACCACCCTCGGTGTGCAGGGACAGTGGAAGTTTTTTTTTTTTTTTTTTTCCCCTCAGCGCTGTAGCTCATTGGGCTGCCCTAGAAGGCTCTCTGATAGCTGCATTGCTGTGTGTACGCCGCTGTGCAAACCAACTGCTTTTTTCAAAGCACAAATCCTCTTGTTCCTTCCTTTCTGCACAGCTATCTTTTTTGTTTGTCCACACTTTTTATTTCATTTGTGCATCAGTCCACTCCTTATTGCTGCCTGCCATACCTGGCTGAGATTACTGCAGGCAGGGAGATAGTAGCTGCCTGCCATACCTGGCTGAGATTACTGCAGGCAGGGAGATAGTAATTGTAGGACATTCCCTGTTTTTTTTTTTGTTTTTTTTTTGGTGGGAGATTAAGATTGGCAATTTGGCATTTCTGCTAGAGTGCCATCCCTGTGTGTGCCATCTCTCTCACATAGTGGGCCATAGAAAGCCTTTTCATTTTTCTGTATTTTTTTTTGTGGGGTGTATAAATTCTCCCTGATAAAAATACAGTGGGAGATTAATATTGGCCTTTGGGCTTGTGTGCCAGTCCTGAGTGTGCCATCTCTCTCACAAATAGTGGGCCATAGAAAGCCTGTTTTATTTTTTTTGGGGTTTTATAAATTCTCCCTGAAAAAAAGGGAGATTAATATTGGCCTCTGGGCTTGTGTGCCAGTCCTGAGCGTGCCATCTGTGCCAGCCCTGAGCGTGCCATCTCTCTCACAAATAGTGGGCCATAGAAAGCCTATTTAATTTTTTTTTTGGTTTTATAAATTCTCCCTGAAAAAAAGGGAGATTAATATTGGCCTCTGGGCTTGTGTGCCAGTTGTGAGCGTGCCATCTGTGCCAGTCCTGAGCGTGCCATCTCTCTCACAAATAGTGGGCCATAGAAAGCCTATTTAATTTTTTTTTTTGTTTTATAAATTTTCCCTGAAAAAAGGGAGATTAATATTGGCCTCTGGGCTTGTGTGCCAGTTGTGAGCGTGCCATCTGTGCCAGTCCTGAGCGTGCCATCTCTCTCACAAATAGTGGGCCATAGAAAGCCTATTTAATTTTTTTTTTGGTTTTATAAATTTTCCCTGAAAAAAGGGAGATTAATATTGGCCTCTGGGCTTGTGTGCCAGTTGTGAGCGTGCCATCTGTGCCAGTCCTGAGCGTACCATCTCTCTCACAAATAGTGGGCCATAGAAAGCCTATTTAAATATTTTTTTGGTTTTATAAATTCTCCCAGAAAAAAAGGGAGATTAATATTGGCCTCTGGGCTTCTGTGCCAGTCCTGAGCGTGCCATCTGTGCCAGTCCTGAGCGTCCCATCTCTCTCACAAATAGTGGGCCATAGAAAGCCTATTTTTTTTTTTTTTGGGTTTTAGAAATTCTCCCTGAAAAAAAAAGGGAGATTAATATTGCCCTTTGGGCTTGTGTGCCAGTACTAAGCGTTCCATCTCTCTCTCTCTCTCAGTCAGTGGGCCATAGAACGCCTATTTTTGGTTTTATTTGTTTTCTAAATTCTCCCTGAAAAAATCATTTTATTTTATTTGGTTTCTAAATTCTTCCTGATAAAATCATATTTTTTTTATTATTTTTTTTTCTAAAGTCTCCCTGAAAAAAAAAAAAAAAAAAAAAAACAGTGGGAGATTAATATTGGCCTTTCTGCTTGTGTGCCAGTCTTGACTCCTGGGTGCGTCATCTCTCAGTCAGTGGGCCATAGAACGCCTATTTTTGGTTTTATTTGTTTTATAAATTCTCCCTGAAAAAATCATTTTATTTTATTTGGTTTCTAAATTCTTCCTGATAAAATCATATTTTTTTTATTATTTTTTTTTCTAAAGTCTCCCTGAAAAAAAAAAAAAAAAAACAACCAAAAAAAACTGTGGGAGATTAATATTGGCCTTTCTGCTTGTGTGCCAGTCTTGACTCCTGGGTGTGCCATCTCTCTCTCTCTCTCTCTCTCTCTCTCTCTCCAATTGTGGTCCATAGAAAGCCTATATTTTTTTTCCTTGATTTGGGTTCCAAAATCTACCAGAGAAAATAACTACATCAATCATTGGTAGAAAAATATTGGCCTCTGGGCTTGTGTGCCACTCCTGACTCCTGTGTGCGTCATCTCTCAGTCAGTGGGCCATAGAACGCCTATTTTTGTTTTTATTTGTTTTATAAATTCTCCCTGAAAAAATCATTTTATTTTATTTGGTTTCTAAATTCTTCCTGATAAAATCATATTTTTTTTATTATTTTTTTTTCTAAAGTCTCCCTGAAAAAAAAAAAAAAAAAACAAACAAAAAAAACAGTGGGAGATTAATATTGGCCTTTCTGCTTGTGTGCCAGTCTTGACTCCTGGGTGTGCCATCTCTCTCTCTCTCTCTCTCTCTCTCTCCAATTGTGGTCCATAGAAAGCCTATATTTTTTTTCCTTGATTTGGGTTCCAAAATCTACCAGAGAAAATAACTACATCAATCATTGGTAGAAAAATATTGGCCTCTGGGCTTGTGTGCCACTCCTGACTCCTGTGTGCGTCATCTCTCAGTCAGTGGGCCATAGAACGCCTATTTTTGTTTTTATTTGTTTTATAAATTCTCCCTGAAAAAATCATTTTATTTTATTTGGTTTCTAAATTCTTCCTGATAAAATCATATTTTTTTTATTATTTTTTTTTCTAAAGTCTCCCTGAAAAAAAAAAAAAAAAAACAAACAAAAAAAACAGTGGGAGATTAATATTGGCCTTTCTGCTTGTGTGCCAGTCTTGACTCCTGGGTGTGCCATCTCTCTCTCTCTCTCTCTCTCTCTCTCCAATTGTGGTCCATAGAAAGCCTATATTTTTTTTCCTTGATTTGGGTTCCAAAATCTACCAGAGAAAATAACTACATCAATCATTGGTAGAAAAATATTGGCCTCTGGGCTTGTGTGCCACTCCTGACTCCTGTGTGCGTCATCTCTCAGTCAGTGGGCCATAGAACGCCTATTTTTGTTTTTATTTGTTTTATAAATTCTCCCTGAAAAAATCATTTTATTTTATTTGGTTTCTAAATTCTTCCTGATAAAATCATATTTTTTTTATTATTTTTTTTCTAAAGTCTCCCTGAAAAAAAAAAAAAAAAAACAAACAAAAAAAACAGTGGGAGATTAATATTGGCCTTTCTGCTTGTGTGCCAGTCTTGACTCCTGGGTGTGCCATCTCTCTCTCTCTCTCTCTCTCTCTCTCCAATTGTGGTCCATAGAAAGCCTATATTTTTTTTCCTTGATTTGGGTTCCAAAATCTACCAGAGAAAATAACTACATCAATCATTGGTAGAAAAATATTGGCCTCTGGGCTTGTGTGCCACTCCTGACTCCTGTGTGCGTCATCTCTCAGTCAGTGGGCCATAGAACGCCTATTTTTGTTTTTATTTGTTTTATAAATTCTCCCTGAAAAAATCATTTTATTTTATTTGGTTTCTAAATTCTTCCTGATAAAATCATATTTTTTTTATTATTTTTTTTTCTAAAGTCTCCCTGAAAAAAAAAAAAAAAAAAAAAAAAAAAACAACCCCCCCCAAAAAATGGGAGATTAATATTGGCCTTTCTGCTTGTGTGCCAGTCTTGACTCCTGGGTGTGCCATCTCTCTCTCTCTCTCTCTCTCTCCAATTGTGGTCCATAGAAAGCCTATATTTTTTTTCCTTGATTTGGGTTCCAAAATCTACCAGAGAAAATAACTCCATCAATCATTGGTAGAAAAATATTGGCCTCTGGGCTTGTGTGCCACTCCTGATTCCTGTGTGCGTCATCTCTCACTCAGTGGCCCATAGAAAGCATATAGTTTGTTACATTTGTTTTCTAAATTCTCCCTGCAAAAATCTATTTATTTTTTTTGGGGGGGTTTCTAAAGTGTTCCTGAAAAAAATAAAAATAAAAAAAAAATAATAGTGTGACATTAATATTAACATTTGTGCTTCAGTGACAGTCCTGCGTGTGGGGCATCTCTCTAATTTGCAGCCACCAAAAAAAGAGTGTGTAACATTGGGCCTGATTTTCGCTGTGGTCTCACCAACCTGTAAAGGGGTAGCTAAATCATACTGAAGTTATAGCTCACCGTGTAAGTTGTGTGACTGCAACAAATAACGTTAGTTTGGTTACGTTTTTAAAACAATGAGGAAGTCTAGTGGAAGAGGTCGTGGCCGGGGGCGTTCATTGTCAGCTGGTAATGAGGGTAGTGGTAGTGGTGGAGCATCAGGTGGTCGTGGGGAAAAAAATATTGCACCTAAGTCTGGAGCTGTGGAGCCAGGTTCGTCGTCCGGCTACACAAGGCCTCGAACGCTCCCTTTTCTGGGATTAGGAAAACCGCTTTTAAAGCCGGAGCAGCAAGAGCAAGTTTTGGCTTATCTTGCTGACTCAGCCTCTAGCTCTTTTGCCTCCTCTCGTGAAACTGGTAAAAGTAAAAGCAGCGCGTCGTTAGTGGATGTTCACGGTCAGGGACAAGTCACTTCCTTGTCCTCTTCAGCAAAAACAACAACAGAGAAGAATGCAGCAGGCGACACAACGGGTTACTCCATGGAGCTCTTTACACATACCGTCCCTGGCTTAGAAAGTGAAGCAGTTAACAGTCCATGCCCATTACAAATTGAATCTGACATGGAGTGCACTGACGCACAGCCACAGCCAGACTACTATGCTGGTCCTTTGACTCAGACCACAACATTGCCCTCGCAGGGTGCTGATCAAGAATCAGACCCTGATGAGACTATGTTGCCCCATCACGAACGCTATACCACCGAACGACACGGTGACACAGACGAAGTTGCGCAGGAGGTACAAGAAGAGTTATTAGATGACCCAGTTCTTGACCCCGATTGGCAGCCATTGGGGGAACAGGGTGCAGGCGGCAGCAGTTCTGAAGCAGAGGAGGAGGAGGGGCCGCAGCAGGCATCAACATCGCCACAGGTTCCATCTGCCGGGCCCGTATCTTGCCCAAAACGCGTGGCAAAGCCAAAACCTGGTGGAGGACAGCGTGGCCATCCGGTTAAAGCTCAGTCTGCAATGCCTGAAAAGGTATCCGATGCTAGAAAGAGTGCAGTCTGGCATTTTTTTAAACAACATCCAATTGATCAGCGCAAAGTCATCTGTCAAAAATGTTCTACTTCCTTAAGCAGAGGTCAGAATCTGAAAAGTCTCAATACTAGTTGCATGCATAGACATTTAACCACCATGCATTTGAAAGCTTGGACTAACTACCAAACGTCCCTTAAGGTTGTTGCACCCTCGGCCAATGAAGCTAGTCATCAACGCAACATCCCTTCCGGCAGTGTAGGACCACCATTTAGCGCACCACCTGCTGTATCTGTGCAGGTATCTTTGCCAGGCCAAAGCAGTCAGGGTCAGGGAATCACCAGTTTCGTAGTAGGAAACACTGCATCTAGGGCACCGGCGGCAACAATACCATCTCCCACCGTCTCTCAGTCTGCCATGTCCACCGGCACCCCCGCTAGTTCCACGATCTCCAGCTCTCCAGTCCAGCTCACCCTACATGAGACTATGGTTAGAAAAAGGAAATACTTAGCCTCGCATCCGCGTACACAGGGTTTGAACGCCCACATAGCTAGACTAATCTCGTTAGAGATGATGCCCTACCGGTTAGTTGAAAGCGAAGCTTTCAAAGACCTGATGGACTACGCTGTACCACGCTACGAGCTATCCAGTCGACACTTTTTTTCCAGAAAAGCCATCCCAGCCCTCCACCAGCATGTTAAAGAGCGCATCGTCCATGCACTCAGGCAATCTGTGAGCACAAAGGTGCACCTGACAACAGATGCATGGACCAGTAGGCATGGCCAGGGACGTTACGTGTCCATCACGGCACACTGGGTAAATGTGGTGGATTCAGGGTCCACAGGGGACAGCAAGTTTGGGACAGTTCTGCCTAGCCCACGGTCTAGTAAACAGTTGTCTGTAGCCGTTCGCACCCCCTCCTCCTCCTCCTCCTCCTCGTCCTCCTGCAGAAGCAAGAGCTCGTCCACAGACCGCAGTCGCACAAACACTCCATCCGCACCTGCCACTGTTGCACACCAGGTCTCCCATTATGGGGCAGCTACTGGCATACGTCAGCAGGCTGTATTGGCTATGAAGTGTTTGGGCGACAATAGACACACCGCGGAAGTTCTGTCCGAGTTCTTGCAGCAAGAAACGCAGTCGTGGCTGGGCACTGTAGATCTTGAGGCAGGCAAGGTAGTGAGTGATAACGGAAGGAATTTCATGGCTGCCATCTCCCTTTCCCAACTGAAACACATTCCTTGCCTGGCTCACACCTTAAACCTGGTGGTGCAGTGCTTCCTGAAAAGTTATCCGGGGTTATCCGACCTGCTCCTCAAAGTGCGTGGACTTTGCGCACATATCCGCCGTTCGCCTGTACACTCCAGCCGTATGCAGACCTATCAGCGTTCTTTGAACCTTCCCCAGCATCGCCTAATCATAGACGTTGCAACAAGGTGGAACTCAACACTGCACATGCTTCAGAGACTGTGCGAACAGAGGCGGGCTGTTATGTTTTTGTGGGAGGATACACATACACGGGCAGGCAGTAGGATGGCAGACATGGAGTTGTCAGGTGTGCAGTGGTCGAAGATTCAAGACATGTGTCAAGTCCTTCAGTGTTTTGAGGAATGCACACGGCTGGTTAGTGCAGACAACGCCATAATAAGCATGAGCATCCCCCTAATGCGTCTGCTGATGCAAAGTTTGACGCACATAAAGGATCAGGCGTCTGCACCAGAGGAAGAGGAAAGCCTTGATGACAGTCAGCGATTGTCTGGTCAGGGCAGTGTACATGACGAGGTACCGGGCGAAGAGGAGGTGGAGGATGAGGAGGATGATGGGGATGAGTATATTTTTAATGAGGAAGCTTTCCCGGGGGCACGGGAAATTGGTGGCGTGGCAAGGCCGGGTTCTGGTTTTTTGAGGGACACAAGTGACGTAGATTTGCCTGCAACTGCCCCTCAACCAAGCACAACCGCAGATTTGACAACGGGAACTTTGGCCCACATGGCGGATTATGCCTTGCGTATCCTCAAAAGGGACACACGCATTACAAAAATGATGAACGATGACGATTACTGGTTGGCCTGCCTCCTTGATCCTCGCTATAAAGGCAAATTGCAAAATATTATGCCACATGAGAACTTGGAACTAATATTAGCAACAAAACAATCAACTCTTGTTGACCGTTTGCTTCTGGCATTCCCTGCACACAGCGCCCGTGATCGTTCTCACACGAGCTCCAGGGGCCAGCAGACCAGAGGTGTTAGAGGGGCAGAAATCAGAAGTGGCGTTGGCCAGAGGGGTTTTCTGACCAGGTTGTGGAGTGATTTTTCTATGACCGCAGACAGGACAGGTACTGCAGCATCAATTCAAAGTGACAGGAGACAACATTTGTCCAGTATGGTTACAAACTATTTTTCATCCCTTATCGACGTTCTCCCTCAACCGTCATTCCCATTTGATTACTGGGCATCCAAATTAGACACCTGGCCAGAATTGGCAGAATATGCATTGCAGGAGCTTGCTTGCCCGGCAGCTAGTGTCCTATCAGAAAGAGTATTCAGTGCTGCAGGTTCAATACTAACAGAAAAAAGGACTCGTCTGGCTACCCAAAATGTAGATGATCTAACCTTCATTAAAATGAACCACAACTGGATTTCAAAATCTTTTGCCCCACCCTGCCCGGCTGACACCTAGCTTTCCTATGAAAAGGTCTTGCCTGTGGACTATTCTGAATGACTTTTCCAATCTCGTAATTTTCTTCACCTGATTGTCCAGCATACGACATGTTTCCACCTCACGAAATGGCCAAACTCCCCACACGGGGCCGTGCTATCGCCACTTTGCGCTTGGACCCTTGAGAGTGCTGTTTGTCTGAAGAGGTGGGTGTGGCCGCTTTTGGTCGACGGCACTGCCACTGGGTCCCTCATAGTACAATAAAGTGTCTCTGGCGGTGGTGGTGCGCACCCAACGTCAGACACACCGTTGTAATATGAGGGGCCCTGTGCCTGTACCGCCGGCCACAAGACAGTTCCCCCCCCCAGCTCAAACAGTGCTCTACCACTAGCAAAATTATCTCTCACAGCTTCACCAATGTGTAGTCTAGGCGCTGACATCCTTCAATGCCTGGCACTGACAATACCATTGTTTTGACATTTTTGTTATGTTAGGCCTTCGAAGCCTGTCTGCGGTCCCTTCTTTCTACAACTACTACACTGACCAGGCCACTGCTGGCCGTGTTACCCTGGAACCAATTTAAAAGTGCCTACAGTCAGCCCAATTTTGTTATGTTAGGCCTTCGAAGACTGTCTGCCGTCACTCCTTCCACTAGACTTCCACTGACCAGACCACTGCTGCCCGTGTACCCCTGGAACCAATTTAAAAGTGCCTACAGCCAGCCCAAGTTTGTTATGTTAGGCCTTCGAAGCCTGTCTGCGGTCACTCCTTCCACTAGACTTCCACAGACCAGACCACTGCTGCCCGTGTACCCCTGGAACCAATTTAAAAGTGCCTACAGGGATTCAAGCTTCAGGAGGCTAATTTGCATATTCCAGGTGCCTTCTGGGAGAAGCGAAGTCTCCCTAAGCTAGAAGATCGTTGGGTACAGCCGGGACCAGCTGCTTCGAAAGCATCACCAAACCAGGGATTCAAGCTTCAGGAGGCTAATTTGCATATTCCAGGTGCCTTCTGGGAGAAGCGAAGTCTCCCTAAGCTAGAAGATCGTTGGGTACAGCCGGGACCAGCTGCTTCGAAAGCATCACCAAACCGCGCGCCGTAAGGCCTGTAGGACATTATTGCAAGAGAGCTTGGCTGAGTAGATTACACAAGAAGGAAAACACACAGCAAGTCAGCAGGATCTAGGAGCAACATGGCAGATGTGACAACCTACATGGTGAGCTGCAGCATGTGCTACATGTTCACAGATCGACCAGAAGAAGAATCCAATTTCACCTGTCAGAAGTGTAGACTAGTGGCCCTTTTAGAAGAAAAGGTGCGGGGTCTGGAAGAAAGAATAGCAACTTTGAAACTCATCAAAGAGAATGAAGACTTTCTAGACAGAACAGAAGCATCTCTACTGGTCACAGAAGGTGCAAAAAGTGTCAGAGAACCTCCAAAAGCAGATGAGTGGAAGCATGTGACCAAAAGAAGCAAGAAGACCATGGAGAAATCACCAACCACACAACTGAAGAACCGATATCAAATCTTTGTAGAGGATGAAGATGGCACACCTAAGAATGAAGCAATACCAGCAAGCAAAAAAGAAAAGGGCACACAGCAACAAGTGACAGCAAAAAGTACAGCCAAGAAGCAACGAAGAGTGGTGGTGGTGGGAGACTCACTACTGAGAGGCACCGAAGCAGCCATCTGCAGACCGGACATAACTGCAAGAGAAGTATGCTGCCTTCCAGGTGCGATGATCAAGGATGTGACCGATAGGATACCAAAGCTCTTCAGCTCCAAGGACGTCCACCCATTTCTTCTGATACATGTTGGCACCAATGACACGGCAAGGAAGGACCTACCGACAATCTGCAAGGACTTTGAAGAGTTGGGGAAGAAAGTAAAGGAACTGGATGCACAGGTAGTTTTTTCTTCTATCCTTCCAGTAGACGGGCATGGCATCAGGAGATGGAACAGGATCCTTGATGCAAACAACTGGCTAAGACGATGGTGCAGACAACAAGGATTTGGATTCCTGGACCACGGTGTGAATTACTGGTATGATGGACTCCTCGCCAGAGACGGACTACACCTCAACAAACCTGGGAAACACACATTCGCCAGAAGACTCGCTACACTCATCAGGAGGGCGTTAAACTAGAAGAAGAGGGGACGGGAAGAAAAACTTTAGACTGGAACAAAGAAGACCCAGGAAAACATACTCAGAAGGGAGGTAAGAACATTTCTAAAACAATCCACAGTGAGGAGATTGGAACAAAACAAAATCCTCTAAACTGCATGCTCGCAAACGCCAGAAGCCTGACAAACAAGATGGAAGAACTAGAAGCAGAAATATCTACAGGTAACTTTGACATAGTGGGAATAACCGAGACATGGTTAGATGAAAGCTATGACTGGGCAGTTAACTTACAGGGTTACAGTCTGTTTAGAAAGGATCGTAAAAATCGGAGAGGAGGAGGGGTTTGTCTCTATGTAAAGTCTTGTCTAAAGTCCACTTTAAGGGAGGATATTAGCGAAGGGAATGAGGATGTCGAGTCCATATGGGTTGAAATTCATGGAGGGAAAAATGGTAACAAAATTCTCATTGGGGTCTGTTACAAACCCCCAAATATAACAGAAAGCATGGAAAGTCTACTTCTAAAGCAGATAGATGAAGCTGCAACCCATAATGAGGTCCTGGTTATGGGGGACTTTAACTACCCGGATATTAACTGGGAAACAGAAACCTGTGAAACCCATAAAGGCAACAGGTTTCTGCTAATAACCAAGAAAAATTATCTTTCACAAATGGTGCAGAATCCAACCAGAGGAGCAGCACTTTTAGACCTAATACTATCTAATAGACCTGACAGAATAACAAATCTGCAGGTGGTTGGGCATTTAGGAAATAGCGACCACAATATTGTGCAGTTTCACCTGTCTTTCACTAGGGGGACTTGTCAGGGAGTCACAAAAACACTGAACTTTAGGAAGGCAAAGTTTGAACAGCTTAGAGATGCCCTTAATCTGGTAGACTGGGACAATATCCTCAGAAATGAGAATACAGATAATAAATGGGAAATGTTTAAGAACATCCTAAATAGGCAGTGTAAGCGGTTTATACCTTGTGGGAATAAAAGGACTAGAAATAGGAAAAACCCAATGTGGCTAAACAAAGAAGTAAGACAGGCAATTAACAGTAAAAAGAAAGCATTTGCACTACTAAAGCAGGATGGCACCATTGAAGCTCTAAAAAACTATAGGGAGAAAAATACTTTATCTAAAAAACTAATTAAAGCTGCCAAAAAGGAAACAGAGAAGCACATTGCTAAGGAGAGTAAAACTAATCCCAAACTGTTCTTCAACTATATAAATAGTAAAAGAATAAAAACTGAAAATGTAGGCCCCTTAAAAAATAGTGAGGAAAGAATGGTTGTAGATGACGAGGAAAAAGCTAACATATTAAACACCTTCTTCTCCACGGTATTCACGGTGGAAAATGAAATGCTAGGTGAAATCCCAAGAAACAATGAAAACCCTATATTAAGGGTCACCAATCTAACCCAAGAAGAGGTGCGAAACCGGCTAAATAAGATTAAAATAGATAAATCTCCGGGTCCGGATGGCATACACCCACGAGTACTAAGAGAACTAAGTAATGTAATAGATAAACCATTATTTCTTATTTTTAGTGACTCTATAGCGACAGGGTCTGTTCCGCAGGACTGGCGCATAGCAAATGTGGTGCCAATATTCAAAAAGGGCTCTAAAAGTGAACCTGGAAATTATAGGCCAGTAAGTCTAACCTCTATTGTTGGTAAAATATTTGAAGGGTTTCTGAGGGATGTTATTCTGGATTATCTCAATGAGAATAACTGTTTAACTCCATATCAGCATGGGTTTATGAGAAATCGCTCCTGTCAAACCAATCTAATCAGTTTTTATGAAGAGGTAAGCTATAGACTGGACCACGGTGAGTCATTGGACGTGGTATATCTCGATTTTTCCAAAGCGTTTGATACCGTGCCGCACAAGAGGTTGGTACACAAAATGAGAATGCTTGGTCTGGGGGAAAATGTGTGTAAATGGGTTAGTAACTGGCTTAGTGATAGAAAGCAGAGGGTGGTTATAAATGGTATAGTCTCTAACTGGGTCGCTGTGACCAGTGGGGTACCGCAGGGGTCAGTATTGGGACCTGTTCTCTTCAACATATTCATTAATGATCTGGTAGAAGGTTTACACAGTAAAATATCGATATTTGCAGATGATACAAAACTATGTAAAGCAGTTAATACAAGAGAAGATAGTATTCTGCTACAGATGGATCTGGATAAGTTGGAAACTTGGGCTGAAAGGTGGCAGATGAGGTTTAACAATGATAAATGTAAGGTTATACACATGGGAAGAAGGAATCAATATCACCATTACACACTGAATGGGAAACCACTGGGTAAATCTGACAGGGAGAAGGACTTGGGGATCCTAGTTAATGATAAACTTACCTGGAGCAGCCAGTGCCAGGCAGCAGCTGCCAAGGCAAACAGGATCATGGGGTGCATTAAAAGAGGTCTGGATACACATGATGAGAGCATTATACTGCCTCTGTACAAATCCCTAGTTAGACCGCACATGGAGTACTGTGTCCAGTTTTGGGCACCGGTGCTCAGGAAGGATATAATGGAACTAGAGAGAGTACAAAGGAGGGCAACAAAATTAATAAAGGGGATGGGAGAACTACAATACCCAGATAGATTAGCGAAATTAGGATTATTTAGTCTAGAAAAAAGACGACTGAGGGGCGATCTAATAACCATGTATAAGTATATAAGGGGACAATACAAATATCTCGCTGAGGATCTGTTTATACCAAGGAAGGTGACGGGCACAAGGGGGCATTCTTTGCGTCTGGAGGAGAGAAGGTTTTTCCACCAACATAGAAGAGGATTCTTTACTGTTAGGGCAGTGAGAATCTGGAATTGCTTGCCTGAGGAGGTGGTGATGGCAAACTCAGTCGAGGGGTTCAAGAGAGGCCTGGATGTCTTCCTGGAGCAGAACAATATTGTATCATACAATTATTAGGTTCTGTAGAAGGACGTAGATCTGGGGATTTATTATGATGGAATATAGGCTGAACTGGATGGACAAATGTCTTTTTTCGGCCTTACTAACTATGTTACTATGTTACTATGTTACAGCCAGCCCAAGTTTGTTATGTTAGGCCTTGGAAGCCTGTCTGCGGTCACTCCTTCCACTAGACTTCCACTGACCAGACCACTGCTGCCCATGTACCCCTGGAACCAATTTAAAAGTGCCTACAGCCAGCCCAAGTTTGTTATGTTAGGCCTTGGAAGCCTGTCTGCGGTCACTCCTTCCACTAGACTTCCACTGACCAGACCACTGCTGCCCGTGTACCCCTGGAACCAATTTAAAAGTGCCTACAGCCAGCCCAAGTTTGTTATGTTAGGCCTTCGAAGCCTGTCTGCGGTCACTCCTTCCACTAGACTTCCACAGACCAGACCACTGCTGCCCGTGTACCCCTGGAACCAATTTAAAAGTGCCTACAGCCAGCCCAAGTTTGTTATGTTAGGCCTTGGAAGCCTGTCTGCGGTCACTCCTTCCACTAGACTTCCACTGACCAGACCACTGCTGCCCATGTACCCCTGGAACCAATTTAAAAGTGCCTACAGCCAGCCCAAGTTTGTTATGTTAGGCCTTCGAAGCCTGTCTGCGGTCACTCCTTCCACTAGACTTCCACAGACCAGACCACTGCTGCCCGTGTACCCCTGGAACCAATTTAAAAGTGCCTACAGCCAGCCCAAGTTTGTTATGTTAGGCCTTGGAAGCCTGTCTGCGGTCACTCCTTCCACTAGACTTCCACTGACCAGACCACTGCTGCCCATGTACCCCTGGAACCAATTTAAAAGTGCCTACAGCCAGCCCAAGTTTGTTATGTTAGGCCTTGGAAGCCTGTCTGCGGTCACTCCTTCCACTAGACTTCCACTGACCAGACCACTGCTGCCCGTGTACCCCTGGAACCAATTTAAAAGTGCCTACAGCCAGCCCAAGTTTGTTATGTTAGGCCTTCGAAGCCTGTCTGCGTCCCGTTCTTTCAACTACAACTACACTGACCAGGCCACTGATGGCCGTGTTCCCCTGGAACCAATTTTAACTTGCCTACAGCCAGCCCAATGTTAGGCCTTTGATGCCTGTCTGCCGTCACTCCTTCCACTAGGCCTCCACTGACCTGTCTATTGCTGCCCGTGTACCCCTTGAACCAACATCATTAAATATAAAAAAAATTAATTTGATTATAAAAAATAAGATCGTGTTGAGATCTCAAATGCAGACATTTTAACAATCAAAACAAACACACAACAAATATCTGGAACTGTACTACAAAGGTCCAACAGCTACAATTTCTTTCTCCTGCAAGAAGTTAACTGAAAGTTTTTTGGAGTTGTTAACACAGATATGGCATCCACCGAGTGTTGTCCTGTCGCGTCTCCTTTAAATTATTTCCAATAAGATGTTAAACTATTAATTTAATAAAATCAATAATTAAAAAAATAATTGAGTAAGTCAAAAGCACATTGCAAATAAACATTAATTACAAATCAAGAAGCATGGCGCGTCCGAGGGTGAGTAGATACCGAATAAGAATATAATCACCCTCGGACGCGCAATGCTTATTTAAAACAGCCTTCCTTCCTAAGAATCAGCCCTTCCGTGGTGTAGAGAGAGGTTGTGTTACACTCCAAGGTGTTCCCCAGGTTGCCTTTCCTGAGCTTCGATCTTCCGGCTCTCGTTTAGTAGCTGTTGGAAACTACGCTGCATTAGGCCTACTAATTGTGTATGGGTGAAACAGTGGCGCATCTGCGGTCCCTCCTTCCACTAGGCCTCCACTGACCTGTCTACTGCGGCCCGTGTACCCCTTGAACCAACCTAATAAAATATTTAAAAAATTAATTTGATTATAAAAAATAAGATCGTGTTGAGATCTCAAATGCAGACATTTTAACAATCAAAACAAACACACAACAAATATCTGGAACTGTACTACAAAGGTCCAACAGCTACAATTTCTTTCTCCTGCAAGAAGTTAACTGAAAGTTTTTTGGAGTTGTTAACACAGATATGGCATCCACCGAGTGTTGTCCTGTCGCGTCTCCTTTAAATTATTTCCAATAAGATGTTAAACTATTAATTTAATAAAATCAATAATTAAAAAAATAATTGAGTAAGTCAAAAGCACATTGCAAATAAACATTAATTACAAATCAAGAAGCATGGCGCGTCCGAGGGTGAGTAGATACCGAATAAGAATATAATCACCCTCGGACGCGCAATGCTTATTTAAAACAGCCTTCCTTCCTAAGAATCAGCCCTTCCGTGGTGTAGAGAGAGGTTGTGTTACACTCCAAGGTGTTCCCCAGGTTGCCTTTCCTGAGCTTCGATCTTCCGGCTCTCGTTTAGTAGCTGTTGGAAACTACGCTGCATTAGGCCTACTAATTGTGTATGGGTGAAACAGTGGCGCATCTGCGGTCCCTCCTTCCACTAGGCCTCCACTGACCTGTCTACTGCGGCCCGTGTACCCCTTGAACCAACCTAATAAAATATTTAAAAAATTAATTTGATTATAAAAAATAAGATCGTGTTGAGATCTCAAATGCAGACATTTTAACAATCAAAACAAACACACAACAAATATCTGGAACTGTACTACAAAGGTCCAACAGCTACAATTTCTTTCTCCTGCAAGAAGTTAACTGAAAGTTTTTTGGAGTTGTTAACACAGATATGGCATCCACCGAGTGTTGTCCTGTCGCGTCTCCTTTAAATTATTTCCAATAAGATGTTAAACTATTAATTTAATAAAATCAATAATTAAAAAAATAATTGAGTAAGTCAAAAGCACATTGCAAATAAACATTAATTACAAATCAAGAAGCATGGCGCGTCCGAGGGTGAGTAGATACCGAATAAGAATATAATCACCCTCGGACGCGCAATGCTTATTTACAACAGCCTTCCTTCCTAAGAATCAGCCCTTTCGTGGTGTAGAGAGAGGTTGTGTTACACTCCAAGGTGTTCCCCGGGTTGCCTTTCATGAGCTTCGATCTTCCGGCTCTCGTTTAGTAGTTGGTGGAAACTACGCTGCATTAGGCCTACAAATTTGGTATGGGGTGTAGAGACAGGTTGTGTTACACTCCAAGGTTTTCACCAGGTTGCCTTTCCTGAGCTTCGATCTTCATGCTCTCGTTTAGTAGTTGTAGAAAAGTACGCTGCATTAGGCCTACAAAATGGGTATGGGGTGGAGAGAGATGGTGTGTTACACTCCAAGGTGTTCCCCAGGTTGCCTTTCCTGAGCTTCGATCTTCATGCTCTCGTTTAGTAGGTGTCGGAAAGTAGGCTGCATTAGGCCTAAAAAATGGGGAATGGGGTGGAGAGAGATGGTGTGTTACACTCCAAGGTGTTCCCCAGGTTTCCTTGCCATTGCTTCGGTCTTCCGACTCTCGTTTAGTAGTTGTAGAAAAGTACACTGCATTAGGCCTAAAAAATGGGTATGGGGTGGAGAGAGATGGTGTGTTACACTCCAAGGTGTTCCCCAGGTTGCCTTTCCTGAGCTTCGATCTTCATGCTCTCGTTTAGTAGGTGTCGGAAAGTAGGCTGCATTAGGCCTACAAATTGGGTATGGGGTGGAGAGAGATGGTGTGTTACACTCCAAGGTGTTCCCCAGGTTGCCTTTCCTGAGCTTCGATCTTCATGCTCTCGTTTAGTAGGTGTCGGAAAGTAGGCTGCATTAGGCCCACAAATTGGGTATGGGGTGGAGAGAGATGGTGTGTTACACTCCAAGGTGTTCCCCAGGTTTCCTTGCCATTGCTTCGGTCTTCCGACTCTCGTTTAGTAGTTGTAGAAAAGTACACAGCATTAGGCCTACAAAATGGGTATGGGGTGGAGAGAGATGGTGTGTTACACTCCAAGGTGTTCCCCAGGTTGCCTTTCCTGAGCTTCTATCTTCAGGCTCTCATTAAATTGTGGTTAAATGGAACAACTGCATTTGGCGTACTAGTTGGTTTGGGGCCTACTATCGGTGTCTGCCACTCCTTGCTGTTCTCCTGGTTTCCTGTCCTGAAATTCCATTTTCAGCCTCTCGTTAAGTAGTTGTTAATGTTAGACTGCATTTGGCCTACTAGTTGGGTTGGGGCCTACTATCGGTGTCTGCCACTCCTTGCTGTTCTCCTCCACTGAACAAAGCTGTGCCGCCTGTTTACTACGGTTGCCAATTTTGAACTGCATTTCGACTACTTACTGATTTGGCCCTACTCTCTGTGTCAGCCTCTCATTCCAGTTGTCCTCCACTGCAATGCCCCCTGGTTATTCCTGTGTTACCAATTTTGAACTGCATTTAGCCCACTTTCTTCTTTGGGCCTATATCTGTGTTTCCACTTCATCGTGCCCATTGCCCAGCCAGTGATAGATGAGTCTGCTGGTACATTGACCCATAACGCAACATTCCCCGTGCACGCTACACAACAACATTGTGACCCTGCTGAAAGTCAGGTTGCTCTTCCCGCATACCATACCACCTTACACGGGGACAAAGAGGAAGGTGCAGATGAAAGTGCAGGTTCCTTCATCAGGTGGGGGGAGGAATACTAGTTGGCGACGTCACTGGCACAGGGCCTCTCATAGTACGCAAAAGTGTTGCTGCCGGTGGGAGGCGCCCCCGCCGTGCAAACACACCGCTGTACTTTGAGGGGCCCTGTGCCAGTGCCAATGCCAACGAGTGGGCCCCCCCTGCTTGCTCAGGTTCACAGCACTTGCAAAGTTGAAATACTTACCTCTCCCTGCTCCACTGCCGTGACGTGGTCCAGATTTCCTGGGCCCACTAATTACTTGAACCAGCCCTACCCCCCACAACTTTAGCCAAATGACCCCCAATTTCAAATGCCTTCCAATTATTATAAGGTAAATTACGCTTGACAAGCTTCATTAAGAAGAATGGATGGTTTTGACATTAAAATGGGTACTCTAGGTGTTTTCCTGGCCCCCACTCACTGCCGACTATGCTGCCCCATTGACTTGCATTGGGTTTCGTGTTTCGGTCGATCCCGACTTTACGTCATAATCGGCCGATTTCACTCGACCCGACTTTGGACATAGTCGGGTTTCGCAAAACCCGGCTCGACTCTAAAAAGGTCAAGGTCGCTCAACTCTAGCGATAAGCTTTCTCGAAGCATACAACAATCTTGCGATAATCAGCCTTTCACATTCATCCATAGCAATATCATCCATACAGCCCTAAAGGCAAGTCACCGGGTTACGCACCACATCTACTCCTGTCACCTCCTGGATCAAGTTAAGCATCTTCACCCAAAAGGGTTGGAGGCGAGCACACGACCACATCATATGTAGCAGATCAGCGCCTTCCTCACCACACCTGGGACATTTTGAGTCACCTCTCAGTCCTGCCTTCATCATCTATACCGGGGTCCTATACACCCTATACACCAGGTATAGCTGTGACACCCTCTTAACCTCACTCAAGGAAGCCCTGGGAATATATTGAAGTATAGACTCCCACTGGGACTCTGACAAGCCACTACCCATTTCTCCTTAATCCTTAACAGATGCTTCAATAAAAAGGTATCCATCAGACCCCTGTACATCAAGGTATTGAACCCCCTCGTACTCGTCCGAGGCCCAATAAGGTTCAACATGCTATCTGACTGCAGAATCATGCGAAACCCCTCATTTTGACAGTTTAGGGCATGTCTTAACTGCAGGTACTGAAAAAACGTCTTCTGGGGCAAAGAAAACTCAGTCCTAAGTGTCTCAAATGTTTTGGTAACATCCCCATCAAGCAACTGAGACACGAATTAAATGCCAATGCGTCTCCACTGACCGAACCCCCGCAATCTCATAAGCTCTGCCAACCTAGGCTTGAACCAAATTGGTGTATATCAGGTTGAGCCGCACATAGTCCTCTATTTTGTCCGTAACCACGATGCCAAGATATTTAAACTTATGTACCACTCTTAAGGGAACCCCAGGGTCTAGAGTCAGAGGAGCCGCTGCGTCCATGGGCAACAACACAGACTTATCCCAGTTAATAGATAATCTGGAAATAACCCCAAATTTAGAAATACTACTCATAACGCCCCCCAAAGACTCCTGTGCATCTTCTAAGAATAATAGTAAACCTATAGAGAGGGCACCGGAGGTAAATGCTCCGCCATCACAAATATCATAGAAACCCCCCCAAAAAAATGTACACTCGAGCTAAAAAAATAACAATTTTATTGAGAGAACTATATTAAAAGTACATAAATAACACACATAGAAACTAGAATAAATGGATGCAATGAAAAAACAGAAAGGAGACACTAGTGCCACACACGGACGTAATACTAAACTGAAGAGCAGGAAAATCAATTGTACTCCTACCACGGGTGTATATATATCTACAAATAAGTAGCATACATCATAGATAAGAATAGTGCAAAATGCGTATAAAAAATTATTATTATGATTGTATTAAATAACCGGGCAGATGGTAACAGTAATCACAAACCGGAAGCTCTCAGATACTGAACAAGAGCAGGGAGATACTGAGTACAAGTTAAAGTACAAATAAAGTGCCTAGTGCAGACTTAGTATGGCAAGGTACCCCATATACCTATGCTACCATCAACACATGAGTACAAATATAAAGGGAAAATCTCCTAAACGTAGATGGGTAGAACCTGACTAATGTACTTTTAATATAGTTCTCTCAATAAAATTGTTATTTTTTTAGCTCGAGTGTCCATTTTTTTGGGGGGGGGTTCTAAGAATAATAACACGTCGTCCGAGTACAGGACTATTTTTTCTTCATAGTTTCCATACCCAAACCCCTTAATGTCCCTGTCCTTCCTTATTGCCGCCGTCATGGGCTCAACAGCAAATGCAAACAGCAGAGGAGACAAGGGGCACCCTTGCCGCGTTCCCCTATATAAAGGGAAATCCCCCAACAAGACTCCATTTACCCATATCCTGGCTCTTGGAGATGCATACATCAGCTGCACCCAACGTATAAACCTCTCACCAAAAACCATAGCCTTTATGTCCGCCCACAAATATTGCCACTCCACACTATCAAATGCCTTACCGGCATCTAAAGACACCACAACCCTCAGACCCATATTATCCGCCTTTACCTGAATATTGAGAAATAAACGTTGAAGATTACATGCTGTAAAACTATTGGGCATAAATCCGGATTGGTCCCAATGTATTAGTGTCATTATCACCTTGTTAAGACGGTTTGCCAAGATTTTGATATCTGTCGTTAATAACGAGATTGGGTGATAAGAAGCTGTATCCCTCAGATCCTTACCCTGTTTTGGCAGCACCACAATTATTGCCTCCTGCATGGACTTCAGCAGCTCCCCCTCCACCAGACCAGCAGCATACACCTCCAATAAGGCAGGAAGCAGTATCTCTTTATATTTTTTGTACTCCTCCCCCAGGATCCCATCTACCCCTGGGGCTTTATCATTAGGCATAGAGGCCAGTGCGGCGTCAAGATCCTCCAAATTAAACGGCTCCTCGAGAAGTCCCCGATCGGCCACAGAGTCTGGGAAGCTGTACATCTGTCAAGAAACCATCCACCTCCTCCATCGTTGGCTGTACCCGTGATTTAGGCCGGGGTCACACTAGCGAGTTTTACGGATGTATGAGAGGCGCAGAAAATATGGATTGCACACGGTACAATGATTCTCTATGGCCCAGCTCCTATCTGCCGCATTTTTCGTATCCGTACTATACGGTCTTGTACGGCCATAGAAAATTGCAGCATGCTGCGTTTGTCAGCGTATTGCGCAAAAAATACGCCAATGAAAGTCTATGGGGGAAAGAAAAATACAGATTACACATGGACCAGCAGTGTGACTTGCGAGAAATACGCCAGACATCTCCAGGTGCCAAGAAATGTGCCAAGCCCTCAATCAGGAAGCTCAGACATGCTAATTAGCTAAAAAAGCCAGACAGAGATCCCAGACGTCTGGCGCTCGCCTCCACGGAGTTGCAAGCAGCATGGCAAGCATAATAAATGTAGATATGCTCCTGGTCCTGGTCCAGGAAAGGCACGAAATTTGGGACCAACGGGATGACAATTATGCCAACAGGGCTTGGAAAGAGGCTGCTTGGAGGAGCATTTGTGGGATCCTTTTCCCAGAATATGACCAGCGGCCACGTGAGGTCCAGAATCAAATTAGTAAGTACACTCATGTTTAATATTGCAAACTGCATTACCTACATGATTTGCTGACTATTGTATTTTACATTAAAATTATTATCATTTATGTTTCTAGCACCATTAATCACATGGTGCTGGTCATGAGAAAGGGATTAAGTTCAGAGTTTTTAAAAAATTTCGTTTACATTATCAAAATTTACAATGCCATACTGCTACAGAGAGAAGAGGACCCTGTCCTTATGGCCAGAAATTCTTGGTATTTTGCATTAGATCATATTGTGCTGTTTGTGTTGACAATATTTATATTGATGATCTTTTTTAAGAAATGCAGGTTACTAGGCCACATTAAAATCTGTAAAATCACTGTCGCCTTGTGTTACCACTGTGCACAATGACCTTATCCATTATTTTTTTATGTTTCATTGCAGTGGAAGATGTTATGAGATGATGACACAGCATACGCGACCAGTATAGGGCTGGGCCCTAGATGGCTCTGTACACTGTGGCCTCTGTTCACACAGGATGCATCATGGTTAGCCCGCTATACATATGGCGTCATTAATAGGCTTTGCACCATATACTTTGCATTTCTGTGTGAATATGCCACATACAGACTATTTTTTTGCACGGGTGCTCCAAGCGGCCAATTCCTGATTGTAGGTTGGCTGCATTAGTGGTATTATTTGCACCTGTGTATTTTGCTATCTTTACTTGGGCCTGGTGCACCTTGGTTAGTGCAATTGTTGGAGGCCTTGAACAGGTAAGCATCTCTGCCTGTATTCTGGTGTTTTTTTTTGCTGTTTAGCATAGTGGAGGTTTTTCCTCTTATGGTGTTTTTTTAGATTAGGACTGCCAATATACAAGGACCCTTGACGTGGGTTGGCAGCTTAAATATTGTGGCCATAATATCAACCAATACCTTGCATATATTGTTATGTTTTTGGTGCACTGTATATTTTTTTCCAGGGTGCGGCTGGGCCCTAGATGGCTCTGTACACTGTGGCCTCTGTTCACACAGGATGTATCATGGTTAGCCCGCTATACATATGGCGTCATTAATAGGCTTTGCACCATATACTTTGCATTTCTGTGTGAATATGCCACATACAGACTATTTTTTTGCACGGGTGCTCCAAGCGGCCAATTCCTGATTGTAGGTTGGCTGCATTAGTGGTATTATTTGCACCTGTGTATTTTGCTATCTTTACTTGGGCCTGGTGCACCTTGGTTAGTGCAATTGTTGGAGGCCTTGAACAGGTAAGCATCTCTGCCTGTATTCTGGTGTTTTTTTTTTTGCTGTTTAGTATAGTGGAGGTTTTTCCTCTTATGGTGTTTTTTTAGATTAAGACTGCCAATATACAAGGACCCTTGACGTGGGTTGGCAGCTTAAATATTGTGGCCATAATATCAACCAATACCTTGCATATATTGTTATGTTTTTGGTGCACTGTATATTTTTCCAGGGTGCGGCTGGGCCCTAGATGGCTCTGTACACTGTGGCCTCTGTTCACACAGGATGCATCATGGTTAGCCCGCTATACATATGGCGTCATTAATAGGCTTTGCACCATATACTTTGCATTTCTTTGTGAATATGCCACATACAGACTATTTTTTTGCACGGGTGCTCTAAGCGGCCAATTCCTGATTGTAGGTTGGCTGCATTAGTGGTATTATTTGCACCTGTGTATTTTGCTATCTTTACTTGGGCCTGGTGCACCTTGGTTAGTGCAATTGTTGGAGGCCTTGAACAGGTAAGCATCTCTGCCTGTATTCTGGTGTTTTTTTTGCTGTTTAGTATAGTGGAGGTTTTTCCTCTTATGGAGTTTTTTTAGGAGAGAAAGACAGCAGAGGGCCAGGAGTGGGTCTGCAGCGCCTGCCAAAAAGCGCAAATATAATTAGTACGACCAACTCTCCTTTTTGGATCCCAGTATGGATCTGAGATCATAAGTAAAAACATCAAAACACATTACACATATATTTATTTACGGTCAAACTTAAAAATTAAATTACTTATTCTCATACTTTACTGTTGTGAATTCCACTCTTGGGCTCCCTCCGGTGGTTGTAAGTGGCACTTTTGTGAGTTCTGCTCTTGGGCTCCCTCCGGTGGTTTTAAGTGGTATGGCTGCTCCTTGGATTTAGCAGTCTGCAGCTGCTTCCACTGATTGTCTTTCTGCTCGGCTATTTATGCCTGGCTCTTCCCTTCAGCCAGTGCCACTTGTCAATGGTTCCTGGTTAGATTCACATCTCTCTTGGATTTCCCTGATATCCTGACCAGTTCAGCAAAGTTAAGTCCTTGCTTGCTCTTTTCTGTCCACAGGTTGTGGACTTATTCGTTCTGTGCTTTCTATGTTTTGTCCAGCTTGTCAGTATGGATTAATTCAGTTAAGCTGGAAGCTCTGGGAAGCAGATTTACCCTCCACACCTTTAGTCAGGTGTGGAGATTTTTGTAAACTCTGTGTGGATTTTTGTAGTTTTTAATACTGACCGCACAGTATTCTATCTTGTCCTATCTAGCTAGACTGGCCTCCTGTGCTACATCTTGGTTTCATTCTGTGTATGTCTTTTCCCTCTTCACTCACAGTCATTACTTGTGGGGGGCTATCTTTCCTTTGTGGATTTTCTCTGAGGCAAGATAGTTTTCCTGTTTCTATCTTTAGGGGTAGTTAGTTCTCAGGCTGTGACGAGGTGCCTAGGGAGTGACAGGAGCATCCCACGGCTACATCTAGTGTTGTGTTGAGCTTAGGGACTGCGGTCAGTACAGGTACCACCTCCTTCAGAGCTCGTCCCATGTTGCTCCTAAACCACCAGTTCATAACAGTACAAGTGCCCAAAGATGAATTAAATGCATCTCAAAAGAAGGAAAAAAAAATTCTGAGCCATTTTTTTTTCTGTGCTCTGTTTTGTCTTTTTTTTCCTCTTGATCTCTGGGTGGTTCAGGATTTATGCTCTGGCATGGATGTTCAGGGTCTGTTTTCTCGTGTGGATCAACTTGCTGCAAGAGTACAGAGTATCCAAGATTATGTTGTCCAGACTCCGGCTTTGGAGCCTAGAATTCCTACTCCTGATTTGTTTTTTGGGGACAGATCCAAGTTTTTGAACTTTAAAAATAACTGCAAATTGTTTTTTGCTTTGAAACCCCGTTCTTCTGGTGATCACATTCAGCAAGTTAAAATCATCATATCCTTGCTGCGTGGTGACCCTCAGGACTGGGCATTCTCCCTTGAATCAGGGGATCCAGCATTGCTGAATGTAGATGCATTTTTTCAAGCGCTCGGATTATTGTATGACTAACCTAATTCTGTGGATCATGCAGAAAAAACCCTGTTGGCCCTGTGTCAAGGTCAGGAAGAGGCAGAATTATACTGCGAGAAATTTAGGAAATGGTCTGTGCTCACTAAATGGAATGAGAATGCTTTGGCTGCTATTTTCAGAAAAGGTCTTTCTGAAGCCCTTAAAGATGTTATGGTGGGCTTCCCTACGCTTACTGGTTTGAGCGAATCTATGTGTCTAGCCATTCAGATTGATCGGCGTCTGCGCGAGCGCAAAGCTGTGCACCATGTGGCAGTGTCCTCTGAGCAGAGTCCTGAGCCTATGCAATGTGATAGGATTTTGACTAGAACAGAACGGCAGGAATTCAGACGTCAGAAAAGGCTGTGTTTTTATTGTGGTGATTCTGCTCATGTTATTTCCGATTGCCCTAAGCATACTAGGAGGGTCGCTAGGTCTGTTACCATCAGTACTGTACAGCCTAAATTTCTTTTATATGTGACCCTGATTTGCTCATTGTCGTCCTTTTCTGTCTTGGCATTTGTGGATTCAGGCGCTGCCCTGAACTTAATGGACTTAGAATTCGCCAGGCGCTGTGGTTTTTCCTTGCAGCCTTTGCAGAGCCCTATTCCTTTGAGGGGCATTGATGCTACACCATTGGCCAAGGATAAACCTCAATACTGGACGCAGATTACCATGTACATGGCTCCAGCACATCATGAAGATTGCCGTTTTCTGGTGTTGCATAACCTGCATGATGTTGTTGTACTGGGTTTTCCATGGTTACAGGAACATAATCCGGTGCTGGATTGGAAAACTATGTCTGTGACTAGTTGGGGTTGTCAAGGGGTACATAGTGACGTTCCTTTGATGTCAATTTCCTCTTCCCCCTCTTCTGAGGTCCCTGAGTTTTTGTATGACTTCCAGGATGTATTTGATGAGCTCAAGTCCAGTTCCCTTCCTCCACATAGGGACTGTGATTGTGCTATTAACTTGATTCCAGGTTGTAAGTTCCCTAAGGGCCGACTTTTCAATCTGTCTGTGCCAGAGCATGCCGCCATGCGGAGCTATGTTAAGGAATCTTTGGAGAAGGGGCATATTCGGCCGTCTTCGTCACCATTGGGAGCGGGTTTCTTTTTTGTTGCTAAGAAGGATGGCTCCTTGAGACCCTGTATAGATTAACGTCTTCTTAGTAAGATCACGGTCAAATTGCAATACCCCTTGCCTTTGCTTTCTGATTTGTTTGCTCAGATTAAGGGGGCTAGTTGGTTTACTAAGATTGACCTCCGAGGGGCATATAATCTTGTTCGTTTTAAACAGGGTGACGAATGGAAAACTGCATTTAATACGCCCGAAGGCCATTTTGAATACCTCGTGATGCCATTCGGGCTCTCTAATGCTCCATCTGTGTTCCAATCTTTCATGCATGATATTTTCCGCAATTATCTTGATAAATTCATGGTTGTATATTTGGATGATATTTTGATTTTTTCCGATGATTGGGAGTCTCATGTGAAGCAGGTCAGGATGGTATTCCAGATCCTTCGTGATAATGCTTTATTTGTGAAGGGATCTAAGTGCCTATTCAGAGTTCAGAAGGTCTCTTTTTTGGGTTTTATTTTTTCTTCCTCGTCTATGGAAATGGATCCTGTTAAGGTCCAAGCTATTCATGACTGGATTCAACCCACATCTGTGAAGAGCCTTCAAAAATTTTTGGGCTTTGCTAATTTCTATCGCCGTTTCATTGCCAACTTTTCCAGTGTGGTTAAGCCCCTTACTGATTTGATGATTTGACGAAGAAAGGCGCTGATGTGACAAATTGGTCCTCTGCGGCTGTTGAGGCCTTTCGGAACGCCGATTTACTTCTGCCCCTGTGTTGCGTCAGCCGGATGTTTCTCTTCCTTTTCAGGTTGAGGATGACGCTTCTGAGATTGGGGCAGGGGCCGTTTTGTCTCAGAGGGATTCTGATGGGTCTTTGATGAAACCGTGTGCTTTTTTTTCCAGAAAGTTTTCGCCTGCGGAACGCAATTATGATGTCGGCAATCGGGAGTTGTTGGCTATCAAGTGGGCGTTTGAGGAGTGGCGACATTGGCTTGAGGGAGCTAAGCACCGCGTTGTGGTCTTGACTAGAGTTGAGTGACCTTGACCTTTTTAGAGTCGAGCCGTGTTTCGCGAAACCCGACTATCTCAAAAGTCGAGTCGAGTGGAATTGGCCGATTATCGCGAAAAGTCGGGGATCGACCGAAACACGAAACCCAATGCAAGTCAATGGGGGAGCATCGTCGGCAGTGAGTAGAGGCCAGGAAAACATGTACAGAGCCCATTGTATTGGCAAAAACATCCATTCTTGCTACTGAAGCTTGTCAATCGTAATTTAGCTTATAATTATTGGAAGGCATTTGAAATTGGGGGTCATTTGGCTAAAGTTTGGGGGGGGGTAGGGCTGGTTCAAGTAATTAGTGTGCCCAGTAAATCTGGACCACGTCACGGCAGTGGAGCAGGGAGAGGTAAGTATTTCAACTTTGCAAGTGCTGTGATCCTGAGCAAGCAGGGGGGGCCCACTCGTTGGCATTGGCACTGGCACAGGGCCCCTCAAAGTACAGCGGTGTGTTTGCACGGTGGGGGCGCCTCCCATCGGCAGCAACACTTTTGCGTACTATGAGGGGCCCTGTGCCAGTGACGTCGCCAACGAGTATTCCTCCCCCCACCTGATGAAGGAACCTGCACCTTCATCTGCACCTTCCTCTTTGTCCCCGTGTAAGGTGGTATGGTATGCGGGAAGGGGGACCTGACTTTCAGCAGGGTCACAATCTTGCAGTGTAGCGTGCATGGGGAATGTTGCATTATGGGTCAATGTACCAGCAGACTCATCTATCACTGGCTGGGCAATGGCCAGGATGAGGGGGAAACAGATATGGGCCCAAAGAATAAAGTGGGCTAAATGCAGTTCAAAATTGGTAACAGGACTAACCAGGGGGCATTGTTTTGATCAGTGGAGGACAACAGGAATGAGAGGCTGACACAGAGAGTAGGCCCAAATCAGTAAGTATTCTAAATGCAGTTCAAAATTGGCAACAGTAGTAAACCGGCGGCACAGCTTTGTTCACTGGAGGAGAACAGCAAGGAGCGGAAGACACAGATAGAAGGCCCCAACAGTAGGCCTAATGCAGTGTTGTTTTCAACAACTACTAAACAAGAGCTTTAAGATTGAAGCAACGGAGAGGAAACCTGGAGAACACCTTGGAGCGGAAGACACCGTCTCTACAACCCAGACCCAACTTGTAGGCCGAATGCAGTGTAGTTTTCAACAACTAATAAACGAGAGTCGGAAGACCGAAGCAATGGAGAGGAAACCTGGGGAACACCTTGGAGTGTAACACACCGTCTCTACACCCCATACCCAATTTGTAGGCCTAATGCAGTGTAGTTTTCAACAACTACTAAACGAGAGTCGGAAGATCGAAGCAATGTGGACGAAACCTGGGAACACCTTGGAGTGGAACACACCGTCTCTACACCCCATACCCAATTTGTAGGCCTAATGCAGTGTAGTTTTCAACAACTACTAAACGAGAGTCGGAAGACCGAAGCAATGGAGAGGAAACCCGGGGAACACCTTGGAGTGGAACACACCATCTCTCTACACCCCATACCCAATTTGTAGGCCTACTGCAGTGTAGTTTTCAACAACTACTAAACGAGAGTCGGAAGACCGAAGCAATGTAGACGAAACCTGGGGAACACCTTGGAGTGTAACACACCGTCTCTACACCCCATACCCAATTTGTAGGCGTAATGCAGTGTAGTTTTCAACAACTACTAAACGAGAGTCGGAAGACCGAAGCAATGGAGAGGATACCTGGGGAACACCTTGGAGTGTAACACACCGTCTCTACACCCCATACCCAATTTGTAGGCCTAATGCAGTGTAGTTTTCAACAACTACTAAACGAGAGTTGGAAGACCGAAGCAATGGAGAGGAAACCTGGGGAACACCTTGGAGTGGAACACACCGTCTCTACACCCCATACCCAATTTGTAGGCCTAATGCAGTGTAGTTTTCAACAACTACTAAACGAGAGTCGGAAGATCGATGCAATGTGGACGAAACCTGGGAACACCTTGGAGTGGAACACACCGTCTCTACACCCCATACCCAATTTGTAGGCCTAATGCAGTGTAGCTTTCATCAACTACTAAACGAGAGTCGGAAGACCGAAGCAATGGAGAGGAAACCTGGGGAACACCTTGGAGTGGAGCACACCGTCTCTACACCCCATACCCAATTTGTAGGCCTAATGCAGTGTAGTTTTCAACAACTACTAAACGAGAGTCGGAAGTTCGAAGCAATGTGGATGAAACCTGGGGAACACCTTGGAGTGTAACACACCGTCTCTACACCCCATACCCAATTTGTAGGCCTAATGCAGTGTAGTTTTCAACAACTACTAAACGAGAGTCGGAAGACCCAAGCAATGGTGAGGAAACCTGTGGAACACTTTGGAGTGGAACACACCGTCTCTACACCCCATACCCAATTTGTAGGCCTAATGCAGTGTAGTTTTCAACAACTACTAAACGAGAGTCGGAAGACCCAAGCAGTGGAGAGGAAACCTGGGGCACACCTTGGAGCGGCAAACACCGTTAGTAGGCCCTACCAAAGTAGTAGCCCCAATGCAATTTTCAAATTCCTAGAGGCTGAAAACAAGACTATTGATGCCCTGCTTTTTTCAAAGGAGGACAGCTGTATTGAGTGGCGCAGACCGACACAGGTAGTAGGCCTTAAACCAAAAATGTGGCTCACTGCAGTTTAAAAAAGGTTACAGGGGTACACAGGCAGCATTGCTCTGGTCAGTGGAGGACAATTTCAATAGTGGACCGCAGACAGACTTTGTATGCCTACTATTAAAAAAAGGATGCTCTATGCAATTAAAAATAGGTTCCAGGGGTCCACGGGCAGCAGTGGTGTGGTCAGTGGAGGAGTATTGGAAGGAGGGACCGCAGACAGGCGTAGTAGGCCTAACATAACAAAATTAGGCTGTAGGCACTTTAAAATTGGTTCCAGGGGTACACGGGCAGCAGTGGTGTGGTCAGCGGAGGACAATTTGAATTAGGGACTGCAGACAGACTTTGTAGGCTGTCCCCTGTGGACCATGCATCCAACACATTAACCCAGTGCGCCGTAATGGACACGTAACTTTTTGTGGACATGCCTACTGGTCCATGCGTCTCTTGTCAGGTGCACCTTTCTACTGTTTGATTGCCTGAGTGCTATGACAATGCAGACTTTTTCATGCCGGTGGAGGGCTGGGATGGCTTTTCTCGCAAAAGAAATGTCGACTGGGTAGCTTGAACCGTGGTACAGCGTAGTTCATCTGGGCTTTCTAAATATAAAACAAAGAAAAAAAGGAGGCTCCATGCACTTTCAGCTGGGTTCCAGGGGTACACGGCCAGCATTGGTCTGGTCAATGGAGAACTATTGGAAGGAGGGACCGCAGACAGGCTTCGAAGGCCTAACATAATAAAATTGGGCTGTAGGCACTTTATAATTGGTTCCAGGGGTACACGGGCAGCAGTAGACAGGTCAGTGGAGGCCTAGTGGAAGGAGGGACCGCAGACAGGCTTCGAAGGCCTAACATAATAAAATTGGGCTGTAGGCACTTTAACATTGGTTCCAGGGGAACACGGGCAGCAGTAGACAGGTCAGTGAAGGCCTAGTGGAAGGAGGGACCGCAGACAGGCTTCGAAGGCCTAATATAATAAAATTGGGCTGTAGGCACTGTTACATTGGTTCCAGGGGTACACAGGCAGCAGTAGACAGGTCAGTGGAGGCCTAGTGGAACGAGGGACCGCAGACAGGCTTCGAAGGCCTAACATAATAAAATTGGGCTGTAGACACTTTAACATTGGTTCCAGGGGTACACAGGCAGCAGTAGACAGGTCAGTGGAGGCCTAGTGGAAGGAGGGACCACAGACAGGCTTCGAAGGCCTAACATAATAAAATTGGGCTGTAGGCACTTTAAAATTGGTTCCAGGGGAACACGGGCAGCAGTAGACAGGTCAGTGGAGGCCTTGTGGAAGGAGGGACCGCAGACAGGCTTCGAAGGCCTAACATAATTTAAATTGGGCTGTAGGCACTTTAACATTGGTTCCAGGGGAACACTGGCAGCAGTAGACAGGTCAGTGGAGGCCTAGTGGAAGGAGGGACCGCAGACAGGCTTCGAAGGCCTAACATAATAAATTTGGGCTGTAGGCACTTTGAATTCTCTTGCAGGAGTACACAGGCAGTGGGCACCATTGGTGTTGTCAGCGGCGGCCGATTGTAATGAGTGTCTGCCAGTTAGTAGTCCCAAAAAATCAATACATGTTAATGTCTCGCATTACAACAAAAAGAAAAACAAAAAGAGTGCAATCATTAGGTACAGGGGTGGGCTCCTCTGCGTAGTTTCAGACCTAGTAATTTGGCACAAAGTATTTACTTGGATAAATATAGGACACTGCCCCTGACTATGTTAAGTACCATCATACATGTCAACACAATGGTATTGTCAGTGGCAGGAATTTACGGATGTCAGCGCATAGACTAAACATAGGTGGAACTGTGAGAGATAATTGTGCAAGTGGTAGAGCAATGTTTGAGCTGGGGGTGGGGGAACTCTCTTGTGGCCGGCGGTACATGCCCAGGGCCCCTCATGTTACAACAGTGTGTCTGACGTTGAGTGCGCACCACCACCACCAGAGACACTTTATTGTATTATGAGGGACCCAGTGGCAGTGCCATAGACCAAAAGCTGCTGCAAATTACGAGATTGGTAAAGTCATTCAGAGTAGTCCACAGGCAATACCTTTTCATAGGAAAGCTAGGTGTCGGCCGGGCAAGGTGGGGCAAAAGAATTCGAAATCCAGTTGTGGTTCATTTTAATGAAGGTTAGATCATCAACATTTTGGGTAGCCAGACGAGTCTTTTTTTCGGTTAATATTGAACCTGCAGCACTGAATACTCTTTCTGATAGGACACTAGCTGCCGGGCAAGCAAGCTCCTGCATTGCATATTCTGCCAATTCTGGCCAGGTGTCTAATTTGGATGCCCAGTAATCAAATGGGAATGACTGTTGAGGTAGAACATCGATAAGGGATGAAAAATAGTTAGTAACCATACTGGACAAATGTTGTCTCCTGTCACTTTGAATTGATGCAGCAGTACCTGTCCTGTCTGCGGTCATAGCAAAATCACTCCACAACCTGGTCAGAAAACCCCTCTGTCCAACGCCACTTTGGATTTCTGCACCTCTAACACTTCTGGTCTGCTGCCCCCTGCTGCTCGTGTGAGAACGATCACGGGCGCTGTGTGCTGGGAATGCCTGAAGCAAACGGTCAACAAGAGTTGATTGTTTGGTTGCTAATATTAGTTCCAAGTTGTCATGTGGCATAATATTTTGCAATTTGCCATTATAGCGAGGATCAAGGAGGCAGGCCAACCAGTAATTGTCATCGTTCATCATTTTCGTAATGCGTGTGTCCCTTTTGAGGATACGTAAGGCATTATCCGCCATGTGTGCCAAAGTTCCAGTTGTCAAATCTGCGGTTGTGCTTGGTTGAGGGGCAGTTTCAGGCAAATCTACGTCACTTGTGTCCCTCAGAAACCCAGAACCCGGCCTTGCCACGCCACCAATTTCCAGTGGCCCCGGAGAAGCTTCCTCATTAAAAAAATACTCATCCCCATCATCCTCCTCCTCCTGTTTGGCCGCTACCTCATCCTGTACACTGCCCTGACCAGACAATGGCTGACTGTCGTCAAGGCTTTCCTCTTCCTCGGCTGCAGATGCCTGCTCCTTTATGTGCGTCAAACTTTGCATCAGCAGACGCATTAGGGGGATGCTCATGCTTATTATGGCGTTGTCTGCACTAACCAGCCGTGTGCATTCCTCAAAACACTGAAGGACTTGACACATGTCTTGTATCTTCGACCACTGCACACCTGACAACTCCATGTCTGCCATCCTACTGCCTGCCCGTGTATGTGTATCCTCCCACAAAACATAACAGCCCGCCTCTGTTCGCACAGTCTCTGAAGCATGTGCAGTGTTGAGTTCCACCTTGTTGCAACGTCTATGATTAGGCGATGCTGGGGAAGGTTCAAAGACCGCTGATAGGTCTGCATACGGCTGGAGTGTACGGGCGAACGGCGGATATGTGAGCAAAGTCCGCGCACTTTGAGGAGCAGGTCGGATAACCCCGGATAACTTTTCAGGAAGCACTGCACCACCAGGTTTAAGGTGTGAGCCAGGCAAGGAATGTGTTTCATAAGAAAACAGGAGTAGAAACAGAGCAAAAAGAATAGTGCAAAATATATTTTATTGTATCACAAGCGAATAGTGCATAAATACATATATAAATATCACAGGAAGATGGTTAAAATGGGAAGTGAGTCACCACCGGAAAACACCCCGCCATATCTCAATGTCCCATGGATAAATAACATGCAGGCAGAGGCTATGCGTATATACCATGCCGCTCCCGTGGGTAACTAGTGTGCCCCCAACAGGGTGAAATACTAAGCAACAGGGCAGCGCTTACCAGTCAAGTATGGAGTGGCAGGGTGTACCGGATAGGATTCAGGAGATCCCTGAATCCTATCCGGTACACCCTGCCACTGCCTGCATGTTATTTATCCATGGGACATTGAGATATGGCGGGGTGTTTTCCGGTGGTGACTCACTTCCCATTTTAACCATCTTCCTGTGATATTTATATATGTATTTATGCACTATTCGCTTGTGATACAATAAAATATATTTTGCACTATTCTTTTTGCTCTGTTTCTACTCCTGTTTTCTTATGGATTATATGGAGCTAGTTTGCCTTTTCGGTTGTGGGTTTTTTCAGCGCTACCTAGTGCTTTAATCTACCTGCTGCTATGTTGCCTAGTTTGGTTATAAGGAATGTGTTTCAGTTGGGAAAGGGAGATGGCAGCCATGAAATTCCTTCCGTTATCACTCACTACCTTGCATGCCTCAAGATCTACTGTGCCCAGCCACGACTGCGTTTCTCTCTGCAAGAACTCGGACAGAACTTCCGCGGTGTGTCTGTTGTCGCCCAAACACTTCATAGCCAATACAGCCTGCTGACGCTTGCCAGTAGCTGCCCCATAATGGGACAACTGGTGTGCAACAGTGCCAGCTGCGGATGGAGTGGTTTGGCGACTGCGGTCTGTGGACGAGCTCTCGCTTCTGCAGAAGGACGAAGAGGAGGAGGAGGGGGTGCGAACACCTACAGCCAACTGTTTCCTAGACCGTGGGCTAGGCAGAACTGTCCCGAAATTGATGTCCCCTGTGGACCCTGCATCCACCACATTCACCCAGTGTGCCGAGATGGACACGTAACGTCCCTGGCCGTGCCTACTGGTCCATGCATCTGTTGTCAGGTGCACCTTTGTACCCACAGATTGCCTGAGTGCATGGACGATGCGCTCTTTAACATGCTGGTGGAGGGCTGGGATGGCTTTTCTCAAAAAGAAGTGTCGACTGGGTAGCTCGTAGCGTGGTACAGCATAGTCCATCAGGGCTTTGAAAGCTTCACTTTCAACTAACCGGTAGGGCATCATCTCTAACGAGATTAGTCTAGCTATCTGGGCGTTCAAACCCTGTGTACGCGGATGCGAGGATAAGTACTTCCTTTTTCTAACCAGAGTCTCATGTAGGGTGAGCTGGACTGGAGAGCTGGAGATCGTGGAACTAGCGGGTGTGCCGGTGGACATGGCAGACTGAGAGACGGTTGAAGACGGTATTATTTCCACCTGTGCCCTAGATGCAGTGTTTCCTACTACGAAACTGGTGATTCCCTGACCCTGACTGCTTTGGCCTGGCAAAGAAACCTGCACAGATACTGCAGGTGGTGCGGAAAATGGTGGCCTTACAGTGACGGCAGGGATGTAGCGTTGCTGACTAGCTTCATTGGCTGAGGGTGCTACAACCTTAAGGGACGTTTGGTAGTTAGTCCAGGCTTGCAAATGCATGGTGGTTAAATGTCTATGCATGCAACTTGTATTGAGACTTTTCAGATTCTGACCTCTGCTTAAGGTAGTTGAACATTTTTGACAGATGACTTTGCGCTGATCAATTGGATGTTGTTTAAAAAAATGCCAGACTGCACTCTTTCTAGCCTCGGATCCCTTTTCAGGCATTGCAGACTGAGCTTTAACCGGATGGCCACGCTGTCCTCCAACAGTTTTTGGCTTTGCCACGCGCTTTGTCCCATCTACGGGCCTGGCAGATGGAACCTGTTGCGATGTTGATGCCTGCTGCGGCCCCTCCTCCTCCGCTTCAGAACTACTGCCACCTGCACCCTGTTCCCCCAATGGCTGCCAATCGGGGTCAACAACTGGGTCATCTATAACCTCCTCTTCTAGCTTGTGCGCAACTTCATCTGTGTCACCGTGTAAGTCGGTGGTAGAGCGTTCGTGATGGGGCAACATAGTCTCATCAGGGTCTGATTCTGGATCAGTACCCTGCAAGGGCAATGTTGTGGTCTGAGTCAAAGGACCAGAATAGTAGTCTGGCTGTGGCTGTGCATCAGTGCACTCCATGTCAGATTCAACTTGTAATGGGCATGGCCTGTTAACTGCTTCACTTTCTAAGCCAGGGACGGTATGTGTAAAGAGCTCCATCGAGTAACCCGTTGTGTTGCCTGCTGCATCCTTCTCTGTTGTTGTTTTTGCTGAAGAGGACAAGGAAGCGACTTGTCCCTGACCGTGAACATCCACTAACGACGCGCTGCTTTTACATTTACCAGTTTCAAAAGAGGAGGCAAAAGAGCTAGAGGCTGAGTCTGCAAGGTAAGCCAAAACTTGCTCTTGCTGCTCCGGCTTTAAAAGCGGTTTTCCTACTCCCAGAAAAGGGAGCGTTCGAGGCCTTCTGTAGCCAGACGACGAACCTGGCTCCACAGCTCCAGACTTAGGTGCAATATTTTTTTTCCCACGACCACCTGATGTTCCACTACCACTACCATCATTACCAGCGGACAATGAACGCCCACGGCCACGACCTCTTCCACCAGACTTCCCTCATTGTTTTAAAAACTTAACCAAAGTAACGGTATTTGTTGCTGTAAAACAACTTACACGGTGAGCTATAACTTCAGTATGATTTAGATATCCCTTTACAGGTGGGTGAAACCGCAAGGAAAATCAGGCACAATGTTACACACTCTGTTTTCGGTGGCACCAAATGAGAGAGATGCCACACACGCAGGACTGTCACTCAAGCACAAATGTCAATATTGAACTCCCACTTTTTTTTTAAATTTTTTCAGGGAGAATTTAGAAACCAAATAGAAAAAAAAAATAGGCTTTCTATGGCCCACTATTTGAGAGAGAGATGGCACACCCAGGAGTCAAGACTGGCACACAAGCAGAAAGGGCAATATTAATCTCCCACTGATTTTTTTTTTTAATTTTTTCAGGGAGAATTTAGAAACCAAATAAAAAAAATGATTTTTTCAGGGAGAATTTAGAAACCCAATAAAAAAAAAATAGGCTTTCTATGGCCCACTATTTGAGAGAGAGAGATGGCACACCCAGGAGTCAAGACTGGCTGTCACAATATGGTATGAAATATCATAAGTAGTTCTCTTGCTAGCCTGCGTGGGCTAAGCACCCCTTCTTGGAGTAACAGTTTGTAGCTGCCAATTCCTGGCTTTCCTTCTCAGAGAGTGTGGGGGAGTTTTATGGCCGAACGGTATTTACGACCAGGTTAGAATCTTCCACTATCTAGAACTGAAAAGTGGCTCCAAAATTCCTGAAAGATTCTTTGTTTGGTTTTTATACGATATTATGCACCATGTTTACGGTAAGAACACGAAAATATATATTCGTATTCCCACTCGGTGTATGTACCCATCCCTGGAAACTCGGGCTTCTAACTCCGTCTGGTAAAGAAGTAGGGTTTTCTCTGTAAATATGTATCCCAGATAGGACATATTTGATCTCATTAGAATGCTCACGTTAATCCGAGATGAATTATGAGTATGTTAGGACTCTGACATGTTTTGTAGTGAAGTTATGGAAATCAGAGAAAATAGTTTAAAGTTTACTCAGAAGGTAGAGAGAGGAGGGTCTGGATAAGCCAGCCTTTCTGTGATGTCACAGCCTTGAAGTTATAACTGGCTGCACACATCCCCAACTCAGTCTTTTGTGCTTGATTTCTTGTCTTCTCCTGGAAGAGCCTTGCTCACGTCCAAGTGAGCTGGGACATATGGGAAAAACTCCACTAGCCTGGTTGCCTGTCGTGCTTTGAACATGTAAGTGTTGCTTTTTCTCATTTATTCCCTTTATGTTATAATTACCCTTGTACATATTTGCAATTGTCTCATTTGTAACTTCTTTATAAAATATTTTTGATAAAGCACTGCCTAATTTTTCAATGGGATATACTATTATATGTTAGTTCATTCTCCTGCTCTAAACCGTACCCTAAGTCTCTTGAAGAGAATTACGCTACTGTGTTGGGTTAGCTTCGGACCCGTTTAATCGAAGCTGGTGGCAGCAAGAAGTGTGCAGACTTTTGGGTTATGTTGTAGCGGCTGCGGCGTTAATAATTATTGTTCCTGCCTGAGTGGGAGTAGTTATCGCGTCGCTGCAGCGTGCCCAATAGCCAGTACATAGCAGGCAGCCTTTCTGGCGACTACTTACCCAGGGTGCAGTACCTAATCTGACCTGAGAGTAAGGGGGGCGCCAGAGAGCTGCAAGTGTTAAGTGGAACTGTAAGCGGGATATACATAAATCCCTGCAGGTTGTGGTATATTGAAAGCAGTGGGATACCTAGAATAAGCCCCTGCTGTAAACTAAGAGGTCAATAGCCTTGTGTGTGGTTTTTCATCACATCGTGGAGAGGAGGGATAACTAAGATAAGCCCCCCTGCACATGTGATAGCCGTCTGTTGGCCTAAAGTCACCTCAATCCGTGACGTAGGGGTGACGGTCACGGCGTGAATCCTGACCCATTGGTGACAGCGGTCAGGGGAATCGTGACAATTGGTGGCAAGGCGGTGGGATATCTTAGAGCATTAGTGATTTGGTTTGAGTAATCATTCCTCTCACTAAAAACTTGCAGAAAGTTCTTGCGAGGACTCTGCGCAAATAAGTTTGGAGAACGAACTCAGTGCTTTTTAGTTGTGAGACAATTGCGTACTGGTAATTATCCCTTCCCTTTCTCTTCGTTTTTCTATCCTATCTTTTATTTGGCAACCATGGCTGCGAAAGGAGAAGCCTGGTACGCACAGCAGAAGAGGGACACTCTGGCTGGGATATGCACGTACCATGGCCTGAACTCCCAGGGCAAGACCAAGATTCAAATGGTCGCTGAACTGGTGCAATGGGAAGCCTCTCTAGACCACTCCCAGAGCCCAGAGGCCGCAGAGGCCAGCACCAGCGAACATGGTGCTGCAGCAGAGGTCCAACCACTGAATGCCGGCCCTATTAGCAATCAGGCCGAAGTGGACCCCCACCTGCTGGCGGCCTTGGAAGAACTCCCCACTGATGACCATGAGGGACGCCTACAGCTGATTCAGCAGTATCGGCAGGAGGCCCGAGCCGAACGAGAGGCTGAGAGAGCCGAACGAGAGGCCCAGCGAGCCGAGCGAGAGGCCTAAGTGGAGCGGGAGTACCAGCTGCAGATGGCCCGACTGCAAATGCAGGGATCGTCCCAGTCCAGCCGTGAGCCCAGCAGCGCTCAGATACCTAAGCCCCGACCCGATCACTTCCCTGTTATGGAGGACAGGGACTTGGACACTTTTCTGCGGGCCTTTGAGAAAGCCTGCAGACAGTACCGGCTGCCTACAGATGAATGGGCCCGATACCTGACACCAGGGCTGAGAGGTAAAGCTCTGGAGGCATTTGCTGCCCTCCCTCAAGAACAAGATGGTGACTATGAGGCCATCAAGCAGGCTCTGATAACCAAGTACCAGCTTACACCCGAGGTGTACCGTAGAAAGTTCCGGACCCTCCAACGTGGCCCACACGACAGTTACAGTGATGTGGTTGCATGGACTGGGGACCCACTTTGACCAGTGGACCCAAGGACTGTCAGTGACCACCTTTGCACAGCTGCGAGACCTGATGATCAAAGACCAGTTCTTTCATCTTTGCCCAGCTGAGGTGCGACAGTTCGTGATGGACAGAGAACCCAAAGACGTGACGAAAGCAGCGCAGATTGCCGATGCCTATGAGGCCAACCGTAGATCGGAAGTGCGGAAGCCAGTCACCACCAGCTGGAGAGGGGGTAAGCCTGCAACCCACACCAGTACCCCTGCCAGCCAGCACACCAGAGGTCCTGTCCCCATAGCCAACAGCGCCAGACCTACCACCGAACCTCGCAAGTGTTTCACCTGCCATCAGACTGGTCATATCAGTCCCTCCTGCCCAACTAAGCAGAACAACACCCCAGCCAAGGCCCCAGGGCCTAATGCAGCAGTTCTTTTGGTGGGTGGTGTGGTTGGGAGGGTGTGTGACAACGTACAGCACGTCACTGTGGGAGGCCATGTGGCTACAGGCCTCAAGGACACCGGGGCTGAACGAACCCTCATCCGACTCGAACTGGTGGCCCCTGAAGAAATCATTCCGGGGAAAACCCTAACTGTCACTGGGATTGGGGGCATCAGCTGTCCCTTACCAATGGCCCGGGTTTATATTGATTGGGGTGCCGGGAGCGGGATGAAGGAAGTGGGGCTGTCTGATAATTTGCCCACTGATGTTTTGTTGGGGACTGATTTGGGGAGGATGGTTGCATACTACGTCCCTGACACCCCTCCCCAATCTATTAATGAGGGTAAAGTTAACCCTGATGATGATGGGAAATCGCATGTGTTACCTGACCAGGCTTTATCTTGTAATGATGCATCTAATAACCATTTTTTCCCTAGGATTGATGGTGAAAATGTTGTACCTGTGCCAGCTGAACCTGATAATGATTTTTCTGTGAAGGTTAATGTGTCCATAGGTACAGGCGTGCCCAGCCATGTCGCTCTGCGGAGTGAGACGGCTGAGGAACCCCTAACAGGGGCAAGTGTCAGTGCTACAGGAAATGGGGAGATGCATGGGAACCGTGAGGAAGGTGATGCCATGAAAGTGACCAGTGCCACCGAGGAAGGTAACTGGCCCATAAGTAGCACTGCCCCTGGAGTGTTGGGGGTGGATGGGGAGGTAGAGCCCATAGCAGCGCCGGCTGATGGGCCTGTAGAAACCCCCGGGGAGACAGCCTACGTAGCTGCTGTCACCCGCAGTCAGAGTGCCCGGAACGCAGATAACGGTCAGCCTTCCGGACCCTCCTCAGTCATCCCTGTGACTGAACCAGAGGTGGACCCAGAGCAGGTCCAAGGGGTTTCCCGTGGGGAAGGGACCCTGACGTCGCTTCTGGCTTCCCCTAGCCAGGAGTTTCAGGCCGCTCTGCACACAGATGCGAGCCTAGAGAGTTTGAGACAACTTGCCGGGACGCCCTTCTCCGAGACTGATAAGGAGAAGGTGTTCTGGGAACAAGGAAGGTTATACCGGGAGACAGTACCCGGAGAATCACAAAAGGAGTGGTTGAGGGAAAGACAGTTGGTCATCCCCCAGCAACTCCGGGGTGAGTTGTTGCGGATTGCCCATGACATCCCGCTAGCTGGACACTTGGAGATCAGCAAAACTAAGGCCCGGCTGTCTCAACACTTCTATTGGCCTAAGATGGGGACAGATGTGTCAAACTACTGCCGCTCCTGTATCACTTGTCAAAGAGTGGGGAAGGCGGGGCCTGCTCTTAAGGCTCCCCTGATCCCTTTGCCAGTGATAGAGGAGCCTTTCCAGAGGATCGCGGTGGACATTGTGGGCCCACTGGCCGTCCCCAGCAGCTCTGGAAAGCAATACATCCTTACTGTGGTAGACTATGCTACCCGGTACCCAGAGGCAGTAGCTCTGTCGTCAACTAGGGCAAATAAGGTGGCGGATGCCCTGTTGGCCATCTTTTCCCGTGTAGGATTTCCCAGGGAAATGCTTACTGATCAAGGGACCCAATTTATGTCTCGCCTAATGGAGGCTCTCTGTAAGAGAATGCAGGTGAAGCACCTGGTATCGAGTGCATATCACCCACAGACCAATGGCTTGTGTGAACGCTTCAATGGTACCCTCAAACAGATGCTACGCATGCTGGTTGAGACTCAAGGGCGCGACTGGGAGCGGTACCTCCCACACCTGCTGTTCGCTTACCGAGAGGTTCCGCAGGCTTCGACAGGGTTCTCCCCCTTCGAGCTCCTGTACGGCAGGCGAGTCCGGGGACCCCTTGGGTTGGTAAGAGAATCCTGGGAAGAGGAGCCAAACCCTTCTGAAGTGTCCATAGTGGAGTATGTCATGCGCTTCCGTGACAAGATGCAGACCTTGACGCAGTTGGTGCATGACAACATGACGCAGGCTCAGGCTGATCAGAAGCACTGGTATGACCAGAACGCCCGGGAGCGGACCTACCACGTGGGTCAAAAGGTGTGGGTGCTGGTCCCCGTACCAACGGATAAGCTTCAGGCAGCCTGGGAGGGCCCGTACGTCGTCCACCAACAGCTCAACCCGGTCACTTACGTGGTCACGCTTGACCACGCTCGGGGTAGGCGAAAGGCCTTTCACGTCAACATGATGAAGGCTCATCATGAACGTGAACCTTTCGTCCTACCGGTCTGCAGCTTGCCCAAAGACGGTGAGGAAGACACCCTCCAGGACTTGCTGGCCCAAGCCAAGGCCAATGGGTCCATCGAGGATATGGAGGTAAGCGCCTCGTTAACTGAACCCCAGCGGGTGCAGTTGCAAACCACACTGGAACCCTTCCGGGTCGTGTTCTCCAACCGACCTGGGAGGACTGAGTTAGCAGTCCACGAGGTGGACACCGGGAATCACGCCCCACTACGGCGAACACCCTATCGAATCTCTGACCAGGTGCAGCAGATTATGCGCCAAGAGATCGATGAGATGTTACAGCTGGAGGTGATTCGACGGTCAAAGAGTGCGTGGGCCTCACCTGTAGTTCTCGTGCCAAAGAAGGACCGGACCACCTGGTTCTGCGTGGACTACAGGGGGCTCAACGCCATCACAGCCTCGGATGCGCACCCAATGCCGCGCATCGAGGAGCTGCTTGAGAAGTTAGCTGGCGCAAATTACCTAACAATAATGGATCTGAGTCGAGGATACTGGCAGATTCCCCTGAGCCCCGAGGCGCAGGAGAAGTCCGCCTTTATCACACCCTTTGGACTGTACGAGTCCACGGTCATGCCCTTCGGCATGAAGAATGCCCCTGCCACTTTCCAGCGGATGGTCAACCTCCTGCTTCAGGGACTGGAGAAGTACGCCGTAGCGTACTTGGATGACATTGCCATCTTCAGTCTCTCCTGGGAGGAACACCTGCAGCATCTCGAGGAGGTGCTCAGGCGAATTCACCAAGCAGGACTGACTATCAAGCCGGGAAAGTGTCAGATGGGCATGAGGGAGGTTCACTACCTGGGGCACCGGGTAGGCAGGAACACCCTGAAGCCAGAGCCTGACAAAGTGGGAGTGATCGTGAACTGGCCCACTCCCGTGACCAAGAAACAGGTGATGTCCTTCTTGGGCACTGCAGGGTACTATAGGCGCTTTGTAAAGCACTATAGTAGCCTGGCAAAACCTTTGACGGACCTCACCAGGAAGAAGCTACCTCACATTGTCAACTGGGCAGATGGCTGTGAGGGGGGGCCTTCCAGGCGTTGAAAACCGCACTGTGCAACGCCCCTGTGTTGAAAGCAGTCGACCGTTCTTGGTGCAGACCGACCCAGCGAGTTTGGCCTTGGTGCTGTACTCAGCCAGGTTGACTCGGAGGACCAAGAGCATCCGTGTTATACCTGAGCCGGAAACTTTTGCCGAGGGAAGTGGCCTACTCCACCATCGAGAAGGAGTGCCTGGCCATAGTCTGGGCCCTGCAGCGCTTGCAGCCCTACTTGTATGGTCACCCCTTCACGGTGGTGACCGACCACGACCCTATGCGCTGGCTAAACGCCATGTGTGGAACCAACGGCAGGTTGCTACGCTGGAGCCTTGCCCTTCAGCAGTTTGACTTTACCATTGAACACAAAACGGGCAGGGAGCATGGGAATGCAGATGGACTCTCCCGCCAGGGTGAACCTACTGAGGTGCCCATGGAGGCATACCGTCGGGTCCTACCTCCCTAGCGCACACCAAAAGGGGGAGGTGTCATGATATGGTATGAAATATCATAAGTAGTTCTCTTGCTAGCCTGCGTGGGCTAAGCCCCCCTTCTTGGAGTAACAGTTTGTAGCTGCCAATTCCTGGCTTTCCTTCTCAGAGTGTGGGGGAGTTTTATGGCCGAACGGTATTTACGACCAGGTTAGAATCTTCCACTAGCTAGAACTGAAAAGTGGCTCCAAAATTCCTGAAAGATTCTTTGTTTGGTTTTTATACGATATTATGCACCATGTTTACGGTAAGAACACGAAAATATATATTCGTATTCCCACTCGGTGTATGTACCTCTCCGTGGAAACTCGGGCTTCTAACTCCGTCTGGTAAAGAAGTAGGGTTTTCTCTGTAAATATGTATCCCAGATAGGACATATTTGATCTCATTAGAATGCTCACGTTAATCCGAGATGAATTATGAGTATGTTAGGACTCTTTGCAGTGAAGTTATGGAAATCAGAGAAAATAGTTTAAAGTTTACTCAGAAGGTAGAGAGAGGAGGGTCTGGATAAGCCAGCCTTTCTGTGATGTCACAGCCTTGAAGTTATAACTGGCTGCACACATCCCCAGCTCAGTCTTTTCTGCTTGATTTCTTGTCTTCTCCTGGAAGAGCCCTGCTCACGTCCAAATGAGCTGGGACGTATGGGAAAAACTCCACTAGCCTGGTTGCCTGTCATGCTTTGAACATGTAAGTGTTGCTTTTTCTCATTTATTCCCTTTATGTTATAATTACCCTTGTACATATTTGCAATTGTCTCATTTGTAACATCTTTATAAAATATTTTTGATAAAGCACTGCCTATTTTTTCAATGGGATATACTATTATATGTTAGTTCATTCTCCTGCTCTAAACCGTACCCTAAGTCTCTTGAAGAGAATTACGCTACTGTGTAGGGTTAGCTTCGGACCCGTTTAATCGAAGCTGGTGGCAGCGAGAAGTGTGCAGACTTTTGGGTTATGTTGTAGCGGCTGCGGCGTTAATAATTATTGTTCCTGCCTGAGTGGGAGTAGTTATCGCGTCGCTGCAGCGTGCCCAATAGCCAGTACATAGCAGGCAGCCTTTCTGGCGACTACTTACCCAGGGTGCAGTACCTAATCTGACCTGAGAGTAAGGGGGGCGCCAGAGAGCTGCAAGTGTTAAGTGGAACTGTAAGCGGGATATACATAAATCCCTGCAGGTTGTGGTATACTGAAAGCAGTGGGATACCTAGAATAAGCCCCTGCTGTAAACTAAGAGGTCAATAGCCTTGTGTGTGGTTTTTCATCACATCGTGGAGTGGAGGGATAACTAAGATAAGCCCCCCTGCACATGTGATAGCCGTCTGTTGGCCTAAAGTCACCTCAATCCGTGACATAGGGGTGACGGTCACGGCGTGAATCCTGACCCATTGGTGACAGCGGTCAGGGGAATCGTGACACTGGCACACAAGCAGAAAGAGCAATAATAATCTCCCACTGATTTTTTTTTTATTTTTTCAGGGAGAATTTAGAAACCAAATAGAAAAAAAAATAGGCTTTCTATGGCCCACTATTTGAGAGAGAAAGATGGCACACCCAGAAGTCAAGACTGGCACACAAGCAGAAAGGGCAATATTAATCTCCCACTGATTTTTTTTTTATTTTTTCAGGGAGACTTTAGAAACCAAATAAAAAAATGATTTTTTTTCAGGGAGAATTTAGAAACCAAATTAAAAAAAAATGATTTTTTCAGGGAGAATTTAGAAACCAAATAAAAAAAAATAGGCTTTCTATGGCCCACTATTTGAGAGAGAGAGAGAGAGAGATGGCACACCCAGGAGTCAGGAGTGGCACACAAGCAGAAAGGGCAATATTAATCTCACACTGATTTTTTTTTTTTTTCAGGGAGAATTTAGAAACCAAATAAAAAAAAAATAGGCTTTCTATGGCCCACTATTTGAGAGAGAGAGAGATGGCACACCCAGGAGTCAGGAGTGGCACACAAGCAGAAAGGGCAATATTAATCTCCCACTGATTTTTATTTTTTTTTTCAGGGAGAATTTAGAAACCAAATAAAAAAAAATAGGCTTTCTATGGCCCACTATTTAAGAGAGAGAGATGGCACACCCAGGAGTCAAGACTGGCACACAAGCAGAAAGGGCAATATTATTATCCCACTGATTTTTTTTTTTTTTTTCAGGGAGACTTTAGAAACCAAATAAAAAAATGATTTTTTCAGGGATAATTTAGAAACCAAATAAAAAAAAAATAGGCTTTCTATGGCCCACTATTTGAGAGAGAGAGATGGCACATCCAGAACTCAAGACTGGCACACAAGCAGAAAGGGCAATATTAATCTCCCACTGATTTTTTTTTTTTTTTTTTCAGGGAGAGTTTAGAAACCAAATTAAAAAAAATGATTTTTTCAGGGAGAATTTAGAAACCAAAAAAAATAAATAAGCTTTCTATGGCCCATTATTTGAGAGAGAGAGATGGCACACCCAGGAGTCAGGAGTGGCACACAAGCAGAAAGGGCAATATTAATCTCCCACTGATTTTTTTTGATTTTTTCAGGGAGAATTTAGAAACCCAATAAAAAAAAAATAGGCTTTCTATGGCCCACTACTTGAGAGAGAGAGATGGCACACCCAGGAGTCAAGACTGGCACACAAGCAGAAAGGGCAATATTAATCTCCCACTGATTTTTTTTTATTTTTTCAGGGAGAATTTAGAAATAAAAAAATAAAAAAATTAATAGGCTTTCTATGGCCCACTATTTGAGAGAGAGATGGCACACTCAGGACTGACACACAAGCCCAAAGGCCAATATTAATCTCCCACTGTTTTTTTTTTCAGGGAGAATTTATAAACCCCACAAAAAAAAAACAGAAAAATAAAAAGGCTTTCTATGGCCCACTATGTGAGAGAGATGGCACACACAGGGATGGCACTTTAGCAGAAATGCCAATCTTAATCTCAAACAACTTATTTTTTTAGGGAGAAAACAAAAAAAAAAAAAAAAAAAAACACAGGGACTGTCCTACAATTACTATCTCCCTGCAGTAATCTCAGCCAGGTATGGCAGGCAGCAATAAGGAGTGGACTGATGCACAAATTAAATAAAAAGTGTGGACAAACAAACAAGATAGCTGTGCAGAAAGGAAGGAACAACAGGATTTGTGCTTTGAAAAAAGCAGTTGGTTTGCACAGCGGCGTACACACAGCAATTCAGCTATCAGGGAGCCTTCTAGGGCAGCCCAATGAGCTACAGCGCTGAGGAAAAAAAAATGTAGCTTCCACTGTCCCTGCAAACAAAAGGTGGTGTTGGACAGTGGAAATCGCTACATCACAAGCGGTTTGGTGGTTAATGGACCCTGCCTAACGCTATCCCTGCTTCTGACGAAGCGGCAGCAACCTCTCCCTAGGCTCAGATCAGCAGCAGTAAGATGGCGGTCGGCGGGGACGCCTCTTTATAGCCCCTGTGACGCTGCAGACAGCTAGCCAATCACTGCAATGCCCTTCTCTAAGATGGTGGGGACCAGGACCTATGTCATCACGCTGCCCACACTCTGCGTTCACCTTCATTGGCTGAGAAATGGCGCTTTTAGCGTCATTGAAACGCGACATTGGTGCGAAAGTCGCGTACCGCATGGCCGACCCCACACAGGGGTCGGGTCGGGTTTCATGAAACCCGACTTTGCCAAAAGTTGGCGACTTTTAAAAATGAACGATCTGTTTCGCTCAACCCTAGTCTTGACTGATCATAAGAATCTGATTTACCTCTAGTCGGCCAAGCGGCTGAATCCTAGACAGGCTCGATGGTCCCTGTTTTTCTCCCCTTTTGATTTTGTGGTCTCGTACATTCCAGGATCTAAGAATGTTAAGGCTGATGCCCTCTCTAGGAGTTTTTTGCCTGATTCTCCTGGAGTCCTTGAGCCGGTTGGCATTCTTAAGGAAGGGGTGATTCTTTGTGCCATCTCCCCTGATTTGCAGCGGGTGCTTCGGGAATTTCAGGCTGATAGGCCTGACCGCTGTCCCGTGGGGAAGCTGTTTGTTCCTGATGGATGGACAAGTAAGGTGATTTCTGAGGTTCATTGTTCTGTGTTGGCTGGTCATCCTGGGATTTTTGGTACCAGAGATTTGGTTGCTAGGTCCTTTTGGTGGCCTTCCTTGTCGCGCGATGTGCGTGCTTTTGTGCAGTCCTGTGGGACTTGCGCCCGGGCCAAGCCTTGCTGTTCCCGCGCTAGTGGGTTGCTTTTGCCTTTGCCGGTCCCTGAGAGGCCCTGGACGCATATTTCCATGGATTTTATTTCGGATCTTCCTGTTGCCCAGAAGATGTCTGTTATCTGCGTTGTTTGTGACTGGTTCTCTAAAATGGTCCATCTGGTACCTTTGCCTAAGTTGCCTTCCTCCTCAGATTTGGTTCCATTGTTTTTTCAGCATGTGGTTCGTTTGCATGGCATTCCGGAGAATATTGTGTCTGACAGAGGTTCTCAGTTTGTCTCTAGGTTTTGGCAGGCCTTTTGTGCTAGGATGGGCATTGATTTGTCTTTTTCTTCGGCGTTTCATCCTCAGACTAATGGCCAAACTGAGCAAACTAATCAGACCTTGGAAACCTATTTGAGATGCTTTGTGTCTGCTGATCAGGATGATTAGGTGGCTTTCTTGTCATTGGCCGAGTTTGCCCTTAATAATAGGGCTAGTTCGGCTACTTTGGTTTCACCTTTCTTTTGTAATTTTGGTTTTCATCCTCGTTTTTCTTCGGGGCAGGTTGAGCCTTCTGATTGTCCTGGTGTGGATTCTGTGGTGGACAGGCTGCAGCAGATTTGGACTCATGTGGTGGACAATTTGACGTTGTCTCAGGAAAAGGCTCAACGTTTTGCTAACCGCCGTCGGTGTGTTGGTCCCCGGCTTCGTGTGGGGGATTTGGTTTGGTTGTCTTCTCGTCATGTTCCTATGAAGGTTTCTTCCCCTAAGTTTAAGCCTTGGTTTATTGGTCCTTATAAGATTTCTGAAATTATCAATCCGGTGTCTTTTCGTTTGGCTCTTCCAGCCTCTTTTGCCATTCATAATGTTTTCTTTGTTGCGGAGATATGTGGTGTTCATTGTTCCCTCGGTTGATCCTCCTGCCCCGGTGTTGGTTGAGGGAGAGTTGGAATATGAGGTTGATTAAAATTTTGGATTCTCGTTTTTCGAGGCAGAGGCTTCAGTATCTTGTCAAGTGGAAGGGTTATGGCCAGGAGGATAATTCTTGGGTTGTTGCCTCCGATGTCCATGCCGCCGATTTGGTTCGTGCTTTTCACTTGGCTCATCCTGATCGGCCTGGGGGCTCTGGTGAGGGTTCGGTGACCCCTCTTCAAGGGGGGGGGGACTGTTGTCAATTCCGCTCTTGGGCTCCCTCCGGTGGTTGTAAGTGGCACTTTTGTGAGTTCTGCTCTTGGGCTCCTTCCAGTGGTTTTAAGTGGTATGGCTGCTCCTTGGATTTAGCAGTCTGCAGCTTCTTCCACTGATTGTCTTTCTGCTCGGCTATTTATGCCTGGCTCTTCCCTTCAGCCAGTGCCACTTGTCAATGGTTCCTGGTTGGATTCACATCTCTCTTGGATTTCCCTGATATTCTGACCAGTTCAGCAAAGTTAAGTCCTTGCTTGCTCTTTTCTGTCCACAGGTTGTGGACTTATTCGTTCTGTGCTTTCTATGTTTTGTCCAGCTTGTCAGTATGGATTAATTCAGTTAAGCTGGAAGCTCTGGGAAGCAGATTTACCCTCCACACCTTTAGTCAGGTGTGGAGATTTTTGTAAACTCTGTGTGGATTTTTGTAGTTTTTAATACTGACCGCACAGTATTCTATCCTGTCCTATCTATCTAGCTAGACTGGCCTCCTGTGCTACATCCTGATTTCATTCTGTGTATGTCTTTTCCCTCTCCACTCACAGTCATTACTTGTGGGGGGCTATCTATCCTTTGGGGATTTTCTCTGAGGCAAGATAGTTTTCCTGTTTCTATCTTTAGGGGTAGTTAGTTCTCAGGCTGTGACGAGGTGCCTAGGGAGTGACAGGAGCATTTCACGGCTACTTCTAGTGTTGTGTTGAGCTTAGGGACTGCGGTCAGTACAGGTACCACCTCCTTCAGAGCTCGTCTCATGTTGCTCCTAAACCACCAGTTCATAACACTTTACTAATAGAACATAGTCCAACCTCACTGAGAGGGAGACCGGTTCGGACTCGGAGGCCATCATAGATCCGGTTGGGGAAGGGCAAGAGGTGGCTGGCCCATCTTCAAATCCTTCCAGTGTCCTCCCTCCTGCAACATCTTCAGTTGCAACTCAAGATCCAGCAACAAGTGGACAAGAAACTGCAGCACCACCCACAGCAGCACCACATCCAGGAAGCCAAGAGGAAGCAGGAAACAGTAGCAGCCCTACTGTTCCTCTGGAGACATCCCCACAGCCTGCTGTCATTTCCTGCCATGGTCGCAGGAGGAGAGAGCTGCAAGAAAGTCACAGGAATGTGGACACTGGGGTCCTAAATTATTTGGCCAGGGCTGCACAGGATGATGGTGAGGAGGCCTTTGCGTGGAGCCTGGCCCGGTACCTCTGTCCCATACCCCGTGAGGCAAGGCCACGTGTGAGAGGGTGTATATCAAATACTTATTGATTCATGTACCCCCCCAAATGATCCATATGATTTGTTTGAGATCATTGAGAGGTGGCAGCTCTCATCACGTAACCTTCTGCGCATTCCATCATCTCACCAGGTGCATGATCAACAAGTATATGAAGCACCCCCACCACGTGTGCCTCTACCCCTTCCCTCCCAAAACCAACCAATGCCATGATATTACAATAAACCTACATTCCAGCAACCTTCCCAATATGGCCACTTGTCCAGACCCAGTACTGGAGGCTGGTCCCAACCTGGTTTTGGACTAGATGGCCATATTGGGTGGGGTTAGGAGCCAATGCCTTTTTTTCAACATCATGAGGGCCAGACTCAAAACACAAATTTTTATAGCCAATACTCAACTGGCCAATATTATCAAGGTCATCATTTTGAGCATGGTCAAACATCCAACACACAGGATGATGTACAATTGGCCCAACAAAGGCCACCTGACCAGAACCCTGAGCTTCCACCATCTCCTCCACCAACGTACAGAAATCTGTAATGTTTTTTAGTTTAAATTCTGCTAATTTTTTACATTTCATTTTCTTAAAATTTTATGTTTTAATCAGCTGTGATAGCACTTGGTTATATTTTTTTCTGTTTTTTTATTTTTTTAAATAATTTAAAAAAACCATATGCTAATAATATGGTGTTTTAAACACAAAAAGTGGCTTGGGCTCTAAATAAAAAATAGAACCCAAAATCATTTTCAGTTTGTTTGACCAATCATTCAAATATCAGACTCAATTACTCGGTTGTTGAACATCTGCTACATTAGTAAAAGAAACACACATAGTGATTTTTTTTTTATAAAGTTTTTAACTTTGCAAAACATATATAGATATATATTTAAACATTACAACATAGAAACAGCATTATCTTGCCAGGGAGTAGCTCCATGAGTTGACACAAAATAATTTGTCAATATATCCCTTACTTTTAGGCCAGAAAGGGGATGCTGCGAAGGAAGGACTTGTGTTGTAGGCCTACCCACATTAGGCGACATGCCTTCACCACTGTCAGTTGAGGAGCACTCATGAATTCTTGTGAAGTTGTGTAGAACAACACAAGCTTTTATTACTTCATTTACATTTGCCTCACTCAGCTGAATGGCAGATTGGAGAACACGCCATTTTGCTGCCATAATGCCAAAGGCGCACTCCACCAGTCGCCTTGCCCGTGAAAGTCTGACATTAAATACACGCCGCCGGTGATCCAGGTTGTGCCGGGGATAAGGCCTCATGACATGCCTGGTCAATTGGAAGGCCTCATCTGCCACAATTACATATGGCACTGGTTCAGCATTGGAGCCTGGGAGTAGTTATGGTGGTGGGAGGTCTAACAGGTTTTCACGTAGCTGCTGACCCATAATGGATGCATTGAAGACTCTAGAATCTCCAGTTCGCCCATAGGCCCCAATGTCTATAATTATAAACCTGTAGTTACTGTCAACTACAGCTAACAGAACTACAGAGAAAAACTGCATATAATTATAGAATTGGGTGCCCGAGTTCGGTGGCTTATGCACCCTGATATGTTTCCCATCCAGGGCTCCAATACAGTGCGGAAATTGACAAGATTGGGAAAAAGCATGGGCTATTTTGAGCCAATCCTCCCTTTTAGGCTCCGGCATCACAAGTCCATGCAGTCTGTTCCAGATTTCCACACATGTACAATGCCTGAAATTGTTGACCGCCCTATGAGAAATTCTAGATGTAATCCTGCATAAGATAAGCCAGTTGAGAGGAATCTGAAAGCACAAAACAAAGCCAAAAATATATACGTTACAATGCTTAGCCAAAACCATAGTAAAACAAAGTAATATGAGTAAAAAAAGGCAGGAAAACAGTGTACCTTCATAAATTTACACTGAATAACAACATTTAACATTTACTACATAATTGTATAGGATTGATAAAACATTTATTAATCTAATTAAATAATATGCTAAATTGTTAACATTAGGAAAAAATATCATCAACATACAGTATCTGTGTCATGGGGCTACCGCGACTAAGAGGCTTCAGGGAACCGCAGCGCTCTGGGCCTCGTTCACACACAGTGAACAGAAGCTCTTCTCCTGAGTTCTGACCTGGCTGCCTTATGCCAGCAGTGCAGGAGTTAACCTTGTTGCTGAAGTTGCTGAGAGCTTGGTCTCTCAACTGAATTGGATTTTGTAATCTCGTCCTCTATATAGACATAGCTTTGACTACAACTGTTGTCAGTGATCAGTTCAGCTGCCTGGCTTGGAGTGTGAAGAAGCGTAGTGTTGGAGCTTGGAGGTTTATCTACTAAGATTGTTGTCTGCTTATTTGGTTGCATGTTAAACCTGTTTTCTCTCCTTTGTTCCCCCCCCCCTTTTTCCCTACTCAGTGTTTCCTCTGTGGTTGTGTGAGTTTTCAGGGTGTTTGCTATTTTACTTACTTTGTCTGTATTCCCTGTCTATTTTTTAATTTGCTATTTTTGTGCAGTCCTCCTTCCTGGGGGGGGAGAGGGGGCCACTGATAGGGTCTTCTCAGGAGACAGGGATACGCTGGCAGCTCAGGCCTCCTAACCATTATAGGTACCCGTGAGATATGAGCAAGTCAGGACCCCTTATAGAGTCAGGGACAGGTGCGGGTACCATTATGCCGTCCTGCCCCTGTATTGCCGTTTACGGCGTGACAATGTGAGGATGGTGATTACATACCGTAAAGTAAGGAGAAGACGCTCCTCTGCGGATATGCATTTTCGCATCCTGGTATCTTGATACGTGATTTCTGGATGTACGATCTCCAAACAGCATATCAAAGGTGGATATTGTCATCCGACAGTAGTTGTAGAATTTTACCGGATGTGTCCGCAGAGCTGAATAGAGCCTGTGAAATTGCCCTTTAGTGGTGCGTTGCTGCAAAAGTGGATGCACCTACATTCTTCTTCTCCTCCTTCGCGGATAAACTATCACAGGGTATGGCTGGCCAAAGCGACGTGACAAGACCCAATTAAATAACACCCCCTGAGTTGGTGTGAATTGCAGGAGGTCAGACATGTTGCACAAGTAACACCACAACACCTACCCAAGCACAGCAACAAAATGGCCATATGGGAGGGTTTCATCTGTTGTTGAGGCCTTAAATAGGATTAGGCTGATGATTTAAATTATTTTCAGGCCTCAAAACCATTAACATGTCCAATTTGTGTGTTTGTGTAAAAAAAGCGCATTACGGATGGCATACGGATTACATACGGAGGTAAATATGCGTAAAATACGCTGCCACACCCTGCCTACGGATGACATATGGACACTGTTTTTGGAAAATTTCTGCGTATTGCACATGTAAAATACGGACCATATTTCCCTACGCTGAGTGTGACCCCGGCCTTATAAAGATCCGAGTAATACTCCGTCATCACCTCCAAACTTGCTTTGCAACCAGTGTGCTCCTTCCCATCCCTTCCCTTCAAAGCGACTATGTGTGGAGTCTCTCTGCGCCGTCACTATTCTGGAAAGCAGATGGCCCGCCCTGTCCCCCTCTTCAAAGTATTTAGCAGTTTGAAACATTCTCCTACATTCCACTTTTTTCATTGCCATCTAACATACTCTCTTCTGTGCAGCCTTCAACTTCCCCTGTGCCTCTGGGGATTGATCGTTGATTAATGCCTCCTCAGCCTCCTCCAACTCTTATCAACATCTGGTCCTTCCTGCCTGTTTCTGCCTTAACTCGGGATATCCCCTTAATAAAGAGCCCTCTGAAATAGGCCTTCATAGCCTCCGATACCGTCAATACCGATGCCAACCGATCATTAATTTTAAAATATTCCTTAATTTCCCCTCATGTGTCCATCTAAATCAATAAGGTGTAGCCAGAACGGATTCAGCCTCCACATGCACCCCTAGCAGGTACAGATCCCACTCCCTCAAGTATCACACTCATGGGGGAATAATCAGATACTGTTCTAGCCATATATGTTACTTCCCCTACAAGGCCCAACATCTGTGAATTTACCAAGGCCAGATCTATTCTTGACAAAAAGCGAAAGAGGATGAAAAACAGAAATACTTGTACACCCCAGGATGAGACATCCTACATAAATCATACAGAGCAGTTTCCCTCAGGATGGCACCAAATGGTGTGCAATTACCACACGACTTCAACTGCTCTCGTCTCCCTCTATCCCGGTGTGCGTCTGGAATGTTGTTAAAGTCCCCTATTAGCAAAAACGGTATTCCCAGTGTCTCCTCTATCTGCAGAACTCTGTAAAGCACCTTTCCACAATATGGTGGTGGAATATAAATTGAAACCAGCCACATCAGACATCCATATAGTTTACAAAGTAAACATACGAATCTACCCGACTGATCTATAACCACTTTGTGATACACAAATGGTACCCCAGCACAGATGAAGATGCTGACCCCCCTAGAGTATGCTGAATATGTGGCATGATATCCCACCTGTACCCATCTCTTAGCCAGAAAATGTATTCTCTCCTTCACCATATGAGTCTCCTGCAGACAGATCACTGATGGCCTGGCATCATTCAAAAATTTAAACACAGCTTGCCGTTTCACACCAGACTCCAAACCCCTGACATTCCAAATCACAATTGTCATTCTTCCCGACATTTTCCCTCCTCAGTACATATTATCCCACATTCTTTTGTCCATTTGCGGCCGAAGCCACAACCACAGTAACCATGGTGATGTACATTATACAAATATTTCCCCACCCCCACACAAGAGAAACATCCCCAACAAATACCCATCCCATCCTTCCATCCCCTCCTAACATGGAGGGGAGAGCGCACTTTATCCGGAACAGTCTGTTAACCCCGTCCAACAGTCTCGCCGCTTGTCCCAAACTATTGGGACTCACCCATGACTTGTGGATTGCAGCCTATTTAAATTTCAAAAACTCAAATTCCCCCCCCCCCAAAAAAAAAAAACAGAAAAAACTTGAGATCCAACAAGGGCCCATCCCCGCCTCATAAGAACACAAAAAACCAGGGGAGAAAAAAGAGCCAATGGATTTCTTCAAAAAAGGGCAGTAAGAGAAACAAGAATAAGAAAGAATCGTTCTATCATCCTGCTGAATCCTTTAATTTCGCTTGATGCAAATGTTGCTTGTTGCTGTCCAGCCATCCAAGTGCCTCTTTATCCTCCGTGAAGAAGTGCACTTTCCCTTCAGCAACCACTCTCAATTATATCACCGAGTAAGTGACTCAAATTTGGCTCTCTGCTTCTGCTCCTCTATTGAGAAGTCCAGAAACTTGGAAATCCTGGAACCATTTATCTGCAAATCTGTGTTCTCTCTGGCATGTCTGAGAATGCCGCCTATGTCACGGTAGTTCAAGACCTTGAGAAGCACTTGTCTAGGAGGACGCCCAGGGGGGAGGGGATGCGTAGGAACGCAGTGCACTCTTTCAATAGCATATATCCGAGATAACTTGTCTGCTCCAATATGGTTTAGTAGCCATTTTTCAAAGAACTCTGTCGGAGCCGCGCCTTCCGTCTTTTCAGGCCAATCAGCCGCACATTATTGCTCCTGGACCTATTTCAAGGTCGTCCGTTTTTGCTTGTATGGCAGAAATCGCAGTACTCATGCGTTTTGTAGCCTATCCGCCTTGGCAATATAGTCCTCAGCATTGCTAATGCGTTTTTCCACTTCTCCTATCCTCTCCTTAGTCACGTGCAAGGAATGTTGCATTTTGGACATGTCCGCCTGCAGGACCCCCATTTGCGCAGCCATATTGGTGATAGTATTGTGACTGTATAAAACCACCTTAAACACATCCTTCAGAGTGGGCTCCTCAGGAATCTGCATTCCATTGATGCAGAGTGCAGTGCCCTTCATGGTTCCCCCACTCTCCTCCTCCTTCTCCTGCACACTAGAATAGCTCCCACTATCGATTTCCTCTCCCTCCTCCCCCAGCTCCTCCATATCTTCGTGCCCCACAGGCTTATCTTTCACCTTGCCTGTCACCGCTGGGCTCAGGATCTCCTCCGTCTGTTGGGCAAAGCATTTCAGACTGGCTGCTGCGTCTGCTCTCCTAGAATCCTCCCCCGCCATCACAGGCTCCTCTGACAGCATTTCCTGCTGGCCGGCGCCATCTTGTGGCTGTCTCTCCAGCTTCCCCGCTGCCTTCCTAGAGCTCCTTCTGCCGTTCATTGCCTGGCTGGCACACAGATCTGCAGGCACCACACAGGTCACAGATTCCCTGATAATTTCAGGTACCTAGCCCCAATTTTACAGGCTGCAATCCTGAATATAGCTTAAACTGAGTGGGAGCTCCTGCCTCAGATGAACTCTCACATCACGTTCAGGCCACACCCAGGCCTAAGTTTACCTTTAACATAATCACTATGTTATCTGCCTCAGTTTTATACAGACTTTGATGGTCTCTCCTGATTGGTTGTGCCCTACCATGTGATATGATATGATTTGATGGCTGTAAGATATTATTTGGAAGATTGCTCAGCAGTGCCCAAGGTCATGTGAGCCTACTGTGGCTGATGCAATCTTTTGCATTGTTAAAGTGGTTGTTTGAGCTTTCTGTAAAATGTGTGTGTATACCTAGGCTGCAGAATGCTGATAGTTTGTAATATACTCCCTGTCAGCATTCTGCATAGTGTCCTTTGTATCACACTAAAGGTACCGTCACACTAGACGATATCGCTAGCGATCCGTGACGTTGCAGCGTCCTCGCTAGCGATATCGTCCAGTGTGACACGCAGCAGCTATCAGGCCCCTGCTGTGATATCGCTGGTCGGGGAAGAAAGTCCAGAACTTTGTTTCGTCGCTGGATCTCCCGCTGACATCGCTGAATCGGCGTGTGTGATGCCGATTCAGCGATGTCTTCGCTGGTAACCAGGGTAAACATCGGGTTACTAAGCGCAGGGCCGCTGTGCTTCTCTGCACTCCTCCTGCACTGGCTGTGAGCACAGCGGCCGGAAAGCAGAGCGGTGACGTCACCGCTCTGTTTTCCGGCTGCCCGGCGCTGACAGTGCAGGAGGAGTGCAGAGCGCCGGGGACAGACAGCGGTAGGTAAGTATGTAGTGGTTGTTTTTTTTACTTTAACGATGGTAACCAGGGTAAACATCGGGTTACTAAGCGCGGCCCTGCGCTTAGTAACCCGATGTTTACCCTGGTTACCGGCATCGTTGGTCGCTGGAGAGCGGTCTGTGTGACAGCTCTCCAGCGACCAAACAGCGACGCTGCAGCGATCCGGATCGTTGTCGGTATCGCTGCAGCGTCGCTTAGTGTGACGGTACCTTTAGTCATGTGAGCAGCTCTCTTCTGATTCTGGAGGACCTACTCACACCTCAACTAAAGAGATTTCCTGTCTGTCCTCCCCCTCCTGTCTCCTGCTCCAGCCTCCCTATGCATCACACAGTTTGGGGAAGCAGGAGAATGGCTCAGCTGATTGGACAAACCAGGAAGGAGAAGGCTTTGTCATAGGTGAATATACTGTGCTGCCTATGCCTAGCTATCATTTCATCTATCAAATATATATATATATATATATATATATATATATTTCAAAGTTTTCAAAGTTTTCTCAATTTTTCGGACGGACTAACCTTCATTTCTTAAAGTAATCATGGCCATTGTTTTTTTTACTTAGCTGCTTTTTTCTTGCCATAATACAAATTCTAACAGTCTATTCAGTATGACTATCAGCTGTGTATCCACCAGACTTCTGCTCAACACAACTGATGGTCCCAACCCCATTTATAAGGCAAGAAATCCCACTTATTAACACTAGGATTACCGGACTGGTGACCCCCCCTAGAACAACCAAATGGAGTCATTTTGACTCCTGGCTTGTTTTAGTTTATTTTTAGAGTTTCTTGCTCCTGGTATTGTTGTAACTTTAATTTATAGAATGTATAGAATGCAAAATAGCAAGAATATCATCATTCTTTAGCGCAGTCCTTCTAGCCATATGAGCAATTAGAAAAACTGCAGGCCGTATTCTACAGAAATTATGTAGTCCACTCGAGATTTCACTTGTTCACTGTCAGATGTCCTGTTGTATATATCCTGTGTATGTCAAGCATATTTGCAAAAATGCTAATTATTCTAAATCAAAGCCAACATTTATTCTTAACATACAAGTAAATGAAAACTAAAAGACATAATAACATTCAGCGACAAAGACTTGCATAATATAGTAGGAAGTCAAAATGATTCCCTTTGGTAATTAAAGGTAAATTTTGAAAAATGGGTACTCTTTTTCCAAAATTTTTTATTGTCACAACATTTTTTTTCGCATCCTAAATGAGTAAAAGTCACCGAAATTCAAGCCGGAATTCAGAAAAATGTAGTCACAGAAGAGAAATAAAAATTGCGAGGAGTCAAAATGACTCCATCGGTAGTTCTAGTGTTAAACCTGACAGGGCACACCTATGACGTGGCCGCACGGCCATGCGCTAGTATCTTCCTAAGTTATGTGCTTTGCGCCAGTGTGGTCATGCGTTTGTATGTGTTCAGGGACCCGGCTGAAATAAGCACCTAGAATGCTGACACCTCCGGCGAGGAGATTGTGTTTGTGTGCATTCAGGGACCTGGCTGAAATAAGCCCCTAGAATGCTGGCACCTCCGGCGAGGAGTTTTGTGTGCATGCATGACCACTCACTGCTCTCATTTGGGTAGATAGCCTGTGCCTCTGTGAGAGTCTAACAGGGCACAGAGCTTTGCTTTCTCGGCTGCTCTGTGAAGCTAACAGAGCTGGTTCATACCGCCATATAGTGCCGCCATTTACTTAGCAGCAGGTTCTTTCCTGCACGGTGGATCTCGGGTTGCGAACGCACCAATCCCATCTAATAAATATATTCGGTGCGTTCCGCCAACCCTAACACCCTCAGTGTGAATTTACAATTTTCATAGTCATGAAAATACAGAAAAATCTTTAAATGAGAAGGTGTGTCCATTCATCCATCCATCCATCCATCTATCCATCATCTATCTATCAATCTATCTATTATCTATCAATCATTTATCTATCTATTATCTATCTATACATCTATCTGTCATCTATCTATTATCTATTTATCTATCTATCTATTAACTATCTATACATCAATCTGTTATCTATCTATCTATCTGTGTCTGTCTTCATCTTCAAATATACTGATTTATTAGCCATCTGGGCTCCTGTGACGTTTCGGCTCAGGGTGTGAGCCTTTCCCAAGCAATGTGAATTGTTAACAAGAAAAGTATTCAACAACACATCTATAATGAGTTGTTTAATACAATAAATTGTATAAGTGCCACACAAATTTGTAAAGATACTTACAATATATATGTATGTAATCAATATTTTACAAGTCACATAATAAAGTGTGTATAAGTAGATAATGTACAATAAAACATGCATAAACGTTTCAAAATACAATAATTGGTGATTTTGTGACCAGTGTACAGAATTTGAGGCAGAACTCAACCCAATGAGCAAAGTGTAAACAAGCCATAATTCAGCATCTCCTAAATTAATTTTTCTAAGAGGGTGTGCTGTCGTCATCTTTTTTGTACTATATTGAGGATCGATCTATGCCTGGAAGGTCTGGCACCCATTTTTCATATACTGCTTGGTAATTTTAATCAGTTCTACTTGCTAATTTAAATAGTAGGTCTATAGCCCACGAGTAACATGTTTGTCTATTTAATTTTAGTTTAATAGCCCAAGCGTGGCATGCTCAGTAGGATAGGACCCATCAGAGGAAGGTCACCTTGGATTATGGGCATACATCATATGGACAATTTATGCTCTAAGAACCTTCTTTTTTTTAAGTATATCATATTGAGTAACAATACAATTTAGATTTAATGTTTCCCGTGTTTTCATATATCTTGGCCTTTCAGAATGCTGCTGTGTTTTGTTTTTTATTGCACAACCTCAGGTAATGATATGAGGAAGAGATGATAAAAGTTTTTAGATTTAAAATTAAAACTGTATTGTTAAAACAATATAAATTTTTTTTTAAAATCAAGCTATGGAACAAAGGTTTGGTCCTGACTTTATTCTCATATATCCAGAATACATTAGCAGCTTTCAAATGAATAAATCATATCCAACTGGAAGAAAGAACAATAATGGTTACAGCTGATGTTGAATCTTTGTAGTCCTCAACCAGGCATGAGGATGGTTTGAAGGCAGTTGCAAAATTTTTACAAGAAAGTGATTTTTAAAAATCTCTGATTCAACTCCTATTGATGTTACCTGTTATGCTAGGCAATTCAGTAACTCAATGTACATAGCGATCAGAGCACATACAGTGATCTGACAATAACCCAAAATAATAGAACGAGCTCTGAGACGTGGAAACTCTGTAGACCGCAATTCCTGATCCTCTCCAAACACAACTAGAGGCAGCTGTGGATTGCGCCTAAGGCTCCCTATGCAACTCGGCACAGCCTGAGAAACTAACTAGCCTGAAGATAGAAAAATAAGCCTACCTTGCCTCAGAGAAATACCCCAAAGGAAAAGGCAGCCCCCCACATATAATGACTGTGAGTAAGATGAAAAGACAAACGTAGGGATGAAATAGATTCAGCAAAGTGAGGCCCGATATTCTAGACAGAACGAGGATAGGAAAGATAACTTTGCGGTCTACACAAAACCCTAAAGAAAACCACGCAAAGGGGGCAAAAAGACCCTCCGTACCGAACTAACGGCACGGAGGTACACCCTTTGCGTCCCAGAGCTTCCAGCAAAACAAATAGACAAGCTGGACAGAAAAAATAGCAACAAATAGCAAAGAAGCACTTAGCTATGCAGAGCAGCAGGCCACAGGAATGATCCAGAGAAACACAAGTCCAACACTGGAACATTGACAGGAAGCAAGAATCAAAGCATTAGGTGGAGTTAAGTAGAGAAGCAGCTAACGACCTCACCAGATCACCTGAGGGAGGAAACTCAGAAGCTGCAGTACCACTTTCCTCCACAAACGGAAGCTCCCAGAGAGAATCAGCTGAAGTACCACTTGTGACCACAGGAGTGAACTCTGCCACAGAATTCACAACAGTACCCCCCCCTTGAGGAGGGGTCACCGAACCCTCACCAGAGCCCCCAGGCCGACCAGGATGAGCCACATGAAAGGCACGAACAAGATCGGGAGTATGGACATCAGAGGCAAAAACCCAGGAATTATCTTCCTGAGCATAACCCTTCCATTTAACCAGATACTGGAGTTTCCGTCTTGAAAGACGAGAATCCAAAATCTTCTCCACAATATACTCCAATTCCCCCTCCACCAAAACCGGGGCAGGAGGCTCAACAGATGGGACCATAGGTGCCACGTATCTCCGCAACAATGACCTATGGAATACGTTATGTATGGAAAAAGAATCTGGAAGGGTCAGACGAAAAGACACAGGATTAAGAACCTCAGAAATCCTATACGGACCAATAAAACGAGGTTTAAACTTAGGAGAGGAAACCTTCATAGGAATATGACGAGAAGATAACCAAACCAGATCCCCAACACGAAGTCGGGGACCCACACGGCGTCTGCGATTAGCGAAAAGTTGAGCCTTCTCCTGGGACAAGGTCAAATTGTCCACTACCTGAGTCCAAATCTGCTGCAACCTGTCCACCACAGTATCCACACCAGGACAGTCCGAAGACTCAACCTGTCCTGAAGAGAAACGAGGATGGAACCCAGAATTGCAGAAAAACGGCGAAACCAAGGTAGCCGAGCTGGCCCGATTATTAAGGGCGAACTCAGCCAAAGGCAAAAAGGACACCCAGTCATCCTGATCAGCAGAAACAAAGCATCTCAGATATGTTTCCAAGGTCTGATTGGTTCGTTCGGTCTGGCCATTTATCTGAGGATGGAAAGCCGAGGAAAAAGACAAATCAATGCCCATCCTAACACAAAAGGCTCGCCAAAACCTCGAAACAAACTGGGTACCTCTGTCAGAAACAATATTCTCTGGAATGCCATGCAAATGAACCACATGCTGGAAGAACAAAGGCACCAAATCAGAAGAGGAAGGCAATTTAGACAAGGGTACCAGATGGACCATCTTAGAAAAGCGATCACAGACCACCCAAATGACTGACATCTTTTGAGAAACGGGAAGGTCAGAAATAAAATCTATAGAGATATGTGTCCAAGGCCTCTTCGGGACCGGCAAGGGCAAAAGCAACCCACTGGCACAAGAACAGCAGGGCTTAGCCCGAGCACAAATCCCACAGGACTGCACAAAAGTACGCACATCCCGCGACAGAGAGGGCCACCAAAAGGATCTAGCCACTAACTCTCTGGTACCAAAGATTCCAGGATGACCAGCCAACACCGAACAATGAAGTTCAGAGATAACTCTATTCGTCCACCTATCAGGGACAAACAGTCTCTCCGCTGGGCAACGATCAGGTTTATTAGCCTGAAATTTTTGCAGCACCCGCCGCAAATCAGGGGAGATGGCAGACACAATTACTCCTTCCTTGAGGATACCCGCCGGCTCAGATAAACCCAGAGAGTCTGGCACAAAACTCCTAGACAGAGCATCCGCCTTCACATTTTTAGAGCCCGGAAGGTACGAAATCACAAAGTCAAAACGGGCAAAAAACAACGACCAACGAGCTTGTCTAGGATTCAAGCGCTTGGCAGACTCGAGATAAGTCAAGTTCTTATGATCAGTCAATACCACCACGCGATGCTTAGCTCCTTCAAGCCAATGACGCCACTCCTCGAATGCCCACTTCATGGCCAGCAACTCTCGGTTGCCCACATCATAATTTCGCTCAGCAGGCGAAAACTTCCTGGAAAAGAAAGCGCATGGTTTCATCACTGAGCAACCAGAACCTCTCTGCGACAAAACAGCCCCTGCTCCAATCTCAGAAGCATCAACCTCGACCTGGAACGGAAGAGAAACATCTGGTTGACACAACACAGGGGCAGAAGAAAAACGACGCTTGAACTCTTGAAAAGCCTCCACAGCAGCAGAAGACCAATTGATCAAATCAGCACCCTTCTTGGTCAAATCGGTCAATGGTTTGGCAACACTAGAAAAATTGCAGATGAAGCGACGATAAAAATTAGCAAAGCCCAGGAACTTTTGCAGACTTTTCAGAGATGTCGGCTGAGTCCAATCATGGATGGCTTGGACCTTAACCGGATCCATCTCGATAGTAGAAGGGGAAAAGATGAACCCCAAAAATGAAACCTTCTGCACACCAAAGAGACACTTTGATCCCTTCACAAACAAAGAATTAGCACGCAGGACCTGAAAAACCTTTCTGACCTGCTTCACATGAGACTCCCAATCATTCGAGAAGATCAAAATGTCATCCAAGTACACAATCAGGAATTTATCCAGGTACTCACGGAAGATGTCATGCATAAAGGATTGAAACACTGATGGAGCATTGGCAAGTCCGAACGGCATCACTAGATACTCAAAATGACCCTCGGGCGTATTAAATGCAGTTTTCCATTCATCGCCTTGCCTGATTCTCACCAGATTATACGCACCACGAAGATCTATCTTAGTGAACCAACTAGCCCCCTTAATCCGAGCAAACAAATCAGATAACAATGGCAAGGGGTACTGAAATTTAACAGTGATCTTATTAAGAAGGCGGTAATCTATACACGGTCTCAGCGAACCATCCTTCTTGGCCACAAAAAACAACCCTGCTCCCAATGGCGATGACGACGGGCGAATATGCCCCTTCTCCAGGGATTCCTTCACATAACTGCGCATAGCGGTGTGCTCAGGCACGGATAAATTAAACAGTCGACCTTTTGGAATTTACTACCAGGAATCAAATTGATAGCACAATCACAATCCCTATGCGGAGGCAGGGCATCGGACTTGGGCTCATCAAATACATCCCGGTAATCAGACAAGAACTCTGGAACCTCAGAAGGGGTGGATGACGAAATTGACAGAAATGGAACATCACCATGTACCCCCTGACAACCCCAGCTGGACACCAACATGGAATTCCAATCCAATACTGGATTATGGGCTTGTAGCCATGGCAACCCCAACACGACCACATCATGCAGATTATGCAACACCAGAAAGCGAATATCCTCCTGATGTGTAGGAGCCATGCACATGGTCAGCTGGGTCCAGTACTGAGGCTTATTCTTGGCCAAAGGTGTAGCATCAATTCCTCTCAATGGAATAGGACACTGCAAGGGCTCCAATAAAAACCCACAACGTTTAGCATAATCCAAGTCCATCAAATTCAGGGCAGCGCCTGAATCCACAAACGCCATGACAGAATACGACGACAAGGAGCATATCAAGGTAACGGACAGAAGAAATTTTGACTGTACAGTACCAATGGCGGCAGACCTAGCGAACCGCTTAGTGCGCTTAGGACAATCAGAGATAGCATGAGCGGAATCACCACAGTAGAAACACAGCCCATTCAGACGTCTGTGTTCTTTCCGTTCAACTCTGGTCATAGTCCTATCGCACTGCATAGGCTCAGGTTTAATCTCAGGTAATACCGCCAAATGGTACACAGATTTACGCTCACGCAAGCGTCGACCGATCTGAATGGCCAAAGACATAGACTCATTCAAACCAGCGGGCATAGGAAATCCCACCATGACATCCTTAATGGCTTCAGAGAGACCCTTTCTGAAAATGGCTACAAGCGCAGATTCATTCCATTGAGTGAGCACGGACCATTTTCTAAATTTCTGGCAATATAGCTCTATCTCATCCTGAGCATGACAAAGAGCCAGCAAATTTTTTTCTGCCTGATCTACTGAATTAGGCTCATCGTACAGCAATCCAAGCGCCAGGAAAAACGCATTGATATCACTCAATGCAGGATCTCCTGACGCAAGAGAAAATGCCCAGTCCTGAGGGTCGTCACGCAAAAAAGAAATGACGATCCTAACCTGTTGCGCTGGGTCACCTGAGGAATGAGGTTTCAAAGCCAGAAACAGTTTACAATTATTCTTGAAACTCAGAAATTTAGTTCTATCTCCAAAAAACAAATCTGGAATAGGAATTCTCGGTTCTAACAAAGAATTCTGAACCACAAAATTTTGAATATCTTGAACTCTTGCCGTGAGCTGATCTACACATGAAGACAGACCTTTAATGTCCATTGTAACACCTGTGTCCTGAACCACCCAAATGTCTAGGGGAAAAAAAGACAAATCACAGTGCAAAGGAAAAAAAATGGTCTCAGAACTTCTTTTTTCCCTCTATTGAGAATCATTAGTACTTTTGGCTTCCTGTACTGTTATGCTAGGCAATTCAGTAACACAATGTACATAGCGATCAGAGCACATACAGTGATCTGACAATAACCCAAAATAATAGAACGAGCTCTGAGACGTGGAAACTCTGTAGACCGCAATCCCTGATCCTCTCCAAACACAACTAGAGGCAGCTGTGGATTGCGCCTAAGGCTCCCTATGCAACTCGGCACAGCCTGAGAAACTAACTAGCCTGAAGATAGAAAAATAAGCCTACCTTGCCTCAGAGAAATACCCCAAAGGAAAAGGCAGCCCCCCACATATAATGACTGTGAGTAAGATGAAAAGACAAACGTAGGGATGAAATAGATTCAGCAAAGTGAGGCCCGATATTCTAGACAGAACGAGGATAGGAAAGATAACTTTGCGGTCTACACAAAACCCTAAAGAAAACCACGCAAAGGGGGCAAAAAGACCCTCCGTACCGAACTAACGGCACGGAGGTACACCCTTTGCGTCCCAGAGCTTCCAGCAAAACAAATAGACAAGCTGGACAGAAAAAATAGCAACAAATAGCAAAGAAGCACTTAGCTATGCAGAGCAGCAGGCCACAGGAATGATCAAGAGAAACACAAGTCCAACACTGGAACATTGACAGGAAGCATGGATCAAAGCATCAGGTGGAGTTAAGTAGAGAAGCAGCTAACGACCTCACCAGATCACCTGAGGGAGGAAACTCTGAAGCTGCAGTACCACTTTCCTCCACAAACGGAAGCTCCCAGAGAGAATCAGCCGAAGTACCACTTGTGACCACAGGAGGGAGCTCTGCCACAGAATTCACAACGGTTACCCCACTTAGTTCTAGAACACAATGTTTTTATTTTTAATCATAAAATTTACTTATAAACACAGGGAACAGCCATGTGGGCTACATGTGCCTCCTCACATGCAAATCTTTTTTGGGGGGCATGGGGAAGAGAGATTTTCCAAAACAATTAGGCTAAGGGCATTGAGCACATATAGGATTGGATAAGATATATAGATGATATCTGGTTCATATGGGAGGGGACACCTGAATAGTTAACATCTATAATGAATCGTCTAAACCAAAATTATTTGAATATTAAATTAACTTATAAATTGGGTACAAATCTTGATTTCTTAACTCTACAAATTTCGGCTCTTCCCAATAGCACCATTGTGACTGATGTGTTCAGAAAACCTACAGCAACCAACACCTTGTGTCCAGTTCGGAGTACTGTGTCCAGTTTTGGGCACCGGTGCTCAGGAAGGATATAATGGAACTAGAGAGAGTACAAAGGAGGGCAACAAAATTAATAAAGGGGATGGGAGAACTACAATACCCAGATAGATTAGCGAAATTAGGATTATTTAGTCTAGAAAAAAGACGACTGAGGGGCGATCTAATAACCATGTATAAGTATATAAGAGGACAATACAAATATCTCGCTGATGATCTGTTTATACCAAGGAAGGTGACGGGCACAAGGGGGCATTCTTTGCGTCTGGAGGATAGAAGGTTTTTCCACCAACATAGAAGAGGATTCTTTACTGTTAGGGCGGTGAGAATCTGGAATTGCTTGCCTGAGGAGGTGGTGATGGCGAACTCAGACAAGGGGTTCAAGAGAGGTCTGGATGTCTTCCTGGAGCAGAACAATATTGTATCATACAATTATTAGGTTCTGTAGAAGGACGTAGATCTGGGGATTTATTATGATGGAATATAGGCTGAACTAGATGGACAAATGTCTTTTTTCGGCCTTACTAACTATGTTACTATGTTACTATGTTACTTTGCTTCATGCCTCCTTCTCCCATCATAAGTCTACCAAAATTCTACCAAATATCCCCTCAATTGTTGTCAGATGTTCCGGAAATCTAAAAGACTCAGGGTATGTTTCCACGTGCAGGAAACGCTGCGTTTCTGACGCAGCATAGAGCCGCAGCGTCAGACACGCAGCGTCCAGATGTCACAGCATAGTGGAGGGGATTTAATGAAATCCCGTCTCCACTATGCGTGGTAACATGCACGCGGCGGCCCTGCGACTCCGGACATGCTGCGCGTCTTTTCAGATCGCAGCATGTCCGTGTATCTATAGAGCACAGGGCCCTATGCGATGGGTGCGATGATGCGGAATGTGTGCTGTGAACACATCCGGCATCATCGCGTCCCAGAAGGGGGCGGGGCTTAGCGCAGAGCAGCAAAGCTGCTCCGACGATACCGCCGGCCATCCTGTTCGTGGACACGCAGCCTTATTGGTTCAAAGCCATTATAATTCCACTCCACTTAAGCAACCCCTAACTCCTAAAGGTTTTTTCCCCTGTAGAATGTGTAAAGCTTATCATAATTTAACCAAAAGTAAAACTTTTTCTAGCCACAATGGAACCAGAAAATATTAAATCCGAAAGACACTGAATTGTTCATCTAGAGCGGTGACTTAACACGTTGAGTGTTCATGCAATAAGATTTACATAGGACTCACTACAAGAGAACTGAGGATCCGAACGAGAGAGCACGTGAGAGACATTGAAAAGTCAACTAGGTATCTTCGGGAGTAAGAGGGGGAGATCTGGGAAAGATCTTAGCACAAGTATAGAACAAGTGTATATACAGATTAGAAAGCTTAGTGCCACAGGGTCTAAATGAAAATTTGAGTTTTCGTGCATTTTTTGTAATTCTGCTTTTCCGTGAAATTATTCTGTGAAATACATGTTTTTTTTCATGTAGTTTTAATTTGCTTTTAACTAATTTCTTTTTATTTTATAAACTTTAGACTTCTACAACTTTGGATCAGTGCCTTTACGATTTACATTTTAATTCTGATGACCTGTACGTGTCTGTCTTTTTGCCGTGGATCTTTGGAGTTGGAGTAGAGTGATGTGGTGTGGAGAACCTAATGAAAAATGGACTTCATGGGAGACAGAATTTTATTCCAGAATTCTTCTTTTCTTGCTTTTCTTACTAAGGACCATGAGAACGTCTCTGGCAAGGGACTAATCTATAAGTAATTAGGGACAAATCTATAAATACTTTTTCAGCTTACCTTTGAATTCAACACTTGATGTTCTGTGTGCATGGGTCCGTGTCTACACTGCCGGGCCCTGGAATGTCTAATAAGGATAAAAGTGATTAAAAATAGAAATGTGAAAATACCTAATAATAACCGGATTTTTGAACTTTTTTTGTACACTGATAATTTACCTCCTTATCCAAACAATTATTGTGAACTTTTTAAAAGAGGTCCTTATTTTATAACTCTCAATCCACATTATTATTTGAGAAATGGACTTTTTAATATAGTAAATATTCTCTTCTTTCAAATGAATTTGTCTTTTTTGCTTGTATACGAAAAATTCTATCTACATCTTATATATCACCACAACACAACACATTGCTCCCTCCTTCCCCACTATTTTCCATTTCACAGGCCACACATTATATTGTAATACCAATCGATTATCCCTTTCATATAATAGCATTTAATACATTTGGTCTTTTATTTTCTACACATATGTATCATTCACATTCATATATCCTTTTCACATTACATCTCCGTTTTTTTACTGCATTACCACCACTCTTCACATAGTCACATCATAGTTTATATTCATGCCTACATATTCCTTGCAGTCACTTGAATAAGATTGAGACACCTATAAAACGCCCCATTTGAACACCGCCACGGTTTCAGTGATATGGTTTTCCGCACTCACCATCTAGTACCCTCCCCACCACATGATGTCAGCGATAAGAGGTGAGTTTGTTCTCTCTATGGCCTCCCTGACTTTCTGCGCATAAGAAGGTCAGGATGCCAGAATCATCTTTTACATCCGCGATGGACCTCATAGAGCAGGGAAGAGCCGATCACACTTACTGCTGACACCGCAGCCAACAATCACGGAAGGAGACATATTTAAGGCACAACTGTTGGCTATGTAACTAACGCCCCCCTTGGAAGAAGCTCATATGCAAAACAGTGCTGTTGGGGTAGGAGCGCGCAGCACATAGGAACAATGCATGTATCACTGTGTAAGTACCCACATTGAGTTTGCGGAAACTTTATCCTCTCTTCTCTTTCAGACTTTATGCTTCTTTTGCCAAATGTTTTCTTTAAAGATTCAGACTAGCCACTTTACTTAAAGCTTTGAATCCTTGCTAAGGAACATTGATACTTTTTTAGATCTACAGTACTACACATGCACTTTGCAGTTTAATTTTACATTGTGGATCACTAATATAATACATTTATGAGATTGCATAGCAACGATACAACACATTCTAAAAACCAAGCTTTGATTTCATTTTTGCAATATTATTGTTTATTTCTATGCTCTGTATGAGCATTAAGGTACCGTCACACTCAGCGACGCTGCAGCGATATAGACAATGATCCGACCTAAATAGATTGCTGGAGCGTCGCTGTTTAGGTCGCTGTAGAGACATCAAACACAGCAATTCCAGAACGATGCAGGAGCGATCCAGTGACGTAACGGCGACTCACTTCTCGTTCTCGCTGGTTGTTAGCTCCATGTCAAACAGCCGGAGTGTACCGATCCGACACACATCTATGGGCATTGCAGCGTAGCCAGATAGGCGTGTTTCTCCACAGGGAGACACCCAGGCGTCCCGGAATATAAACCGCGACTCTACAGCGATTCAGTCTTTCCATATTTTTAGAGAGCTGCGTCTTCACGTTCTGCCTTTCCAGTGTCCTGTCCAGAACAACCCTCCGCCAGCTACGATACTCTTCTCCCGGGAGCGTCCTGTCCGGAACGCCATACTCAGTATACTGCAGGCATCTTCATCGGTTCTTTTCTTGCTCATCAACGGTATGAAATATCTTTGAGTTGTTGTTTGTTTCTTCTGTGTATAGTTATGGCTATACCGCAATGCTTATCTATGTACTTGGTAAAATGATGTATAAAACATCTCTGGCAGCCATCTTGTGCATCTGGCAAGTGGACGCACAAGACGGAGGCACTTTAGGATGCGGTTAGCAAACTCTTTTGCGCTGGCTGCCATTTTGTGCGCACACTGTATGGAAAGGTAAACCAACTCTTTTGTGTCTGCCTTGGCTTAGCTGGCCCTGGCCTGCTCCGCTAGTTAATTAAATAAGCACATAACAAACAACTATAAAATAAAATGAACAAAAATTCAAAACCTCCCACGGTGGTGGGCCAACATATGTCGCAGCGTGCGTCCCTGCTGCTTTATCTGCTGCGACAGCTCTGTCGCGGCCTCTAGCAGGCGCGCTGCAGTCTTCTCCAGGCGCTTCTGCCTGGACAGCAGCTCTTTCACGGTGGGCGTTTCTGTGGATAGAAGAGGTCGGAGAACGGATGGTGATTACGCTGCAAATACAGAATGTGTGAACATACCCTGAGATTTACTACACACTCAATTTTGTCCTGTCACCGAGGGTGAGAACGTTTTTTTTTCTCGCTGTCAAATGTGACATCCCACCGATAACCCCTCCCACTGTCTGTATATTTACGGAGAAGGGACGCCGGTTGCTCATCCCCGGAAGAGCTGCTGATCTCCCAACCCCTTGCTTGTGCTGCACCGACTAAGGAAGCAAATACATATCTGGTTAACAATTGAACACGCTGTGGGGAACCGCTCGCAGTTTTGGTCACTTACCAATTGAGCCACTGCTCGCCTCTGGGGAGAACACCGCTGACCCGGGGGAAGAAGGCGAGTGGCGGATGGGAGGTGTTGACAATGGTGGAGGGGTGCTACCGCGCATGGTCCTTACTGCATCTGTAATGTATACAATACTTCAGCTTCTCTTTAATGTCCCGTATGCAGTAATAATGAATGATGGTTAACATACATGACGGCCCGTGCTGTGGGCAACCGCTGGTTGTGGATGAAGGGCCCTCTGTGAGCGTGCTGGCAGGTGACAACCGCTGTTGCCGGCGCCGTCTCTCTACACAAAAATTAAAGAACCGCAATGTTTAGACATCAAAAGTACAGGGCTCCAGACTAAAAAAAAATACCTAGGCACCATTGGTGGCAAAAGTTAGGAGCCAAATGAAGTTTTGAGTCGCCAAATGTACGTACATATATAGAAAATAGAGATCACCCTTCCCAGTGATGCTATACTCTGCACTGTCTGGGGGTTCTGGTGTTCAATGCTCTGTGTGGCCTGGGACTCGTATTATTGCATCACTAGGAAGCGCCTCCCGGCAGCGCGCGTCTCCTGATTCCCCCCTCCCGGCAGCGCACGCAGGGTTGCCAACCTCATCCTAAATGATTTCTGGACAATCTAGCTAAAAATTGCGGACATCCCTAAATTTTAAATGTTTGTGGAGATTCTGGAACCCCTGACCTGACCATTTTTCACGGACACCGCATTTTCCTCTCGGACAATACGGACATGAGGAAAAAGTGGCATGTTCTTCCGGGAATTCCAGGAAAAGTTGGGAACCACGAGCGCGAGTCTCCCGATTCCCCCCTCCTGGCAGCATGCGTCTCCCGATTCCCCCATACTGGTACTTGCCACGCCTTGTCTCCGCCCACAACTCTGCCAGATGCTGTGGGGTCTTGTAGCGCAGGTCAGCCCACTTTTTTCACAGCTGCAGTGTACTGCGGCAGATGCTGAACCTCCTCTCCATGATGCGCCCAATGCGGTGCAGCACCTCCTGCTTGTGGAGGTTCTTGTGGGCTGGTGCAGTCTCCAGGCCCTCGTAGTCCCAGGCATACATTTTGCTCACAAAAAATTTGAGCTCTGTCTGCCCCAGATTAGCAAAACGCTGTCTCTGGGGCAGACAGAAAGACACTGAAGAGCACCGCCTAACCACGCTCAGAGGAGGTCCTTGACTCAGGCGTGATGCCGCGCGATCCGCATCGCTATAGCGTCTCCGTTTATGCACAGCGTCGCGGTTGTGGCGCCGGTATACACAGCGTCGTGGTTGTGGCGCCTGCTCCAGAAATCACTCTTTGGCGTTCCCGGTTTCAAGCCGCAATGCTCATCGTCCTGGTTTCAGCGGTTTGTACAGTGATTTTAGGGTACGTTCACACATTGCAACTCAGCTGCATCCTGTACGACCATCTGTGCAGCGTATATGCTGCATAAATTGACATGCTGCTTATGAAAAATACGCACCTGCGTAAAGATACACAGCGTATTTTCATATGCATTGTGTGAACTACTGTTATTAGCAAACAAAGGGTGTCTATGGGGAACGGCAGTTGTGTCAACGCTGCTTATTAGCCCTGCATATTTAACGGACGTAAAATATGCGGCAACTACGTGATGTGTGAACGTTTCCTTACAGTATTGGATGTCTTGTGTCAGTTTAGCAAATCATAAGTACTAATTCTTTTTTTTTGGTTTTTCAGGTTGCCATGTCTATTACAGATGTACCTGTGATTGTAGCGGCTGCGTTGTTCGTTGAAGCTCACCGCCAGCAGGAGGCTCATGCGCGGAACACTCGTACTAAGCGACAGTGCGCATGTGGACCAGACAGTGGCTGCAGAAGAGGAATCAATTGTCCCATATGGGCCTAATAAGGGAACTGCAGGAGAACAACCCGCATGAATTCAGGAACTACCTGCGAATGTCGGAGGATTCCTTTAATGTGCTACTTGCTGCTGTGGAACCTTTTATCAGGCGGCAAAATACCAGGATGCGAGCTGCTGTCCCTGTGGATGAGAGACTGGCTGTCACGCTGCGGTTCCTGGCGACTAGCAGGTCTATGCAAGACTTGCATTACTGCGCAGCTATTTCCCAATCCCTGCTCAGCGTCATCATCCCAGAGACATGTAATGCAATCGTCTCAGCTTTACACCGCACTTACATGCCTTTCCCGGAGACCCAGGATGATTGGAGACAGATTTCCCATGGATTTCAGCAGCAATGGCAGTTCCCTAATTACGGTGGGGCCTTGGATGGGAAACATGTCCGCATCACCCAACCACCACACCCCGGCTCATTTTTCTACAATTACAAGAGTTATTTCAGCGTTATTCTGATGGCCCTCGTTAATGCAAACTATGAATTTATAAGTGTGGCTGTAGGGATCAACGGGAGAGTATCTGATGTCGGAGATTTGGAGCACACCGGTTTTGGGGACCGCTTGAAAGAACACAAACTGGCCTTGCCGCCCAACAGCGACACTACTGAAAACATGAACTTTGTGTTTGTTGGAGATGAGGCGTTCCCACTGCATCCCAACCTTCTGAAGCCCTTCTCCCAGAAAACTCTGACACCGGAGCGACGCATTTTTAATACAGACTTTCCAGGGCTCGACGCGTTGTGGAGAATGCTTTTGGTATTATGGCAAACCGATTTCGGTTTTTCCACACTGCACTCAACATGAAACTCTCGTCTATTGACTCTGTGCTGCTTGACTGTTGCGTCTTGCACAACTTTCTACGGCGCCATGATGCCAGTGCATACAGCCCTCCACAATATGTAGACTCTGTTGACCCGGGCAAACGGAGATGTAACCCAGGGCGAATGGCGTCTCGACGAGCTTGGAAAGTCTTGGATCCGGAAGGAACTCTGATGATGCGACGATTTGCAGGGAGAAGTACTGTGACTTTTTCAATGGGCCAGGGGCTGTCCCATGGCAGCATCTCCAGCAGTAGCACAACTGTTGGCATTTTCTTGTACCATGTATTATGGAATACATTTTTTTAGGTTGATGTGCTCTTGTGTACCATTTTGTTGATCACCCATGCAATTCCTTTTTCTGCCTCAATGTCTACATAAGTATATCTATCTATGCACATACTCTAGTTCTGTAGCAAACATACGAATCCTGGGAGTCCGCAGCATCCTCTGCCCTAGCGCTTTCCTGATTTTTATATATATATATATATATATATATATATATATATATATATATATTAACTTATACATTATGTGACTATGTAAACAATAAATCTAAAGAAAAGAGACCATGTGAAGCTTATTAAGTTTATTGACATATTACACCAGTAACAAGTGACAGTAACAAGAAATTCGAGGCCATGCGAAACAAATGTTAAGATCGAGCAGTTAACTGGTCGCTCAACACAAACAGTAACGATACATGCAACAAATGGTTTATTTGCAGACTTTCTATTAATTTCTGTACGTATACACACTAGGCTGGCAACTCGCTGTGATTAACCACGACCGTAAATACGGGAGGAGCCGACATCAGCAGAAGGAATGCAAATGCGTCCCTCTGCTGATGAAAGCTCCTCCCGTATTTACGGCCATGTTTTCCTACGAGTTGCTGGCCATGTGTATACGGACCCCATTTTTCTATGAATTTTGGTCCGTATACACACGGCCGGCAACTTGCTGTGGTTAACCAGGGCCGTACATACGGGAGGAGCTGACATCGGCAGAAGGAACAAATATGCGTCCCTTCCTCTGCCAATATCAGCTCCTGCCGCATGCACGGCGAGTTGCCGGCCGTGTGTATACGGACCAAAATTCATAGAAAATTGTGGCCCACAAAATTACCGGTCAATGAAGGACCAAAAAAAAAACGGCAGTGTGAACGCATGAAGTGCTTAGGAAACAGAAGTCTCTATCGTTTTCAGTCCAAGAACACTACAGATGTTGATAGTAGGTGTCCATCTCGCTGTACTGGTGTGTGGCCATAGAAGGTCCTTGCGAAAAGTCACCAAAAGAAGGGGATGGAGGTGGTGTCCGGAACTGCAAATGATGTGGGGCCGGTCTGCGGACAGGAGTGCTGTGCATGGGTTCTTGCTGGTGTCCCCAATAAAACTGGCCACTGGGCTAACGGTCGCTGCTGGTCAACGTTGTTGTCTCAGTCAGTTTGCCTGCGGCTGCCGCGTTCAAAACCTCGAACATGACTCTCTCCACGTGCGTTCGCTGGGTAATGTCCAATCTATTTAAGCGTTCCGCAACAAAGGATGGGAATCCGGTGAGCTGGGTTGTGGCATGCTGGGTCATTATGTTGCTGGCCAGTGCCAGGAGATCCACAGGTGTGCCCGCAGTCGCCTTTCTTTTGCGAGATGGGCGCTGTGGACATGTCCTCGACACATGGGCTTATGGAGGACTGAGGGGTCTTGTCATCGTTGCCTTCTGGTGTTTGGAGCAGTTCAGGAGGCACCTGCGAGTACAGGAAAAAAGAAAGTCAATAATATACAAACAAATCAGCCCTAGAGAGCCCCCACCTCCCTAACACCTCTATGCCCATCCGTGGGAAGCTATGAGGGACAGTTATCTAGGTAGCAAACCACAGGGGTTACAGAGCTGGGCTGAACTACTTTTGCCGGCTATACTCTACGAATGTGCACAAAATTTAAATTTATTTTCGACATTTGAAATAAGACAGGTAGGGAAGGACTGTTTGGACATACTTATCTGAACAGGAAGTGGAAACTGTTATTATCTGAAGGATTAAACATGAAAAACGTGAATTATTATTATTGGAAACCGTGCGGTATCATAAACATACAAGACACACAGCACGCTACAAGGAGGGAAGCTATGGGGTACTTACATGCTCGTCAGGAGACTCAGGCAGGATCTCTTCAGTAGCAGGAGCACAAAGGCTTGTCACTGTCTGGGACGGGCGAGGGATTTCCTAGTCCCGAGTGAACGCCAGAAGGTCATAGTACCACAACTTGGGCACATATATGTCGTCGGTTCCGGCCCCAGACTTCATGGACTTTTCCACCTTGTTTACTTCTTTTTTGTAGACTGTGCGGAGAGCCTGGATCTTCTTTCGCACAATGTTTTCATCCACCGTCTCAGTGGGACGATGCTGCTTGTAGAGGGCCACCAGATTCTCGTACGCAGCTTTCTTCTTGTGGCGGTTGCTGTAATCCGCAGACTTTATCTTCAAAAAGCAGGGCAGGGAGTGGTACATGTCGATGAGTGCCCGAACAAACTCTTGGTCATTGGCCGACATCTGAAAAAAAGGAATAGTTAAGTTACAGCAAGCAAGAAAGCAAACGCTCAAAATGGCTGCCAGCCAGCGCAAAAGCGTATTTGTTTACAAACTTGCAAGCTCAAACACATCTCTGCAGAGATGTAGTATACATCACTCTACAATACACTTTCCATAAAGCGAACGTTCAAAATGGAAGCCAGCCAGCGCAAAAGCGTATTTATTTACCTTTCCATAAAGCGAACGCTCAAAATGGCTTGTGAAGGGAAGAGTCATGTTAAACAATGTAAAAGGCTTATGAGGTTGTGTGGAATGCCAGAAGGGGGGAGGTTATAGCCCCTGGAGTGGAAGATTGTCTTGGAAAAAAAAAAAAGGTATCCTAGAAGATAATGGATTGTTGTCTACTGCTAGGGCATGAGAAAAAGTCTCTGAAAGTATATATATATATATAGAGAGAAAATTGGGTAGAAGAGAAAAGGAATAAAAAGAAAAGAGTTTTGAGTTGTGTATTACAAAAATATAACCTGTGAGGTGCAACCACCGTATAATGGTGGCCCAGAGCCATGTGCTTACTCTGATGGCAGCCATTTTGTGGATGGGCTGTGTGCTTATTCTGATGGTAGCAGCCATTTTGTGGATGACAAATGTGTTAATGCTGGCAGCCGCCATTTTGTGGATGGCAAATGTAATTCTGATAGCAGCCATTTTGTAGATGGCAAAGGTGCTATTTCTAATGGTAGCCATTTTGTGGATGGCAAATGTAATTCTTACAGTGGCCATTTTGTAGATGGAAAAAGTGTTAATTCTAATGGTGGTTATTTTGTGGATGGCAAATGTAATTTTGGCGGTGGCCATTTTGTTGGTGAACATCTTAAGGCTACACACCACATCACCAAATCCTTGTTACTACAGCACAAAAGCGTATTTGTTTACAAACTTGCAAGCTCAAACAGATCTCTGCAGAGATATAAAATACATCACTCTACAATACACTTTCCATAAAGCAAAAGCTCAAAATGGCTGCCAGCCAGCGCAAAAGCGTATTTGTTTACAAATTTGCAAGCTCAAACAGATCTCTGCAGAGATGTAGTATACATCACTCTACAATACACATAAATTAGCATTGCTGCATGGCAGATGAAACAAACAACACAAAGATATTACTAACCGTTGATAAGCTGAAAGAGATACGAAGACGTCGGGAGTATGCAGAGTTCTGCAGTTCCAAACAGGACACTCACATGAGGCTTGTAGGTGGCGGAGGATGCACAAGTGATTGCAAAGGAAAGACTGAGTAGAGTCGCGGTTTATATTTCGGAACGCAGCTACAGATGATCCCGCTGTGGCCTATCAGCGTTCACAGGGAGACGGCATCACAGCCACTCATTTCCGCCCAGCTGGCAACCATACCTCCCAGGCCATCGCGACTGAGGGCATCTCCTTTTGCAATGTAACACGCCACCTCCCAGGCTGTCGTGGCTGAGGGCGTCTCCTTTTGTAATGTAACACGCCACCTCCCAGGCCGTCACGGCTGAGGGTGTCTCCTTTTGTAATGCAAAACACCTACCTGGCTAGAAGGAGACGCTGCGACGCCCCCTATGTTTGTTCCTGGTGTTGTTGCTTTTGATGTCAAACATGACGATACATGCCGACCTGACAATGAAATAAAGTTCTGGACTTCTAGCTCCGACCAGCGATGGCACAGCGGGATCCAGATCGCTGCTGCATGTCAAACACAACGAGATCGCTATCCAGGACGCTGCAACGTCACGGATCGTTGTCATTCTCGTTGCAAAGCTGCTGAGTGTGACGGTACCTTTAGAGTTAAAATTGTGCAAACTATCATGGTCATTCTTAAAAATTGATTCTGGTGCCAGCGCACTTCTCTTTGTTCCTTAGCTTGAATTTTTTTTTAAAGTTGTTCTTTTTATAATGTTATAACAATAAAGATTTAATATTAAATGTAAGAACTTGCAATTTTAATGTCTCTTTTTCATGTCATTTCCTCAGGTTGCAATAATTATATTGAAAAATATACGCTTTTTGCCTCATTAAATTTATGAGACTGTGTTAATATATGTATTTTGTTTTTGTATATCTATTAGGAATGAGTGGATGTGTTCAGTGATACTGGGTTATCACTCGAGTATCACAGGTCTTGGATGTGATCATTATCGGCTAGCAATCGGTAGTGCTCAAGTTCAAACTCGAATCCCTGACCTTAAACCTTGGCACCTGTTACGCAGCCAATAAGCATGCATTGATTGCTTGTGAGTCACTGTAATGCCGTAGCCATCTTGGTTGTGGCAATAAAGTGATTGGCCAGCAGTCAGACTTTATCAGGGATTATAAAAGAACAGGCACCGCCCAACTTGGCACACTGACACCATTGCACAGCTTTGTGAAACTTTATATTGGAGGGAGAGAGTGCTTGTCTAGGTGTGTGTGTGTGTGCACAGTATAATGAATAAGAGGCTTGCAGTGTTGATACTGGTGCTGAAGCTGATCAGGCTATGCTATGCTGTTTGTATCACATACATTCCGCATTTAGCCTAGGTAAGGAAAGAGAGTTGCAGGTGCATGGAGAGTGGCTGAATGCAAACAGTAGACAGGGATTAGGGCTGTGAAGTCTGTTGCCAAATATACAACTGCAGCTTTTTTTCCGGTGTATGAAAAAATTGAATATATTTTTATGGCATCATGGGCTCCTCAAAACAACTGTCTAATGATCTGAAAACAAAGATTATTCAACATAGTTGTTCAGGGGAAGGATACAAAAAGCTGTCTCAGAGATTTAACCTGTCAATTTCCAGTGGCAGGCCAAGAAAAACATCAGAAAGGCAGAGAAGAAGAATGGTGAGATCAGTCAAGGACAATCCTCAGACGACCTCCAGAGAGCTGCAGCATCAACTTGCTGCAGATGGTGTCACTGTGCATTTGTCAACTATACAACGCACTTTGCACAAGGAGAAGCTGTATGGGAGAGTGATGCGAAAGAAGCCGTTTCTGCAAGCATGCCACAAACAGAGCCGGCTGAGGTATGCGAAAGCACATTTGGAGAAGCCAATTTCTTTTTGGAAGAAGGTCCTGTGGACTGATGAAACCAAGATTGAGTTGTTTGGTCATACAAAAAGGCGTTATGCATGGCGGCCAAAAAACACAGCATTCCAAGAAAAACACTTGCTACCCACAGTAAAATTCGGTGGAGGTTCCATCATGCTTTGGGGCTGTGTGGCCAATGCCGGCATCGGGAATCTTGTTAAAGTTGAGGGACGCATGGATTCCTCTCAGTATCAGCAGATTCTTGACAATAATGTTCATTAATCAGTGACAAAGTTGAAGTTACGCAGGGGATGGATCTTTCAGCAAGACAATGATCAAAAACACAGCTCCAAATCTACTCAGGCATTCATGTAGAGGAACAATTACACTGTTCTGGAATGGCCATCCCAGTCCCCAGACCTGAATATCATTGAACATCTGTGGGATCATTTGAAGAGGGCTGTCCATGCTCGGCGACCATCAAACTTAACTGAACTGGAATTGTTTTGTAAAGAGGAATGGTCAAAAATACCTTCATCCAGGATCCATGAACTCATTAAAAGCTACAGGAAGCGACTAGAGGCTGTTATTTTTGCAAAAGGAGGATCTACTAAATATTAATTTCACTTTTTTGATGGGGTGCCCATACTTATGCACCTGTCAAATTTTGTTTGAATGCAAATTGCACATTTTCTGTTAGTACAATAAACCTCATTTCAAGGCAGAAACATTACTGTGTCCAACAGTTATTAGATATATGAAACTGAAATAGCTGTTGCAAAAAAAACAATTTTTATAAAACATTAAGCTTAAGATTAATAGGGGTGCCCAAACTTTTTCATATAACTGTACCCTATCCAGTGAACCAGATACTGTACCGACCGCCGCACCAACCTGGAATCAACGATGTGATCAATCTCATATTCCATGTGCCCCTCCACCAAAACAGGAGGCGCAGCGGACCCAGACTCCCCCCGAACTGGCATAAAAGGTTTCAGTAGGGATTTATGGAAGACATTAGGGATCTTGAATGAGACTGGTAAACACAACCTGTATGCAACTGGATTGACCTTTTCTACAATCTTGTATGGGCCAATGAACTTAGGGCCCAATTTAGCTGAAGGAACCTTCAGCTTAATGTTTCGCGTGTAAAGCCAAACTTCGTCCCCAACCCGAAACACAGGCCCTGGGGTTCTTTTCCTGTCAGCAAATAAATTATATCTCCCTTGAGACCTGGAGATATTCCGCTGGACCTCTGCCCATGTATTATTTAAACTCTGAACAGCACCCTCAGCCCCGGGACATCCAGAATCCATACAAGAAAACTCGCCGAAATGTGGAATAAAACCATAATTAATCATGAAAGGGGACATACCGGTAGCTTGGCTCACCCGACTATTGAAAGCGAACTCCGCCAATGGCAGTACATCACACCAGTCATTCTGTCTAGCGGAAGTCAGACATCTGAGGATCTGTTCCAGAGACTGATTGGTGCGTTCTGTCTGACCATTGCTCTCTGGATGGTATGCAGATGAAAAAGACAGAGAAATCCCCAATTTCTTACAGAAAGCACGCCAAAACTTTGCTACAAACTGCACCCCATGATCAGACACCACATTCAGGGGTACCCCATGCAACCGGACCACATGCTGCACAAACAATCTTGATAAAGTCTCAGCAGAAGGTAATGTGGTCAAAGGTACAAAATGAGCCTGCTTTGAGAACCTGTCCACCACTACCCATACCATTGTATTGCCCCTAGACAGGGGAAGATTGGTAATAAAGTCCATGGACAAGTAAGTCCATGGCTTTTCAGGAACTGCCAAGGGCATCAGTTCCCCAGCCGGCCGGCTGTGTGAGTTTTTGGAATGAGCGCAGACCCCACAACCAGAAATGAATTTTTTAACATCAGAACTTAGAGTAGGCCACCAAAAAATCTTAGCTATCGCCAGGCGCGTGGCCGAAATACTAGGGTGAGCTGTAAGCTTGGACTCATGAAACTCCTGCAGGAGTTTAAGTCGAAGCTGAAGCGGGACAAACAACTTACCCCCCGGCTTGGCAGCAGGAGCCAGAGACTGAGCCCCCTCAATCTCCCGTTCCAACTCAGATGAAACCCCTGCCAACACTACCCCAGGGCGAAGAATAGAGAACGGTGGCTCAGGTGGAGACATCGGATGAAAACTACGAGACAAGGCATCAGCCTTGATATTTTTTGACCCTGGCCGGAACGTTATAGTAAACTGAAAACGAGAGAAAAAAAGTGACCAACGGGCTTGTCTGGGCGTAAGTCTTTTAGCAGACTCAATATAAGATAAATTTTTATGATCGGTAATTACAGTGACTGGGTGATTGGCCCCCTCCAAAAAGTGCCTCCACTCTTCAAACGCCAATTTCGCCGCAAGAAGCTCTCTGTTGCCTACATCATAATTCCTTTCAGCAGCAGAGAACTTCCTGGAAAAAACCCCACATGGCCTGAGGTTGGTCAGAGTGACGGCCCCTTGAGACAACACAGCACCCACCCCCACCTCAGAGGCATCCACCTCCACAATAAAAGGTTTGGACGGATCTGGCTGTACCAAAATCGGGGCGGTAGTAAAGCATTTCTTCAGAGCAGCAAAGGCTTCTTCCGCAGGCGAGGACCAATTTTTCACATCAGCACCTTTGCGTGTTAAATCTGTGAGTGGTTTGACCACCTGCGAAAACCCCCGAATAAATTTATGGTAATAATTGGCGAACCCCAAGAAGCGCTGAAGCTCCTTAAGATCTCGGGGTTGTACCCAATCAGCAATGTCCTGCACTTTCTTGGGGTCCATATGAAAACAGGACACAATCAACCCCAAAAAAGATAATTCTTGAACAAAAAACAAACATTTCTCTAATTTAGCAAACAGATGATTTTCCCTAAAGGTACCTTCACACTGAGCAACTTTACAACAAGAACGACAACGATCCGTGACGTTGCAGCATCCTGGATAGTAATCTCATTGTGTTTGATACGCAGCAGCGATCAGGATCCCGCTGTGACATCGCTGGTCGTAGCTAGAAGTCCGGAACTTTATTTGGTCGTCAGGTCGGCGTGATTCGTCATGTTTGACAGCAAAAGCAATGATGCCAGCAATGTTTTTACATGGAGCTAACAACCAGCGAGAACGATACGTATGTCACTGGATCGCTCCTGCATCGTTCTGGTGTTGCCGTGTTTGATGTCTCTAAGCGACCTAAACAGCGACGCTGCAGCAATCGGCTCGTTATCTATATAGCTGCAGCTTCGCTTAGTGTAACGGTACCTTAAGTCTTTGGAGGACTGTTCGTACATGAATCAGATGAGACTGACTGTCTGATGAGTATATCAGGATATCATCCAAGTAATTCACAACAAAACGACCAATGAGATCAGCAAACACAACATTGATGAAATTCTGAAATATGGCGGGGGCATTGGTAAGACCAAATGGCATGACTAAATTTTTCAAATAGTCCCTCAGAAGTGAGGAACGCAGTTTTCCATTCGTCCCCCTCCCAGACTCTTATCAAATTATATGCTCCCTGAAGATCCAGTTTGGAGAACCATTTAGCCCCCGATAGTTGATTACATAAATCAGGAATCAACGGGAGAGGATACGTATTCCAAACTGTTATTTTATTACCTTCCCGAAAGTAGAGACAGGGACGTAAACCCCCATCTTTTTTTTAACAAAAAAGAACCCTGCAGCCACAGGTGAGACAGAAGGACGTATATGTCCCTTGCGAACACTTTCAGCAATGTAATTTTTCATAGCCAAGCGCTCAGGGCCAGACAAGTTAACCCCTTAGTGACAGAGCCAATTTGGTACTTAATGACCGAGCCAATTTTTACAATTCTGACCACTGTCACTTTATGAGGTTATAACTCTGGAACGCTTCAACGGATCCCGCTGATTCTGAGATTGTTTTTTCATCACATATTGTACTTCATGGTAGTGGTAACATTTCTTCGATATTACTTGCGATTATTTATGAAAAAAATGGAAATATGGCGAAAAATTTTAAAATTTTGCAATTTTCAAACTTTGCATTTTTATGCCCTTAAATCAGAGAGATATGTCACAAAAAATAATTAATAAATAACATTTCCCACATGTCTACATTACATCAGCACAATTTTGGAAACAAAATTTTTTTTGTTAGGGAGTTATAAGGGTTAAAAGTTGAGCAGCAATTTCTCATTTTTACAACACCATTTTTTTTTAGGGACCACATCACATTTGAAGTCATTTTGAGAGGTCTATATGATAGAAAATAACAAAGTGTGACACCATTCTAAAAACTACACCCCTCAAGTTTCTCAAAACCACATTCAAGAAGTTTATTAACCCTTTACATGCTTCACAGGAACTGAAACAATGTGGAAGAAAAAATTGAACATTTAACTTTTTTTTTTGCAAACATTTTAATTCAGAACCATTTTTTTTATTTTCACCTGTGTAAAAACAGAAATGTAACCATAAATTTTGTTATGCAATTTCTCCTGAATACGCCAATACCCCATATGTGGGGGTAAACCACTGTTTGGGCGCACCGCAGAACTTGGAAGTGAAGGAGCGCCGTTTGACTTTTTCAATGCAGAATTGGCTGGAATTGAGATCGGACGCCATGTCGCGTCTGGAGAGCCCCTGATGTACCTAAACAGTGGAAACTCCCCACAAGTGACACCATTTTGGAAACTAGACCCCTTAAGGAACTTACCTAGATGTGTGGTGAGCACTTTGAACCCCCATGTGCTTCACAGAAGTTTATAACGTAGAGGCGTGAAAATAAAAAATCGCTTTTGTTTACACAAAAATGATAATTTTGCCCCCCAATTTTTATTTTCACAAGGGTAACAGGAGAAATTAGACCACATAAGTTGTTACGCGATTTCTCCTGAGTTTGTCGATACCCAATATGTGAGGGTAAACCACTGTTTGGGCGCACCGCAGAGCTTGGAAGAGAAGGAGTGCCGTTTTACTTTTTCAATGTAGAATTGTCTGGAATTGAGATCGGACGCCATGTCGCGTTTGGAGAGCCCCTGATGTGCCTAAACAGTTGAAACCCCCCAAAAGTGACCCCATTTTGGAAACTAGACCCCCCATGGAACTTATCTAGATGTGTGGTGAGAACTTTGAATGACCAAGTGCTTCACAGAAGTTTAGAATGCAGAGTCGTGAAAATAAATTTTTTTTTTTTTTTCCACAAAAAAGATATTGTAGCCCCCAAGTTTTTATTTTCACAAGGGTAACAGGAGAAATTGGACCCCAGAAGTTGTTGTTCAATTTATCCCGAGTACGCTGATGCGCCATATGTGGGGGTAAACTACTGTTTGGGCGCACGGCAGAGCTCGGAAGGGAAGGAGCGCCGTTTTGGAATGCAGACTTAGATAGAATGGTCTGTGGGCGTTATGTTGCGATTGCAGAGCCCCTGATGTACCTAAACAGTAGTAACCCCCCACAAGTGACCCCGTTTTGGAAACTAGACCCCCCAGGGAACTTATCTAGATGTGTGGTGAGAACTTTGAATGCCCAAGTGCTTCACAGAAGTTTATAATGCAGAGTCATAAAAATAAAATATTTTTTTTTTCCACAAAAAAGATATTGTAGCCCCCAAGTTTTTATTTTCACAAGGGTAACAGGAGAAATTGGACCCCAGAAGTTGTTGTCCAATTTATCCCGAGTACGCTGATGCCCCATATGTTGGGGTAACCCACTGTTTGGGCGCACGGCAGAGCTCAGAAGGGAGGGAGCACCATTTGACTTTTTGAGCGCAAAATTGGCTGTTGTGTTTGGAGACCCCCTGATGTACCTAAACAGTGGAAACCCCCCCAATTCTAGCTCCAACCCTAACCCCAACACACCCCTAACCCTAATCCCAACCTGATCCATAATCCTAATCACTAAACCTAACGATAATCACAACCCTTACCCCAAAACAACCCTAATGTCAACCCTAACCATAACCCTAATCAAAACGCTAAATCCAACACACCCCTAATCCTAATCTCAACCCTAATCCCAAACCTAACCCTAATCCCAAGTGTAACCCTAATGCCAACCCTAACCCTAATACCAACCCTAATCCAAACCCTAACCCTAATCCCAACTCTAACCCTAACCTTAGCCCCAACCCTAGCCCTAACTTTAGCCCCAACCCTAACTTTAGCCCTAAGGCTACTTTCACACTTGCGTCGTTTAACATCCGTCGCAATCCGTAGTTTTGGACAAGAAACGGATCCTGCAAATGTGCCCGCAGGATGCGTTTTTTGCCCATAGACTTGTATTGCCGACGGATCGTAACGGATGGCCACACGTCGCGTCCGTCGTGCACTGGATCAGTGTTTTGGCGGACCGTCAGCACAAAAAAAGGTTCAATGTAACGTTTTTTTGTACGTCGCATCCGCCATTTCTGACCGCGCATGCGTTGCCGTAACTCCGCCCCCTCCTCCCCAGGACATAGATTGGGCAGCGGATGCGTTGAAAAACTACATCTGCTGCCCACGTTGTGCACAATAAGACACAACGGGGGTCGGTATGTCGGGCCGATGCATTGCGACGGCCCCGTACCGACGTAAGTGTGAAAGAAGCCTATCCCTAAATTTAGCACCATCCCTAACCCTAAAGTTAGCCCCAACCCTAACCCTAAATGTAGTCCCAACCCTAACCCTAAATTTAGCCCTAACCCTAGTCCTAACCCTAACCCTAGCCCTAACCCTAGTCCTAACCCTAACCCTAACCCTAACCCTAGCCCCAACCCTAACCCTAAATTTAGTCCCAACCCTAACCCTAAATTTAGCCCTAACCCTAGTCCTAACCCTAACCCTAGCCCTAACCCTAATCCTAACCCTAACCCTAACCCTAGCCCTAACCCTAGCCCTAACCCTAGCCCTAACCCTAACCCTAGCTCTGTTAGGGTTGGCGGAACGCACCAAATATATAATTTATTAAATGGAATTGGTGCGTTCGCAACCCGGGATCCACCGTGCAGGAAAGCACCTGCTGCTAAATAATGGCGGCTCTATATGGCGGTATATACCAACTCTGTTAGCTTCACAGAGTAACCGCGAGAGGAAAGCTCTGTGCCCTGTTAGACTTTCACAGAGGCACAGGCCAACTACCCAGATGTGAGCAGTGAGTGGTCATGCATGCATACAAAACTCCTCGCCGGAGATGCCTGCATTCTAGGGGCTTATTTCAGCCGGGTCCCTGAACACATTCAAACACATGACCACATTGGTGCAAAGCATATAGCATAAGACGATACTAGCGCATGGCCGTGCGGTCATGCGCAGTTTATATAGTTGCAGCACAGGAAGCTGCTACTGAAGTTTTTGCCCTTTCAGGACCTTCCAGAAGGACCAATGGAAAGTGCTGCAGTACCTGAGCATGTTTTGCCCTTTCAGGACCTTCCAGAAGGACCAATGGAATGTACTGCAGCACCTGAGCATGTGACCGAACATGTGGCCCTCAACCTCCAATGGGAGACCCTGCCCTGGGCATCCTCAGTGTGAGTAAACAAGGACTTAGTCCCAGAGAGGCTCGCTCGCCGCAGATCAGTGCAGGGTACCATAGGAAAGCCAGAAAAGGCAGTAGTGACCCTATGCACCGAATCAGCCCCAGCGAGACGCTGGGAGCGACGTCTCCGCTGAGCAGAGCCCACTGCGGACGATACCGAATGGGAGACCGCAGCAGAGACGGATCGAGATTCCCCCTGTGCAGCAGAGGAAACTCGACTCCTAACAAGCTCTAACCCTAACCCTAGCCCTAACCCTAGCCCTAACCCTAACCCTAGCCCTAACCATAGCCCTAACCCTAACCCTAGCCCTAACCCTAATTTTAGCCCCAACTGCTCCTCTCCTGCCGGCCGGCAGATGGAGACAGATGGCGGGCGCACTGCGCATGCGCCCACCATTTTCTTTTCCTTAGAAGATGCCGGCGGCCAGGAGGAGCAGCAGGAGGACCCAGGGACACCGGTAAGTAAAATAGGGTCCCCGAATCCCCCTATTTCTCTGTCCTCTGATGTGCGATCACATCAGAGGACAGAGAATTACACTTTGCTTTTTTTTTTTTGCGGTCGCCGGTAAACAGTTAATTACCGGCGATCGCAAAACAGGGGTCGGTAAAACCGACCCCGATCATGCTCTTTGGGGTCTAGCCGAGACCCCAAAGATTCTCCCGGGGCCGGCCGGCGGGTGCACTGCGCATGCGCCCGCCATTTTGAAGATGGCGGCACCCATCGGGAGCCACGAGGAGCATCGGGGGAGACAGGTGAGTATCGGGGGGCGATCGGGGACCCCTTTTATCTGTCATCTGATGTGCGATCACATCGGAGGACAGAGAAATTAAAAAGAAATCGCGGTTTTTGTTATTTTTTTGCGATCGCCGGTAAGCGGTTAATTACCGGCGATCGCAAAAGCGGGGTCGGTAAAAAACCCCCCGAATCATTTTCTCTGGGGTCTCGGCTACCCCCGGCAGCCGAGACCCCAGAGAAAATCTGACTCTGGGGGGCGCTATTTACTTTTTCCACAGCGCCGTTAATTAACGGCGCTGTGGTTTAAGTACCCTTAGCGGCCGCCGTTAAAAGGCATATCGGCGGTCGCTAAGGGGTTAAACAGACGGTCTTTAGGTAGTTTAGCCCCCGGGACTAACTCGATGGTGCAATCAAAAGGTCTATGTGGCGGTAACGTCTCGGCCTCGCTTTCTGAGAACACATCTTCGAAGTCTATCAGGTACTCCGGAATACCTTCCAGCTCGACAGATGATACAGACACAGATTTGACAGGTTTAACCATCAATGCAGATTTATAACACAACTTAGAACAATTAGGCCCCCATTGAACAATCTCCCCCGTTTTCCAGTTAATAACTGGATTATGACTTTGTAACCAGGGCATACCCAACACCAAGCCGGCTGGCAGATTGTCCAGAACAAAACAACTTAATTTCTCTTTGTGAGCAGTGCCCACTCTGAGCGAAAACAAATCAGACATAAAGAGAATTCCCTCTTTTGTGAGGGGGGAGGAGTCAATGGCCACCACTTTGATTGGAGATTTGAGCCTAACTGTCCCTATCTTGCAACGTGTGACCTATTGGGAGTCAATCAGATTGATAGATGAGCCGCAGTCCACAAATGCTGTCGAGAAAGAAGAACAACCATCCACTAACAGTTCCACATGAAGCAACACCTTAGAAAATGAGGACAAATGTACCTGCGGGTCTGAGTAGTCTCCTCGATAACTACCCAGACCTAGTCGTTTCCTGCCGACCGGGTCGATGATGGGCAGGAAGGACACTCCTTCTTCCAATGTCCAGCTTCACCACAGTAAAAACTTAACTGCTTTTCCCGCCGGCGATTTCTCTCTTTTTCTTTTAAGCTGAAAGCACCTACTTCCATAGGCTCAGAAACGTAAGGGCGTAGGGTGTAACGTCAGGGCATCCTGCAGCCGCTCGGACAAGCCTCTACGAAAAAGTCCTCGGAGAGCGGCATCGTTCAAGAAACCTCTGCGGCCCAGCGGCGGAACTCCATACAAAACCATTCGGCTGAGTGCTTCCCCTGACAGACACTCATCACCATATCCTCTGCCAATCGCACTCGGTCAGGCTCATCATATATGTGCCCGAGGGCCTCAAAGAACGCATTCACCAACAATCTCTCAGAAGCAGTGGGAGAAAGGGAGAATGCCCAAGCCTGCGGAGACCCCCTTAACAGGGACATGACCACCCCTACCCTCTGACTTTCATCCCCAGAGGACCATGGTCTCAAATTGAAAAAGAGTTTACAACCCTCTTTGAAAACCCTGAACTCCTTCTTGTTCCCAGAAAAAAATTCAGGCAATTTAACAGGGGGTTTAGCAGACACCAGCGCAACATCACTCGCCATAGCCCCCTGAACACCAGAAGACAATGCTCCCTATACAGTCTCAGTGACCTGCTGCTGAGAACGAGCAAGGGCCTGCTGCTCCAGGGTTAAAGCCTGAAACATCTGACTCAGTTTTTTCATCTGTTCAGATAAAGAAAGTATGGGATCCATAACCCTCCCCACAACACACGCCCAAAACTGAGCAGTGAAACAGAAATAACTTAGCGGTCAGTGATAATGTCAGAGAGGGAGATATGAGCGACACTCACCGATACTAATTCCCGGAAAGACAGGATCCGGAGAGAGCCGCAGACTCCCAGAAATGCAGAGCAAGCAAGACTGGTTTAGGCCTGACAGGACCTGAATCACCTGACTGCAGGTGGGCGTGGCCTAAGCTCCAGGGAACTAGCAGCTGAAGGAAAACTCCTAGAAAGGCAACTAACGAACAAAGCTACCAAGGGACACAGACAGAGACATAAACAGATCAGGCCGGGTCAGAGCACAGGATAGCGTTACAGTACCAAGGGACTAGACAGAAAGGATAGTAGGGGCCAAGTCAAAGTCAATACCGAACGGACAGAGAAGGTACAAATAGGGAATCCAATAAACAATATCCAGAGAGCAGACCGAGTCAAAAAGCCAAGAGATCAAGCAAACCAGCACACAGCACAAAACACACTCAGGGGTCAATACACTTAGCCAAGGGTGGAAGTATCACTGACAAAGGAACCTCCCAGAAGGAGGCTATAAAAAGTCCACCCAGGACCAGTGTGAGGATACAGGAGTTAACCCTAAAAGAACCGAACCAGACAAACCATCACAAGCCAGACACAGTTAGTAGGCCCAAATGATAAAGTAGGCTAAATGCAGTTCAAAATTGGTAACAGGACTAAACAGGTGGCATTGCTTTGTTCAGTGGAGGACAACTGTAATGAGTGGCAGACACAGTTGGTAGGCCCAAATAATAAAGTAGGCTGAATGCAGTTCAAAATTGGTAACAAGACTAAACAGGCGGCATTGCTTTGTTCAGTGGAGGACAACTGTAATTAGTGGCAGACACACAGACACAGTTAGTAGGCCCAAATGATAAAGTAGGCTAAATGCAGTTTAAAATTGGTAACAGGACTAAACAGGCGGCATTGCTTTGTTTAGTGGAGGAGAACTGTAATCAGTGGCAGACACAGTTAGTAGGCCCCAATAAGAAAGTGGGCTAAATTCAGTTCAAAATAATAAAGTAGGCTAAATGTCTGCCGAAAAATAGTTGATAAATAAACTGGTGGCATAGTTAGGTACAGGGGTGGGCTCCTCTGCTGAGTAGCAGACAGTGGTAGTAGGCGCAAAGTATTAACTGATCTAAATGGAGGCCAGGGCTCCTGTATATTTTAACTATTATCTATAATTTCAACAAATTTGTATTGGCCGTGCCATTGAAGGATTTAACAGCACAGACTACACAATGGTGGAGCAGGGAGAGGTAAGTATTGCAAGTGGTAGAGCACTGTTCGAGCTGGGGGTGGAACACTCTCTCGTGGGCGGCGGTACCTGCACAGGGCCACTCATATTACGATGGTGTGTCTGACGTTGGTTGTGCACCACCACCATCAGAGACACTTCATTGCACTATGAGGGACCCTGTGCCAGTGCCATCGCCCAAGAGTGGGTGCACCCACCTGTCCAGGCAAACGGCACCACGGCCCTGTGGGGGGGGGGGGTCAGCCCATTTAGGGAGGTATAAAAATGGCCTATGGTGGACATTTTGCTGCTGCAAATGGAGGAATTGGAGAAATCAGTAAGAGGAGGCCAAAAGCAAGAAATTTTTCAGGCAAGCTACGTGTCAGCAGGGGAAGGCGGGGCAAAATAATTTTAAATCCATGATTGGTTCATTTTAATGAAGGTTAGATCATCAACATATCAGGTAGCCAGATGTGTCCTTTTTTCGGTCAGTATTGAACCAGCAGCACTGAAGATACTTTTTGATAGCTCACTAGCAGCTGGGCAAGCGAGCTCCTGTAATGCATATTCTGCCAATTCAGGCCAGGTGTCTATTTTAGATGCCCAGTAATCAAAGGGGAATGACCTGTGAGGAAGAATATCGATAAGGGAGGAAAACTAGTTCGTAACCGTACTGGACAAATGCTGTCTCCTGTCACTTTGAATCGATGCAGCAGTACCTGTCGTGTCAGCGGTCATTGCGAAATCACTCCACAAACTGGTCATAAAACCCCTCTGTCCAATGCCACTTCGGATTTGTGCACCTATAACACCTCTGCCATGTTGCCCCCTACGGCTCGTGTGAGAACCATCACCGCCGCTGTGTGCTGGGAATGCCTGAACCAAACGGTCTACAAGAGTTGCTTGTTTGGTAGCCAATATTTGCTCAAGGTTCTCATGTGGCATGATATTTTGTAATTTTCCTTTATATCATGGATCCAGAAGGCAGGCCAACCAGTAATCATCATTAGTCATCATTTTGATAATGCGGGGGTCACTTTTTAGGATACGCAAGGCATACTCAGCCATGTGAGCCAATGTTCCAGGTGTCAATTCATTGCTTGTGCTGGGTTGAGGAGCACTTTCTTGCAAATCAACATCACTTGTGTCCTGCCAAAATCCTGTACCTGACCTTGCAACGCCAACAGTTTCTATTGCCCCCTGAGAAGCATCCTCCTCCCATAAATATTCATCCCCATCATCCTCCTCCTCTTCGTCCGCCACCTCGTCCAGGAGAGTTCCCTGGGCAGACAATGGCTGACTGTCATCAAGGCTTCCCTCCTCCTCAGCTGCAGATGCCAGCTCCTTAATGTGCATCAAACTTTGCATCAGCAGACACATTAGTGGGATGCTCATGCTTATGATGGCGTCGTCTGCGCTTACCAGCTGTGTGCATTCCTCAAAACACTGAAGGACTTGACAGAGGTCTTGTAGCTTCGACCACTGCACACCAGACAACTCCATGTCTGCCATCCAAGTGCCTCCCGTGTATGTGTATCCTCCCACAAACTAATTACAGCACGCCTCTGTTCACACAGCCTCTGAACCATGTGCAGTGTGGAGTTCCACCTTGTTGCAATGTTGATTATCAGGCGGTGCTGGGGAAGATTCAGCAGTCGCTAATGGTTCAGCATACGGCTGGAGTGTACGGGCGACCGGCGGACGTGCGAACAAAGTCTTCGCACCTTCAGGAGCAGGGCTGGTAACGCCAGATAATTTTTCAGGAAGCACTGCACCACCAGGTTCAAGGTGTGAGCCAGGCATGGTATGTGTTTCAGTTGTGAAAGGGCTATGGCAGCCATAAAATTCTTTCCGTTATCACTGCCTACCTTGCCTGCCTCAAGATGTACACTGCCCAGCCATGACTGAGTTTGTTGCTGCAAGTACTCGGCCAGTACTTCCGCGGTGTGTCTGTTGTCACCCAAACACTTAATTTGTAGCACAGCCTGCTGACGCTTACCTCTAGCTGTTTGATAATGGGACACCTCGTATGCAACACTGGCAGCTGCGGATGGAGTGATTGTGTGACTGTGCTCTGTGGATGAGCTTTCACTTCTGGTGGAGGAGGAGGGGTGGCGAATGCCTTCAGCCAACTGTTTAATAGACCGTGGGCTAGGCAGAACTGTCTCACTATGGCTGTCCCCTGTGGACCCTGCATCCACCACATTAACCCAGTGCGCCGTGGTAACGTCCCTGGCCATGCCTACTGGTCCATGCATCTGTTGTGAGGTGCACCTTTCTACTGACTGATTGCCTCAGTTTATGGACAATGTGGTCTTTGACATGCTGGTGGAGAGCTGGAATGGCTTTTCTCGCAAAGAAGTGCCGACTGGGTAGGTCATAGCGTAGTACTGCGTAGGCCATCAGGGCTTTGAAAGCTTCGCTTTCAACCAACCGGTAGGGCATCATCTCTAACAAGATTAATCTAGCAATGTGGGCGTTCAAACCCTGTGTACGCGAACGAGAGGATGAGTACTTTCTTTTCCTAACGAGAGTCTCTTGCAGGGTGAGCTGGAATGGAGAGCTCTATATGGTGGAACTAGCGGTGGGGGTGGTGGACATGGCAGATTGAGAGAGGGTTGGTGATGGTATTCTTGATGTTGACCTACATACATTGTTTCCTACCAAAAACCTTGTGATTCCCTGACTGCTTTGGCCTTGCGACGATACCTCCACATTTGCTGCTGCTGGTGGTGTCCTAACCGGTGGGCTTACAGTGAGGGAAGCAATGTAGCTTTGCTGACTACCTTTATTCTGAGCATGTGAACCAACGGAACGGGACGTTTGGTAGTTATTCCAGGCTAGCAAGTGCATGCTGGTTAAATGTCTAAGCATGCACGTTGTATTTAAATTTTGAAGATTCTTCCCTCTGCTAAAGGTCTTTGAGCATTTCTGACTGATTGTTCAGATCTTGGTTAAAAAATTGCCATACTAAACTCTTCTTACTATGGAATAGCTTTTCAGGCATTGAATGCTGTGCTAATTTCACCGGATGGCCACGCTGTCCTAAAACTGGTTTTGTTTTTGACAAACGTTTTTGGCCTGATACGGGCCTGCCAGATGACAGCTGTTGCGATGTAGATGGCTGCTGAGGATCATCCTCCTTCGCTTCTGAGCTACTGGCAGCGGTACCCTCTTCCCCCAATGGCTGCCAATCTGGGTCAACAACTGGGTCATCTATCACCTCCTCTTCAATGTCATGTGCACCTTTCTCTGTGTCACCGTGTAAGGTGCTATAGAGTTCTGGATGGGGCACCATAGTCTCATCAGGGTCACATTCTGGCTCTGTACACTGCGAGGGCAATGTAGTGATCTGAGTCATTGGAACAGCATAATAATCTAGCTGTGGCTGTGCATCAGTGCACTCCATGTCCGATTCATCTTGTAATGGGGAGTTAACAATTTCCCTTTCTAACCCAGGCACGGTATGTGTAAAGAGCTCCATGGAATAACCTGTAGTGTCGCCTGACGCATCCTTCAATTTTGGTTTGGGTGAAGGACACAAGGAAACGTCTTGTTCTTGACCGGGAGCATCCACTGACGACTCGCTGCTTTTATATTTGGAACTTTCTGAAGAGGAGGCGAAAGAGCTAGAGGCTGAGTCAGCAAGGAAAGACAAAACATTTTCCTGCTGCTCCGGTTTTAAAAGCTGTTTTCCTACTCCCACATAAAGGGAGCCTTTGAGGCCTTGTGTAGCCAGACGATGATGCTGGCTCAACACCTCCAGCCTTAGGTGCTAATGTGCTTTTGCCACTAAAACCAGATGCACCACCACCATCTGTACCAACTGGCAACCACCTCCCATGGCCTCTTCCACGAGACTTCCTAATTCTTGGGAAAATCTAACCAAAATAACAACCGTTATATGGTATTGTAAAACAAGGTAGAAGGTGTATATAAACTTGTTGAGAATTTGAATTTCCCTTTTTTTTGGGAGACTGAACAAAATCTCCTAGGCATAAAACAACGCAATGTAAGTGGCAGAACGTGGCTGGCTGACATACACCAAACTTACAGGACTGCAGTATATCCACTTTGTGAGAATTTGAATCTCCCTTTTATTGGGGGGAGACTGAACCAAAACTCAGGCCCAGTGTATAAAACAACGCAATCTAAGTGGCAGAACATGGCTGGCTGACATACACCAAACTAACAGTACTGCAGTATATCCACTTTGTGAGAATTTGAATCTCCCTTTTTTGGGGGGAGACTGAACCAAAACTCAGGCCCAGTGTATAAAACAACGCAATCTAAGTGGCAGAAAGTGGCTGGCTGACATACACCAAACTAACAGGACTGCATTATATCCACTTTGTGAGAATTTGAAACTCCCTTTTTTGGGGGGAGACTGAACCAAAACTCAGGCCCAGTGTATAAAACAACGCTATCTAAGTGGCAGAAAGTGGCTGGCTGACATACACCGAACTAACAGGACTGCATTATATCCACTTTGTGAGAATTTGAAACACCCTTTTTAGGGGGGAGACTGAACCAAAACTCAGGCCCAGTGTATAAAACAACGCAGTCTAAGTGGCAGAAAGTGGCTGGCTGACATACAACAAACTAAGAGGACTGCAGTATATCCACTTTGTGAGAATTTGATCTCCCTTTTTTTGGGGGGAGACTGAACCAAAACTCAGGGCCAGTGTATAAAACAACGCAATGTAAGTGGAAGAAAGTGGCTGGCTGACATACACCAAACTAACAGGACTGCAGTAGATCCACTTTGTGAGAATTTGTATCTCCCTTTTTTTGGGGGGGAGACTGAACCAAAACTCAGGCCCAGTGTATAAAACAACGCTATCTAAGTGGCAGAAAGTGGCTGGCTGACATACACCGAACTAACAGGACTGCATTATATCCACTTTGTGAGAATTTGAAACTCCCTTTTGTGGGGGAGACTGGACTAAAACTCAGGCCCAGTGTATAAAACAATGGAATCTAAGTGGCAGAAAGTTGCTAGCTGACATACACCGAACTAACAGGAATGCAGTATATCAACTTTGTGAGAATTTGAAACTCCCTTTTTTTGGGGGAGACTGAACCAAAACTCAGGCCCAGTGTTTAAAACAATGCAATGTAAGTGGCACAAAGTGGCTAGCTGATATACACCAAACTAACAGGAATGCAGTATATCCACTTTGTGAGAATTTGAATCTCCCTTTTTTGGGGGGGAGACTGAACCAAAACTCAGGCCCTGTGTATAAAACAACGCAACCCAAGTGGCAGAAAGTGGCTGGCTGACATACACCAAACTAACAGGACTGCAGTGGATCCACTTTGTTAAAATTTGAAACTCCCTTTTTTGGGGGGAGACTGAACCAAAACTCAGGCCCAGTGTATAAAACAAAGCAATCTAAGTGGCAGAAAGTGGCTGGCTGACATACACCAAACTAACAGGAATACAGTATATCCACTTTGTGAGAATTTTAATCTCCCTTTTTTTGGGGGGAGACTGAACCAAAACTCAGGCCCAGTGTATCAAACAACGCAATCTAAGTGGCAGAAAGTGGCTGGCTGATATACACCAAACTATCAAGGTTGCAGTAGATCCACTTTGTGAGAATTTGAAACACCCTTTTTTTGGGAGACTGAACCAAAACTCAGGCCCAGTGTATAAAACAACGCAATCTAAGTGGCAGAAAGTGGCTGGCTGACATACAACAAACTAAGAGGACTGCAGTATATCCACTTTGTGAGAATTTGATCTCCCTTTTTTTGGGGGGAGACTGAACCAAAACTCAGGGCCAGTGTATAAAACAACGCAATGTAAGTGGAAGAAAGTGGCTGGCTGACATACACCGAACTAACAGGACTGCATTATATCCACTTTGTGAGAATTTGAAACTCCCTTTTTTGGTGGAGACTGGACCAAAACTCAGGCCCAGTGTATAAAACAATGGAATCTAAGTGGCAGAAAGTTGCTGGCTGACATACACCGAACTAACAGGAATGCAGTATATCAACTTTGTGAGAATTTGAAACTCCCTTTTTTGGGGGGGAGTCTGAACCAAAACTCAGGCCCAGTGTATAAAATAATGCAATGTAAGTGGCAGAAAGTGGCTGGCTGACATTGTTTAATATTAATTATTAATTGAATTATTCTTATTCTCAATTCATTACTGAGCACATTGCTTCTTGCTGACATTACAAAAGCTTTTTCTGTGTATGTAGCTCAGAGTATAAGTTAACACCATATACAGAGAACACGTGATCTGTGGGACACATTTATAAACACAGCTCTTAGGAGGGTGGGGGCTTTTTGTCACCTTGGAGCTGCCACCTCCTGCCTTCACCATCATTCTCCATGGACATCAGACAAGACACAAGGAACGAATAGCCGGTAGCCATGATGACTTCAGAGTTCACACAGACAGACGGCTTAACCATTCAGGACTTTGGGAAAGATGAGTAACAAACGCTGATATTTACACATGGACAATCTGTTCGTAACTATTTCATCTACTTTTATGTTTTGCTGAAATGTGGTTTTTCTGTGGACAATTCAATAAACAACTACATTTTATGAGAATATCATGACATTTTTCTTTAAGAGTAAGCACCTGGTGAATAGTCCTGATTAAATAAATGTGCAAAATAAGCATATTTTAACATTGGCCAAGCCAGCCAGTTTTGATTTTTTGTGCTATTTTTGTGTGGATTTCCTTCACCTTGCACACGGGGGAAGAGAGAAGAGCTTCGCTAGATATTGTGCAAGTTTTCAGGAATTCCACTACAAAACTTCAAGTCACAAAGATCTCAGAGAACCTATGAGTAAGGAATTTTTACACAGAGACTAACAGGTGCCAGTTGGATTGACAAGTAGTAGAAGTACTACAAGTGCCAGACGTTCTGAAAATAGACGTGCTGATGAGCAGCGCCCAGCGTTGTATAGCAAAGGAACTACAAGCTGAGATATTTCAAGGTAAGAAAAAATGGATTTAATTAATACATATTCTAAATCAAGTTCGCTGGAATTTTTAAGTCTAGGTGAAAAATCTAGCTAAGAAATTTTTTGGCTTAGCTTATTTGCAGAATGTAAGATAGCAAATCTAAAGATATTTTCTAAATTAATATCCAGAGAAAAAGATAAACTGAAAAATATATTGCATATGGTTGACGTATTTCACAAGTACATTACAGAGAAGTCCAAAAAAGACTGTGTAGAAAGAATTTCTAAGGAAATGGAAACTAATGATGTTCCCAAGATTGACTGTAAAGTGGAGAGTGAGGAAGCTGTGACACACGTGTCTGTAATGGCCACTGAAGGTGACCTTGTCTCTCATGATGAAAAACAAGATGGAGGAAGCGTAGGAGACATGACAACTGATAAAGATGATGTACGAGGGACAGATGTAGAAGGGCCAATAAAAATAGAAGACGACTCAGAAGCCCAACTTCAAACTAAATCTAGAAAAATCTTGCTAAAGTTATGCAAAATCATTCCTGCACATGATGATAAAATCCATGTGTGCAGAAATTCAGAGATATTTGAGAGTTCTGCTGATAAGTATGATTTGACTAATAAGGAGAAAAATCAGTTGTTTAAAATGTGGCTTCCAGTAACTTTTTCCAGAAGATTCTCATTAAAAATGCAGAATGATGAGATCCATTAAAGAAGTTGCTCTGAAAGAGTTAAAAGCTGAAGGGCCAGATCTGTCTGTAAAGAAGGCGGAAATTGATAGACAGAAACAGCTGAGCATAAGAAGTGAGCTGAATACTCCATTATCACAACTCATAAGTCTAAAGATGGCAATATTAGGTTTTCAACAAATTATCGACAGAGAGGTAAATTTTGGTTTAGGAATTGGCTAAAAATGTAATTATATTATATGATGAATTATACGATGTATTATTTATTAATGTAATTATTTTATACAATATAATTCTGCAGTTATATATATATATAGTAATATAGTATACAGTAAATACTGTAGCATATTTCTATAAGTAGAGATTATATATTACCTGTATTTTTATATGTATAATGAAATAATTAAAATTTAATCCAGAAATAATATTTAGAATTATGTTAAATACATATATTAAATATATACATATGTATAAGATATTTAAATTATTTTGTTTTTAAATAAATATAAAATTAACCTTTATCTTTTATTTTTCTTTAGAGCTTTCATTTCAAATCAGGAATTGGAAAAAAAAACCTCCTACATGGATTTATGTCTTTATGTACAAAGGAAGTTATAATAATTGCATGATTATATATATTTAACACTTAAATAAATTATACATAACAATCTAACATTTGTGTACTGTAAGATTTATTTCTGTAACATAATCTAAAACTTGTTTTCCTTTGCATGGTAATAATAACATTTTTTCTCCACTGCATGGCATGACATGTCACACCCCTGTTTTAATTTAGAGCTGTAAGAAGAAACTTTAGAAGTTCCAAGTCAGGCCCTGTATCAGATATAGCTTTAGAACAACAAATGCTCAAGTTTCTTATGGATGAGTCCTATCTATAAGTAAGAACATAGCGTTACTGTAGATAGTGTTAGATAATATTTGGTTAATATTCAAAGGAATATTAGAATATTAAATTTAATAGTTTACAATGCGCATTGACAATTAGGATACAATATTTTGGCTTAATATACATGGATTCTTATTCTTTGTATGTGAAATATGTAGTTTCAACTTATGTGTGAGTCACAGTCTGAGTGACAGATGACAGATGAGTGTATGAGCAGCTGCTAAGAGTGAAGTCAATGTAAAAAAGACTAGCGTGGAATGTGCGAGTATGAAAGAGGCCTCATGATTTATGGTATGTTGGAAAAAAACAACAACTTGTGTTTATGAGAAAATAAGATTCAGTTAAATTATTAAAATATTGTTAGGGCTAGCGGAACGCACCGAGTAATAGGTAGATAGCTACAAGGTGCGTTCGCAGTCCGGGATCCACCGTGCAGAAATATCTGCTGCTAAGTAAAGGCGGATGGACTCTGAGCTCACACGTGGGTTACGCTTCACACCGTGTGAACTGATAGCGAACTCTGTTGCCTCACAGAATTGCGCTGTACACAAAACTAAAACCCTAACTAGGGTTGTGCTTGCTATGGAACTCTTCTGTGCTAACCGCACACATGAAGGAACCAGATGCTAAGCCAACGGCTAATTGCCTCCACTGACGCTAGCTGCCTGCCTGAGTGTACAGTCCCAATGCTACAGCTTCACACCACATAAGAACGGAGTGGTATAGTATCCATTGGCATAAGTCAAAACACATTTGATACTAGCGCAAAGCCGTGCGGCCATGCAAGCCTTAAATAGTTGCAGCACATACAGGGCCTTAAAAGAAGGACCAATGGAGTTGCTGCAGTACCTGAGCATGTGACCCTAAATCTCCACTGAGAGATCTTGCCCTGCGCATGCTCAGAGTGCAAAGCAGGACTTAGTCCTAGCACCTACAAGGACCTTCCGAGAAGGACCAATGGAACTTGCTGCAGTACCTGAGCATGTGACCCTAGATATCCACTGAGAGATCTTGCCCTGGGCATGCTCAGTGTGTGCAAAGCAGGACTTAGTCCCAGAAAAGCCTGCTCGCCGCAGATCAGTGCAGGGTACAATAGCAGAGCCTGGAGAGGCAGTAGTAACCCTTTGCACAGTATCAGTCTCAGTAAGACGCTGGGAGTGACGTCTCTGCTGAGCAGGCTGCACTGCGGCCGATGCGGAATGGGAGACCACAGCAGACACGGATCGAGATTCCCCCTGTGCAGCAGAGGAATCTTGACTCCAAACAAATATTAAGATATATTTAAATATTATTTACTCAAGATACATTTCTATATTTCTTTAGTAATTATTATTTCTTGATTTAATAGTGAATAAGTACAATCACACATCAATATGGTTTATCAAGAAAATCTACATTTAGAACATTTTTCCAAATGATAATTTTATGATATCTAGTGTTATTTTTTAGTTACATAGATGGGTATACATCTTCAAACAAATACAAGGCATGAAGCTAAAATGACAGTTAAAAAAATAATTATTTTTAATTTTGGTTTTTACAAATTAATTTTTTTCATAAAATAATATTTTTTTGATATTAAGGGGGAAATGTGTTTTTGATCCAGATTACATCATCACATTTCATCAATACCTCTTCTTCACACATTTTAATAAAGAAGAAATATTAATAAGGTACTATTGGGTCAAATAATATTAAGTATTATAAAAGTAATTTTTCCCTCTAATGAAGGGTATTATATGCAAAGTTGCATAATTTCAATATTTTGGTAATCCAAGGTTATGACAACATCTAGATAATAGAAACATTAAGGGAATGTGTTATTGAGACATAACCTGTGCATTTATCATAAACATATAAAGGCCTTATTTATATTTTTATTTTTTATTCTCATTTTTTTCATTTTTCATTTTTTTCTTACTTCATTTTTATTCTTAATTTTTCATTTTTATTTTTTATCTAAAAGAAAAATAAATTAATATTTAATAAAGTAATGTCTATACAAGAATATTGCTTTATTAAATATAATGATCATATGGTTTCATTATATAAGAAATGTTTCAATTCTAAATTAAATACAACAATTCTTTCACTCATTCAATCATTCATTCATTTATTCATATATATTCTTATTTTGGTTCATGGCTACACATTCTTACATGTTATTGGTCTAATAAATATAGTTTATAAATAAAGTTTTAGTAATAAAGATGAAAATATTTGTTACATAAAAGACACTGACATCTATGGGTTCAAAAAGAAATTACACTTACAACATAAAAATGTCCTATCACATGAAGAATATGGTTAATAATGTATTATCATTATTATTATTATTATTATTATTATTATTTTATTTTTCCAAATATAAATTCCATATTAATATAATTTAATAATTATATGGATATTATTGATTGCTATGGTACGCTGTGATATTATAAGTTAGGAAAATTACCAGATTTGGTAAAGAATAGGGAATGAAGACTTCAATCAAGAGACTGAAGTTACGTTAATATAGACTTTTCATATTTCTAAATTCAATTGATTCTTAAAAGTTGCAAGAAGAAAAAGCCGTTATCCTGAAGTTCAACAAGGTAAGAATGCTATGATTTCTGAATAATAATAGACTGTGTCAAATACAATACATGTCATCACTCACAACTACAGCATCCATCACTGACAACTATGAGTACAGTATCTATACTGACAATCACAATTGAACAGGACAATGATCCTATGATGCTAAGATGAACTGTGTTATTACGTTTTTACCATGTTCCAGTGGTTTCCTATCACCTATAAGACTTCCATTAAAGCTGGTGAACAATCAGGTAATTGTCAGGACACTACAACCCTGACATGTGTCCTGTGCACTAAGGACTGGTTATGGTGCTATGTTTAGCAAGGAAGAGTTAATGTTACTCCTGCTGTGCTGACCAAAGACATCACAACTGTTCCAAGGCCAATGTGGATGATATGGAAGGATTCCAGATGATTTCCAAGGCGAGCCAATGTAAGTCCAGGTCTCTAAAGGTGACACTGCACAGATATTAAAGTTACATTTCATCTGTGAACTTTGTTTTCTTATCAACATTTTAATTTATGGACTTTGATTGACACATGACACACAGTCTCTACAAAATCTACATGCTATCATCTATTTCAAAATAATTATAACAAAGATTGTTTTAAAAGAACCAAGAAGAAGATATCAAGATGAAGACCAGATGACATCAGATGATGATCAGACCTGAGATGCTTCAAGTAGATATAGGAAAGTATAATATAATTATATATTTTATATGAATATTAGTCCCGGCTTACCATAACATGAATTTACATATCATTATATTATTGAGTACGTATAACAATATTATTATTTATTAAATTATTTTGCCAAAGAAAAAGAAAAGAAGAAAGAAAATCTAATATGTTTAATTTGAGGGTTCCAATTAATGTTTGTCACCCTCAAAAGGGGGAATTGTTAAATATTAATTATTAATTGAATTATTCTTATTCTCAATTCAGTACTGAGCACATTGCTTCTTGCTGACATTACAAAAGCTATTTCTGTGTATGTAGCTCAGAGTATAAGTTAACACCATATACAGAGAACACGTGATCTGTAGGACACATTTATAAACACAGCTCTTAGGAGGGTGGGGGCTTTTTGTCACGTGGGAGCTGCCACCTCCTGCCTTCACCATCATTCTCCATGGACATCAGAAAAGACACAAGGAAGGAATAGCCAGTAGCCATGATGACTTCAGAGTTCACACAGACAGACGGTTTTACCATTCAGGACTTTGGGAAAGATGAGTAACAAACGCTGATATTAACACATGGACAATCTGTTCGCAACTATTTCATCTACTTTTATGTTTTGCTGCAATGTGGTTTTTCTGTGGACAATTCAATAAACCACTACATTTTATGAGAATATCATGACATTTTTTTTTTAAGAGTAAGCACCTGGTGAATAGTCCTGATTAAATAAATGTGCAAAATAAGCATATTTTAACAGACATTCACCAAACTAACACGACTGCAGTAGATCCACTTTGTGAGAATTTGAAACTCCCTTTTTTGGGGGAGACTGAACCAAAACTCTGGCCCAGTGTATAAAACAATGCAAACTAAGTGGCAGAAAGTGGCTGGAAGATATGTGAAAAATACAAGGACTGTAATACAATTGCAATCTCCCTACAATGATCTCAGGAAATGTATGGTAGCAATAAAAAGGACTGCTGCACACAAAAGTGTGGACAAATAAACAAGATAACTGTGCAGAAAGGAGCAACAGGATTTTTGCTTTTAAAAAAGCAGTTGGTTTGCACAGCAGCGTGCAGACAGCAATGCAGCTATTAGGGAGCCTTATAAGGCAACCTAATAAGCTACAGAGCTGATGCACAAAAATATAGTCTCCACTGTCCCTGTAAAACAATGAGGCTGGCTGACATACACCAAACTAACAGGACTGCAATATATCCACTTTGTGAGAATTTGAATCTCACTTTTTTGGGGGGAGACTGAACCAAAACTCAGGCCCAGTGTATAAAACAATGCAATCTAAGTGGCAGAACGTGGCTGGCTGACATACATAAATCTAACAGGACTGCAGTATATCCACTTTGTGAGAATTTGAATCTCTCTTTTTTGGGGGGAGACTGAACCAAATCTCAGGCCCAGTGTATAAAACAACGCAATCTAAGTGGCAGAAAGTGGCTGGAAGTTATATGAAAAAATAAAAGGACTGTAGTATAATTTCAATCTCCTTACAATGATCTCAGGAAAAGTATGGCAGCAATAAAAAGGACTGCTGCACACAAAATGTGGACAAATAAACAAGATAACTGTGCAGAAAGGAGCAACAGGATTTTTGCTTTTAAAAAAGCAGTTGGTTTGCACAGCAGCGTGCAGACAGCAATGCAGCTATCAGGGAGCCTTATAAGGCAGCCTAATAAGCTACAGAGCAGATGCACAAAAAAATAGCCTCCACTGTCCCTGCAAAACAATGGTGGTGTTGGACAGTGGAAATCGCTACAGCACAAGCAGTTTGTGGGTTAATCTTTCCTCTCTAAATATATCCCTTCTTCTGATGAAGCTGCAGCAACCTCTCCTTATGCTAACATCGGCAGAAGTAAGATGGCAGTCGGCGTGCACGCCCCTTTATAGCCCCTGTGATCCCGCAGAAAGCAAGCCAATCACTGTCATGCCCTTCTCTAAGATGGTGGGGACCGAGACATATGTCATCACGCTGCCCACACTCTGCATCCTCCTTCATTGGCTGAAAAATGGAGCTGAAAGCGTCATACGAAACGCGACTTTGGCGCGCTGATTGCCGACCTCATGGCTGATCCCACACTAGGATCGGGTCGGGTTTCATGAAACCTGACTTTGCCGAAAGTCGGCGATTTTTTAATTTGTCCTATCCAATTCGCTCAACCCTAGTAATGATTATAGATTCAGATTACGATTGCCGAATTTGCAATATTCGCCTATTAATTCATCGAATATTCGCTGAACAAAACCAAACGCCATTCATGTCAATGGGAGGCAAAATAAATGCATGCACAACAATTGTAAACCCAAATGCTGCCTAAACACATCAATTGAGGGACAGATGTTCCTCAAGCGAAGCAGCATAAACGATGATATTGTCTAGATAAATGAGAGTGGCCTCGAAATTCAGGTCTCCTAAACACCTCTCCAGTAGACATTGAAACGTACCCGGAGCGTTAGCCAGGCAGAATGGCATTCTATTGAACTCATATAACCCCTTGGGCAGTATAAAGGCTGTTTTTGCAAGATCCTGCTCAGACATTGGCACTTGCCAGTATCCACTGGCCAGATCTAACGTAGAGAAATATTTGGCGTTACCTAGGGTGGACAGGGACTCTTCAATCCTTGGTAGTGGATAGGAATCTCGCACAGTACAAGCATTGAGTTTACAGTAGGCCACACAACAATGCAGCATACCATCTTTCTTCCACACCAGCACGATAGGGGCAGCTCACAGGCTCTGACTCTCCCGAATTACACTGTTGTGAATTCCACTCTTGGGCTCCCTCCAGTGGTTGTAAGTGGCACTTTTGTGAGTTCTGCTCTTGGGCTCCCTCCGGTGGTTTTAAGTGGTATGGCTGCTCCTTGGATTTAGCAGTCTGCAGCTGCTTCCACTGATTCTCTTTCTGCTCGGCTATTTTTGCCTGGCTCTTTCCTTCAGCAGTGCCACTTGTCAATGGTTCCTGGTTGGATTCACATCTCTTTTGGATTTCCCTGTTATCCTGACCAGTTCAGCAAAGTTAAGTCCTTGCTTGCTCTTTTCTGTCCACAGGTTGTGGACTTATCCATTCTGTGCTTTCTATGTTTTGTCCAGCTTGTCAGTATGAATTAATTCAGTTAAGCTGGAAGCTCTGGGAAGCAGATTTACCCTCCACACCTTTAGTCAGGTGTGGAGATTTTTGTAAACTCTGTGTGGATTTTTTGTAGTGTTTTATACTGACCGAACAGTATTCCATCCTGTCCTATCTATCTAGCTAGACTGGCCTCCTGTGCTACATCCTGTTAGGGCTAGCGGAACGCACCAAATAATAAGACAGATAGAGTATGGTGCGTTTGCAGCCCGGGGTCCACCGTGCAGAGATGGAACCTGCTGCCAAGTAATGATGGACTATATGGCGGTACTCATAAGTATACACACGTGGGTTAAACTTCACCCAGCGTGAAGGAAGCGATCCTGTTGCATCACAGGACCGCGGTACCGCACATAGAGCGCGAGCAAGTAGTCAGCGAACTCAACCCCAACTAGGATTGAAGTCCGATTAGACCCTTGCTGGCACAACACCGCAACTGGGTGTGTAATGAAACTTAAATAACAATTTTAAGGCACAAGAGTGCATGCGGTGCCGCACTGACGAACGCCACTAACCACCCAGGCTTGGGTAAGGAAAGCACAGAGGAAGTGCACGGCGCCGTACTGGCGGACACAGCAACTGGACGCTGTAATGTGTGATTAGTGCTGTAGGCTAAGTCGGGCGCTAGAAAGCAACCATACTCCTTCCGCGAACAGACATTCAATAGGGTAGGGGTATCCAAGGACGACTTGCACTCACAACATACACACATTAACAATTGTACACTAGCGCATGGCCGTGCGGTCATGCGCAGTTTATATAGTTGCAGCACAGGAAGTGGCCACAGAAACTTTGCCCTTCCAAGACCTGCCAAGAGGACCAATGGAATGTGCTGCAGAGCCTGAGCACATGACCCTCGATCTCCAACGGGAGATCTTGCCCTGGGCATGCTCAGTGTGTGCAGACAAGGACTTAGACCCAGAGAAGTCTGCTCGCTGCTGACCAGCACTGGCTTTAAAGGCAGAAGCTGAAGAAGCAGCAGTAACTCTCTGTACAGAGTGAGAGTGAGCAAGACGCTGGGACCGACGTCCCTGCTGAGCAGACTCCACTGCGGCTGGATAAGAATGGGAGACCGCAGCGAAGATGGCTCGAGATTCCCCCTGTGCAGAAGCGGGAACTCGAGACCTAACATTACCCCCCCCCTCCTAGGGCCCCCCCCTCTTTGGGCCTCGCTACGCTCGAAGGCAGCAATGAGCTGTGGGGCCCGAATGTTTTCAGCAGACTCCCATGACCTGTCCTCTGGGCCATAACCCTTCCAATCCACGAGATAGAACTTTTTGCCGCGTACCACCTTGCACCCCAAAATAGCGTTCACCTCGTAATCGTCCGTAGACGAACCCGATGTCCCGGCAGATGACTCGGAAAACCGGGACATGTATACGGGTTTCAAGAGGGACACATGAAAGGTGTCGGTGATACCCAAGCGTGGAGGAAGAGCCAAACGGTAGACCACAGGATTAACCTGTTTGAGAACCTTGAAGGGACCCAAGTAGCGAGGAGCAAACTTAGTGGACTCAACTCGCAGCCTGATGTTACGGGCAGAGAGCCACACCAAGTCGCCAGGAGCAAAGGTCGGAGCGGGGCGCCGATGAACATCGGCGGAGGACCTCATTCTCTTCTTGGAGGCCCGAATGGCATCCTGAGTGCGGTCCCAAATGTCCCGTGCCTCCACAGCCCAGTCTGCCACCCTGGAGTCAGCAGAAGACACAGGCATGGGCACAGGAACACGCGGATGCTGGCCGTAATTTAGGAGGAATGGAGTCTGACCGGTGGAGTCGGCTACGGCATTGTTAAGTGCAAACTCTGCCCACGGTAGCAAGGATGCCCAGTCATCCTGCCTGGCAGAAACAAAATGTCGTAAATATGTGACCAAGGTCTGGTTGGCCCTCTCTACCAACCCATTCGTCTCGGGATGATATGCCGAAGAGAGATTTAACTCAATACTGAGTAGACGACAAAGCTCTCTCCAGAATCGAGACGTAAACTGGGGACCCCGGTCACTAACAATTTTGTCTGGCATACCGTGTAGGCGAAAGATATGCTTGACGAACAAAACAGCCAACGCCCGTGCAGAAGGTAGCCGTGGAAGAGGCACCAAGTGCACCATTTTGGAAAAATGGTCGGTGATCACCCAGATAATGGTGCAGTTACAAGACTTGGGTAAGCCCACCACAAAGTCCATCCCGGCCATCTCCCAGGGCCTGTCCGCCACCGGCAGAGGATAAAGCAAACCAGCTGGCCGTTGCCGAGGAGTCTTGTTCTTGGCGCAAGAGACACACGCGCGAACATACTCTGCGACATCACGAGCCATATGCAGCCACCAGTACGTCCTCGCCAGTAACTCAGATGTCCTTTTGGTACCGAAATGTCCACCCACCCTGGACGAGTGTGCCCAAGAGAGAACCTCCGGTCGCAAATTGGATGGAACAAAAGTCTTGCCCGGGGGCACAGACTCTAGCGAAACTGGGGCCACAGTTCTCAAGCTCTCGGTGGGGACAATAAGCCGAGGCTCCTCCTCCTCCGCAGATGACACAACGGAGCGAGAGAGAGCGTCGGCCCGAATGTTCTTCTCCCCGGAAAGAAAATGGAGGGTGAAATGAAACCGGGAGAAGAATAAGGACCATCTGGCCCGGCGAGAATTCAACCGCTGGGCTGTCTGCAGGTACACCAAATTTTTGTGGTCTGTGAAGACTTGGAAGGGAAAACATGCTCCCTCCAAGAGATGTCTCTACTCCGAGAAAGCCAACTTCATGGCTAGCAACTCCCTGTCCCCGATGGAATAATTCCTCTCTGCTGGTGAGAAGGTCTTGGAGAAAAAGAAGCAAGGATGCTTCCGACCTTGAGCATCCTTTTGGAAGAGGACTGCTCCAGCACCAACAGAAGAGGCATCCACCTCCATGATAAATGGCTTATCAACATCGGGGCGATGTAGGATGGGAGCGCTAGCGAAGTGTGACTTTATAGAGTTAAAGGCCTTGGAGACCTCCTCAGACCACAATTTGGGATTCGCCCCCTTCTTGATGAGGGCAACCAAGGGAGCTACCAAAGTTGAGAAGTGCGGAATGAACTGGCGATAATAATTAATGAACCCCATAAAGCGCTGCACCGCTTTAAGAGAATGGGGTTCCTGCCAGTCCATCACAGCCTGTAGTTTGGCAGGATCCATAGCCAATCCCTGGGCAGAGATGATGTAGCCTAGGAAAGGTAAGGACTCCTGCTCAAACGTACACTTCTCCAACTTGGCATAGAGGGAGTTTGCCCGTAGGAGGTCGAAGACTTTGCAAACATCTCTCCGGTGGGAGTCAATATCTGGAGAGTAGATGAGAATATCATCCAGATAGACTACGACCGAGGTGGAAAGCATATCCCGGAAGATATCGTTCACAAAGTCTTGGAAAACGGCTGGGGCATTACAGAGCCCGAAGGGCATCACCAGATATTCATAGTGCCCATCCCTGGTGTTAAAAGCCGTCTTCCATTCATCCCCCTCACGGATGCGAATCAGGTTGTAAGCACCCCGCAGATCTAGTTTAGTAAATACCCTTGCTCCCCGAAGCCTATCGAAGAGCACAGATATCAAAGGCAAAGGGTATTTATTTTTAACGGTGATGGCGTTAAGACCCCTGTAGTCTATGCATGGACGTAGTTCCTCATTCTTCTTCTGCACGAAGAAGAACCCTGCCCCAGCTGGTGACACTGACTTCCTAATGAATCCTCTTGCCAGATTTTCCTGGATGTACTGCGACATTGCCTCCGTCTCCGGGAGAGATAGCGGATAGACTCGACCCTGGGGAGGCTCAGCACCAGGCAAGAGATCAATAGGACAGTCATAGGGGCGATGGGGCGGAAGGATCTCCGCCGCCTTTTTGGAGAACACGTCTGCATAAGACCAATACTGCTTGGGGAGAGAGGAAAGATCTGCGGGTACCTCAGTAGTAGCAACCTGAACGCACTCCCTCTGACACCTACCCCCACAAGATTCGCCTCATCCCAGGATTCTGCCAGAGGACCACTCGATATGAGGAGAGTGGTACCGTAGCCAAGGTATTCCCAACAGGACCTCATCAATTCCCTCAGGAATGACGAGCAGAGATATAATCTCCTGATGAGATGGCGACATGGACAGAGTAAAAGGGATGGTCTGGTGTGTTATCTGTGAGGGCAGTGTCGACCCATTCACCACTCGTACCGTTACTGGTTGAGCTAGCATAACCAGGGGTATTGCGTGACGTTGGGCGAAGGCAGAAGACATAAATTGCCCTCCGCCCCAGAATCCACGCAGAGCTCTACCGAGTGGGAGAATGAGCCTATAGTAATTGTCCCCTTAAAGGACAATTTAGAGGCAAACGTCGCCGTGTCTAGTGCACCTCCACCTACTACCACTAGACACTGACGTTTCCTCGACCGCTGAGAACATCTGGTGGCTAGATGTCCCGACTGCTGGCATACATGACAGACCTTGAGTGCACCTGCGGTCATGGACTTAGATCCCGCTTGTGACACTTCCATGGCCTCATGTGACTCAGGAACCAGGACCGGAGATTCCAGAGGTTTGGCGAAGGTAGGAGCCAGCCGAAACCTCTGCCTACACTGGGCTCGCTCTAACCTCCACTCATTAAAACGGAGGTCAATTCGAGTGGAGACAGTTATTAACTCCTCCAGTGTGGCAGGAATCTCCCTAGTGGCCAGAGCGTCCTTAACGTGGTCAGCCAGGCCCCTCCAAAATATGGGGATAAGAGCTTTATCCGACCAATCCAGCTCAGAAGCTAGAGTGCGGAATTGGACGGCAAAATGACTGACCAAGGACTCACCCTGAGTTAATGCGAGCAGTTGGAGCGCAGTGTCATGGGTGACTTGATGTCCTAAAAAGACCTGTTTCAGAGTGCTCAGAAACAGCGGAGCACTCTGCACCACATGATCGCCACGCTCCCACAGCGGCGTAGCCCATTCCAACGCCCTGTCCGACAAGAGAGACACTATAAATCCCACCTTAGCCCGCTCTGTGGGAAAACGTGCAGCCAGGAGCTCGAGGTGAATAGAGCACTGACTCACAAATCCCCTACAAAATTTGCTATCACCAGAAAATTTTTCTGGCAGCGGGAGGCGAGAAAATGTCGGAGCAGGGGTGGCAATGGACAGGGTTGCTGCAGCCACGCTAGCAGCCTGTACAGCAACTGCGGTAACATCCACAGCTGAGGTTGCGCTCTCAAGAGCCGCCAACCTACCCTCCAGCTGCTGGATATACCGCAAGGATTGCTGTTTGTCCGTCATTACTAGCCAGACCCTGGCGCTAGTGTAATGTTAGGGCTAGCGGAATGCACCAAATAATAAGATAGATAGAGTATGGTGCGTTCGCAGCCCGGGGTCCACCGTGCAGAGATGGAACCTGCTGCCAAGTATTGATGGACTATATGGCGGTACTCATAAGTATACACACGTGGGTTAAACTTCACCCAGCGTGAAGGAAGCGATCCTGTTGCGTCACAGGACCGCGGTACCGCACATAGAGCGCGAGCAAGTAGTCAGCGAACTCAACCCCAACTAGGATTGAAGTCCGATTAGACCCTTGCTGGCACAACACCACAACTGGGTGTGTAATGAAACTTAAATAACAATTTTAAGGCACAAGAGTGCATGCGGTGCCGCACTGACGAACGCCACTAACCACCCAGGCTTGAGTAAGGAAAGCACAGAGGAAGTGCACGGCGCCGTACTGGCGGACACAGCAACTGGACGCTGTAATGTGTGATTAGTGCTGTAGGCTAAGTCGGGCGCTAGAAAGCAACCATACTCCTTCCGCGAACAGACATTCAATAGGGTAGGGGTATCCAAGGACGACTTGCACTCACAACATACACACATTAACAATTGTACACTAGCGCATGGCCGTGCGGTCATGCGCAGTTTATATAGTTGCAGCACAGGAAGTGGCCACAGAAACTTTGCCCTTCCAAGACCTGCCAAGAGGACCAATGGAATGTGCTGCAGAGCCTGAGCACATGACCCTCGATCTCCAACGGGAGATCTTGCCCTGGGCATGCTCAGTGTGTGCAGACAAGGACTTAGACCCAGAGAAGTCCGCTCGCTGCTGACCAGCACTGGCTTTAAAGGCAGAAGCTGAAGAAGCAGCAGTAACTCTCTGTACAGAGTGAGAGTGAGCAAGACGCTGGGACCGACGTCCCTGCTGAGCAGACTCCACTGATGCTGGATAAGAATGGGAGACCGCAGCGGAGATGGCTCGAGATTCCCCCTGTGCAGAAGCGGGAACTCGAGACCTAACACATCCTGGTTTCATTCTGTGTATGTCTTTTCCCTCTCCACTCACAGTCATTACTTGTGTGGGGCTATCTATCCTTTGGGGATTATCTCTGAGGCAAGATAGTTTTCCTGTTTCTATCTTTAGGGGTAGTTAGTTCTCAGGCTGTGACGAGGTGCCTAGGGAGTGTCAGGAGCATCCCACGGCTACTTCTAGTGTTGTGTTGAGCTTAGGGACTGCGGTCAGTACAGGTACCACCTCCTTCAGAGCTCGTCCCATGTTGCTCCTAAACCACCAGTTCATAACACTCCTCCTTTTACTCCTCCACCGCTTTTCTTTTCGCATGACTATATGTAGTTGTGACTTTTCCCTTGAATCAGGAGATCCGGCATTGCAGAATTTAGATGCATTTTTTCAAGCGCTCAAATTATTGTATGACGAACCTAATTCTGTGGATCATGCAGAAAAAACCCTGTTGGCCCTGTGTCAAGGTCAGGAAGCGGCAGAATTATACTGCCAGAAATTTAGGAAAAGGTCTGTGCTCACTAAATGGAATGAGGATGCTCTTGCTGCTATTTTCAGAAAAGGTCTTTCTGAAGCCCTTAAAGATGTTATGGTGGGCTTCCCTACGCCTACTGGTTTGAGCGAATCTATGTCTCTAGCCATTCAGATTGATCGGCGTCTGCGCGAGCGCAAAGCTGTGCACCATGTGGCAGTGTCCTCTGAGCAGAGTCCTGAGCCTATGCAATGTGATAGGATTTTGACTAGAACAGAACGGCAGGAATTCAGACGTCAGAAAAGGCTGTGTTTTTATTGTGGTGATTCTGCTCATGTTATTTCCGATTGCCCTAAGCATACTAGGAGGGTCGCTAGGTCTGTTACCATCAGTACTGTACAGCCTAAATTTCTTTTATATGTGACCCTGATTTGCTCATTGTCGTCCTTTTCTGTCTTGGCATTTGTGGATTCAGGCGCTGCCCTGAACTTAATGGACTTAGAATTCGCCAGGCGCTGTGGTTTTTCCTTGCAGCCTTTGCAGAGCCCTATTCCTTTGAGGGGCATTGATGCTACACCATTGGCCAAGGATAAACCTCAGTACTGGACGCAGATGACCATGTACATGGCTCCAGCACATCAGGAAAATTGCCGTTTTCTGGTGTTGCATAACCTGCATGATGTTGTTGTACTGGGTTTTCCATGGTTACAGAAACATAATCCGGTGCTGGATTGGAAAACTATGTCTGTGACTAGTTGGGGTTGTCAAGGGGTACATCGTGACGTTCCTTTGATGTCAATTTCCTCTTCCCCCTCTTCTGAGGTCCCTGAGTTTTTGTCGGATTTCCAGGATGTATTTGATGAGCCCAAGTCCAGTTCCCTTCCTCCACATAGGGACTGTGATTGTGCTATTAACTTGATTCCAGGTTGTAAGTTCCCTAAGGGCCGACTTTTCAATCTGTCTGTGCCAGAGCATGCCGCCATGCGGAGCTATGTTAAGGAATCTTTGGAGAAGGGGCATATTCGACCGTCTTCGTCACCCTTGGGAGCGGGTTTCTTTTTTGTTGCTAAGAAGGATGGCTCCTTGAGACCCTGAATAGATTATCGTCTTCTTAATAAGATCACGGTCAAATTCCAATACCCCTTGCCTTTGCTTTCTGATTTGTTTGCTCAGATCAAGGGGGCTAGTTGGTTTACTAAGATTGACCTCCGAGGGGCATATAATCTTGTTCGTATTAAACAGGGTGACGAATGGAAAACTGCATTTAATACGCCCGAATGCCATTTTGAATACCTTGTGATGCCATTCGGGCTCTCTAATGCTCCATCTGTGTTCCAATCCTTCATGCATGATATTTTCCGCAATTATCTTGATAAATTCATTGTTGTCTATTTGGATGATATTTTGATTTTTTCCGATGATTGGGAGTCTCATGTGAAGCAGGTCAGGAGGGTATTCCAAATCCTTCGTGATAATGCTTTATTTGTGAAGGGGTCTAAGTGCCTATTCGGAGTTCAGAAGGTCTCTTTTTTGGGTTTTATTTTTTCTCCCTCGTCTATGGAAATGGATCCTGTTAAGGTCCAAGCTATTCATGACTGGATTCAACCCACATCTGTGAAGAGCCTTCAAAAATTTTTGGGCTTTGCTAATTTCTATCGCCGTTTAATTGCCAACTTTTCCAGTGTGGTTAAGCCCCTTACTGATTTGACGAAGAAAGGCGCTGATATGACGAATTGGTCCTCTGCGGCTGTTGAGGCCTTTCGGGAGCTTAAACGCCGATTTACTTCTGCCCCTGTGTTGTGTCAGCCGGATGTTTCTCTTCCTTTTCAGGTTGAGGTTGACGCTTCTGAGATTGGGGCAGGGGCCGTTTTGTCTCAGAGGGATTCTGATGGTTCTTTGATGAAACCGTGTGCTTTTTTTTCCAGAAAGTTTTCGCCTGCGGAACGCAATTATGATGTCGGCAATTGGGAGTTGTTGGCTATGAAGTGGGCGTTTGAGGAGTGGCGACATTGGCTTGAGGGAGCTAAGCACCGCGTTGTGGTCTTGACTGATCATAAGAATCTGATTTACCTCGAGTCGGCCAAGCGGCTGAATCCTAGACAGGCTCGATGGTCCCTGTTTTTCTCCCGTTTTGATTTTGTGGTCTCGTATCTTCCGGGATCTAAGAATGTTAAGGCTGATGCCCTCTCTAGGAGTTTTTTGCCTGATTCTCCTGGAGTCCTTGAGCCGGTTGGCATTCTTTAGGAAGGGGTGATTCTTTCTGCCATCTCCCCTGATTTGCGGCGGGTGCTTCGGGAATTTCAGGCTGATAGGCCTGACCGCTGTCCAGTGGGGAAGCTGTTTGTTCCTGATGGATGGACAAGTAAGGTGATTTCTGAGGTTCATTGTTCAGTGTTGGCTGGTCATCCTGGGATTTTTGGTACCAGAGATTTGGTTGCTAGGTCCTTTAGGTGGCCTTCCTTGTCGCGCGATGTGCGTGCTTTTGTGCAGTCCTGTGGGACTTGCGCCCGGGCCAAGCCTTGCTGTTCCCGTGCTAGTGGGTTGCTTTTGCCTTTGCCGGTCCCTGAGAGGCCCTGGACGCATATTTCCATGGATTTTATTTTGGCTCTTCCTGTTTCCCAGAAGATGTCTGTTATCTGGGTTGTTTGTGACCGGTTCTCTAAAATGGTCCATCTGGTACCTTTGCCTAAGCTGCCTTCCTCCTCAGATTTGGTCCCATTGTTTTTTCAGCATGTGGTTCGTTTGCATGGCATTCCGGAGAATATTGTGTCTGACAGAGGTTCTCAGTTTGTCTCTAGGTTTTGGCGGGCCTTTTGTGCTAGGATGTGCATTGATTTGTCTTTTTCTTCGGCGTTTCATCCTCAGACTAATGGCCAAACTGAGTGAACTAATCAGACCTTGGAGACCTATTTGAGATGCTTTGTGTCTGCTGATCAGGATGATTGGGTGGCTTTCTTGCCGTTGGCCGAGTTTTCCCTTAACCCCTTAAGCCCCGAGGGTGGTTTGCACGTTAATGACCGGGCCAATTTTTACAATTCTGACCACTGTCCCTTTATGAGGTTATAACTCTGGAACGCTTCAACGGATCTTGGCGATTCTGACACTGTTTTCTCGTGACGTATTGTACTTCATGTTAGTGGTAAAATTTATTCGATATAACTTGCGTTTATTTGTGAAAAAAATGGAAATTTGGCGAAAATTTTGAAAATTTCGCAATTTTCCAACTTTGAATTTTTATACCATTAAATCACAGAGATATGTCATGCAAAATACTTAATAAGTAACATTTCCCACATGTCTACTTTACATCAGCACAATTTTGGAACCAAAATTTTTTTTTGTTAGGGAGTTATAAGGGTTAAAAATTGATCAGCAATTTCTCATTTTTGCAACACCATTTTTTTTTAGGGACCACATCTCATTTGAAGTCATTTTGAGGGGTCTATATGATAGAAAATACCCAAGTGTGACACCATTCTAAAAACTGCACCCCTCAAGGTGCTCAAAACCACATTCAAGAAGTTTATTAACCCTTCAGGTGTTTTACAGGAATTTTTGGAACGTTTAAATAAAAATAAACATTTAACTTTTTTTCACACAAAATTTATTTCAGCTCCAATTTGTTTTATTTTACCAAGGGTAACAGGAGAAATTGGACACCAAAAGTTGTTGTAAAATTTGTCCTGAGTAAGTTGATACCCCATATGTGGGGATAAACCACTGTTTGGGCGCATGGCAGAGCTCGGAAAGAAAGGAGCGCCATTTGACTTTTCGATGCAAAATTGACTGGAATTGAGATGGGACGCCATGTTGCGTTTGGAGAGCCCCTGATGTGCCTAAACATTGAAACCACCCACAAGTGACCCCATTTTGGAAAGTAGACCCCTTAAGGAACTTATCTAGATGTGTGGTGAGCACTTTGACCCACCAAGTGCTTCATAGAAGTTTATAATGCAGAGCCGTAAAAATAAAAAATCATATTTTTTAACAAAAATGATCTTTTTGCCCCCAATTTTTTATTTTCCCAAGGGTAAGAGAAGAAATTAGACCACAAAAGTTGTTGTGCAATTTGTCCTGAGTACGCTGATACCCCATATGTGGGTGTAAACCATTGTTTGGGCGCATGGCAGAGCTCGGAAGGGAAGGAGTGCCATTTGACTTTTTAATGCAAAATTGACTGGAATTGAGATGGGACGCCATGTTGCGTTTGGAGAGCCCCTGATGTGCCTAAACATTGAAACCACCCAAAAGTGACACCATTTTGGAAAGTAGACCCCCTAAGGAACTTATCTAGATGTGTTTTGAGAGCTTTGAGCCCCCAAGTGTTTCACTACAGTTTATAACGCAGAGCCGTGAAAATAAAATTCTTTTTTTTTCACAAAAATGATTTTTTAGTCCCCAGTTTTGTATTTTCACAAGGGTAAATGGTTAAATTGGACCCCAAAAGTTGTTTTCCAATTTGTCCTGAGTACGCTCATACCCTATATGTGGGGGGGAATCACTGTTTGGGCGCATGGCAGAGCTCGGAAGGGAAGGAGCGCCATTTGGAATACAGACTTAGATGGATTGGTCTGCAGGCGTCACGTTGCATTTGCAGAGCCCCTGATGTACCCAAACAGTAGAAACCCCCTACAAGTGACCGCATATTGGAAACTAGACCCCCCAAGGAACTTATCTAGATATGTTGTGAGAACTTTGAACCCCCAAGTTTTTCACTACAGTTTATAACGCAGAGCCGTGAAAATAAAAATTCTTTTTTTTTTCACAAAAATGATTTTTTAGTCCCCAGTTTTGTATTTTCACAAGGGTAACAGGATAAATTGGACCCCAAAAGTTGTTGTCCAATTTGTCCTGAGTATGCTGATACCCCATATGTGGGGGGGAAGCACTGTTTGGGCGCATGGCAGAGCTCGGAAGGGAAGGAGCGCCATTTGGAATACAGACTTAGATGGATTGGTCTGCAGGCGTCACGTTGCATTTGCAGAGCCCCTGATGTACCCAAACAGTAGAAACCCCCCACAAGTGACCCCATATTGGAAACTAGACCCCCCAAGGAACTTATCTAGATGTGTTGTGAGAAGTTTGAACCCCCAAGTTTTTCACTACAGTTTATAACGCAGAGCCGTGAAAAAAAAAAAATTTTTTTTCACAAAAATGAATTTTTAGCCCCCAGTTATGTATTTTCACAAGGGTAACAGGATAAATTGGACGCCAAAAGTTGTTGTCAAATTTGTCCTGAGTACGCCGATACCCCATATGTGGGGGGGAAGCACTGTTTCGGCGCATGGCAGAGCTCGGAAGGGGAGGAGCGCCATTTGGAATACAGACTTAGATGGATTGGTCTGCAGGCGTCACGTTGCATTTGCAGAGCCCCTGATGTACCCAAACAGTACAAACCCCCCACAAGTGACCCCATATTGGAAACTAGACCTCCCAAGGAACCTATCTAGATGTGTTGTGAGAACTTTGAACCCCCAAGTGTTTCACTGCAGTTTACAATGCAGAGCCGCAAAAATAAAAAAAATCTTATTTTTCCCACAACAATGATTTTTAGCCCCCCACATTTTTATTTTCCCTAGGATAACAAGAGAACTTGGACCCCAAAAGTTGTCTAATTTGTCCTGAGTACGCTGATACCCCATATGTTGGGGTAAACCCCTGTTTGGGCGCACCGGAGAGCTCGGAAGGGAAGGAGCACTGTTTTACTTTTTCAACGCAGAATTGGCTGGAATTGAGATCGGACGCCATGTCGCGTTTGGAGAGCCTCTGATGTGCCTGAACAGTGGAATCTCCCCAATTCTACCTGAAACCCTAACCCTAACACACCCCTAACCCTAATCCCAACGGTAACCCTAATCACACCCCTAATTCTAATCCCAACCCTAATCCCAACCGTAAATATAATCCAAACCCTAACCCTAACTTTAGCCCCAACCCTAACCATAACTTTAGCCCCAACCCTAACCCTAACTTTAGCCCCAACCCTAACCCTAACTTTAGCTCCAACCCTAACCCCAACCCTAACCCTAGCCCCAACCCTAACCCTAACCCTAGCCCTAACCCTAGCCCCAACCATAACCCCAACCCTAGCCCCAACCCTAGCCCCAACCCTAGCCCCAACCCTAGCCCTAACCCTAGCCCTAACCCTAGCCCTAACCCTAGCCCCAACCCCAACCCTAGCCCCAACCCTAGCCCTAACCCTAGCCCTAACCCTAGCCCTAACCCTAGCCCCAACCCTAACCCTAGCCCTAACCCTAGCCCTAACAAAAATAGGAATAAAAAGTGATCAAAAACTGTCATGTGTCCAAAAATGTTACCAATAAAAACATCAACTAGCCCTGATGGGAAAATGGAAATAAATACATTTTTTTTAAATTTATTATTTTTCCCTAACTAAGGGGGTGATGAAGGGGGGTTTGATTTACTTTTATAGCGTTTTTTATATCGGATTTTTATGATTGGCAGCCGTCACACTAAAATACGCTTTTTTTATAGCAAAAAAGTTTTTGCGTCTCCACATTTTGAGACCTATAATTTTTCCATATTTTGGTTCACAGAGTCATGTGAGGTCTTGTTTTTTGTGGGACGAGTTGACGTTTTTATTGGTAACATTTTTGGACACATGACAGTTTTTGATCACTTTTTATTCCTATTTTTGTGAGGCAGAATGACCAAAAACCAGCTATTCATGAATTTCTTTTGGGGGAGGCGTTTATACTGTTCCGCGTTTGGTAAAGTGGATGAAGCAGTTTTATTCGTCGGGTCAGTACAATTACAGCGATACCTCATTTATATCATTTTTTTATGTTTTGGCGCTTTTATACGATAAAAGCTATTATATAGAAAAAATAATTATTTTGGCATCACTTTATTCTCAGGACTATAACTTTTTTATTTTTTTGCTTATTATGCTTTGTGGTGGCTCTTTTTTTGCGGGACAAGATGACGTTTTCAGCGGTATCATGGTTATTTATATCCGTCTTTTTGATCGCGTGTTATTCCACTTTGTGTTCGGCGGTATGATAATAAAGCGTTGTTTTTTTGGCTTTTTTTTTTTTTTTTCTTACGGTGTTCACTGAAGGGGTTAACTAGTGGGACAGTTTTATAGGTCGGGTCGTTACGGACGCGGCGATACTAAATATGTGTACTTTTATTGTTTTTTTGTTTTTTTTTAGATAAAGAAATGTATTTATGGGAATAATATTTTTTTTATTTATTTATTTAGTAATTTTTTTATTTATTTTTTTACACATGTGGAAATTTTTTTTTAAACTTTTTTACTTTGTCCCAGGGGGGGACATCACAGATCGCTGATCTTACAGTTTGCACAGCACTCTGTAAGATCGGCGATCTCATTCATCGCTGCAGCGTTACCAAGTGCCTGCAGGCGACCCGGAAGTGCTCCCTGCAGGAACCGGATGCAGCCCCGCGGCCATTTTGGATCCGGGGACTGCAGGGAGAAGACGCTCGGTACACGGTGAGTACATCACCGTGTACCGATCGTCTCAGGGAAGCCCGCAGGGAGCCCCCTCCCTGCGCGATGCTTCCCTGTACCGCCGGCACATCGCGATCATGTTTGATCGCGGTGTGCCGGGGGTTAATGTGCCGGGAGCGGTCTGTGACTGCTCCTGGCACATAGTGCCGGATGTCAGCTGCGATAGTCAGCTGACACCTGGCCGCGATCGGCCGCGCTCCCCCGTGAGCGTGGCCGATCGCATATGACGTACTATCTCGTCACTGGGAATTAAGTCCCAGGTCACCTGGACGGGATAGTACGTCATATGGGATTAAGGGGTTAATAATCGGGCTAGTTCGGCTACTTTGGTTTCACCTTTCTTTTGTAATTTTGGTTTTCATCCTCGTTTTTCTTCTGGGCAGGTTGAGCCTTCTGATTGTCCTTGTGTGGATTCTGTGGTGGACAGGCTGCAGCAGATTTGGACTCATGTGGTGGACAATTTGACGTTGTCTCAGGAAAGGGCTCAACGTTTTGCTAACCGCCATCGGTGTTGGTTGGTTTCCGGCTTCGTGTGGGGGATTTGGTTTGGTTGTCTTCTCGTCATGTTCCTATGAAGGTTTCTTCCCCTAAGTTTAAGCCTCAGTTTATTGGTCCTGATAAGATTTCTGAAATTATCAATCCGGTGTCTTTTATTTTGGCTCTTCCAGCCTCTTTTGCCATTCATAATGTTTTCCATACATCTTTGTTGCGGAGATATGTGGTGCCCGCTGTTCCCTCGGTTGATCCTCCTGCCCAAGTGTTGGTTGAGGGAGAGTTGGAATATGAGGTTGAGAAAATTTTGGATTCTCGTTTTTCGAGGCGGAGGCTTCAGTATCTTGTCTGGTGGAAGGGTTATGGCCAGGAGGATAATTCTTGGGTTGTTGCCTCCGATGTCCATGCCGCCGATTTGGTTCGTGCTTTTCACTTGGCTCATCTAGATCGGCCTGGGGGCTCTGGTGAGGGTTCGGTGACCCCTCCTCAAGGGGGGGTACTGTTGTGAATTCCGCTCTTGGGCTCCCTCCAGTGGTTGTAAGTGGCACTTTTGTGAGTTCTGCTCTTGGGCTCCCTCTGGTGGTTTTAAGTGGTATGGCTGCTCCTTGGATTTAGCAGTCTGCAGCTGCTTCCACTGATTCTCTTTCTGCTCGGCTATTTTTGCCTGGCTCTTTCCTTCAGCAGTGCCACTTGTCAATGGTTCCTGGTTGGATTCACATCTCTTTTGGATTTCCCTGTTATCCTGACCAGTTCAGCAAAGTTAAGTCCTTGCTTGCTCTTTTCTATCCACAGGTTGTGGACTTATCCATTCTGTGCTTTCTATGTTTTGTCCAGCTTGTCAGTATGAATTAATTCAGTTAAGCTGGAAGCTCTGGGAAGCAGATTTACCCTCCACACCTTTAGTCAGGTGTGGAGATTTTTGTAAACTCTGTGTGGATTTTTTGTAGTGTTTTATACTGACCGCACAGTATTCCATCCTGTCCTATCTATCTAGCTAGACTGGCCTCCTGTGCTACATCCTGGTTTCATTCTGTGTATGTCTTTTCCCTCTCCACTCACAGTCATTACTTGTGGGGGGCTATCTATCCTTTGGGGATTTTCTCTGAGGCAAGATAGTTTTCCTGTTTCTATCTTTAGGGGTAGTTAGTTCTCAGGCTGTGACGAGGTGCCTAGGGAGTGTCAGGAGCATCCCACGGCTACTTCTAGTGTTGTGTTGAGCTTAGGGACTGCGGTCAGTACAGGTACCACTTCCTTCAGAGATCGTCCCATGTTGCTCCTAAACCACCAGTTCATAACATTACACCATTCTGCAGCATCTGCAAAAGCATTCCTTTCACCTCCTGATACATCTGCAGGGGATTTTGGCGGTATGAGGCTCAATCTTAACTTCAATTCCTTCCAGATGGGTACAGGCCCTGATGGGCAGGGTAAGCACTGTTTGTCCTGGTGGCGAAACTCAATTGTTTGAAACTAGAGCAATTACCTTTCCCAGTGTCTTCCCACCACTGGAGATTTTTTGGGCTTTTGCCACCATGATTAGCTGCTTGAAGACTCTCCTCTGTGGAGTGCGAGGGCTCAACTGTCATAGAAACATGTCTGGAGACTCATTAAAAAGAAGACTTCCGAAATCTTTTAACACATTCATGCCTAACATAACAGCGTGTCCCTTAATAACATCATGAGCTGTCAGTACCACCCCTTTTCTGCCTAGATCTTTACCGCAGACCATAATATGCATCCAAACTACCCCTGCAACTGGGATGGGCAGGTGATTGGCAGCTGTCAATTTAATCACTGGGCCCCATTCATGCCGCATTGCCTCTGTGAAATGTCGGCGAAAGTATGCTTTGGGCATCGTTGTCACCTGTGAGCCCCATATCAACCAGACAGTATACAACCCTGCCACCCAATTCATCCCAGACAAGAGGACACATGGAAACGAGATTTGTGGGACATCTTGTACTGCTCTTTGAGTTTTCAGGCTCCGAGCGGTGTCCCCCAAGCTCGGAGCCCCCTAGTTTAACAGACGGCGTTGCAGAGACCTACTTCGTCGGGTGGAGTCCAGGGCTATATGTCCGGTTCCTCCACAGTTGTAACATGTGGGGGGTCCTTCTTGACAAGGCACCCTTGTCTCACAACAGGGAAACGGCTCACTTCTGTACCCTGTTGGACTGGGGTGACAGTGGGCATCTTTTTTGAATCAGCCAACTCTTCACATATATGCTGGATTTCCTTTCGTAGGTCTTCCATCCATTGGGGTGTAGTAGCCATTACTGCAGATACCTCTCCGCTCCAGACTTTCCCTGCCAGAACTGTCACCCCCTGCTCCTGTTCATGCGCATACCTCACTCCCTACTTTGGAAGAAGTAATGCATGGGTTTATCAGGAAACGCTCCCGCAGGGCCTGTTTCAGCAACACGTCACGCAAGCCCATCAGTAGCTGGTCCCACAGTACTATGTCAGTAGACCCCACGCCTACACCATCCTTCCTAGCAATGGCCATGCGGATCTCCTGCAGTGCATTCATGTACTTGGTTACCATCTCCCCCTCTTTTAACCCAGAAGAACAACCACATACACAACTCCCCTACATCTGTTGGGTCCCCATGGGTCTCCTCTAAAATTGCTTCCCCATCTAAAGCCCTCATGGCAACCTCCGCCTCCAGTGCAGGGGTCATGGGGTGCATTCTCATCATCCCCATGACCCGTTCAGTCCAGCTCCACAGCAAAGTATTCTTCCCAGTAAATGTCGGGAGGTTGTTTAGCATTGTGCCCAGGGATATACTGGACCTAGGTCCCCCCAACTGCTTGGTCTGCAAACTCCGTGTTGTTGTATGACATCCTGACAACTAAGCCAAATGTAGACTTGCAGAGATTGGGATGTCGTCACAGACAGAAGGCAGATCAAGAGTTAACAAATTTATTAACAGATGAAAGCTCCACACAAAATGAAATGGATATGTGAGGCAAAGGATGTAACGACATGGGTACTAGAGGGGAGAACGGGGTAAACAGGTGTTAGGCAAGTGTTCAGAAAGGGGAAAGAAGAGTACAACTTATCAGTCTGTCGACTTCTTGATTGAATCCTCTCGGTTTCCAACAGTGGCAGTGACAACAGCGGCACGTGATGTCTTGGGGTTGTCCTGGATAGAAGGAGGTCCTTTGCAGATGGAGAGTATTTGTTACACTAGGTGGGTTCCCATACCTGAAGACACAAAAGAGAATAGTAAAACCAAAAACATTCAGTTTGAAAAAAATTTGCAGTAATCCGCAAGTGCTAGTAAAAGATGTAAAAAACAGGGTATTTGGTTGATACGTTTTTTGCAAAAAATGTATACTAAGCTGCTCTACCAAACATCACGGTATACCAATATCAGAGCAGTCCTAACTAATGTATGCAATCCCTATCTGATGTATTTAAAAACCTGATCATCTGTATATTACCTGTGTGAACAGGGTTCAGAAAGGAAAAATCCATGTGTGCATACAGAGTAGAACAGCTTTTGTGCAGATAGCCCAAGAGGAGTGGTGGAACTCCCCAGTCTTGTAGACACAAGAGAACAATTATGGAAACAGGAACACATGGGCTACTTGTAAAAAACAGGGTATTTGCTTGATACGTTTTTTGCAAAAAATGTATACTAAGCTGCTCTACCAAACATCACGGTATACACATATCAGAGCATACCCTGTTTTTTACATCTTTTACTAGCACTTGCGGATTACTGCAAATTTTTTTCAAACTGAGTGTTTTTGGTTTTACTATTCTCTTTTGTGTCTTCAGGTTTCTTGGTGGTGTGTGAACATGTTCCTACAGACTTGTTCACTGTGCAAGTAGCCCATGTGTTCCTGTTTCCATAAGGGTTCCCATACCTGCGGTTTCCTCGTACTGGTCTCAGTTCTTTATACGGTATCCCCAGAGCATGGCTCTGCTCCACAGTGCAGGCGGGGAAGGGGTCGGTATGTAGGGGCTCAGTCTCTAGTACAAGGCTATGCCGCACGCATGCAGAAGTCACAGGTCCCACGTGTGAGTAACCTCTCAGCATGGGGAATGTCGGGAGAGTCGCTGTCTGATGTACGTGGGCAATAGACACAATTACAGAGGTTGCGCTAGGTGGGCCTACGCTTACAAGATGCCCCGCTGCTAAGGCCTGTACTTCACCCTGCTACATGCTCTGTCTTCCAGCCAGAACTCCTGCCTTTCTCCCAGTCACAGCCCTTTTATCTCTGACGAGCCTCCTGCTGACAAGTGTAATGGTCAGTCCGGGCTCTCTCCCATGCAACAATGGTGACAGTCCCGACAGTTTCGGAACTGGCACAAGAGAGGTACCCCTGAACCGGTTCATCTTCTTACATTGGCTTGGCAGAGGCAAAGCACAGGACCTTTGGATTGTGAGTAAAAGTGTTTTTCTTTTAAGTCATTCTCATTTTTTCTTTGAACTGCTGTCATCATGTGATGCACACTCCCAGTTTGCATACTGCATATGTATTGCAATTAGCGATAAGGAGAGGAGCAGAGGCCCCTGAGCAAGACCAATATTTGGGCTCCTCTCCAAAACTCTCTGTGATAGATGAAAACGGCATTTCACATTTTGTAAAATCAGTGGGAATGACACAAAAAAGTTGCTCATTTCAAATTTCCGACTTCAAATTTCCTACATCTGACCCATCATTTTAATTAGTGCTGGATACTATGGCAAAGTTTTCTGCCATGACCACAACTCTGCACTCCAATATCTCCAGACTCCACTGTCTACTGCTCGACTTGTCTGGATATTTTTCACATGCGTTATTGTCACAATAACAGCTGTAATGTATCACATCGTGTCTCGTTAAAATAATTTAACATCATTCATAATCTGAACAGTTAACTTAACATAGCCAAGAGGATATTCAATTAATCCATGGATGAGTTAGTGCATGAGTTGTGCCACACTTATGCCAGCAATGAATTCCAGCACACTGCATCCTTCTAAATGTGTCAGCTGCAGTCACAGAATCTGTCTAACTGTACTAACACCATCCATATTTCACATCATCTGTTTAGAATTGGATTCCTCTGCTACAGTTTAATGGACATAGCTGCAGACACCACATCATTTCGGTATAAAAATCCCTTAAAAGTCTTTAATAAATAATTACTTATATCATAGACTAATTATTGAAATTTATTGCCGTCTTTTTAATTAACTAAAAAACTATTGTAGAACATTAACAGTAAAAGAAAAAAAAATCCACAGAATAAAAGAAATCTTTCAATTGACACTTCGGACAACTTTGTGAAAGGTCTATTATATTAATTTATAACATTCCTAATCCTAATTTTTTTGTTGGTGATCATTCTGTAACGTGGTTGCAGGGTCAGCATTAGGGGCAGGCAGACAAGGCAGCTGCCTAGGGCCCCTGCTCACCCAGGGGCCCCCAGTCAGTGACGTGCCGCTAATAGCGACACACCATGCAGCCGCTATGGGGCCCGTGAGTCAACCACCAACCTGCATCTTACAGGTACAAAGAAAGAGGAGTGAATACATGCATATAGGGACAGAGAAAGCCGGTTATCAATAGATGCTATAGTAGGAACAATGATGTGTATATAAATTACTTTTAGTACTTATAGTAGTCAAAGATATGAGTCACTGCAGGGGCTGCAGGTCGGGTGTCCCACAACCAAAATTGTGGGTAAGAGCTGTTAATATCGATATGATCATACTCTTGGCATTGAGCAAATAGAATTCCTCAGAAAAAATACATTGATCCCTTTCTGTATGAACCACAAACACCAATAGCGATAGTGAAGAACAAATGATCAACAATAGTATAATATAACAAATTTATTTAAACGTATATAATAAACAATCATAATAGTTTATGACAAAAGTAAAATTGCAATGAGACATAGACAACAGAAACTAGAAAACAGACATACACCACACTCAATAATTAGACATATCAGGAATATACTGTATAACAATAATGTTTGTATATACCATATATATATATAAAATATATATATATATATAAAACTATATAGTGAGAATAAATCTAATGAAGATATGTCTAAGTCATGATACCAATCAGGGTGGGTTATACTGTAGTACAGGTAAGAGATGGATTACACTGAAATAATAACAGAGACACCCATGAAAATTACCATATCATTATCATAGGACAAAAAGTCATATGGAATCACTGGTATAGCAATAGAGACACCCCTGAAGATTACCATAACATCATAGTAGGACAGTAAAGCCCATGGAGTCATATATACAGCTGTGGCAAAAATTAAGAGACCACTGCAAAATGTTCAGTTTGTCCGATTTTTCTCTTTATGTGTATAGTTTTGAATTAAATGTAAATTTTTCATTTATTCTATAAACTACTGACAACACGTCTCTGAATTTCCAAGCAATAAATTTGGTATTTTTTTTCTGAAGAGGAAGAGCGGACAAAATATCAAAAAAACAGGCCTTTCAGATCTCAAATAGCTTTAAAGTTGTAATTTTCACAATGGGTAAAAAGAAAAATGGTACCCCATAATTTGTTACGCGATTTCTCCTGAATGCAAGAATACCCTATATGTGGTCAAAAAATTCTGTTTGGGCATATGGCAGGGCTAGGAAAGAAAAGAGTGCTATTTGGAATAGATTGTGAATTCATGGAATTTGTAGAGCCCCTGGCACATAAAACCAGCAGAAATCCCCCAAAGTGACCACATCTTGTAAACAAAATCATTCAAGGAAATGATCTAGGGGTATACTGAGCGATTTTAACCTACAGGTGAGTCACAAAACTTTATAACTGGAGATGAGTGAACCTTTCAATTATCGGTTTGGTTCAGAAGTCCCGATGTTCACCGAATAAGGTCGCCAAACGGTTTGTCGAATATATCCGTACCCCATTGAATTCATTAGGAGGCAAAGCCAAATGCATAGACAACACCTTCAAGGGGGCCAAAAAGCTGCCAAACAGCTCAAATTAGGGGCAGACACCAGGAAAAGTGGCATCAGTTTATCCAGAGTACAAACAATATAATTGCACACTGGGACAGAGTTTGAACAAGCATCTCTAGCTTAAACATTGACCAGTAATAGGTGGATGAATGACAGCTGTAGGCCTGGTGCTCTGAGAGTCCTGTCAAATTCATGCAACACACAAGTAAGAGACCCAACTTGGAGTCCAAATATTTCCAAAATTAAGGGGCAGACACCAGAAAAAGTGGCATCAATTGACCCACAGTAAATATTTGATAATGTCACAGCAGCAATCATCCATGGGCCATGCATGAGGTATCAGGGTCTGGACCATCATTTAGATCTTTGAATTGAAGTTTCAATTATGACAAGGTGGGTGAGGGACCAGTGTAAGTCTGCTTTGCTCGGAGCCCTAACACCTCATGCAACAGCTCAAACTGTTTTTTTTTCCCTGCCACACTCAGGTTCCACAAATATCAGCTTGCTAGAGCACTAATGTTAAAAAAAGAGTAAGGATAGTATCACAGGTAATTGACTCAAAGTAAGAGCAGGCCTGCCGGTCTGGGAGCCATTTTGTCACACACACCTAAAGTAGCATCAACTTCCCCACAGTAGAAATAGTATAATGGACTTCTGACACCCCTTCCACAACAGACAACCCACCAGGTGTAGACCCAACTTGGAGTCTAAACATTTCCAAAAAATATTGTCACAAACCACTAAAGTGACATCAATTTCTACATTGCAATAACAGTATAATCTGCCTCTGACACCCCTTCTACAAAAGGCAACCCACCAGAAGTAAACCCAACTTAGAGTCTTCAAATTTCAAAAAATTGTTTGTAAAATCAGCAGTAGCAACAGCAGCAGGCAGAAACGCCACAACAAAGGTCTCACAGACTGCAATAATGCAAGATCAATGCATGACACTAAAAACTACACCATCGCCTGGTCTGCCCAGTCTGTGACTGGTGTGCAAAAGTCATTTGACATCCATGACTTATTCAAATGGATTAAAGTTAGATGGTCTACACTTTCAGGAGACTGCCGCTTATCCGTCAGAACACCACTAGCAGTGCTGAAGACACATTCTGAGAAAACGCTGGCTGCCGGGTATGACAAAACTTCCAAAACGTGACATGTGAAGTCAGACCACTCTTCCATTTCTGAAGACCAAAATGCTAAAGGGTCCAAATTCCCCCTGCCCTGATGGCATTGATATTGAGCTCGAGACACTTCTGCACCTTCCTCTCCAGTCATTCACAACGTGTCAGACTTGTACTCTGTTCTGCTGGTGCATGGGCTGGTCTAAAAATGTGTGAAATGACTCACATAAATTGCTTATGCCACTTAAAAATGTGCAGTGTTTTAGCACTGATGCTTTGATGTTCCCACGGTTAGAAGGCTAGAACTGCAAAGCACACTGTGTGCCCCACTGCTGTGTTGGGGAAAACCACTCAAAGATTGTTTTGATAGTTCAGCATGTGCGCGTATCTTTCCAGTGGAGGAAGCATCTCGCAAAATTTACTCTTGCCCTGTGGATTTAACAGAGTGACAACCTAGTAGTCAGCACTATTTATAGTCCTAACAATAAGGGCATCATGTTGCAGATCCACATCAAAGTTGGTGACACCATGGATTGGTTGACCTATCCCGCAAGCTTCAATCTGCAGTCAACAACAGAACATGCACTTTATCTTCAAAACAATCATGATCATTTTAATGTTGTTATCAGTATTTATTAATCATTTTAATGTAGTTGTCAGTGATTACCTTTGAACGTTTATATTGTAGTGTCCTGTCACCAGCCATGTGTACGATTATCAGCTGAAAGCCTCTCTGGAACCAATAATTGCCGCATGTAAAAGTACCTTCATAAGTTGAAGTTTCAGAATGTTATAACTTTTATTATATCCTGAACAGTTTTTTTATGAACAGTCAAGGTTTTCAGGTTGAAGTAAAAAAAAGTCTGTGTGTTATGAGTTTTAAACAATAAAATGTTGAGAAATTATGTAATTCTTGAGTATATCACTCAATGGTTCTCATAAACAAGAAAAATCTGATCTTTAATATGCTTTGATCTTTAATATACTCAAGAACGGAGCCACAGACATCACACAGGGGTCCCAAACAGTGCACATGGGATCCCAGACAGCGCACAGGGGGCAGAGACAGCGCATAGGGGCCCTGCGCTCTTCCCCCCTTGCACACTGTCACTTCCCCCCCCCCTCCCTTGTGCGATGTCTCTGCCCCCCTGTGCGCTGCTTGGGGCCCTGTGTGCTGCCTGGATCCCCGTTCACTGTCTCTTCCTCCCTTGCACGCTGTCTCTTCCCCCTCCCTTGTGCACTGTCTCTGCCACTCTGCATGCTGCCTGGGGCCTCGTGTGCTGCCAGGGACCCCTGTCTGCTGCCTGGTGCCCTGTGTGCTGCCTGGGGCCCCATTCGCTGTCTCTGCCCCGTGCGCTGCCTGGGGCCCCTGTGCTCTCCCTGGGGCCCTGTGTGCTGCCTGGGGCCCCGTGTGTTGCCTGGGGCACCGTGCGCTGCCTGGGGCCCCTGTGCACTGTCTGGGCCCCTGTGCTCTGCCTGGGGTGCCGTGTGCTGCCTGGGGCCCCGTGCGCTGCCTGGAGCCCCCCTGTGCTGCCTGGGGCACCTGTGCGCTGCCTGGGGCCATGTGTGCTGCCTGGGGCCCATGTGCTGCCTGGGCCCCCTGTGCACTGCCTGGAGCCCCATGTGCTGCCTAGGGCCCCCCTGCGCTGCCTGGGGCCCCTGTGCGCTGCCTGGGGCCATGTGCGCTGCCTGGGGCCCGTGTGCTGCCTGAGGCCCCTGTGCACTGCCTGGAGCCCTGTGCGCTGCCTGGGGCCCCATGTGCTGCCTGGGGCCCTATGTGCTGCCTGGGGACCTGTGCGCTGCCTGGGGCCCCTGTGCTCTGCCTGGGGCCCCGTGTGCTGCCTGGGGCCCCGTGTGCTGCCTGGGTCCCCGTGTGCTGCCTGGGGCCCCATGTGCTGCCTGGGGCCTTGTGCACTGCCTGGGGCCCCTGTGCGCTGTCTGGGCCCCCGTGCTCTGCCTGGGGCCCCTGTGCACTGTCTGGGCCCCCGTACTCTGCCTGGGGCACCGTGTGCTGCCTGGGGCCCCGTGGGCTGTCTGGAGCCCCCCTGCGCTGCCTGGGGCCCCTGTGCGCTGCCTGGGGCCATGTGCGCTGCCTTGGGACCGTGTGCTGCCTGGGACCCCTGTGCGCTTCCTGGAGCCCCATGTGCTGCCTGGGGCCCCCGTGTGCTGCCTGGGGCCCCGTGTGCTTCCTGGGGCCCCTTGCACTGCTTTGGGCACCTGTGCATTGCCTGGGACCCCATGTGCTGCCTGGGCCACGTGTGCTGCCTGGGGCCCCGTGTGCTGCCTGGGGCCCGTGTGTGCTGTCTGGGCCCCCGTGCTCTGCCTGGGGCCCTGTGTGCTGCTTGGGGCCCCTGTGTGCTGCCTGGGACCTCATGTGCTGCATGGGGTCCGGTGCGCTGTCTGGGGGCCCTGTGCACTACTTGGGGCCCCATGCGCTTCCTGTGGCCCCTGTGCGCTGCCTGGGGCCCCTGTGCGCTTCCTCGGGCCCCTGTGTGCTGCCTGTGGCCCCTGTGCGCTGCCTGGGGCCCCTGTGTGCTGCCTGGGGCCCTGGGTGCTGCCTGGGGCCCTGTTATTAAGAATGTCACTCAATGGTTCTCAAAAGCCTGAAAAATCTGATCCACAGTAGCTGGGGTATATTCTGACCTGGAGGGGTATAAAGTGGACTAGTCCAATTTATACCCCGGGGTATAGTTTGGTCTAGGCCAGAATATACCCGGGGTATAATCTGGCCTAGGCCACTTAAACCCCGAGTATAATCTGGGCGGGGAGTTAATCTGGCCTGTTACACCAGGCCATTGGCAGAGGGTCCAAAGTAGATACGACCAGAGTTACATCTGTAATCATTAGTGTTGAGCATTCCGATACCGCAAGTATCGGGTATCGGCCGATACTTGCGGTATCGGAATTCCGATACCGAGATCCGATATTTTTGTGATATCGGGTATCGGTATCGGAAGTGTAAAATAAAGAATTAAAATAAAAAATATTGTTATATTCACCTCTCCGGCGGCCCCTGGACATCAGCGGGAGGATCCGGCGTCCGGCACGGCTTCTTTCTTCAAAATGCGCGCCTTCAGGACCTGTGGAATGACGTCCCGGCTTCTGATTGGTCGCGTGCCGCCCATGTGACCGCCACGCGACCAATCAGAAGCCGCGACGTCATTCCTCAGCTAAAGTCCTAGAATGAGCGCCTTCTAGGACCTGAGGAATGACGTCGCGGCTTCTGATTGGTCGCGTGGCGGTCACATGGGCGGCACGCGACCAATCAGAAGCCGGGACGTCATTCCACAGGTCCTGAAGGCGCGCATTTTGAAGAAAGAAGCCGTGCCGGACGCCGGATCCTCCCGCTGATGTCCAGGGGCCGCCGGAGAGGTGAATATAACAATATTTTTTATTTTAATTCTTTATTTTACACTTTAATATGGATCCCAGGGCCTGAAGGAGAGTTTCCTCTCCTTCAGACCCTGGGATCCATGAGGATACATTCCGATACTTGATGTCCCATTGACTTGTATTGGTATCGGATATCGGTATCGGCGATATCCGATATTTTTCGGGTATCGGCCGATACTATCCGATACCGATACTTTCAAGTATCAGACGGTATCGCTCAACACTAGTAATCATACATTCTTGGTGTTTCCATGCTTTTAACAGATTTACACGATGTAGTTACTCAGATTTCCTCTTCCCGGGCTGTTATACCCTGTAATTCACCTCCCCAATCTTTTCCCGGACTTCATATGGCCCTTGTCACTTGGTCATGAACTTAGGCTACTTTCACACATCAGGTTTTTTGTTTCAGTCTAAATCCGGAGAATGTTGGAAAAACTGGATCCGGCGCAGATTGTGAAAAACTGATGCGACAGATCTGTTATTTTGACGGATTCGGCTAGCCTATCTAGATTATTGGATAAAAAAAAAATTGGAGCATGCTCAGTTTAACCCCTTAGGCCGGCCTCACACTCAGCGTATAAAAATACGGTCCGTATTTTACGGCCGTAATACGCCACAAAATTGAAAAAATGGTGATCCATAAGTACTCCGTAGGCAGGGTGTGTCAGCGTATTTTGCACATGGCATCCTCCGTATGTAATCTGTATGGCAGCCGTACTGCGAGATTTTCGCGCAGGCTCGTAAAAACATATATACTGTATATATATATATATATATATATATATATATATATATATATATATGTCAGTGAGACACACACATATATATATATATATATATATCCCTAGAACAAATGACGTAAAAAATATACATATTAACGTATTGGGGGCCTTTTAGGCCCCCATGCACATAATGTAGAAAAACACACTTAAATAACTTTCACAAGTTTATTTCAAAATTGCTCAATAAAATATAAATAGTGGACAAAATTTTAATTATAATTTTTCACAGAAAACATCAAAAATCTTTTTTTCCCAAATTTCACACAAAGACATGAAAACACACAAAAACGCATATAAATCTATAGCAAACTAGCTGCAGCTACCTTTTTATTCTAACTTTATTTTCTATTATATTAGTCTTCCAAACAATTCTGACATGTTATTTTTTCAGAAGTTTTGTGCAATTTTTGATAAATATGTTCCAGATATAACTGATAGGGGCTAATTTGTCTGTTTCAAACCTTGCTGCACGAGTTCGGTTATCATCAAAGCGAATGATTCTTCTAATTTCCTCATATCTGCCCACTGACATTGTCGCCTTATAGTGTGGATCAGAAAGAGGGTCCAGAAATAATTCTCGTATTGGGACATCATACGATTTTTGACTCCCTGCCAGCAGTAAAAGTCCAATATAGGCATAAAGTTCCTCTTTTGAGATATTTTTCCAGGATTTATTTTTTGCAGAAGCGATGCGTCTTCATTCTAGGTTTGAACATAATAGGACCTCTTCTGCAATATTGTCAGAAAAATAAGTACAGAATACATCTTTAGGGGTAAAGTAACTGGGACTTCCCACAGCTCCTTGAGCCTGTCTCACAATATTGTGTGTTGGAGTACGTCCGACTAATGTAGGATTACTGTCCCAAAAACATTTGTTTTGGATGTTCTGCTTATCACTTCTTGAGGATCCACTAGATTCACTTCTTCATCATCAGATGAATCACTGGATGAGGATGTTTGATTAGCTGGTGGCAGATATTCTTCATCAGACAAAGATAGTTCACTTTCATCATCGCTTTGAAACATAATCGTTTCAATCTCTTGGTCAGTCAGACACTTGGAGGAAGAGTGTGCCATTGCTCACTAGATGTTAGCAAACTAAAAGAAAAAACAATGAACAGAATCAGGGTTGTCTACTTTTTGCTTGTGTGTGACACACTGTAAGTGTAATGTCCCCCCTTCTTCCTCTCACCCTCAGCAGCTCTTACCTTTTATACTTTTAGGTGGTGTACAATTCTCTGAATTTTTGTGGCTCACAAGCTCTAGCCTTTGCAAGCTTCTTAGAAACAGAAACTGAAAATGAATCAGATTTCCTCTCAACAGCTTATCTTATCACAGGTCCTTCAGCAATTAGCTCACAGTGTATACTGTCCTCAGTACACAATACACAGCTCATTACTGTGTTCCAAAGGACCTGAGGTGATGTCATGGCCTTATCACTCCCTCCAAAAATCACATGACATCCTCACATGTTATTATCCACACCCTGGCCCCTCCACCAGCTTTACTGAGTACAAATAAAGTAACTTGAGACACAAACACTACTGAGAACATGATAAAAATAGCGGGGGCCTAAAAGGCCCCCAATTCATACAGATGTAGTTTTCACCAAACAAGCATTGTTACACCATAATTCCTATGAAAAAAATTATATGAACAACTGGATATTATCAAAAATGACATACTTGAGGAATACCTGGAGTTTCAAAATTCTAGCTAAAGTAATTTTGCAGATAATAGCAAAAATGTAAGCATGGGGGCCTAAAAGGCCCCCAATAGGCATTCTAGGGATATATATATATATATATATATATATATATATATATATATATATATATATAGCGTATACAGCGCTAGATAGCTTAAAAGCCACTAATTCAATTGCCGGCTTTTCCTATCTCCTTCACAAACCCGACATGATATGAGACATGGTTTACAGACAGTAAACCATCTCATATCCCTTTTTTTTTTTGCATATTCCACACTACTAATGTTAGTAGTGTGTATGTGCAAAATTGGGGTGCTCTAGCTATTAAATTAAAGGGTTAAATTGCGGAAAAATTTGGCATGGGCTCCCACGCAATTTTCTCCACCAGAGTGGTAAAGCCAGTGACTGAGGGCAGATATTAATAGCCTGGAGAGGGTCCATGGTTATTGCCCCCACCCCCCTGGCTAAAAATATCTGCCCCCAGCCACTCCAAAAAAGGCACATCTGGAAGATGCGCCTATTGTGGCACTTGGCCACTTTCTTCCCATTCCCGTGTAGCGGTGGGATATGGGGTAATGAAGGGTTAATGTCACCTTGCTATTGTAAGGTGACATTAAGCCAGGTTAACAATGGAGAAGCGTCAATTATGACAACTATCCATTATTAATCCAATAGTATGAAATGGTTAAAAACACACATTATTACAAAGTATTTTAATGAAATAAATACACAGGTTTTTGTAATATTTTATTATACTGGTAATCCACCTGAAGACCCTCGTTCTGTAAAAAAAGGTAAAATAAAAAAACAACAATATCCCATACCTTCCGTCGTTCTGTCACTTCCCATGATGTAAATCCATCTGAAGGGGTTAAGTAATTTTACAAGCAGAAGCTCTGCTAATGCAGCTATGCTCCTGCCTGTAAAACCCCGGGGAGCGAATGGAATGTAGGTCAATGACCTGTAGTTACCTTCATTTGCGGTGATGCACCCTCTGCTGGATGTCCTCATATGAACTCGGACGTGGGAAAATATTCTGAAAAGTTCCCAGGCGGCAACGGAGCCCAGGGTCAATGCTAGAAACTGAGTGGATACATTGCCGCACACACAGCAGGGGAGCAGCTGGAGTTACTGAACCCCAATAACAGAGGAGCAACTGTTGACTGTGCAGTCAGCACTTCCGAGCAGCAACTGGTGGTGTTGGAGTCCAGGGATAACAGGAGAAACAGAGGGAAGAAATTACCGCACATACAGCAGGGGAGCAGCTGGTGTTACTGAACCCCAATAACAAAGGAGCAACTGTTGACTGTGCAGACGGCACTTCCGAGCAGCAACTAGTGGTGTTAGAGCCCAGGGTCAATGCTAGAAGCAGAGTGTAGGCCGAGGCCTAATTGGAGCAAGTTTAATATCTGTTGTAGTCTTAATGTGAAGGGAGCAGGAGACATTACCGCAAACAAAGCAGGGGAGCAGCTGGCGTTACTGAACCCCAATAACAGAGGAGCAACTGTTGACTGTGCAGACGGCACTTCCGAGCAGCAACTGGCGGTGTTGGAACCAAGGGATTACAGGAGAAACAGAGTGGAGAAATTACTGCACACACAGCAGGGGAGCTGTTGTGAATTCTGTGGCTGAGTTCACTTCTGTGGTCACAAGTGGTATTGCAGTCTCTGGGCTTCCTCCCTCAGGTGTTTTGGTGAGCTCATTGGCTGCCTTGCTATTTAGCTCCACCTGAGTCTGTCTTCCTTGCTCCTTGTCAATGTTCCAGTGTTGGATCTGAGCTACTGCATCTTTCCTTGGGCCTGCTGCTCTGCTAGATAAGTGCTTCTAGTTTGTTTTCTGTTTTTTCTGTCCAGCTTGCTATTAACTTTTGCTGGAAGCTCTGAGAAGCAAAGGAGTGCACCGCCGTGCTGTTAGTTCGGCACGGTGGGTCTTTTTGCCCCTTTGCGTGGTTTTCGTTTTAGGGTTTTTTGTAGACTGCATAGTTCTCTTTGCTATCCTCGCTCTGTCTAGAATATCGGGCCTCACTTTGCTGAATCTATTTCATTCCTACGTTTGTCTTTTCATCTTGCTAACAGTCATTATATGTGGGGGGCTGCCTATTCCTTTGGGGTATTTCTCTGAGGTAAGTCAGGCTTGTATTTCTATCTTCAGGCTAGTCAGCTCCTCAGGCAGTGCCGAGTTGCATAGGTAGTGATAGGCGCAATCCACTGCTGCTTATAGTTGTGTGAGGATAGATCAGGTACTGCAGTCTACAGAGATTCCACGTCTCAGAGCTCGTCCTATTGTTTTTGGTTATTGCCAGATCTCTGTATGTGCGCTGATTACTGCACGCTGTGTTGCCTGATTGCCAGTCATAACAGTACAAGGAGCCACACCAATGATTCCCAATAGAGGGAAAAAAGAAATCCTGACATCATTTTTTTTTCTTAGCTCTGTCTTCAGTCTTTTTTTTCCCCTAGACATTAGAGTGCTTCAGGACACAGCTGTGGACATGGATATTCAGGCTCTGTGCTCCTCAATGGATAATCTCGTTGTAAATGTACAAAAGATTCAAGATACTATTGATCAGAAATCGATGCTAGAACCAAGAATTCCGATTCCTGATTTGTTTTTTGGTGACAGAACTAAGTTCCTGAGCTTCAGAAATAATTGTAAGCTATTTTTGGCCTTGAAACCTCATTCTTCTGGTAATCCTATTCAACAGGTTTTGATTATTATTTCTTTTTTGCGCGGCGACCCACAGGACTGGGCGTTTTCTCTTGCACCAGGAGATTCTGCATTGAGTAATGTTGATGCATTTTTCCAGGCGCTGGGATTGCTTTACGATGAGCCTAATTCAGTGGATCAGGCTGAGAAAAATCTGCTGGCTTTATGCCAGGGTCAGGATGATGTAGAAGTATATTGTCAGAAATTTAGGAAGTGGTCAGTACTCACTCTGTGGAATGAATCTGCACTAGCGGCTTTGTACAGAAAGGGTCTCTCTGAAGCTCTTAAGGATGTAATGGTGGGATTTCCTATGCCTGCTGGTTTGAATGAGTCTATGTCCTTGGCCATTCAGATCGGTCGTCGCTTGCGCGAGCGTAAATCTGTGCACCATCTGGCGGTATTGTCTGAGAGTAAACCTGAGCCTATGCAGTGCGACAGGACTATGACTAAAGTAGAACGGCAAGAACACAGACGTCTGAACAGACTGTGTTTCTATTGTGGTGATTCTACTCATGCTATTTCTAATTGTCCTAAACGCACTAGGCGGTTCAATAGCTCTGCCGTTATTGGTACTGTACAGTCCAAATTCCTTTTGTCCATTACCTTAATGTGCTCTTTGTCATCGTATTCTGTCATGGCGTTTGTGGATTCAGGCGCTGCCCTGAATCTGATGGATTTGGATTATGCTAAACGTTGTGGATTTTTCTTGGAGCCTTTGCGGTGTCCTATTCCGTTGAGAGGAATTGATGCTACACCTTTGGCCAAGAATAAGCCTCAGTACTGGGCCCAGCTGACCATGTGCATTGCTCCTGCACATCAGGAAGTTATTCGCTTTCTGGTACTGCATAATTTGCATGATGTGGTCGTGTTGGGGTTGCCATGGCTACAAACCCATAATCCAGTATTGGATTGGAACTCTATGTCGGTAACCAGCTGGGGTTGTCAGGGAGTACATGGTGATGTTCCATTTTTGTCTATTTCGTCATCTATTCCTTCTGACATCCCAGAGTTCTTGTCGGACTTTCAGGATGTATTTGAAGAGTCCAAGTCTGATGCCCTACCTCCGCATAGGAATTGTGATTGTGCTATCGATTTGATTCCTGGTAGTAAATTCCCTAAGGGTCGTTTATTTAATTTGTCCGTACCTGAACACACCGCTATGCGCAGTTATGTGAAGGAGTCCCTGGAGAAGGGACATATTCGCCCATCGTCGTCACCATTGGGAGCAGGGTTCTTTTTTGTAGCCAAGAAGGATGGTTCGCTAAGACCGTGTATTGATTACCGCCTTCTTAATAAGATCACTGTTAAGTTTCAGTATCCCTTGCCATTGATTTCTGACTTGTTTGCTCGGATTAAGGGGGCTAGTTGGTTTACTAAGATTGATCTTCGTGGTGCGTATAATCTGGTGAGAATCAGGCAGGGAGATGAATGGAAAACGGCATTTAATACGCCCGAGGGTCATTTTGAGTATCTGGTGATGCCGTTCGGACTTGCCAATGCTCCATCTGTTTTTCAGTCTTTTATGCATGACATTTTCCGTGAGTATCTGGATAAATTCTTGATTGTTTACTTGGATGACATTTTGATCTTCTCAGATGATTGGGAGTCTCATGTGAAGCAAGTCAGAATGGTTTTCCAGGTACTGCGTGCTAATTCCTTGTTCGTGAAGGGATCAAAGTGTCTCTTCGGTGTGCAGAAAGTTTCATTTTTGGGGTTCATCTTTTCCCCTTCTACTATCGAGATGGATCCGGTTAAGGTTCAGGCCATCCAGGATTGGACTCAGCCGACATCTCTAAAAAGTCTGCAGAAATTCCTGGGCTTTGCTAATTTTTATCGTCGCTTCATCTGTAATTTTTCTAGCATTGCCAGACCATTAACCGATTTGACCAAGAAGGGTGCTGATTTGGTTAATTGGTCTTCTGCTGCCGTGGAAGCTTTTCAGGAGTTGAAGCGTCGTTTTTGCTGTGCCCCTGTGTTGTGTCAACCTGATGTTTCTCTTCCGTTCCAGGTCGAGGTTGATGCTTCTGAGATTGGTGCAGGGGCGGTTTTGTCACAGAGAGGTTCTGGTTGCTCAGTGTTCAAACCATGTGCTTTCTTTTCCAGGAAATTTTCTGCTGCTGAGCGTAATTATGATGTGGGCAACCGAGAGTTGCTGGCCATGAAGTGGGCATTCGAGGAGTGGCGTCATTGGCTTGAGGGTGCTAAGCATCGCGTGGTGGTTTTGACTGATCATAAGAACCTTACTTATCTTGAGTCTGCCAAGCGCTTGAATCCTAGACAGGCCCGTTGGTCGTTATTTTTTGCTTGTTTTGATTTTGTGATTTCATACCTTCCGGGCTCTAAAAATGTGAAGGCGGATGCTCTGTCTATGAGTTTTGTGCCCGACTCTCCGGGGTTATCTGAGCCGGCGAGTATCCTCAAGGAAGGAGTCATTGTGTCTGCCATCTCCCCTGATTTGCGGAGAGTGTTGCAGAAATTTCAGGCTAATAAACCTGATCGTTGTCCGGCCGAGAAACTGTTCGTCCCTGATAGGTGGACTAGTAAAGTTATCTCTGAACTTCATTGTTCGGTGCTGGCCGGTCATCCAGGAATCTTTGGTACCAGGGAGTTGGTTGCTAGATCCTTCTGGTGGCCATCTCTGTCACGAGATGTGCGTGCTTTTGTGCAGTCCTGTGGAATTTGTGCTAGGGCTAAGCCCTGCTGTTCACGTGCCAGTGGGTTGCTTTTGCCCTTGCCGGTCCCGAAGAGGCCTTGGACACATATTTCGATGGATTTCATTTCTGACCTTCCCGTTTCTCAAAAAATGTCGGTCATTTGGGTGGTCTGTGATCGCTTTTCTAAAATGGTCCATCTGGTGCCCTTGGTTAAATTGCCTTCCTCCTCTGATTTGGTGCCTTTGTTCTTCCAGCATGTGGTTCGTTTACATGGCATTCCTGAGAATATTGTTTCTGACAGAGGTTCCCAGTTTGTCTCGAGGTTCTGGCGAGCCTTTTGTGGTAGGATGGGCATTGACCTATCTTTCTCCTCGGCCTTCCATCCTCAGACTAATGGCCAGACCGAACGAACCAATCAGACCTTGGAAACATATCTGAGATGTTTTGTTTCCGCTGACCAGGATGATTGGGTGTCATTTTTGCCGTTGGCTGAGTTCGCCCTTAATAATCGGGCCAGCTCGGCTACCTTGGTCTCTCCATTTTTCTGCAATTCTGGGTTCCATCCTCGTTTCTCTTCAGGACAGGTTGAGTCTTCGGACTGTCCTGGTGTGGATTCTGTGGTGGACAGGTTGCAGCAGATCTGGACTCAGGTAGTGGACAATTTGACCTTGTCCCAGGAGAAGGCTCAGCTTTTCGCTAATCGCAGACGCCGTGTGGGACCCCGACTTCGTGTTGGGGATCTGGTTTGGTTATCTTCTCGTCATATTCCTATGAAGGTTTCCTCTCCTAAATTTAAACCTCGTTTTATTGGTCCGTATAGGATTTCTGAGATTCTCAATCCGGTGTCTTTTCGTCTGATCCTCCCAGACTCCTTTTCCATACATAATGTATTCCATAGGTCGTTGTTGAGGAGATACGTGGCACCTATGGTTCCATCTGTGGAGCCTCCTGCCCCTGTTTTGGTGGAGGGGGAATTGGAGTATATTGTGGAGAAGATTTTGGATTCTCGTGTCTCTAGACGGAAACTCCAGTATCTGGTCAAATGGAAGGGTTATGCTCAGGAAGATAATTCCTGGGTTTTTGCCTCTGATGTCCATGCCCCAGATCTTGTTCGTGCCTTTCATGTGGCTCATCCTGGTCGGCCTGGGGGTTCTGGTGAGGGTTCGGTGACCCCTCCTCAAGGGGGGGGTACTGTTGTGAATTCTGTGGCTGAGTTCACTTCTGTGGTCACAAGTGGTATTGCAGTCTCTGGGCTTCCTCCCTCAGGTGTTTTGGTGAGCTCGTTGGCTGCCTTGCTATTTAGCTCCACCTGAGTCTGTCTTCCTTGCTCCTTGTCAATGTTCCAGTGTTGGATCTGAGCTACTGCATCTTTCCTTGGGCCTGCTGCTCTGCTAGATAAGTGCTTCTAGTTTGTTTTCTGTTTTTTCTGTCCAGCTTGCTATTAACTTTTGCTGGAAGCTCTGAGAAGCAAAGGAGTGCACCGCCGTGCTGTTAGTTCGGCACGGTGGGTCTTTTTGCCCCTTTGCGTGGTTTTCGTTTTAGGGTTTTTTGTAGACTGCATAGTTCTCTTTGCTATCCTCGCTCTGTCTAGAATATCGGGCCTCACTTTGCTGAATCTATTTCATTCCTATGTTTGTCTTTTCATCTTGCTAACAGTCATTATATGTGGGGGGCTGCCTATTCCTTTGGGGTATTTCTCTGAGGTAAGTCAGGCTTGTATTTCTATCTTCAGGCTAGTCAGCTCCTCAGGCAGTGCCGAGTTGCATAGGTAGTGATAGGCGCAATCCACTGCTGCTTATAGTTGTGTGAGGATAGATCAGGTACTGCAGTCTACAGAGATTCCACGTCTCAGAGCTCGTCCTATTGTTTTTGGTTATTGCCAGATCTCTGTATGTGCGCTGATTACTGCACGCTGTGTTGCCTGATTGCCAGTCATAACAGGGAGCAGCTGCCGTTACTGAACCCCAATAACACGGCAGCAAGTGTTGACTGTGCAGACAGCACTTCCGAGCAGCAACTGGCGGTGTTGAAGCCTAGGGTCAATCAGGGTGTAGGCTGAGGCCTAATTGGAGCAAGTTTAATATCTGATGTAATGTGAATGTGGAGGGAGCAGGAGACATTGCCGGACACACAGCAAGGGAGCAGCTGACGTTGCTGAACCCCACTAACACAGGAGCTAGTGTTTTTCACTGTGCAGACAGCACTTCCGAGCAGCAACTGGTGGTGTTGGAGCCCAGGGTCAATCAGGGTGTAGGCCGAGGCCTAATTGGAGCAAGTTTAATATCTGATGTAATGTGAATGTGGAGGGAGCAGGAGACATTGCCGGACACACAGCAAGGGAACAGCTGACGTTGCTGAACCCCACTAACACAGGAGCTAGTGTTTTTCTCTGTGCAGACATCTCTTCCAAGCAGCAACTGGCGGTGTTGGAGCCCAGGGTCAATCAGGGTGTAGGCCGAGGCCTAATTGGAGCAAGTTTCAAATCTGTAGTAGTGTGAGCGTGGAGGTAGCAGGAGCAATTGCCGGATACACAGCTGGGGATCAGTTGACGTTACTGAACCCCAATAACATGGCAGCAAGTGTTGACTGTGCAGACAGCACTTCCGAGCAACAACTGGTGGTGTAGGAGAGCCGGGATTACAGGAGAAGCAGAGTGTAGGCCGAGGCCCAATTGGACCAAGCTGAAATGGAACCTTTTACCCCCTCAGGCGTTTGTAACTAAAAGAGCCACATTGTGCAGCACTAATGCTGCACAAGGAAATGGTGGCTCTTTTACTTATGTTCCTTGCACACGTTGAAGTTAACACTTATAAAATGTGCCCCCTCATACCGTGAAACCGTCCCGAAGGCTGGACTTTCCTTCTTAATGAGACGCAGCACAGCTGTCATTCACACCCCCTTGGTGCCGTGCGCCGCCTCCTCAGCATTGTTTGAATCTGTCCTGGAGCCTGCGCTGTTATATTGTCTCTTGGCCTTGCCCAGTTAGCGCTGCCCGTCTTCATACATCATTTGTTGTCAGGCTGGCTGCGCCAGTGCGGCCACCCTACCCGAGATCACACCCCGCAGTGTCTTCTGATTTCTTCACACTGCGGGGCTGGGAGTCATGGGCATGCGCAGTGCATATCTTCGCCTCTCACTCTTCTCCTTTCGCCTTCTTCAGACTGTGTGGCGTCAGCTGATCCCTAATCACCGTGGCACATTATATAAGTGATTAGTTCAGCATGTGCAAGGAGCATAAGTAAAAGATCTTCTTGTCCAAATGCAGCATTAGTGCTGCACAAGTGGCTCTTTTATTTACAAACGCCTGGGGGGACAGGTTACCTTTAATATCTGTAGTAGTGTGAGTGTGGAGGGAGCAGGAGAAATTGCCAGATACACAGCATTGCCAGATACATTACTGAACCCCAATAACACGGCAGCAAGAGTTGACTGTGCAGACAACACTTCTGAGCAGCAACTGGCGGTGTTGGAGCCCAGGGAATCCTGGAGAAGCAGAGTGTAGGCTGAGGCCTAATTGGAGCAAGTTTAATATCTGTGGTAGTGTGAGTGTGGGCAGAGCAGGAGAAATTGCCGGATACACAGCTGGGGATCAGCTGACGTTACTGAAACCCAATAATACTGGGTCATGTGTTGACTGTGCAGACGGCACTTCTGAGCAGCAACTGGCGGTGTTGGAGCCCAGGGATTACAGTTCAGGTGGTAGAAACATGAACACAACAGGAGACCTGGATACTGTTGCCAACCAATTATTTAATCTGGAAGAGGAGTGGCAAATTCCTACGAGATCCAGGCCTTGTTCATTTTCTGAAAAGTAAGTAAGCCAGTCAACATTATCAGAGGATAGTCACATGTGACGGTCTGTTAGTACATCACCTGCAACACTAAAGATGCATTCCGATAATACACTAGCAGCAGGGCAAGCCAGCACCTCCAATGCATACTGGCTAAGCTCTGGCCATGTATCCAGCTTAGAGACCCAAAACTTGAAAGGGGAAGAGCCGTGTGGGAGTACACCGAGAGGGCAAGACATGTAGTCTGTCACCATCTGACGGAAACATTGCCTCCTGCTGACTGGAGCCGTCTGAGATGGTGTAGACATTTGTGGTGGGCACACAAAAGTTTGCCATATTTGGGCCAAACTGGTCTTGCCTTGTGCTGAGGCACAGCTTCTGCTCCCTCTTTGTGAAGTGCTTCCTCCACTGCCTCGACACACTGAGCTGCTTTGTAAAGCACTATCAGCACTGCTCTCAGTTGGACTGGAGAAGATGATGGAATGCACCAGTGTGTCTTGGTACAGCCGCATTTTACGCTCCCGCTGCAATGGTGTTATGAAGCTTTGTAAGTTGTCCCGGTAGCGAGGATCTAGGATGGTGTACACCCAATAATCAGCTGTGTTGAGAATGTGGGTGATGCCGTGGTCGTTTCTCAGGCACTGCAGCATGAAATCAACTATGTGCTGCAGACTGCCAACTGGCCAAGAAACGCTGTCCACTGCTTGAGGCATAATCTCTGCCTGCTCTTCATCACCCCACCCTCGCTCTACATACTGACTACTAGAGCATTGTGTACCTCCCTCCTCTGGACAGATGTCTTCCTCCTCCATTGACTCCTCCTCATCCTCCTCACAAAGTGTCCCCTGCCTAGGCCTTTGTGAGGAACTACGTTGCGCAGACTGTCCAGAAGCAGATGGCATTTGTGACTTCTCATCCTCCACCTCTTCCACAACCTCATCCCTTAGCGCTTGCAGTGTTTTTTCAAGCAGGCAGATAAGTTCATGCTGACTAGTGCATCATCTGCACTTGCCATCCGCGTGGAATCATCGAAGGCACGCAAAACCTGGCAGATGTCCTTCATAGTGGCCCACTCAGTGGTTGTGAAGTCTAAACGGCGCGCATTGCAACTTTTTTGCGCCTGATGCAGTTGGTAATCCATTACTGCTGGCGCTGCTCACACAACCGCTCCAACATATGTTACGTTGAATTCCACCTGGTGGGTAGGTCACATTTGATGCGATGTTCCGGAAGGAAGAATCGGCGCTGCAGAGTTGCAATGCGCGATCTTGCCATGCTGGAATGCCGCAAGTGAGCACACTCTAGGCGGACCTTGTGCAGCAGTGCATCAAGATCCAGATAGTCCCTCAAAAAACTCTGAACGACCAAGTTGAGCACATGTGCCAGACATGGGATTAGAGTGAGGTTGCCTAGGCCCAGAGCTGCCAACAGATTTCGGCCATTGTCACACACTACCATGCCTGGCTGGAGATTCGCTGGCACAAACTACACGTCGCTCTCCTGCTTGATGGCATTCCAGAGCTCCTGCGCTGTGTGGCTTTGATTCCCAAAGAAATTAATTTCAATATGGCCTGTTGATGTTTGGCCATGGCTATGCTCATATCGGTCGTAACAGGTAAGTGTTCACGGGTCCATGTGGAGGTGGACTGTGATGGCTCCTGCAGCGATGATTCAGAGGAACTGGAGTATGAGGCGGAGCCAATGTGTACAGACTGGATTCCTGCAATCCTTGGAGTTGGTAGAACACGTACAGCGCCACTCGCACGATCTGTACCCGGCTCCACAACATTTACCCAATGGGCAATGAGGGAAAGGTATCGTCCAAGTTTATGGTGACTGGTCCACGCATTGGTGGTGAGATGGACCTAGCTACTGATGGTGTTTAGAAACACATGTTTAATGTTTCCCTCCACATGCTTTTGCAGGGCAGGGACGGCTTGCCTGCTGAAATAAAAGCGGTTGGGCACATTGTATTGTGGGACTTCCAATGCCATGAAGTTACGGAAGGTGTTAGTCTCCACCAGCCTGAATGAGAGCTTTTCAAGGGACAGTAGTTTTGCAATGCCAGCATTCAGAGCCTGTGCTTGGGGGTGGTTTGCCGAGAATGGCCGCCTTTTCTCCCATGCCTGTGCTACCGATGGCTTTAGACGGGGCTGGGGGCGTGAGGATGACAGGGAATGTGATGCTGTGGGTGGAATTACACTGGGTCTTTGTACAACGGTGCCAGAGGTTCTTCCATGGTGATCCTGTGAGGAAGCCGAACCAGCTGTGTGTGAGCTGGATTAAGAGGCTACAACACGAGCTGAAGAGGTGGTAGGTGCCGCTGTAGGTTGGCCTAGGTCTTCAGTGTGTTTTTGTAACTCCACCACGTGCTTGGTCCACACATGTTTCCACATATTTGTGGTATTGAGGTTGCTGACACTTTTCCCTCTTTTGACTTTCTGATTACACAGCTTGCATTTGACAAAGCAAATGTCATCTGCAACTGTTTCAAAAAAGGACCAGGCACTGCAAGTCTTGGGAGTGCCCGTTTTGGGTTTTGGAAGAGCCATGCTCCTAATGGGTGCCGAAGTGGAGGCTACAGGCAACACAGTCTTCCCCCACCCTCTCCCTCTTTGGCCATTCGGGGAATCTCTTCCTCAGAGCTGCTCCCACCACCTTCCTGTACCTCACGCCATGATGGGTCAAGGACCTCATCATCTACACTACCCTCTTCCAACAACTGCTTCTCCTGGGTAGTCTCGGCAGCACAGTACACACCAGAAAGTGGCACCTGAGTTTCATCATCAGATGCGTACTGAGGTGTGGTGACCGTAGGCACTGACCCACCCGCATCTTCAGATTCAGAAAGACAAAGCTGTTGCACGGCTGTGGCTCCAGAACAGACTACAGAGTGAGCTACACTCACACAGAGACCTTGCAGACAGCCGTGAACGGCACTGCAAGGCCTAAAAAAGCTCCTCTATGTACTCCTATATAGAGTTTTTCCACAATCTAGCAGTATAAGGATGGAAACCCACTAATAGTATAAATCAGGACAAAATGTGCAGCAGGCAGCACTAATTGAAAAAAGGACAATGGAACAGTATGAGGCAGTGACGCACACTGAGCTGTCTACAACCGGCTGTGGCTGCAGAACAGACTACAGAGTGAGCTACATTCACACAGAGACCTTGCAGACAGCCGTGAACAGCGCTGCAAGGCAAAAACAAGGTTCTCACACAGCGGTTGCTAAATTAGCCTGGGTAAAGCACAATGAAGCAAATCGCTATCTCAAACTGGCCCTCAGTCAGAACACAGCATCCTATCCCTAACTGAATTCACAGCAGAGTGAGTCCAAAATTATGGGAACTTCCGATTCCGGTATCCGATATTGAAAAAGTATCGGAACTCAGTATCGGAACTCCGATACCGCTAATATCAGCCGATACCCGATATTTGCAGTATCGTAATGCTCAACACTACTGCTCAATACACATTGTGGAGGACAACCTCTTTAATGGTAACAATACACCTGTCATCCCACAAGCATTCCAGCATAAACTGTAGGTTTCAATGCTGGCCAGCTTTACTGTAGGCTCTGTTTGTTCAATGTCTGCATCCTACTGCAACACTTGGTTGTCATAGTCATTGCCGTTTGCACTTTGACTGCCTCATCCACTGCTTGTGCATGGAATAACTTAAAACATGTTCCTCTCCACATCTACCTGCAGCTCCTCCTCTACCGCCCAATTGTCTACATCCTACTGCATATAACATAAATCTTGGACGTCTTCAACAGGAATGAAAATAGACTTTAAATAGACTGTAAAAGAAGCAAATCCCATCCTTAGAAAAAGCCGGTAACCCCTCTAAAACTCGTGTCAGGGAACACTATCATGACATGTAGTATAGGGTGAGTTTAATCGAGGGACAGTTTATGCACATCAATGCAACAATTCTAAGCTGAGAGAACGAACGTTTGTTGAGGGACAGTCAGTATGCCATTGATCCTGCTGTCCTGTTTGGGCTGCAGCAGATGGATTGCTGTGTCTACCATCCCAAGTGGAACTCTGACAACAGCATATCCACTTGTAGCACCATGTGCTTCATCGCTATTTCTACAGCACTGATAAGGCATAGGTTATCATAATAGGCAGGGCACAATTATATTCTACTGTGTCTGCCTCTGAATAAAAAGTTAGTGACACTGCCCTCCTTGACAATTAAATCAACTACTGTACAGCCTTGAATATAAATGAAGTCCACAGTGCAATTGAAAATAATATTAGCCACTACCGTAACACCTGAACATGACATAAGCCAAAAATATGCCACCAAATGTAATAATGTAGCCACCTCTGTGCCTTTTGAATATACATGAAGCCACCACTGTGCTGCTTAAATATATATGAACCTACCAGTATTTCCCATGAACACAAGCCACATTTGTGCCACCAGGAAATATATGAAGCCACCACTGTACCCTTTAGGTATATTATTAGCCAGCACCGTACCCTGTGGATATACATGATGTTCCAACTATGCCCCCAAGCAAAATATAAGTTGTCAACTTTGTCTCGCAATATATTAATAGCCACCACTGTGCCCCTTGGATATCACAAAAGACATTGCTGACAATCAAAGACCACCTATGGCTGCAGTGATTATGGGATATTGTTTTTTGTTTTTGATCAGTAGTGGACAAAAACTTGAATGTTTTCCCCAAGTCTCTATCAACATTGCCCCCAGTGTGCAACCATGATTCCAAAGGATAATTTGTCCAGTTGCTCCTACCATAACTAAAACCCAATAATAAAATGTGATGCAATTAAGTATTAACCTTCACCTCTAAAAAAAAAAGCATAGGAATTTCTTTTCTATCTTGGCTTCCTGGACAACATTTATCTTAATTTCTTACATTAATGCTGACATCAAACAATTAAAAATCTATCACCAAAGTGTTGTTATTGATGACTGTTCCTGAGCCAACTTATAAATTGACCTGACACTTTGCAATAGCAGACGATGGATGTGCAATTCTCATCTATATATAATAACTATTCTCCAAAATGGTAGCTGAGTGACCTTTAAATATCAGACAGGCTAAGTGGGAAGGGACGATGATAATGACATTTTAATTGATTTGTAAATTATTAAAGAGGGTTACTGGAATCCACATCAAACACTCTAACATCCTTTCTTATAGTAGCTGTACAAACTTTATTACACTTATTTTCTATTGTGATACCCACAGAAAACCATTAAAATGAGCAGCCAAGGATCGAATGTGAAGTTGGCAATTTTAGGATATGTAAAACTATTACTGTGTTATAAGATAAGTTTGCTCACATTCTTAAGTTTGTGATGTTCAGGAAAATAACAACTACAGAAGCTGTAGGACAATCCTCAGACCACCTCCAGAGAGCTGCAGCATCAACTTGCTACAGATGGTGTCACTGTGCATCGGTCAACTATACAACGCACTATGCACAAGGTGCACAAGGAGAAGCTGTATGGGAGAGTGATGCGAAAGAAGCCGTTTCTGCAAGCACGCCACAAACAGAGTCGGCTGAGGTATGCAAAAGCACATTTGGAGAAGCCAATTTCTTTTTGGAAGAAGGTCCTGTGGACTGATGAAACCAAGATTGAGTTGTTTGGTCATACAAAAAGGCGTTATGCATGGCGGCCAAAAAATACAGCATTCCAAGAAAAACACTTGCTACCCACAGTAAAATTTGGTGGAGGTTCCATCATGCTTTGGGGCTGTGTGGCCAATGCCAACATCGGGAATCTTGTTAAAGTTGAGGGACGCATGGATTCCTCTCAGTATCAGCAGATTCTTGACAATAATGTTCATTAATCAGTGACAAAGTTGAAGTTACGCAGGGGATGGATCTTTCAGCAAGACAATGATCCAAAACACCGCTCCAAATCTACTCAGGCATTCATGCAGAGGAACAATTACACTGTTCTGGAATGGCCATCCCAGTCCCCAGACCTGAATATCATTGAACATCTGTGCGATCATTTGAAGAGGGCTGTCCATGCTCTGCGACCATCAAACTTAACTGGACTGGAATTGTTTTGTAAAGAGGAATGGTCAAAAATACCTTCATCCAGGATCCAGGAACTCATTAAAAGCTACAGGAAGCGACTAGAGGCTGTTATTTTTGCAAAAGGAGGATCTACTAAATATTAATTTCACTTTTTTGATGGGGTGCCCATACTTATGCACCTGTCAAATTTTGTTTGAATGCAGATTGCACATTTTCTGTTAGTACAATAAACCTCATTTCAAGGCAGAAACATTACTGTGTCCAACAATTATTAGATATATGAAACTGAAATAGCTGTTGCAAAAAAAACAATTTTTATAAAACATTAAGCTTAAGATTAATAGGGGTGCACAAAGTTTTTCATATAACTGTATTGCCCAGCCACGTACTATATTGCCCAGCCACGTACTATATTGCCCAGTCACGTAGTATATTGCCCAGTCACGTAGTATATTGCCCAGGCACAGAGTATATTGCCCAGCCACGTACTATATTGCCCAGTTACGTAGTATATTGCCCAGTCATGTAGTATATTGCCCAGCGATATAGTATATTGCCCAGTCACGTAGTATATTGCACAGCGACGTAGTGCACACCGACGTAGTATACAGCACCGAGCCACGTAGTATATTGCCCTGTCACGTAATATATTGCAAAGCGATGTAGAATACAGCACAAAGCCATGTAGTATTTTGCCCAGTCACGTAGTATATTGCCCAGCCTCGTACTATATTGCCCAGCCACGTACTATATTGCCCAGTCATGTAGTATATTGCCCAGTCACATAGTATATTGCCCAGTTACGTAGTATATTGCCCAGCCATGTAGTATATTGCCCAGTCACGTAGTATATTGCCCAGCCACATAGTATATTGCACAGTAACATAGTAACATAGTAACATAGTTAGTAAGGCCGAAAAAAGACATTTGTCCATCCAGTTCAGCCTATATTCCATCATAATAAATACCCAGATCTACGTCCTTCTACAGAACCTAATAATTGTATGATACAATATTGTTCTGCTCCAGGAAGACATCCAGGCCTCTCTTGAACCCCTCGACTGAGTTCGCCATCACCACCTCCTCAGGCAAGCAATTCCAGATTCTCACTGCCCTAACAGTAAAGAATCCTCTTCTATGTTGGTGGAAAAACCTTCTCTCCTCCAGACGCAAAGAATGCCCCCTTGTGCCCGTCACCTTCCTTGGTATAAACAGATCCTCAGCGAGATATTTGTATTGTCCCCTATACAGTCACGTAGTATATTGCCCAGTCACGTAGTATATTGCCCAGCGCCGTAGTATATTGCCCAGTCATGTAGTATATTGCACAGCGACGTAGTATACAGCACAGAGCCACGTAGTATATTGCCCAGCCATGTAGTATATTGCAGAGCAACGTAGTATACAGCACAGAGCCACATAGTATGCAGCACAGAGCCACGTAGTATATTGCACAGTCACGTAGTATACAGCACAGACACTTAGTATATTGCCCAGCTACATAGTATATTGCCCAGCCATGTATGTAACAGGTTAAAAAATAAAAAAGAAACATATACTCACCTTCCGAAGAGCCCGTTGTAGTTCCGGCGCTTGTGTGCGGTGCACCCGGCAGCTTCCAGTCCCAGTTGGTATAAAGGAACAGATGATTGGCCTCGGGGAGACCAAAACATCCAGCACTGCGGAGACACCATCACGTGTTTCTCAACGCAGTGATTCCAGAACACTTCCCCCATCCCTTACGGGAAATATGCAGATGCATGTAAAGAAGCTGCGGAGACACCATCACGTGTTTCTCGACGCAAGCAGTGAATAGCCAGGCCTTTCCCCGGGAAGGAACAACCCCAGATTGGTATGAGCGCAGGACCTTCCATGACGTCGCAGTCACATGACCGTGATATCGTGGTCACATGACAGTGACTTTATGGACTTTATGGAAGGTCCTTCTCCCATAGCATCTTTGGAAGCGGAACCTGCCGCTTGCAGTGCCGAGGAGAGGACGCAATGGCGGAGGGTGTGTATAACGTTTTATTTTTTTTATTATTATTATTTTTAACATTAGATCGTTTTACTATTGATGCTGCATCCGCAGCATCAGTAGTAAAAAGTTGGTCACACAGGGTTAATAGCTGCGTAACCGGAGTGCGTTACACCGCGCTGCGGTAACGCTGGCATTAACCCTGTGTGAGGGCTGACTGGAGGGGAGTATGGAGCGGGCACTGACTGACTGCGGGGAGGAAAGAGGGGCCATATTGCCGCCGGACTGCGGGCGTCGCTGATTGGTCGTGGCAATGGTCGTGGGCATTTTGCCATGACCAATCAGCGACTTGGATTCCATGACAGACAGGGCCGCGACCAATGAATATCTGTGACAGAAAGACAGACAGACAGACAGAAAGACGGAAGTGACCCTTTGACAATTATATAGTAGATGTCTTTGTGAATGAAAGAGAGGAGGCCCATATCAGAAAATAAAATACAACTTCTTTATTGTTTATTAGATATCAAAAGTATACAGAGCCTGTAAAGACATAAAAGCTAGTGTATGGTTCGAACAGATCAAGGTGTTGCACTACAACCTCAAGCTCCAGTGAAATGGGTTCCTTTAGGTGGGTGTGTGTGTTGCCGTTTGACTCTGGTACCCCTCACTGAAATCACATCCTGGATGACGGTATAGGAACCCCTAGTTTCTATACCATGTTTCCCTGAAAATAAGACAGTGTCTTATATTGTTTTTCTCTCTGAAAGACGGGTTTGGGCTTATTTTCGGGGGCTGTCTTGTTTTTTTTCCGTGAACAACAATCCAGAGTACTCCTCTTGTTTTTAACCTTTTGTGATAACCTTTGTAATATGTGATACAAGTAATAAATATTTACTTAAATAATTTATTCATGGCTATTAATCATTTGTGAACAGTTTCTTTTTCAAAGCTACCAAATTTGTTTTAACCCGTTCACGACCTGTTATAGGTCATATCCCTGTATTTGATGTTGGCTCCAGTGCTGAGCCCTCATTTTTCCCAGCATATGACTGCTGATTTGATAAGCTGTCATGTGCCTCTAACAGCCGCTGGTGGAATAGCATTAAATGTCGCTGTCATTCTCTGACAGTGGCATTTAACTGCACTCAGCAGAGGCACGTCACAAGACACCCCTATCAGCGCCCATGAGATGTGATCACGGGGCACCAATGGGTTGTCATGACAGCCGGGCATCTGCAGAAGACCCCTAAGCTTGTCCTTGCAGATCTCCTATGAATGCTGACCCTGTTATGTGTAGCACACGAGATCAAGTCTCCTAAGGGACTATTGAAGCAAGTAAAAATTTGAAAATAAATGTTTAAAAAATATTTAAAAAAACCTAAAGTTCAAATCACTCCCCTTTGCCCCGTTCAAAATAAAATAAAAAATACACATATTTAGCATTGCTGCATTCAGAAATGCCAAATCTATCTAAATATAAATTAAATTAATCCAATCGGTAAATGCATAATGAGAAAAAAATTGAAGCGTTGCAGCAACATTGCAATAAAATTCAACAACAGCTGATCAAATCATCCTACATACTCCAATTTAGGATCCATAAAAATTTCTGCTCGGAGCGCAAAAATTAAGCCCTCACCCAGCCCTAGATCCAAAAAAAAGGAGAAACTACGGGTCTTGAAAAATTGCACCAATTTTTTTTCTTACAAACTTCGGATTCTTTTTCACACTTACATCAAAAATAAGCTATGCATGTTTGGTATCTATGAACTCATAATGACCTGAGGAATCATAATTGCGTTTAGTGAACGTGGTAAATAAAAAAAAAAAAAAAAACGATTTGTGGAATTGCACTTTTTTTGCATTTTCACCACACTTGGATTTTTTTTTCCATTTTCACACTATATGGAAAAGTTAATGGTATCTTTCAAAATTACATATTTATAGAAAAATTAAAAAGGTAATGGCTCTGAGAAGATTAGGAACAAAAAGCGATAATGGAAAAATGGAAAATCACAAGGTTGTGAAGGGGTTACATCCACATTTACAGTTATTTAAAAAATTTACTGGGTGCCATTATTGATACCGTCTGTAAATGAAATAGAGTTGCATAGAGTTGGGTCTGCTATCAGAAAACTGCTCCTACGTCAAGTGGAAAAACTGGATTTGAGCTGTATTTCAAGAACTAAAGGTACCGTCACACTGACCAACTTCACAACGATATCGCTAGCGATCCGTGACGTTGCAGCGTCCTGGATAGTGATATCGTTGTGTTTGACAGGCAGCAACGATCTGGATCCTGCTGTGACATCGTTGGTCGGAGCAGAAAGTCCTGAACTTTATTTCATCGCTGGTCCTCCCGCAGACATCGCTGAATCGGCATGTGTGACGCCGATTCAGCGATGTCTTCACTGGTAACCAGGGTAAACATCGGGTTACTAAGCACAGGGCCGCGCTTAGTAACCCGATGTTTACCCTGGTTAGCAGTGTAAATGTAAAAAACAAACAAACACTACATACTTATATTCCGGTGTCTGTCGCGTCCCTCGGCGTTCTGCTTCCCTGCACTGTCAGCGCCGGCCAGCCGTGAAGCAGATTACAGCGGTGACGTCACCGCTGTGCTTTACGGCCAGCCGGCACTCACAGTCAGTGCAGGAAAGCACAGCGCCGGGGGACAGACACCGGAATGTAAGTATGTAGTGTTTGTTTTTTTTTTACATTAGCACTGGTAACCAGGGTAAACGTCGGGTTACTAAGCGCGGCCCTGCGCTTAGTAACCCGATGTTTACCCTGGTTACCAGGGGACTTTGCATAGTTGGTCGCTGGAGAGCTGTCTGTGTGACAGCTCTCCAGCAACCACACAGCGACGCTGCAGCGATCGGCATCGTTGTCTAGATCGTTGCAGCGTCGCTAAATGTGACGGTACCTTAAGACTAAAGGGGTCTTCTTGCTATAAGTACAGAGGAGTTAATCTAGACCACCCACTTTGGGCAGTCTGAGCTTCAAAGGGAAACAGATAGTCATTGCAGCCAAGCTGGATATTTCCTATGTATTGCATGGAGGGAGTAGCTGAAGGCACAAGATAATCCAGTCCAGGCAGTCCTGGAAACCCCAGACAAGAAAGGAATATTAAAGCTGGGAATGGAAAGGTATTCACATATGGAGGTCGGCCAATGCTGGCTGTGATACATAGTTCCTTTTCTCCTTCATCCCCCCAAGGAAACAGAACAACAATTAGGTATTTTCTGTTTTTTCTCCCTTTTTATTTTATAGCTGTGCTGTTTTATTTTTATATTTTTTTTATTCTTTCACGTAAGCATTGTAATTTTTGTATTAACCCTTCCAACACCTTGAGATTTTCCTTTTTTTAATATTTGCTTTTTAATTTCCTGCTTCCCAGAGCCAAAACTTTTTTATTTTTTGTCAATGTGACTATGTGGGGGCTTGTGTTTTGTGGAATGAGTTGTAATTTTGAATAACATAATTGATTTTACCATATCGTGTACTGGAAAACAGGCAAAGTATTCCAAGTGCGGCAAAATTGCAAAAAAAAGTGGAATTCCCCTTTTTTTTTTTTTACCGTGTTCATTAAGTGCTAAAACTGACCTACTATTATGATACTCCAGGTCATTATGAGTTTATAGATATCAAACATGTATAGTTTTTTTTTTTCATTTAAATGGTGAAAAAATCCAAACTGTTTTTTCTTATTTAAAAAATTAAATTGGAGCCATTTTCCGAGACCGTAGAGTATCCATTGTTTGGCATCTTGGGCTGCATGAGGGCTTACTTTTTGTGCACAGAGCTGACGTTTGTATTGATATAATTTTGGGGTAGTGTTCTGTCTTCATACACGTTGATACGGTGTGTGATCCACCATACAGCATAAACCACTCCTGTCTTCCAAATAAGCAGACTGTTCTCTGTATGTTGTGTGTGGTGCGTCCTCATACCTGGTAGGAGCTTCTGGCTTAGGAAAGTCTGTATAAAACCGTTCCAAAGCGAAGGGTGTCCCTGTCAGTCTGGGAGGAGGCCGTACCTTCTGCTCTGTAAGACGGTCGTGGTGGTCGACGTCATTTCGCAGTATACCTTCCTGCTTCCAGAACGGCATTTGGAGGAAGGATCTCTGGTAATCTGTATAGGCTGGATGGTGTAACGGGTCAGAGTTATCGTCTATTTTGGGATGTTGGTGGACATATTCTGAGACGCGTTGAGCTGGGTCCTGTTGATCAAGGTCTGGTCCACGTACGTCGCTGTCTCACTCAGATTCAGGAAACTCCACAGCTTCTAAGAACTCGGCTTTGGCTATTGCGGCTGCTGCTTCCTTTTCAGCGGAAAGCCTTTCCAAAGTTGCTCGCAGGCGTGCTGTATCTGCGTCTCTATCGGCTTGCAAGCGGGCTCTTTCTGCTTCTTGTACTGCCTGCAGAAGGGCTCTTTCTGCTTCTTGGCGAGCTCATTCTGCTTCTTTATCTGCTTGCAGGCGGGCTCTTTCTGCTTCTCTATCTGCTTGCAGGCGGGCTCTTCTGCTTCTTGCTCTGCTTGTCTTAACTTTAACTGCAACTCTTGTGCAGCGAAGGAGGATCTTACTTTCGCCGCCTCAGCTTCTGCACGGGCGAGAGCGATAGACTTTTTCGATGATGACTTGCTAGAGCGGCTTGTTTGGGACCTCGTCCCAAGTGAAGATGCTCGACTTGCAGACATTTTGTGTCCGTTTGCAGACTGTAGGACATCTCAGAGCGGGTAGAAATGAACTTCATCCTGGACTGAGACGTGTAGCGCTTGGTAGGGGCTGCACTCTCTGTACTTTTGACTGTATGGCGGCCGCTGCAGTATCTGCAGGCAGTACGGTGTGGTACAAGCGGCTCCGTAAGTGGTATTTGCTGTCGCTGGCATCTAGCCTCCGTTTTACTGTTTTGTCTTCATACACGTTAATACGGTGTGTGATCCAACATACAGCATAAACCACTTCTGTCCTCCAAATAAGCAGACTGTTCTCTGTAGTCTAAGTTGATTATTGGTAACAGGTATTGAAAATGCGGTAAAACTATAAGAATACAAATGATATGGATAAGGATTGAGCCAAATAACAGCACAGCTGATACTTTACAACTAGCAGGAAAAATATACAGGATGATGCAACTTCTACATATAACTACATACAGCAAGTGACTGATAATAGATTTCCCAAGTACTAGCTGCTATACAATAAATCACATTCTGTAGAACACTATATTGCAAGAACAGAGGTAACAATCTTACTGGATAAACTTAACCAGGATGGCAAGCAAGTGAGATAATTCAGCACAGCACATGAACACGTGTGTGCCAGGAAGTACACAGGAAAGTAATGGAGTCTCTCTCCCAGCATACCTTGGTACAATCCCACAATGCAATGCAAAGTTGGGAATAAAAGAACCATGCGCGTTTCGAACAATAAAGTTCTTGAACACTGGTCAAGAACTTTATTGTTCGAAACACATATGGTTCCTCTTATACATCACCCCCTATTTTATAGTTGCAATGTTGTCTTTAAATGTATAACTAACAAGTGGAAAAAGCGAATGCGAAACGTGCGTCAGGGTGAGGAGGGACGCCTGTGGTTTTCCTGGGTCTGCAGTTCATTCCACTGCTATGGTAATATGCATTATGTTTATCACTTGGAATAGTGCAGTCTTATAGCCTTTGTATCATATATAATACTGTATATACACTGTGGAGGTACATTTGCTTTTATAATACAGTATGTCATTAGACTGGATGCATAGACTTTTTATTTCTATTTTATAGCTATGTGCCTCACATATAGTGGATTTTGGTAATGATTGTAGGCTACTGTAGCTTTTTCACTATGAGCAATAGATGCACTATGGGTATGTTTTTATGTTTGCCACTTTCCTAGATGTAAAGACTTTCTGCTACAAATATAGCTATACACTATTTAGTGGATTCTTGTTTTGGAGCCAAGCGTCCCTCCTAGTTAGGCCGATCTTGTTTTTCGATTTTTTAATCTTATCTATCCAAATTCTTTGTAATGTTAAAATTAATATTGAGATTTTATTTTCTGAATCCCTTCTTTAGGCATCTTGGCAGTGTTAGTCCGAATGTGTGTTTTCCTGATATGAAATGCCAGTTATTGTTTGTACTATTGGACATATTTAGACTTATTTGTAAGATAATTTGTTGTCTATTATATGCTTCAGTGTGTCTTTAGATGTATAACTAACAATTGTTGAATAAAATTGGATAAAGTGACCAGTATAATTTTTCAGGAGTCGAAGGATTGTTATATGTTATCTTCATTGTGTATATGACTGTCATGGCTGGAATGAAATTGTTGTAAACTATGAGGATCCTTAGATGTTGGACTGAATTATTTTTGAGTGACCAATAAGGGCTCTGTGCCAGTGACTGCAGTGTGGATTGTGTGACTGAGGTATTGTGAACTAGTTCTGATGAATCATCCTCCTTCATGTCTGTGCTGTGTGAACTCAAGACAGGAAATCTCATGATAGGAGTAGCAGTCTTTGTTAAGCCAGTGGAGACGTTAAACAGATGTAATTACCAAGCTGTGCCCCCTGAAGGATGTTGAAGGGAACGTTTTGATTAAGTACTTGAAATCTGCCATTCTGCTCTGATCTAGGTAACTCTCCTCTTTAGTGCTAGATCTGTTTGAATCAGAGGAGGTGAATAAAGGTTTCCAGAAGAACTTATTCTCCCATGATGCTGTTTTGACCACTGGAAGAAACTGTAATATAACTAGTGATGAGTGAGTGTACTCATTGCTCGGGTTTTCCCGAGCACGCTCGGGTGACCTCCACTGAATGATACATCAGCTCAGCTGAATGATACAGCTACTAGCCTGCTTGATTACATGTGGGGATTCCCTAGCAACCAGGCAACCCCCACAGGTACTTAGGTTGTCTAGTAGGTGGCTAGCATGTATGTATCGCTTGCTCACCGAGCCCCACTCCATACAGCCAACCAATTCCAGCCCTGTGCTGATGAGGGCCTAAAGCCCGAAACACGTGTCCACAGGTAGGAATTGGTTGGCTGTGTAAATTTAGAAACTAATCCGCAGCATTGCACGCTTGGCGGTTCCAAGCGCTGTGGATTAGACAGGGGTGGAAAGAGATGATTTGCATAGCTCCGCCTACTGCAAAGGATTCTGGGTAAACCTGCTATTCTTTGTATTATGCTGCTTGCAAGTACTTTCCGTTTCAGGAAAGCATCCACTATGTATTTCCTTTGAGTAGAGGGCTTTTCGGTCTCTTTCGTCCCGCTACATTTAGCCCAACTTGGGTCTCTCCCTAAGGTGGCTAGCATGTATGTATCGCTTGCTCACCGAGCCCCACTCCATACAGCCAACCAATTCCAGCCCTGTGCTGATGAGGGCCTAAAGCCCGAAACACGTGTCCACAGGTAGGAATTGGTTGGCTGTGTAAATTTAGAAACTAATCCGCAGCATTGCACGCTTGGCGGTTCCAAGCGCTGTGGATTAGACAGGGGTGGAAAGAGATGATTTGCATAGCTCCGCCTACTGCAAAGGATTCTGGGTAAACCTGCTATTCTTTGTATTATGCTGCTTGCAAGTACTTTCCGTTTCAGGAAAGCATCCACTATGTATTTCCTTTGAGTAGAGGGCTTTTCGGTCTCTTTCGTCCCGCTACATTTAGCCCAACTTGGGTCTCTCCCTAAGGTGGCTAGCATGTATGTATCGCTTGCTCACCGAGCCCCACTCCATACAGCCAACCAATTCCAGCCCTGTGCTGATGAGGGCCTAAAGCCCGAAACACGTGTCCACAGGTAGGAATTGGTTGGCTGTGTAAATTTAGAAACTAATCCGCAGCATTGCACGCTTGGCGGTTCCAAGCGCTGTGGATTAGACAGGGGTGGAAAGAGATGATTTGCATAGCTCCGCCTACTGCAAAGGATTCTGGGTAAACCTGCTATTCTTTGTATTATGCTGCTTGCAAGTACTTTCCGTTTCAGGAAAGCATCCACTATGTAGTAGCTGTAAATCATTCAACTACTGCGATGAAAACTAAATCTCCAAACACTATCAAGTACTTGGAGGTCACCAGAGCATGCTCAGGAAAACCAGAGCAATGAGTATACTCGCTCATCACTAGTAGTAACTATTCGTAGTATGGTTTTTGGATTGTTATTTGGTTCTGTGTCAAAGTTGTGCTGGTACAAAGTGCTGGTTGCCTGATGTTGATATTTCCTAAAAAAAATTCTCTTACGAGTACAATGGTTCTGGGAGCTGAAATCCTTCTCTTGTGAGCAATTGGGGTGCTAGGAGAAGACTAGAATTTTCTGCAGTTAAGACTTTATGAGCCCATTCAGTTATTCAGATGACTGCGGGCATTAATGTTGCAGTCATGAGTAGAGTTGAGCGACTTTTACTTTTTTAGGATTAATTCGGGTTTCGCAAAATCCGACTTTGTCAAAAGTCGGGCCGGGTGAAATCGGCCGATTATTGCGAAAAGTCGGGGGCTGACCGAAACACGAAACTCAATGCAAGTCAATGGGGAATCAAAGTCGGCAGTGAGTGGAGGACAGGAAAACACCTACAGTGTCCATTTTAATGCCAAAAACATCAATTCTTATTTCTTAAGCTTGTCAATCTTAATTTACTTTATAATAATAGTTAGGCATTGAAAACAGGGGGTCATTTGGCTAAAGTTGTGGGGGGTTATGGCTGGCTCAAGATTTTCGTGGGCCCAGGAAACGCGGAATACGTCACGGCGGTGGAGCAGGGAGAGGTAAGTATTTCATCCTTGCAAGTGCTGTGATCCTGAACAAGCAAGGGGGCCCACTCGTTGGCAATTGGCACTGGCACAGGGCCCCTCCTAGTACGGTGGTGTGTTTGATGGCGGGTAGCGCCTCCCACTGCCAGAGACACTTTTGCTTACTATGAGGGGCCCTGTGGCAGTGACGTTGCAAAAGAGTATGCCCCCCCACCTGATGAAGGAACCTGCACTTTCATCTGCACCTTCCTCTTTGTCCCCGTGTAAGGTGGTATAGTATGCGGGAAAGGGAACCTTACTTTCAGCAGGGTCAGATTCTGGATATGTAGAGTGCAAGGGGAATGTAGTGGTCTGGGTCAATGTACCAGCAGACTCATCTAGCAGTGGCTGGGTAATGGGCAGGATGAGGAGGAAACACAGATATAGGCCCAAATAATAAAGTAGGCTAAATGCAGTTCAAAATTGGTAACAGGAATAAACAGGCGGCATAGCTTTGTTCAGTGTAGGACAACTGTAATGAGTGGCGCAGACACAGTTAGTAGGCCCAAAATAAAAAAGTAGGCTAAAAGCAGTTCAAAATTGGTAACAGGACTAAACAGGCTGCATTGCTTTGTTCAGCGGAGGACAACTGTAATGAGTGGCGCAGACACAGTTTGTAGGCCCACAATAAAAAATAGGCTAAATGCAGTTCAAAATGGTCAACAGCACTAAACAGGCGGCATAGCTTTGTTCAGTGGAGGACAACTGTAATGAGTGGCGCAGACACAGTTAGTAGGCCCAAATACAAAAGTAGGCTAAATGCAGTTCAAATTTGGTAACAGAACTAAACAGGCGGCATAGCATTGTTCAGTGGAGGACAGCTGTAATCAGTGGCGCAGACACAGTTTGTAGGCCCACAATAAAAAAGTTGGCTAAATGCAGTTCAAAATTGGTAACAGGACTAAACAGGCGGCCTAGCTTTGTTCAGTGGAGGACAACTGTAATGAGTGGTGCAGACACAGTTAGTAGGCCCAAATACAAAAGTAGGCTCAATGCAGTTCAAAATTGGTAACAGGACTAAACAGGCGGCATAGCTTTGTTCAGTGGAGGACAACTGTAATGAGTGGCGCAGACACAGTTTGTAGGCCCACAATAAAAAAGTAGGCTAAATGCAGTTCAAAATTGGTAACAGGACTAAACAGGCGGCATAGCTTTGTTCATTGGAGGACAACTGTTATGAGTGGCGCAGACACAGTTTGCAGGCCCACAATAAAAAAGAAGGCTAAATGCAGTTCAAAATTGGTAACAGGACTAAACAGGTGGCCTAGCTTTGTTCAGTGGAGGACGACTGTAATGAGTGGCGCAGACACAGTTAGTAGGCCCAAAATGAAAAATTAGGCTAAAGGCAGTTCAAAATTGGTAACAGGACTAAACTGGCAGCATTGCTTTGTTCAGTTGAGGACAACTGTAATGAGTGGTGCAGACACAGTTAGTAGGCCCAATATAAAAAAGTAGGCTAAATGCAGTTCAAAATTGGTAACAGGACTAAACATGCGACCTAGCTTTGTTCAGTGGAGGACAACTGTAATGAGTGGCGCAGACACAGTTAGTAGGCCCAAATAATAAAGTAGGCTAAATGCAGGTCAAATTTGGTAACATGACTAAACAGGCGACATAGCTAGGTACTGGGGTGGGCTCCTCTGCTGAGTAGCAGACAGTGGTAGTAGGCGCAAAGTATTAACTGGTCTAAATGGAGGCAAGGGCCCCTGTATATTTTAACTATCATCTATAATTTCAACAAATTTGTATTGGCAGTGCCATTGAATGATTTAACAGCACAGACTACACAGTGGTGGAGCAGGGAGAGGTAAGTATAGCAAGTGGTGGAGCACTGTTCGAGCTGGGGGATAACACTCTCTCGTGGGTGGCGGTACTGGCACAGGGCCCCTCATATTACGATGGTGTGTCTGACGTTGGTTGTGCACCACCACCGTCAGAGACACTTCATTGTACTATGAACTACACTTTATTGTACTACTGTGCCAGTGCCGTCGCCCAAGAGTGAGCGCACCCACCTGTCCAGGCAAACGGCACTCGCACGGGTGCTTGCGCCAGCTGGTGACCACGGCCCTGTGGGGGGAGTCAGCCCATTTAGGGAGGTATAAAAATGGCCTATGGTGGACATTCAGCAGCTGCAAATGGTGGAATTGGAGAAGTCAGAAAGAGGAGACCAAAAGCAAGACATTTTTCAGACAAGCTACGTGTCAGCAGGAGAAGGTGGGGCAAAATAATTTGAAATCCATGATTGGTTCATTTTAAAGAAGGTTAGATCATAAACATTCTGGGTAGCCAGACGTGTCCTTTTTTCGGTAAGTATTGAACCAGCAGCACTGAAGACTCTTTATGATAGCACACTAGAAGCAGGGCAACCGAGCTCCTGTAACGGATACTCTGCCAATTCAGGCCAGGTGTCTATTTTAGATGCCCAGTAATCAAAGGGGAATGACCTGTGAGGGAGAACATTGATAAGGGAGGAAAAGTAGTTTGTAACCATACTGGACAAATGCTGTCTCCTGTCACTTTGAATCGATGAGGCAGTACCTGTCATGTGAGCGGTCATTGCAAAATCACTCCATAACCTGGTCATAAAACCCCTCTGTCCAACGCCACTTCGGATTTTTGCACCTCTAAAACCTCTGCCATGTTGCCCCCTACTGCTTGTGTGAGAACCATCACCGCCGCTGTGTGCTGGGAATGTCTGAACCAAACGGTCTACAAGAGTTGCTTGTTTGGTAGCCAATATTTGCTCAAGGTTCTCATGTGGCATGATATTCTGTAATTTTCCTTTATATCATGGATCCAGGAGGCAGGGCAACCAGTAATCGTCATCGGTCATCATTTTGACATTGCGGGGGTCCCTTTTTAGGATACGCAAGGCATACTAAGCCATGTGGGCCAATGTTCCAGGTGTCAATTCATTGCATGTGCTGGGTTGAGGAGCACTTTCTTGCAAATCAACATCACTTGTGTCCCGCAAAAACCCTGTACTTGACCTTGCAATGCTACCAGTTTCTATTGCCCCCTGTGAAGCATCCTCCTCCCATAAATATTCATCCCCATCATCCTCCTCCTCCTCTTCATCTGCCACCAAGGCCAGGAGAGTTCCCTGAGCAGACAATGGCTGACTGTCATCAAGGCTTCCCTCCTCCTCTGCTGCAGATGCCAGCTCCTTAATGTGCGTCAAACTTTGCATCAGCAGACGCATTAGTGGGATGCTCATGCTTATGATGGCATCATCTGCACTTACCAGCCGTGTGCATTCCTCAAAACACTGAAGGACTTGACAGAGGTCTTGGAGCTTCGACCACTGCACACCAAACAACTCCATGTCTGCCATCCAACTGCTTGCCCGTGTATGTGTATCCTCCCACAAATTAATTACAGCATGCCTCTGTTCGCACAGCCTCTGAACCATGTGCATTGTGGAGTTCCACTTTGTTGCAATGTCGATTATTAGGCGGTGCAGGGGAAGATTCAGCAATCGCTGATGGTTAAGCATACAGCCGGAGTGTATGGGCGACCGGTGGATGTGCGAGCAAAGTCTTTGCACCTTCAGGAGCAGGGCTGGTAACTCCGGATAATTTTTGAGGAAGCACTGCACCACCAGGTTCAAGGTGTGAGCCAGGCAAGGTATGTGTTTAAGTTCTGAAAGGGCTATGTCAGCCATAAAATTCCTTCCGTTATCACTTAGGCTACGTTCACACTAGCGTTGTGCGCCGCTGCGCCGGCGACACGACGCACAACGCACCGAAAAACGCTGCGTTTTTCGACGCGTGCGTCGTTTTTTGACGAAAATCGGACGCAAGAAAAATGCAACTTGTTGCGTTTTCTTGGTCCGACGCTAGCATCAAAAAAGACGCACGTGTCGGAAAACGCAACAAGCAAAAACGCATGCGTCCCCCATGTTAAACATAGGGGCGCATGACGCGTGCGTCGCCGCTGCGTCGCCCGACGCTAGCGCGACGCACACTAGCCGAACGCTAGTGTGAACGTAGCCTTACTACCTTGCCTGCCTCAAGATGTACACTGTCCAGCCATGACTGAGTTTGTTGCTGCAAGTACTCAGCCAGTACTTCTGCGGTGTGTCTGTTGTCGCCCAAACACTTCATTTCTAACACAGCCTGCTGACGCTTACCACTAGCTGTTCAATAATGGGACACCTCGTGTGCAACACTGGCAGCTGCGGATGGAGTGGTCCTGCGACTGCGCTCTGTGGACGAGCTTTCGCTTCTGGAGGAAGAGGAGGGGTGGCGAATGCCTACAGCCAACTGTTTCCTAGACCGTGGGCTAGGCAGAACGGTCCCACTATGGCTGTCCCCTGTGGACCCTGCATCCACCACATTAACCCAGTGTGCCGTGATGGACACGTAACGTCCCTCACCATGCCTACTGGTCCATGCATCTGTTGTGAGGTGCACCTTTCTACTGACTGATCGCCTGAGTGCATGGACCATGCGGTCTTTGACATGCTGGTGAAGGACTGAGATGGCTTTTCTCTCAAAGAAGTGTCAACTGGGTAGGTCGTAGCGTGGTACTGCATAGGCCATCAGGGCTTTGAAAGCTTTGCTTTCAACCAACCAGTAGGGCATCATCTCTAATGAGATTAGTCTTGCAATGTGGGCATTCAAACCCTGTGTATGCAGATGAGAGGATGAGTACTTTCTTTTCCTAACAAGAGTCTCTTGTAGGGTGAGCTGGACTGGAGAGGTGCATATGGTGGAACTAGCAGTGGTGGTGGTGTGGACATGGCGGATTGAGAGAGGGTTGGTGATGGTATTCTCGATGTTGGCCTACATACAGTGTTTCCTACCAATAACCTTGCGATTCCCTGACTGCTTTGGCCTTGCGACAATACCTTCACATTTGCTGCTGGTTGTGTCCTAACCGGTGGGCTTACAGTGAGGGAAGCAATGTAGCGTTGCTGACTGCCATCATTCAGAGCAGGTGCACCAACGGTACGGGACGTTTGATAGTTAGTCCAGGCTTGCAAGTGCATGCTGGTTAAATGGCTAAGCATGCACGTTGTATTTAAATTTTGAAGATTCTTCCCTCTGCTAAAGGTCTTTGAGCATTTCTTACAGATAACGTTTGACTAATCATTCAGATCTTGGTTAAAAAATTGCCACACTGCACTTTTCCTACTATGGAATACCTTTTCAGGCATTGCACGCTGTGCTACTTTCACCGGATGGCCACGCTGTCCTAAAACTGTTTTTGTTTTTGACAAACGTTTTTGGCCTGATACGGGCCTGCCAGATAACAGCTGTTGCGATGTAGATAGCTGCTGCGGATCATCCTCCTCCGCTTCTGAGCTACTGGCAGCGGCACCCTCTTCCCCCAATGGCTGCCAATCTGGGTCAACATCTGGGTCATCTATCACCTCCTCTTCAATGTCATGTGCACCTTCCTCTATGTCACCGTGTAAGGTGCTATAGCGTTCGAGATGGGGCACCATAGTCTAATCAGGGTCAGATTCTGGCTCAGTACACTGCGAGGGCAATGTAGTGATTTGAGTCACTGGAACCGCATTATAATCTAGCTGTGGCTGTGCATCAGTGCACTCCATGTCCGATTCATCTTGTAAAGGGCAGATAACAATTTCCCATTCTAACACAGGCACTGTATGTGTAAAGAGCTCCATGGAGTAACCTGCAGTGTCGCCTGATGCATCCTTCACTTTTGGTTTGTGTGAAGGATACAAGGAAACGTCTTGTTCCTGACCGGGAGCATCCACTGACGACTCGCTGCTTTTATATTTGGAACTTTCTGAAGAGGAGGCGAAACAGCTAGAGGCTGAGTCAGCAAGGAAAGCAAAAACTTTTTCCTGCTGCTCCGGCTTTAAAAGCCGTTTTTCTACTCCCAGATAAGGGAGCCTTCGAGGCCTTGTGTAACTCGACGATGACACTGTCTCAACACCTCCAGCCTTAGGTGCTATTGTGCTTTTGCCACTACCACCAGATGCACCACCACCACCATCAGTACCAGCTCACAACCACTGCCCACGGCCTCTTCCACCTGACTTCCTCATTTTTTGAAAAATCTAACCAAAATAACAACCGTTATATGGTACTGTAAAACAAAGTAGAAGGTGTATATAAACGTGTTGAGATTTTAAATTTCCCTTTTTTTTGGGGGGGAGACTGAACAAAAAATCAGGCCCTGTGCAAAAAAACAACACAATGTAAGTGGCTGAAAGTTGCTGCCTGATATACCACAAACTATCAAGACTGAAATATATCCACTTTGTGATAATTTGAATCTCACTTTTTTGGGCGGGAAACTAAACCAAACCTCAGGCCCGAGCATAAAACAACACAATGTACTGTAAGTGGCAGAAAGTGGCTGGCTGATATACCACAAACTAACAGGACTACAGTATATCCACTTTGTGATATTTTGAATCTCACTTTTTTGGGGGAGAGACTAAACCAAACCTCAGGCCCTATGCATAAAACAACACAATGTAAGTGGCAGAAAGTGGCTGGCTGATATACCACAAACTAACAGGACTGCAGTATATCCACTTTGTGATAATTTGAATCTCACTTTTTTGGGGGGAAGACTAAAGGTACCGTCACACTGACCAACTTCACAACGATATCGCTAGTGATCCGTGACATTGCAGCGTCCTGGATAGCGATATCGTTGTGTTTGACATGCAGCAGCGATTTGGATCCTGCTGTGACATCGTTGGTCAGAGCAGAAAGTCCAGAACTTTATTTTATCGCTGGATCTCCCGCAGACATCGCTGAATCGGCGTGTGTGACGCCGATTCAGCGATGTATTCACTGGTAACCAGGGTAAACATTGGGTTACTAAGCACAGGGCCGCGCTTAGTAACCCGATGTTTACCCTGGTTAGCAGTGTAAATGTAAAAAAAAAAAAACACTACATACTTACATTCCGGTGTCTGTGGCGTCCCCCGGCGTTCTGCTTCCCTGCACTGTCAGCGCCGGCCAGCCGTAAAGCAGATTACAGCGGTGACGTCACCGCTGTGCTTTACGGCCAGCCGGCGCTCACAGTCAGTGCAGGAAAGCACAGCGCCGGGGGACAGACACCGGAATGTAAGTATGTAGTGTTTGTTTGTTTTTTACATTAGCATTGGTAACCAGGGTAAACATTGGGTTACTAAGCGCGGCCCTGCGCTTAGTGACCCGATGTTTACCCTGGTTACCAGGGGACTTCGCATAGTTGGTCGCTGGAGAGCTGTCTGTGTGACAGCTCTCCAGCGACCACACAGCGACGCTGCAGCGATCGACATCGTTGTCTGGATCGCTGCAGCGTCGCTAAATGTGACGTACCTTAAGCCAAACCTCAGGCCCTGTGCACAAAACAACACAATGTAAGTGGCAGAAAGCGGCTGGAAGATATATGAAAAAATACAAGGACTGTAGTACAATTTCAATCTCCCTACAATGATCTCAGGACAAGTATGGCAGCAATAAAAAGGACTACTGCACACAAAAGTGTGGACAAATAACAAGATAACTGTGCAGAAAGGAGCAACAGGATTTTGGCGTTTAAAAAAGCAGTTGGTTTGCACAGCGGCGTGCAAACAGCAATGCAGCTATCAGGGAGCCTTATAAGGCAGCCTAATAAGCTACAGAGCTGATGCACAAAAATATAGCCTCCACTGTCCCTGCAAACAAATGGTGGTGTTGGACAGTGGAAATTTCAACAGCACATGCAGTTTTGGGGCTTAATCTTCCCTCCCTAACTACTGTATATCCCTTCTTCTTGTGAAGCTGCAGCAACCTCTCCCTATGCTACGATCGGCAGAAGTAAGATGGCGGTCGGTGTGTACGCCCCTTTATAGCCCCTGTGACACTGCAGAAAGCAAGCCAATCACTGTAATGCCCTTCTCTAAGATGGTGGGGTCCGAGACCTATGTCATCACGCTGCCCACACTCTGCATCCTCCTTTGTTGGCTGAAAAATGGCGCTGAACACGTCATACGAAACGCGACTTTGGCACGAAGATCGCCGACCTCATGGCCGATCCCACACTAGGATCGGGTCGGGTTTCATGAAACCCGAATATGCTGAAGGTCAGGGATTTTTGAATTTGTCCGATCCGTTTCGCTCAACCCTAGTCATGAGGACTGGCAACTGCAAGGAAATAAGGAACCTCAGATGTACCACCCTTGTCCCTTCATGTGATATAGTAGAAAGCTGAAGAAGGATTGGGAGAAGTTGTTAAGTCCTTCTCAGTCCCTGGCTTACTAGAGGTAGGGATCCAGAGTAAATGACACGCAAACAAGGTATTGTGTGATCATATACAGGGGAAGCCCAGGAGCACATCTCCCTCTCTGGGCTTTGCCCTCCCTTTATATAGAAAAGAATTATACTTTTACAGACATGCGCACAAGCGCTCATATTTCACTATCTCTTACATAAACAATCTATACCAGTCTTTATCAGTAGAAAGTTACATCATCTAGAAGGTGAATAAAGGCTGCTATTGAAAGAAGGAATGCACACATGATTACTTCCATAAAAGGAAATGTCAAGTCAGCAGAAATGTATCTTGTTGTAAGCCAGATTTCTCAGGAAGAAGACAAGATGGATTGTTTTAGTTCAGTCTGATCTCCACAATTCCCCCCTTTGACATTTTCTTTTATTTATTTTATTACCACAGGGCCAAAGACAAAGCCTTTATTTGGTATTACACATGTACATGCTTGTATTCAATAAGAGAATCAAATCTAGTATTAATTCTTCCGTTTAACTCTCGCAACCTTTTCTTTGTTTTGCAATAAGTAATGGGTACAGATCCAACAATCTGTCAGGGTTTGTGTATTGTTTAACAAGTCATGCACTAATTTTCTATGATGTTGTACGAATCTATTGTTCAAAGGGGCTAGAGAATTCAGTCTATCCCACGCCTCCGTTGAGGTTATCATTATTAACATCAATATCATGAGTTTATACTGCTTTTCTTGCAATGGCTTGCATGTATCCATGATGCCTTTCCTTCAAGCTTGACTGATGTAGGTGTTGTCAACAGGACTTGGAAGGGTCCGTCAAACCTTGGTTCTAGAGCCTTTCTGGTGTGTCTTTTTACATAGACTTGATCACCTGGTTCCAACTTGTGACTTCCTTCTGTGTTGTCAGGATCTGGAAGGGAAGCAAAAACTTGTGCATGCACCTTAGTTAATTGTTTCTGAAGATTTTGCACATAAGAAGTCAATGACTCAATATTTAACACAAGTTGCTGTGGAAAATAACATCCTAAATTGGCAGTCCTGCCAAACAAAATTTCATATGGAGACAGTTTAGTCTTACCCCTTGGGGTATTGCGTATTGAGTAAAGGGCCAGTGAAAGGCATTCTGTCCAAGGCTTTCCTGTTTCAGCCATGGCTTTCTGTATTTTTAATTTTAAAGTTCCATTCATGCGTTCTACCTTACCAGAACTTTGAGGATGATACGGAGTGTGTAACTGACTTTCAACACCCAACATTTTCAGTACATTTTGAAATATTTCTCCAGTAAAATGAGTACCCCTATCTGACTCGATCACTTCAGGGAGACCGTAACAGGGTATCAGTTCGGCAACTAGCTTTACAGCAGTGTTTTTAGCTGAAGCCTTCCGAACTGGATAGGCCTCTGGCCACCCCGAGAACATGTCCACACATACCAACACATACTCATACCCATTACTTTTTGGCAGCTGGATAAAGTCTATTTGTAATCGCTGAAACGGGTAGAGAGGTCGGACGTGGTGCTTCATAGGGGTCTTTGCTGTCTGTCCGGGATTATGTGTCAGGCATATAGCGCATGCAGCACAATAGTCTCTTGCATAGTTGCCAAAACCTGGAGCCAACCAGACTTCCTTTGCCAGTAGTGTCATTGCATTTGCAGACACATGCGTAGGGTGATGTAATCCACCAACTACTATCGGGTACCAGGCTCTAGGTAGACATATTAGTCCATCTTTCTTCCAAATTCCCGCTTGTTCTTCTGCCCCTTCCTTTTTCCACCTGTCCCTCTCCTCTTCTCCTGCATCTTCCTGTGCTTGTCTCAGTCTATCTTCAGTATTTTCTGTGGGGTTTACAGTATGAACCTGTTGTAAGGGTTTGACAGCTGCTGCTTTGGCTGCTTTATCAGCCCTATCATTTCCCCTAGATTCCCTAGTGTCGAGTCTCACATGTGCAGCTACCTTGATTACTGCTACTTCTTTTGTTTCTTGTGCAGCCTCTAAGATCTGTTTGATCAGAGAAGCATGTTTTACAGGTTGTCCTGACGCTGTCATGTAACCTCTAGCTCTCCAGATTACTCCAAAATCAAACACAATACCATGTGCATACCTAGAATCAGTGTATATATTAGCTGTCTGGTTCTCAGCTATTTTAAGAGCTTCAATCAATGCTGTTAGTTCTGCTTCTTGTGCAGACTGTTTCGGTGGAAGTGGTTCTGCTTTGAGAGTTTCAGATTCTGACACAACTGCATACCCTGTATGGAAGTTACCTGTGTCATCTGCAAACCTACTACCATCTATAAACAGCTCTAAATCTGGATTTTGAAGTGGTGTTTCGGATACATTGGGTAAGCCTACCGTTTCTTGTAAAATGAGCTCTGTACAATCATGTGTGTCTGTAGGGAAAAAATTTGCGTGTGTATCAGTGTCCTTATTCCCCCCTTCAGACTCGAGAGGTAGCAGTGTAGCTATATTGAGAGTCTGAAGCCTAGCAAATGTGATAGTAGAGGGGAGCAACAAAGAACACTGTAGCCGCAAATGTCTGGCCATGGAAATGTGTTTTGGTTGGACCTGGTTTAATATCCCATAAACATCATGTGTAGTTTGAACTGTGAGTGGATACTCTAGGACAATTTCTGATGCTTTGTCCAACAATAGTGAGACAGCAACAACTACACGTACACAGGTTGGCGCTGCTCTAGCTACGGGATCTAACCTTGCTGAAAGATATGCAATTGGTCTTTGTTTCCCTGCATGCTTCTGGGTAAGAACTCCTGTAGCATGGGAATCAACTTCTGCAGCCATAAGCTGAAACGGTTTGGTGTAGTCTGGTAGCCCTAACGCTGGAGCTGAAACAAGGGCATCTTTTAATTGTTGGAACGAAATCTGACCTTCTTTTGTCAACAAATAAGGTTCACTTTTTACACAGTCATACAGTGGTTGCATTAGTTGACTTGCATGTATAATCCATTGTCTACAATGAGACACTATTCCTAAAAATGCTCGTAGCTGTTTATGATTTCTAGGCTCATTCATCTGTCTTATTGCTTCAGTTCTTTGTGGTGTAAGATGCTTTTTACCTTGAGAAATGCAATGACCTAGAAAGACCACTTTGGTCTGACAAACTTGTAGCTTTTGTCTATTCACTTTACACCCTTCTTTTTCTAAAAAACATAGTAAACTCACAGTGGACCTTTCTGCAGTTTCTAGATCTGGGCAGCAAAGTAGTAGGTCATCCACATACTGCAAAATTACTACCTGTGGTTCGGGTTCAAACCTCTGAAGGACTGTTTGTAGGGCATTTGAATAAAGAGTAGGGGAGTGTATCATTCCCTGTGGAAGGCGTGTCCACGCCAACTGTTTGCCCTTAAATGTAAATACAAACAAATGCCAACTATCTTGGTGTAAAGGAACCGAGAAAAATGCATTTGAAAGATCTATTACAGTAAATACTTGAGAACTGGCTGGTATCTGTGATAGTAACGTATGAGGATTGGGTACAACTGGGGTGATTGGATCTAGAACTTTGTTTATTTCTCTTAAATCATGTACCATACGATATTTGGGCATAGAACTCTTATCAAGAGTTCTCTTCTTGACTGGATACAGAGGAGTGTTAGCAGGTGATTGTATCTCTACCAAAACCCCTTTCTCTCTATATCCCTCTATCTGTTTTGTAATCGCTAGTTCCTGCTGGGCACTCACAGGGTATTGTCTGAGCTGTGGGAGAACAGTTCCTGGTTGCACAGATAGTTTTACAGGAGAGATATGCAATAGTCCCACATCGGTGTCACCCTGTGCCCACAGTGTTTCTGGGACCATTGAGAGGTCTAGATCTGTGGTGTACTCTTTTTCTTCAGCATAATCCTCAAAAGCCTGAATTCTAACATATTGTTCTAATGTTTCTGCATCATCAGGGATAGTCAGTATAACTGTGCCATCTTCCCTAAAATTGATGTTAGCTTCTAATTTCTTTAGGACATCAGTTCCTAACAAACATGTTGGGGCACCTCTGGCATACAAAAATCTGGATGCAAAACATTTAGGTCCTAATGAGACCTCTAGGGGCACAGTATATGGCAGTGTTCGAATTACCCCATCATAACCCTCAGCAAAAGTTGTTTGTTCTGAAATATCTTCCGGATTCGGAAGAAAATCTTGATTCAAAATTGAGGAAGTTGCACCTGTATCTATCAAAAATGGAATCTCTCTCCCCCCCACATTCACCTGTATCATAGGTCTTCTAGCTGGTAGGGAAGTTTGTAACACATCGAGTCAATCTGAATCTGGTATGGGACCATCTATGATGGTAGATTTCTGCTGGTTGTCCGTTTGGGGAGGGTTATTTCTGGGAACAAATTTGCCTGACTTTATATCTGCCAACTTCTTCCTGCACTCTCTTTGGAAATGACCTGGCTTTTTACAGTAGTGGCAAGGAAAGTTGTGTCTCACTCTTCCTCCTGTATTAGCTTGTGCTATTCTAACAGGCTTACGATTCTCTCTCATATCCATGACTATTCCTAAACATCGTTGTTTCACAATATTTGGTTGTTCAATTGTTCTCCAATCTGGAGTAGAGGATTTAAATTTTTCTCTGATTTTCGGATCTAGCCCCTCTATTAATTGTTTTGTAAAGAGTCTCCTTACTGAAGCATCAGTCAAATCCAATCCTTCATCCCTAAAGCTATTTTCTAATTCTTGACTATATTCTTCAATACTTTGCCCAAATTTCTGCATAATCACACCCGTAGATCCCCTTTCCCTCTGTTTTTCTCTCATGAAAATTATTAATGCCTCTGTGAACTGGGTACCTGATGCTTCTGTCTGTAAGGCACCCCCTTCTGCCACTGGTCTATTGGGCTGTAGGTGTGTCAATAATTCCTGAAAAAGTCCGGGGGACATTTTCATTCTACATAATTCTTCCCCGTCCGCCCAGACCCCAGCATGAGTCTGCATGATTTGTTGTATGTATTGTGCAAATCGGATGGGATATTGAGTGGGATCAGGCGCATTATGCAGGAGGGACATACCTTCAGCAGGGGACCAAGGAAAATACTGTCGGGTCTGGTGATATCTAGTTCCCATTACCCCGTCAGCACCAGGTTCCCTAAAGGGTCTTGGTACTACCCTAACAGGGGCAAGTACAGCGCCATGTCTAGGTGTACCACAGACTAGGCAATCATTTCTCCAATCTGGATTTTGTTGTCCACAGTGTGAACATACCCATCCTCCTACCCCACCAAGATTGGGATACAAGGCTGGAAATTGTTTTCCTCCTTCTGCTCCTCCAGATGGTACAAATGATTGGGCTTTTGGATCTAGGTAAGGTGGTGGGATTATGTCACAACTTTTTCCCTTCCCCATAATCCATTTGGAAGTGTCTGGATCATACTTCCAATTCTCCTCTTTAGCTATTTTTGAGACCTCTATCATACAGTGTATGATTTCTTCCCACCCATTGTCTTTGATAATTCCACCTCGTTCTTTACTCAGTCTTTCCCATTCTGTACTGAACATAAGTGCTTCTGAAATTCCCAATTTTTCTCTTACCCTTCTAATCTGACTTCTGACTGTCTTCCCACATCTTTCCTGTATGATATCTGCTGCTTCCACTTGTCCTAAGACGGTTTTTGTCTGTTTATTTCCCATTTTTCTTTTTTTTCAATATTAGCTATTTCTACCCCAGGTGACGTTTGGACAATCACTTATCCTAGGTGATGTCTCGTTGCCTTCTCTCCTAGGGAGCTAAAATATTGAAGGGCTGATCTGCTCCATTCTTTCTAATGTGCAGAATGTACTTAAGTGCTATTATGCACGCAAACAGACCCAGCAACACCATACAGATCACAAAACTTTCTGTGTCAGTTAGCATACTTGTCCCAGGCTCATGGACCCGCGTCCTGGGCTCATTCTATCAAACCTTATCCAGAAATGAAGGAGGTTAAGCACTTAAATGAGAGTCAAGCATGGGCGGAGGTCTCCCCGAAAGGACGCAACCACATGACCCAGTTAGGCTGACTTCCGTGTATAAGGCTTATACCCCAACTATTTCGGCTTATTTTTCTACGCACTTTTGCTCTTCTTTCACAACATACCACAACCTTAACACTGTTCACACACTGCCAGGGACAGGACTCATAAATCTATACAATATAGTAACCCGAGTTTTATAGGTATCTACTCACTACTAGACTAACCCAGCGTGACACGGCTCATAGAGATCTTTCGGATAATACAAGGCAGATAAAAGAGAACTAATAATGTCTCTTACCTGGCCAGGTTTTTCAGTTCATTTGCCGTCCATTATCCCAGATCTCCATTGTCCGTATCCGCAGGTGAATCTCGAGCAAATACTCTCATCTCGGGTCCCCGTTCGGTGCGCCAAAGAAATGTTAAGTCCTTCTCAGTCCCTGGCTTACTAGAGGTAGGGATCCAGAGTAAATGACACGCAAACAAGGTATTGTGTGATCATATACAGGGGAAGCCCAGGAGCACATCTCCCTCTCTGGGCTTTGCCCTCCCTTTATATAGAAAAGAATTATACTTTTACAGACATGCGCACAAGCGCTCATATTTCACTATCTCTTACATAAACAATCTATACCAGTCTTTATCAGTAGAAAGTTACATCATCTAGAAGGTGAATAAAGGCTGCTATTGAAAGAAGGAATGCACACATGATTACTTCCATAAAAGGAAATGTCAAGTCAGCAGAAATGTATCTTGTTGTAAGCCAGATTTCTCAGGAAGAAGACAAGATGGATTGTTTTAGTTCAGTCTGATCTCCACAAAGTGTATCTGTAATTGGGAAGGATTACTGGAAGATAGATAAGAGCAGACTTGAGCTGGCTAGGATGTGGTTAGAAGTAGTCAAAGCGTCTCTCAATGAGTGAAGGTAAATCATAGAAAATAGACATAGAATTGTGTATGTAATCTTTGGAAGAATGAAAACGGAGAGAGTCCTGTAGTCTGTGTACTTGATGTAATGCTTGCATCCTTTTTTTTTACACCCTTGCCTTATGTAGGAATGATAGTATGATACTGCAGATATTGTGGCCAACAGAATTCTCCATGGGGTTAATTACTGTGTCCTGTGAGTTTCCATGCCTATGGATGCCCAAGGTGTCTCTGCTCCCAATGAGGACCACGAGTCATGTACACTTTCTTCCTTCTGGGATTGAAAATAACCTGCTGGTGCATGAAAAGCCACAGGTATACCCAATAACAACATGGACCCTGGCCCTTCCAGTGAGCTCATCGCTCTTGTTTCCCAGGTCCAGAACCACTAACATTTAGGATGCATCTCTAGGGTGCTGTGAAAGCAGAATTTATATTATATCCTGACTTCATTTTAGCTTCTTTCTAAATGCACTTCTTTCATTCCAAGATGGAGTCTATGATCAGATAAGGAATCTCAGGAATGCCTTTGTGTAACAGACTTAGAAAAAACATTAGAAAGTGAGAGAAACGAAACTTAGAGGCTAGTATGACCACTAGACCACAAGCTGGGTGTTAACAGTGTTAGCCTAGCCTATTTGAAGCATGTATGCTAATGCCAGCATATAGTAAGAGATAGGATGAGCCAATTATATTGTTACAATGCATGAATACTAATAACCTATAAACCCAGACCAAGGTATGTAATTGAGAGATCTGCTTTGATTCTTAACAACCTTTACCCCCAAGGGTGGTTTGCACGTTAATGACCGGGCCAATTCTGACCACTGTCCCTTTATGAGGTTATAACTCTGGAACTCTTCAACGGATCCCAGTGATTCTGACACTGTTTTCTCGTGACATATTGTACTTCATGATAGTCATAAAATTTATTTGATATTACCTGCGTTTATTTGTGAAAAAAATGGAAATTTGGCGAAAATTTTGATAATGTTGCAATTTTCCAACTTTGAATTTTTATGCAATTAAATCACAGAGATATGTCACACAAAATACTTAATAAGTAACATTTCCCACATGTCTACTTTACATCAGCACAATTTTGGAACCAAATTTTTTTTTGTTAGGGAGTTATAAGGGTTAAAAGTTGACCAGCAATTTCTCATTTTACAACACCATTTTTTTTTTAGGGACCACATCTCATTTGAAGTCATTTTGAGGGGTCTATATGATAGAAAATACCCAAGTGTGACACCATTCAAAAAACTGCACCCCTCAAGGTGCTCAAAACCATATTCAAGAAGTTTATTAACCCTTCTGGTGCTTCACAGGATTTTTTTGGAATGTTTAAATAAAAATGAACATTTAACTTTTTTCACAAAAAATTTACTTCAGCTCCAATTTGTTTTATTTTACCAAGGGTATCAGGAGAAAATGGACCCCAAAAGTTGTTGTACAATTTGTCCTGAGTACACCGATACCCCATATGTGGGGGTAAACCACTGTTTGGGCGCATGACAGAGCTCAGAAGCGAAGGAGCGCCATTTGACTTTTCAATGCAAAATTGACAGGAATTGAGATGGGACGCCATGTTGCGTTTGGAGAGCCACTGATGTGCCTAAACATTCAAACCCCCCACAAGTGACACCATTTTAGAAATTAGACCCCCTAAGGAACTTATCTAGATGTGTGGTGAGCGCTTTGACCCACCAAGGGCTTCACAGAAGTTTATAATGCAGAGCCGTAAGAATAAAACACATTTTTTTTCCCACATAAATTATTTTTAGCCTCCAGTTTTGTATTTTCCCGAGGGTAACAGGAGAAATTGGACCCCAAAAAATGTGTTCCAATTTGTCCTGAGTGCGCTGATACCGCATATGTGGGGGGGGACCATGGTTTGGGCGCATGGGAGGGCTCAGAAGAGAAGGAGCGCCATTTGGAATGCAGACTTAGATGGAATGGTCTGCAGGCATCACATTGCGTTTGCAGAGCCCCTAATGTACCTAAACAGTAAAAACCCCCACAAGTGAGCCCATATTGGAAACTAGACCCCTCAAGGAACTTATCTAGATGTGTTGTGAGAACTTTGAGCCCCCAAGTGTTTCCCTACAGTTTATAACGCAGAGCCGTGAAAATAAAAAATCTTTTTTTTTCCCACAAAAATTATTTTTTAGCCCCCAGTTTTGTATTTTCCCAAGGGTAACAGGAGAAATTGGACCCCAAAAGTTGTTGTCCTATTTGTCCTGAGTACGCTGATACCCCATATGTTGGGGTAAACCCCTGTTTGGGCACACGGGAGAGCTCGGAAGGGAAGGAGCACTGTATTACTTTTTCAACGTAGAATTGGCTGGAATTGAGATCGGACGCCATGTCACGTTTGGAGACCCCCTGATGTGCCTAAACAGTGGAAACCCCCCAAATTATAACAAACCCTAATCCAAACAGACCCCTAACCCTAATCCCAACCCTATTTACAACCATAAATGTAATCTAAACCCTAACCATAACTTTAGCCCCAACCCTAACCCGAACTTTAGCCTTAACCCTAGCCCCAACCCTAACCCTAACCCTAACCCTAGCCCTAACCTTAGCCCTAACCCTAGCCCTAGCCCTTACCCTAACCCTAACCCTAGCCCTAGCCCTAACCCTAACCCTAACCCTAGCCCTAATGGGAAAATTAAAATAAATACATTTTTTTAATTTTTCCCTAACTAAGGGGGTGATGAAGGGGGGTTTGATTTACTTTTATAGTGGGTTTTTTAGCGGATTTTTATGATTGGCAGCCGTCACACACTGAAAGACGCTTTTTATTGCAAAAAATAATTTTTCGTTACCACATTTTGAGAGCTATAATTTTTCCATATTTTGGTCCACAGAGTCATGTGAGGTCTTGTTTTTTGTGGGACGAGTTGACGTTTTTATTAGTAACATTTTCGGGCACGTGACATTTTTTGATCGCTTTTTATTCCGATTTTTGTGAGGCAGAATGACCAAAAACCAGCTATTCATGAATTTCTTTTGGGGGAGGCGTTTATACCGTTCCGCGTTTGGTAAAATTGATGAAGCACTTTTATTCTTCGGGTCAGTACGATTACAGCGATACCTCATTTATATAATTTTTTTATGTTTTGGCGCTTTTATACGATAAAAACTATTTTATAGAAAAAATAATTATTTTTGCATCGTTTTATTCTCAGGACTATAACTTTTAATTTTTTTCCGATGATGCTGTATAGCAGCTCGTTTTTTGTGGGACAAGATGACGTTTTCACCGGTACCATGGTTATTTATATCCATCTTTTTGATTGCGTGTTATTCCACTTTTTGTTCGGCGGTATGATAATAAAGCGTTGTTTTTTGCCTGTTTTTTTTTTTTTCTTACGGTGTTTACTGAAGGGGTTAGCTAGTGCACCAGTTTTATAGGTCGGGTCATTTCGGACGCGGCGATACTAAATATGTGTACTTTTATTGTTTTTTTTTATTTAGATAAAGAAATGTATTTATGGGAATATTTTTTTTTTTTCATTAGTTAGGAATTTTTTTTTTATTTTTTTTTTACAGATTTGTAAAAAAAATTTTTTACTTTTTTACTTTGTCTCGGGCAGGACATAACATATCGTTGATCAGACAGTTTGCACAGCACTAACCGGCCGCGATCGCCCGCGCTCCCCCCGTGAGCTCGGCCGATCGCATATGACGTACTATCCCGTCGGTGGTCATACGGGCCCACCTAACCTCGACGGGATAGTACGTCATATGTCAGAAAGGGGTTAATGTATCAGTGTGTCTCTTCTGTGCACACATTTGAATTATACAATATAATTTGGAACAAGCACAACATCTCAGAACTTCCCACATTATGTGGCAACAACAATGTTGAGGAGTTGTGGCACCCCAGGAGTTCGGGTACCACAGTAGTGCTGTCTTCCTCTCTTGGGTAGAGGAGTGCTATGCCTGGAGACAAGTGAGATTCCCTTTGGCAGGTTATCACACACACAACACTTTCCAAATCCAGGCCAGGAGGGGGAGCTCAAAACCCTGTTTTAGGGCAGCTTCCCTGGATAAAGATCCTGGTCTGGAGGAGGAGCTAGTTTAGTCTGGATCAGACAGTCTGGAGAACAGACAGGAAAGGGGCAGAGAAGAGATTCAGGGCTCAAGGAGGCTACGTGTAGGCCTCCAAGGAGTCAGTGCACAGAAACTGGGAGCGCAAGGCTTTTGTGGAAATTCTAAGACACAGAGCAGAACCGGAGGGCATAGGATTACATGGATATTGCCCATTTGCACCTATGGTACAGCAGTGCACTGGAGCCTGGAGTCACCATGCGGAAACCCCCAGTAAGTACGGCTCAAGCTGCCTACCATACCGGTACCTGTCCCAGGACAGGGGAAATAACTAGGACCTTGCTTGGAGCACTTAGTGGCAGCAGGGACCTCAGACACAGCAAGCGCAGAGTGGAAGGCCCCCAACCTGACCTGCCCAGGGGATTCCACTTGTCTCTGGACTGCCTGGACTCCTAATGTACCTGTTGCCGATGCCCTTGACTGTGGCCTATCATCTTCAGTAAACCAGGTAAAGACTTACAGCTTGTCTCCTCCATTTATTCATCGGCACATACCATCATCTTGACCACACACTATAGGACCCCTGGGGATCCAGCCTCACCTGTGGGAAGTGTAACATCCGTGCTGCCACAACATCCCCAGGGGAACCCTTCAATGCAGCGTCAGTCCTACTACTTGCATCACGACAGACTTATAAACACTTTTCCCTTAAAAGACCGATCGCTTTAACGTTGAGCACCAGTGCCATGGACCGGGACACAGCCACCGTGATATCCCCCTTGAGACCGGACCCGGTACCGAGTACCCACTACCCTGGCTGGGTGACTCAACTTTGGCGTCACAAACAGGATTTCGTGCCCTGCCATCGCCAGGTATTGTGTGCCACAGACTGTGACAGTTTGTTTGAAAACCGCCATCGCCGCGCCGCATGGAGTGTGAGGGGGAGGAGACATAACTTCGTGGGTGGAGCCGGCCGAAAAGAGCGCGAAGCACTAGAAATGGGTGCCACGCTGCCTGGAACGCCGAAATTGAAGACGCCGTACAGCGAAGCCAGAAGTGAGTGTGCCGCAAAATGCTGGATGGAGCACCAGAGGAGCCGCTTCAGACTCCGGAGAGAAGACCCCGGCTTTTACCAGAGTAGCATGTCTGACCTGGGAGGAGGATAGGCGGTCAACGCAGCCACAGGCCCCATAGCACCCCCAGGCCCCGCAGCGGACGCACCTGCAGGCCCAGTGATGCCCCCAGGCCCCACGGTGGACGCCGCCGCAGGCCACATACCACTACTAGGCCCTGCAGAGCCCGCAGCTCCAACAAGCCAGCAGGACATCACCACAGCTACAGCGCCCATCATGCCTCTGTCCATGCCATATATACCTGGAGCAGCATGGCTTTCACAGTATTCTAGAGAGTCCCTTACATTAAATGACTTTAAGGAAAGGCTCTGCAGCCTATTTGAAGTTTATCTCCTGACAGAGCATCTGAAAATTAACATCTAAACTGGCCAACTGATTGGTGCGGCACTAAGAGAGGTAACTTCCTGGCCAGATGTGGAAAAAAGGACTGTGCAGCTAAACTCAAAGTCACTTTTGACACCCGCACCTCTGCAGTAATAAAAATGAATTTCTTCGGGTGTAGGCAAAGAGCACAAGGACTATGCCCTTAATTTGCAAGAGGCACTACGGGCTATAAAACAGGTTGACCCTAAGAACGTACAAGATGGAGATAGACTCTTAAAAGAGCAGTTCATTGAGGGATTCCTGGCCAGCATCCACAGGACTCAGCTACGCAGGACTCAGCACTTGGCCTTGCAAAATCCTGGCCTGGAGTTTGCACAATTTAAAGGGAACCTGTCACCTGAATTTGGCGGGACTGGTTTTGGGTCATATGGGCGGAGTTTTTGGGTGTTTGATTCACCCTTTCCTTACCCGCTGGCTGCATGCTGGCTGCAATATTGGATTGAAGTTCATTCTCTGTCCTCCATAGTACACGCCTGCACAAGGCAAGATTGCTTTGCACAGGCGTGTACTATGGAGGACAGAGAATGAACTTCAATCCAATATTGCAGCCAGCATGCAGCCAGCGGGTAAGGAAAGGGTGAATCAAACACCCAAAAACTCCGCCCATATGACCCAAAACCAGTCCCGCCAAATTCAGGTGACAGAGTCCCTTTAAGGACAGAGCTATCCGGGTGCTGCACGAACCTCAGCCCAGCCACACAGTGCCCCCTAAGCATCCAGCCTTCATGTACCACCAGGAGGTGGCATCATATCCACAGGTCCCTGTTGAGGCTGATGCACAGGTCCTAGATGATGATTCTTCCACAGGATTACAGTAATCATAAAACGCCCAAAACTTTATTAGTATACAATCTCTAAAATGCCACCAACCTGTGGCTACACCAAAAAAAACAACAACAAAACACACCGTGAAAAAAACTAGTGTAAGGGGAAGAGAGAAACCCTATAGATACCTATGCTGGTGTCTGCCTATCAGCGGGGGTTGGCGCCCTAGGGGGAACGTTGTGGCGCCCCCGCTCCACGAAGGCTAGCCCTGGGGTCCCTATAAGGCCCCAATACAGCCAATGGGTCACTCTACCCACACAGTAATTGTAAACTAAGGGTACCCCTCAAATGCTATACATATGACACTCCTATATTAAGGGAATCCTCAGCCCTAGCACCGTGAAGATAAAAACAAATGAGAACATGTAGAGGGCTGATGGGAGGTATGGAGCGTGCACAATAAACGCCTAATGACTATATCTCAAAGCAGGCATTATAGTTATATATAGACTGATGATAGCACGCAGAAAGCAGCAAAACAGTGGATCACAGGCAACCATATAACCCCTGGAAAAAATTATAAGTCTCTCAATGGGTATCTGCCCGATAGACAGTAAACTACATTGCCTAGGCAAGTGCCAATGTTATAGCCAAAGATCCACTATCATAGTAGATTGAAAAATACAACTGCACAATTGGTACTCATCGTTAGGTGCCGTGTCCCTCCATCAGCCCGCTATCATTAATCGCCTCAACGCGTTTCGCCCCTCTGGCTCATCAGGAGGCTGGATGGGTCTGTCATGTGTCTCGAAAAGATATCTTTTATCATCGAGACACATGACAGACCCACATTTTTCAATCTACTATGATAGTAGGGGTTATATGGTTGCCTGTGATCCACTGTTTTGCTGCTTTCTGCGTGCTATCATCAGTCTATATATAACAATAATGCCTGCTTTGAGATATAGTCATTAGGCGTTTATTGTGCACGCTCCATACCTCCCATCAGCCCTCTACATGTTCTCATTTGTTTTTATCTTCACGGTGCTAGGGCTGAGGATTCCCTTAATATAGGAGTGTCATATGTAAAGCATTTGAGGGGTACCCTTAGTTTACAATTACTGTGTGGGTAGAGGGACCCATTGGCTGTATTAGGGCCTTATAGGGATCCCAGGGCTAGCCTTCGTGGAGCGGGGGCGCCACAACGTTCCCCCTAGGGCGCCAACCCCCGCTGATAGGCAGACACCAGCATAGGTATCTATAGGGTTTCTCTCTTCCCCTTACACTAGTTTTTTTCACGGTGTGTTTTGTTGTTGTTTTTTTTTGGTGTAGCCACAGGTTGGTGGCATTTTAGAGATTGTATGCTAATAAAGTTTTGGGCGTTTTATGATTACTCTATTTAAGTATCCCAAAGTCTTACATACTATATTAAAATTTCCACAGGATTACGCCTCCAGGTGCAAGAGCTGACCAAAAGTGTTGCTGCATTAGCCCTGACCGTACAGTCTCTATAGGAATCCCCTAAGGAGAAGATTAAGCTGGCTTCCAGACTGGAGGACGTCCCATGGCGACGACAGAAGAGGGTCCCGCCGACCAGAGGGAGAAATGACGACCGCTATCAACAGGATGGATGATCTCCCACCGCTGCAACCAGACAGTACACATTGCAAGGTATTGTCATTTAATCGAGCGACCCCTGGGGCAGAGGGCCAACCCCCAGGAATAGGATGACTAGGCCCACACAACTAGCAAGCCAAGTACGTCGGAGGACGACCAGTTCTCCCCATTGTGGAGATGGCAAAACTAGGTGACTTGGAGCAGCGATGGATGACCCAGTTGTCCAACTATGAATTCACCATCAAATACTGTGCAGGGCACAAGAATGCCAACGCTGATGAATTATCCAGGATGCCCAACTTACCAGAGGTGGAAGAGGATCCAGAGGTACTGGAAGAGTTAGAGTTACCAGCTTTCCATCGCCCTGGAGCAACTCAGTACTCTCATTATGTGAGGAACAGGCACAGTAACAAGCAAGAAGCCACACTGAACCATTGCCCCATCATGGATGGGAAGAGACACAGGACAGTGACCCCGCGGTCTGTCTGGTGAAAGAGCTGCTGACGCATGCAGATTCAAACCCTGGTCCAGATGATCCACAAGAGACGCAGCAACTGTGGAAGGTGAAATGCAAATTATATATCTACGATTGTAAGCTGTGCCGGAGAAACATTGACCCATGCACTCAAGAGTTAGTTTGGCAGATGGTGGTTCCAAGTCAAGAAGCGCAAATGATTTTGGAGACATACAACTATGGAGCATGACACTTCGGACGAAAGAAGTTGGAGATCCTGTTACGTGGAAGGTTTTACTGGTTTGGCATGAGAAAAGCCATCGAAAAGTGGTGCGGAGAGTGTGACCCATGAAACCTGCACAGAAAGGACCGTGACAGCCAGATGGCTCCCTTACAGCCCATAGTCACCAAACAGCCACTTGAACTGGTGGCCTTAGACCACATGAAGCTAACTCCAAGCCAGTCAGGCTATGTCTACGCTTTGTCTATTGTGGAATATTACTCCAGATTCCTGGTAGTAGTACTTGTCAAGGACCAGATAGCAAAGACAGTAGACAAGGCCTTCCAACAGCCCTTCTGTAGACCACACGGATACCCAGAAAAGGTACTCACTGATCAAGGCCCAGCCTTGAAAGCGGAAGTGTTTCAAGAATTCTGCAACCTGTATGGATGCAAAAAGATCAGAACAACTCCGTACCACCCGCAAACCAATGGAATGTGTGAAAAGATGAACCAAGTAGTGATTGACTTACTGAAGATTAGTGCTGAGCCACCTCCCCAGTGTTCAGGTTCGGTTCATTGAACAGGGAGGTGTTCGCCGAACTGTTCGTCGAACCCCATTGAAACCAATGGCAGGCAAACACAAACACATACAAACACATGGAAAACACATAGAAAACACCTTAAAAGGTGTCCAAAAGCTGATAAACTGCTCAGAAGACACAACAAACACATGGAAAAGTCACAACTACATATAGTCATGCGAAAAGAAAAGCGGTGGAGGAGTAAAAGGAGGAGTGTTATGAACTGGTGGTTTAGGAGCAACATGGGACGAGCTCTGAAGGAGGTGGTACCTGTACTGACCGCAGTCCCTAAGCTCAACACAACACTAGAAGTAGCCGTGGGATGCTCCTGTCACTCCCTAGGCACCTCGTCACAGCCTGAGAACTAACTACCCCTAAAGATAGAAACAGGAAAACTATCTTGCCTCAGAGAAAATCCCCAAAGGATAGATAGCCCCCCACAAGTAATGACTGTGAGTAGAGAGGGAAAAGACATACACAGAATGAAACCAGGATGTAGCACAGGAGGCCAGTCTAGCTAGATAGATAGATAGGACAGGATAGAATACAGTATTAAAAACTACAAAAATCCACAGAGTTTACAAAAATCTCCACACCTGACTAAAGGTGTGGAGGATAAATCTGCTTCCCAGAGCTTCCAGCTTAACTGACTTAATCCATACTGACAAGCTGGGCAAAACATAGAAAGCACAGAACGAATAAGTCCACAACCTGTGGACAGAAAAGAGCAAGCAAGGACTTAACTTTGCTGAACTGGTCAGGATATCAGGGAAATCCAAGAGAGATGTAAATCCAACCAGGAACCATTGACAAGTGGCACTGGCTGAAGGGAAGAGCCAGGCATAAATAGCCGAGCAGAAAGACAATCAGTGGAAGCAGCTGCAGACTGCTAAATCCAAGGAGCAGCCATACTACTTAAAACCACCAGAGGGAGCCCAAGAGCAGAACTCACAAAAGTGCCACTTACAACCACCGGAGGGAGCCCAAGAGCGGAATTCACAACAGTACCCCCCCCTTGAGGAGGGGTCACCGAACCCTCACCAGAGCCCCCAGGCCGATCAGGACGAGCCAAGTGAAAAGCACGAACCAAATCAGCGGCATGGACATCGGAGGCAACAACCCAAGAATTATCCTCCTGGCCATAACCCTTCCACTTGACAAGATACTGAAGCCTCCGCCTCGAAAAACGAGAATCCAAAATTTTCTCAACCTCATATTCCAACTCTCCCTCAACCAACACCGGGGCAGGAGGATCAACCGAGGGAACAACGAACACCACATATCTCCGCAACAAAGAAAACATTATGAATGGCAAAAGAGGCTGGAAGAGCCAAACGAAAAGACACCGGATTGATAATTTCAGAAATCTTATAAGGACCAATAAACCGAGGCTTAAACTTAGGGGAAGAAACCTTCATAGGAACATGACGAGAAGACAACCAAACCAAATCAACCACACGAAGTCGGGGACCAACACACCGACGGCGGTTAGCAAAACGCTGAGCCTTTTCCTGAGACAACGTCAAATTGTCCACCACATGAGTCTAAATCTGCTGCAGCCTGTCCACCACAGAATCCACACCAGGACAATCAGAAGGCTCAACCTGCCCCGAAGAAAAACGAGGATGAAAACCAAAATTACAAAAGAAAGGTGAAACCAAAGTAGCCGAACTAGCCCGATTATTAAGGGCAAACTCGGCCAACGGCAAGAAAGCCACCCAATCATCCTGATCAGCAGACACAAAGCATCTCACATAGGTTTCCAAGGTCTGATTAGTTCGCTCAGTTTGGCCATTAGTCTGAGGATGAAACGCCGAAGAAAAAGACAAATCAATGCCCATCCAAGCACAAAAGGCCTGCCAAAACCTAGAGACAAACTGAGAACCTCTGTCAGACACAATATTCTCCGGAATGCCATGCAAACGAACCACATGCTGAAAAAACAATGGAACCAAATCTGAGGAGGAAGGCAACTTAGGCAAAGGTACCAGATGGACCATTTTAGAGAACCGGTCACAAACAACCCAGATAACAGACATCTTCTGGGAAACAGGAAGATCCGAAATAAAATCCATGGAAATATGCGTCCAGGGCCTCTCAGGGACCGGCAAAGGCAAAAGCAACCCACTAGCGCGGGAACAGCAAGGCTTGGCCCGGGCGCAAGTCCCACAGGACTGCACAAAAGCACGCACATCGCGCGACAAGGAAGGCCACCAAAAGGACCTAGCAATCAAATATCTGGTACCAAAAAACCCAGAATGACCAGCCAACACTGAACAATGAACCTCAGAAATTACCTTACTTGTCCATCTATCAGGAACAAACAGCTTCCCCACTGGACAGCGGTCAGGCTTATCAGCCTGAAATTCCCGAAGCACCCGCCGCAAATCAGGGGAGATGGCAGAAAGAATCACCCCTTCCTTAAGAATGCCAACCTGTTCAAGGACTCCAGGAGAATCAGGCAAAAAACTCCTAGAGAGGGCATCAGCCTTAACATACTTAGATCCCGGAAGATACGAGACCACAAAATCAAAACGGGAGAAAAACAGGGACCATCGAGCCTGTCTAGGATTCAGCCGCTTGGCCGACTCGAGGTAAATCAGATTCTTATGATCAGTCAAGAGCACAATGCGGTGCTTAGCTCCCTCAAGCCAATGTCGCCACTCCTCAAACGCCCACTTCATAGCCAACAACTCCCGAAAACTTTCTGGAAAAAAAAGCACACGGTTTCATCAAAGAACCATCAGAATCCCTCTGAGACAAAACGGCCCCTGCCCCAATCTCAGAAGCGTCAACCTCAACCTGAATAGGAAGAGAAACATCCGGCTGACGCAACACAGGGGCAGAAGTAAATCGGCGTTTAAGCTCCCGAAAGGCCTCAACAGCCGCAGAGGACCAATTCGTCACATCAGCGCCTTTTATCGTCAAATCTAGTGGGTCAAATCTACTAGGGGCTTACCACACTGGAAAAGTTGGCAATGAAACTGCGATAGAAATTAGCAAAGCCCAAAAATTTTTGAAGGCTCTTCACAGATGTGGGTTGAATCCAGTCATGAATAGCTTGGACCTTAACAGGATCCATTTCCATAGACGAGGGAGAAAAAATAAAACCCAAAAAAGAGACCTTTTGATCTCCGAATAGGCACTTAGACCGGTTCACAAATAAAGCATTAGCACGAAGGATCTGGAATACCATCCTGACCTGCTTCACATGAGACTCCCAATCATCAGAAAAAATCAAAATATCATCCAAATATACAACCATGAATTTATCAAGATAATTGCGGAAAATATCATGCATGAAAGATTGGAACACAGGTGGAGCATTAGAGAGCCCAAATGGCATCACGAGGTATTCAAAATGGCCTTCCGGCGTATTAAATGCAGTTTTCCATTCGTCACCCTGTTTAATACGAACAAGATTATATGCCCCTCGGAGGTCAATCTTAGTAAACCAACTAGCCCCCTTAATCTGAGCAAACAAATCAGAAAGCAAAGGCAAGGGGTATTGGAATTTGACCGTGATCTTATTAAGAAGACGATAATTTATACAGGGTCTCAAGGAGCCATCCTTCTTAGCAACAAAAAAGAAACCCGCTCCCAATGGTGACGAAGATGGCCAAATATGCCCCTTTTCCAAAGATTCCTTAACATAGCTCCGCATGGCGGCATGCTCTGGCACAGACAGATTGAAAAGTCGGCCCTTAGGGAACTTACAACCTGGAATCAAGTTAATAGCACAATCACAGTCCCTATGTGGAGGAAGGGAACTGGACTTGGGCTCATCAAATACATCCTGGAAATCCGACAAAAACTCAGGGACCTCAGAAGAGGGGGAAGAGGAAATTGACATCAAAGGAACGTCACTATGTACCCCTTGACAACCCCAACTAGTCATAGACATAGTTTTCCAGTCCATCACCGGATTATGTTCCTGTAACCATGGAAAACCCAGTACAACAACATCATGCAGGTTATGCAACACCAGAAAACGGCAATCTTCCTGATGTGCTGGAGCCATGTACATGGTCATCTGCGTCCAGTACTGAGGTTTATCCTTGGCCAATGGTGTAGCATCAATGCCCCTCAAAGGAATAGGGCTCTGCAAAGGCTGCAAGGAAAAACCACAGCGCCTGGCGAATTCTAAGTCCATTAAGTTCAGGGCAGCGCCTGAATCCACAAATGCCATGACAGAAAAGGACGACAATGAGCAAATCAGGGTCACAGATAAAAGAAATTTAGGCTGTACAGTACTGATGGTAACAGACCTAGCGACCCTCCTAGTACGCTTAGGGCAATCAGAAATAACATGAGCAGAATCACCACAGTAAAAACACAGCCTATTCTGACGTCTGAATTCCTGCCGTTCTTTTCTAGTCAAAATCCTATCACATTGCATAGGCTCAGGACTCTGCTCAGAGGACACTGCCATATGGTGCACAGCTTTGCACTCGCGCAGACGCCGATCAATCTGAATGGCTGGAGACATAGATTTGCTCAAACAAGTAGACGTAGGGAAGCCCACCATAACATCTTTAAGTGCTTCAGAAAGACCTTTTCTGAAAATAGCAGCCAGAGCATCCTCATTCCATTTAGTGAGCACAGACCATTTCCTAAATTTCTGGCAATATAATTCTGCCGCTTCCTGACCTTGACACAGGGCCAACAGGGTTTTTTATGCATGATCCACAGAATTAGGTTCGTCATACAATAATCCGAGCGCTTGAAAAAATGCGTCTACATTCAGCAATGCCGGATCCCCTGATTCAAGGGAGAATGCCCATTCCTGAGGGTCACCACGCAGCAAGGATATGATGATTTTAACTTGCTGAATGGGATCACCAGAAGAACGGGGTTTCAAAGCAAAAAACAATTTGCAGTTATTTTTAAAGTTCAAAAACTTGGATCTGTCCCCAAAAAACAAATCAGGAGTAGGAATTCTAGGCTCCAAAGCCGGAGTCTGGACAACATAATCTTGGATACTCTGTACTCTTGCAGCAAGTTGATCCACATGAGCAAACAAACCCTGAACATCCATGCCAGAGCATAAATCCTGAACCACCCAGAGAACAAGAGGAAAAAAAAGACAAAACAGAGCACAGAAAAAAAAATGGCTCAGAATTTTTTTTTCCTTCTTTTTTGAGATGCATTTAATTCATTTTTGGCCACTTGTACTGTTATGAACTGGTGGTTTAGGAGCAACATGGGACGAGCTCTGAAGGAAGTGGTACCTGTACTGACCGCAGTCCCTAAGCTCAACACAACACTAGAAGTAGCCGTGTAATGACTGTGAGTGGAGAGGAAAAAGACATACACAGAATGAAACCAGGATGTAGCACAGGAGGCCAGTCTAGCTAGATAGATAGGACAGGTTTTGTGAATTCTGTGGCAGAGTTCACTCCTGTGGTCACAAGTGGTACTTCGGCTGATTCTCTCTGGGATCTTCCGTTTGTGAAGGAAAGTGGTACTGCAGCTTCTGAGTTTCCTCCCTCAGGTGATCTGGTGAGCTCGTTAGCTTCTTCTCTACTTAACTCCACCTGATGCTTTGATCTATGCTTCCTGTCAATGTTTCAGTGTGGGACTTGTTTTTTCCCTGGATCATTCCTGTGGCCTGCTGCTCTGCAAAGCTAAGTTTTGCTTATGTTATTTTGTTGCTATTTTTCTGTCCAGCTTGCTTTATTGGTTTTTCTCGCCTGCTGGAAGCTCTGAGACGCAGAGGGACCACCTCCGTACCGTTAGTCGGTGCGGAGGGTCTTTTTGTCCCCTCTGCGTGGTTTTCTATAGGTTTTTGTGCTGACCACAAAGTTATCTTCCCTATCCTCGTTCTGTTCAGCTAGTCGGGCTTCACTTTGCTAAATCTGTTTCATCTCTATGTTTGTGTTTTCATCTTGCTCACAGTCATTATATGTGGGGGGCTGCCTTTTCCTTTGGGGAATTTCTCTGAGGCAAGGTAGGCTTATTTTTCTATCTTCAGGATTAGCTAGTTTCTCAGGCTGTGACGAGGCGCCTAGGTTCTGGTCAGGAGCGCTCCACGGCTACCTTTAGTGTGGTTTGATAGGCTTAGGGATTGCGGTCTGCAGAGTTCCCACGTCTCAGAGCTCGTTCTATTATTTTGGGTTATTGTCAGTTCACTGTATGTCCTCTGACCTCCATGTCCATTGTGATTCTGAATTGCCTTTCATAACAGTACAGGAAGCCAAAAGTGCTAATGATTCTCAATAGAGGGAAAAAAGAAGTTCTGAGACCATTTTTTTTCTTTGCACTGTGTTTTGTCTTTTTTTTCCCCTAGACATTTGGGTGGTTCAGGACACAGGTGTAGCAATGGACATTAAAGGTCTGTCTTCATGTGTGGATCAGCTCACGGCAAGAGTTCAAAATATTCAAGATTTTGTGGTCCAGAATTCTTTGCTTGAACCGAGAATTCCTATTCCAGATTTGTTTTTTGGAGATAGAACTAACTTTCTGAGTTTCAAAAATAATTGTAAACTATTTCTGGCTTTGAAACCTCGCTCTTCTGGTGACCCAATTCAACAGGTTAGGATCGTCATTTCTTTTTTGCGCGGCGACCCTCAGGACTGGGCGTTTTCTCTTGCGTCAGGAGATCCTGCATTGAGTAATATCGATGCGTTTTTCCTGGCGCTTGGGTTGCTGTACGATGAGCCTAATTCAGTGGATCAGGCAGAAAAAAATTTGCTGGCTCTTTGTCAGGCTCAGGATGAGATAGAGGTATATTGTCAGAAATTTAGAAAGTGGTCAGTGCTCACTCAATGGAATGAATCTGCGCTGGCAGCAATATTCAGAAAGGGTCTCTCTGAAGCCCTTAAGGATGTCATGGTGGGATTTCCTATGCCTGCTGGTTTGAATGAGTCTATGTCTTTGGCCATTCAGATCGGTCGACGCTTGCGTGAGCGTAAACCTGTGCACCATTTGGCGGTATTACCTGAGCTTAAACCTGAGCCTATGCAGTGTGATAGGACCTTGACCAGAGTTGAACGGCAAGAACATAGACGTCTGAATGGTCTGTGTTTCTACTGTGGTGATTCCACTCATGCTATCTCTGATTGTCCTAAGCGCACTAAGCGGTTCGCTAGGTCTGCCACCATTGGTACTGTACAGTCAAAATTTCTTCTGTCCGTTACCTTGATCTGCTCTTTGTCATCATATTCTGTCATGGCATTTGTGGATTCAGGCGCTGCCCTGAATTTGATGGACTTGGAATATGCTAAGCGTTGTGGGTTTTTCTTGGAGCCCTTGCAGTGTCCTATTCCATTGAGAGGAATTGATGCTACGCCTTTGGCCAAGAATAAGCCTCAATACTGGACCCAGCTGACCATGTGAATGGCTCCTGCACATCAGGAGGTTATTCACTTTCTGGTGTTGCATAATCTGCATGATGTGGTCGTGTTGGGGTTGCCATGGCTACAAGCCCATAATCCAGTATTAGATTGGAAATCCATGTCGGTGTCCAGCTGGGGTTGTCAGGGGGTACATGGTGATGTTCCATTTCTGTCAATTTCGTCATCCACTCCTTCTGAGGTCCCAGAGTTCTTGTCTGATTACCGGGATGTATTTGATGAGCCCAAGTCCAATACCCTACCTCCGCATATGGATTGTGATTGTGCTATCAATTTGATTCCTGGTAGTAAATTCCCAAAAGGTCGATTGTTTAATTTGTCCGTGCCTGAGCACACCGCTATGCGCAGTTATGTGAAGGAATCCCTGGAGAAGGGGCATATTCGCCCGTCATCGTCGCCATTAGGAGCAGGGTTCTTTTTTGTAGCCAAGAAGGATGGTTCGCTGAGACCTTGTATAGATTACCGCCTTCTTAATAAGATCACGGTTAAATTTCAGTACCCCTTGCCATTGTTATCTGATCTGTTTGCTCGGATTAAGGGGGCTAGTTGGTTCACAAAGATAGATCTTCGTGGTGCGTATAATCTGGTGCGAATTAAGCAAGGTGATGAATGGAAAACTGCATTTAATACGCCCGAGGGTCATTTTGAGTATCTCGTGATGCCGTTCGGACTTGCCAATGCTCCATCAGTGTTTCAGTCCTTTATGCATGACATCTTCCGAGAGTACCTGGATAAATTCCTGATTGTGTACTTGGATGACATTTTGATCTTCTCGGATGATTGGGAGTCTCATGTGAAGCAGGTCAGAACGGTTTTTCAGATCTTGCGTGCTAATTCTTTGTTTGTGAAGGGATCAAAGTGTCTCTTTGGTGTGCAGAAGGTTTCATTTTTGGGGTTCATCTTTTCCCCTTCTACTATCGAGATGGATCCTGTTAAGGTCCAAGCCATCCATGATTGGACTCAGCCGACATCTCTGAAAAGTCTGCAAAAGTTCCTGGGCTTTGCTAATTTTTATCGTCGCTTCATCTGCAATTTTTCTAGTATTGCTAAACCATTGACCGATTTGACCAAGAAGGGTGCTGATGTGGTCAATTGGTCTTCTGCTGCTGTGGAAGCTTTTCAAGAGTTGAAGTGTCGTTTTTCTTCTGCCCCTGTGTTGTGTCAACCAGATGTTTCTCTTCCGTTCCAGGTCGAGGTTGATGCTTCTGAGATTGGAGAAGGGGCTGTTTTGTCGCAGAGAGGTTCTGGTTGCTCAGTGATGAAACCATGCGCTTTCTTTTCCAGGAAGTTTTCGCCTGCTGAGCGTAATTATGATGTGGGCAACCGAGAGTTGCTGGCCATGAAGTGGGCATTCGAGGAGTGGCGTCATTGGCTTGAAGGAGTTAAGCATCGCGTGGTGGTATTGACTGATCATAAGAACTTGACTTATCTCGAGTCTGCCAAGCGCTTGAATCCTAGACAAGCTCGTTGGTCGTTGTTTTTTGCCCGTTTTGACTTTGTGATTTCGTACCTTCCAGGCTCTAAAAATGTGAAGGCGGATGCTCTGTCTAGGAGTTTTGTACCCGACTCTCCGGGTTTATCTGAGCCGGCGGGTATCCTCAAGGAAGGAGTAATTGTGTCTGCCATCTCCCCGATTTGCGGCGGGTGCTGCAAAAATTTCAGGCTAATAAACCTGATCGTTGCCCAGCGGAGAAACTGTTTGTCCCTGATAGGTGGACGAATAGAGTTATCTCTGAACTTCATTGTTCGGTGTTGGCTGGTCATCCTGGAATCTTTGGTACCAGAGAGTTAGTGGCTAGATCCTTTTGGTGGCCCTCTCTGTCGCGGGATGTGCGTGCTTTTGTGCAGTCCTGTGGGATTTGTACTCGGGCTAAGCCCTGCTGTTCTCGTGCCAGTGGGTTGCTTTTGCCCTTGCCGGTCCCGAAGAGGCCTTGGACACATATCTCTATGGATTTTATTTCTGACCTTCCCGTTTCTCAAAAGATGTCAGTCATTTGGGTGGTCTGTGATCGCTTTTCTAAGATGGTCCATCTGGTACCCTTGTCTAAATTGCCTTCCTCCTCTGATTTGGTGCCTTTGTTCTTCCAGCATGTGGTTCGTTTGCATGCCATTCCAGAGAATATTGTTTCTGACAGAGGTTCCCAGTTTGTTTCGAGGTTTTGGCGAGCCTTTTGTGGTAGGATGGGCATTGACTTGTCTTTTTCCTCGGCTTTCCATCCTCAGACTAATGGCCAGACCGAGCGAACCAATCAGACCTTGGAAACATATCTGAGGTGCTTTGTTTCTGCTGATCAGGATGACTGGGTGTCCTTTTTGCCTTTGGCTGAGTTCGCCCTTAATATTCGGGCCAGCTCGGCTACCTTGGTTTCACCGTTTTTCTGCAATTCTGGGTTCCATCCTCGTTTCTCTTCTGGACAGGTTGAGTCTTCGGACTGTCCTGGTGTGGATACTGTGGTGGACAGGTTGCAGCAGATTTGGACTCAGGTAGTGGACAATTTGACCTTGTCCCAGGAGAAGGCTCAACCTTTCGCTAATCGCAGACGCCGTGTGGGTCACCGACTTCGTGTTGGGGATCTGGTTTGGTTATCTTCTTGTCATATTCCTATGAAGGTTTCCTCTCCTAAGTTTAAACCTCATTTTATTGGTCCGTATAGGATTTCTGAGGTTCTTAATCCTGTGTCTTTTCGTCTGACCCTTCCAGATTCTTTTTCCATACATAACGTATTCCATAGGTCATTGTTGCGGAGATACGTGGCACCTATGGTTCCATCTGTTGAGCCTCCTGCCCCGGTTTTGGTGGAGGGGGAATTGGAGTATGTTGTGGAGAAGATTTTGGATTCTCGTGTTTCAAGACGGAAACTGCAGTATCTGGTTAAATGGAAGGGTTATGCTCAGGAGGATAATTCCTGGGTCTTTGCCTCTGATGTCCATGCTCCCGATCTTGTACGTGCCTTTCATGTGGCTCATCCTGGTCGGCCTGGGGGCTCTGGTGAGGGTTCGGTGACCCCTCCTCAAGGGGGGGGGTACTGTTGTGAATTCTGTGGCAGAGTTCACTCCTGTGGTCACAAGTGGTACTTCGGCTGATTCTCTCTGGGATCTTCCGTTTGTGGAGGAAAGTGGTACTGCAGCTTCTGAGTTTCCTCCCTCAGGTGATCTGGTGAGCTCGTTAGCTTCTTCTCTACTTAACTCCACCTGATGCTTTGATCTATGCTTCCTGTCAATGTTTCAGTGTGGGACTTGTTTTTTCCCTGGATCATTCCTGTGGCCTGCTGCTCTGCAAAGCTAAGTTTTGCTTATGTTATTTTGTTGCTATTTTTCTGTCCAGCTTGCTTTATTGGTTTTTCTCGCCTGCTGGAAGCTCTGAGACGCAGAGGGACCACCTCCGTACCGTTAGTCGGTGCGGAGGGTCTTTTTGTCCCCTCTGCGTGGTTTTCTATAGGTTTTTGTGCTGACCGCAAAGTTATCTTCCCTATCCTCGTTCTGTTCAGCTAGTCGGGCCTCACTTTGCTAAATCTGTTTCATCTCTATGTTTGTGTTTTCATCTTACTCACAGTCATTATATGTGGGGGGCTGCCTTTTCCTTTGGGGAATTTCTCTGAGGCAAGGTAGGCTTATTTTTCTATCTTCAGGATTAGCTAGTTTCTCAGGCTGTGACGAGGCGCCTAGGTTCTGGTCAGGAGCGCTCCACGGCTACCTTTAGTGTGGTTTGATAGGCTTAGGGATTGCGGTCTGCCGAGTTCCCACGTCTCAGAGCTCGTTCTATTATTTTGGGTTATTGTCAGTTCACTGTATGTGCTCTGACCTCCATGTCCATTGTGATTCTGAATTGCCTTTCATAACAGACAGGATAGAATACTGTGCGGTCAGTATTAAAAACTACAAAAATCCACACAGAGTTTACAAAAATCTCCACACCTGACTAAAGGTGTGGAGGGTAAATCTGCTTACCAGAGCTTCCAGCTTAACTGAATTAATCCATACTGACAAGCTGGACAAAACATAGAAAGCACAGAACGAATAAGTCCACAACCTGTGGACAGAAAAGAGCAAGCAAGGACTTAACTTTGCTGAACTGGTCAGGATATCAGGGAAATCCAAGAGAGATGTGAATCCAACCAGGAACCATTGACAAGTGGCACTGGCTGAAGGGAAGAGCCAGGCATAAACAGCCGAGCAGAAAGACAATCAGTGGAAGCAGCTGCAGACTGCTAAATCCAAGGAGCAGCCATACCACTTAAAACCACCGGAGGGAGCCCAAGAGCAGAACTCACAAAAGTGCCACTTACAACCACCGGAGGGAGCCCAAGAACGGAATTCACAACAGAGGATACACAGATATAGGCATGTCATGCCCTTCTAAAATCAAGAAATGCTGGAGTAAAAATCTAAAATCACTCTACCAACACACAGACGTCTTGACAAAAAAAAAATAAAAAAAGAAATAACTTTAGGTAGAATGGCGGTGGGTCCATTCAGAACACTTTCCTTAGAAGACGTAGTGGTACCCCCATTGGGAGTTGTGCCAAAAAATGAACCCAATACATTCAGACTAATCCACCATTTGTCATATCCAAGGGGCAGGTCAGTAAACGACAACATTGACGCGGAACCAAGTACAGTACTATGTACTGTACCTCCTTTGACGAGGCAATCAGGCAAGTCAGGAAGTTGGTAAGAGACACCCTAATGGCCAAAACAGACATTGGGGGAGTTCCGGTTACTACCTGTGCCTCCGAATAGTGTCCTCCCATTGGGCTGCTTCTGTGAAGGAGCATACTACATAGATCGCTGTTTGCCCATGGGGTGCTCCATATCCTGCTCACTATTTGAGGCGTTTAGTTGCTTCCTCGAATGTGTCGTCATGGACGTTTGTAAGGCGGTACATATTATCCATTACCTCGACGACTTCTTATGCCTGGGCCCAAAAGATTCGTCAGAGTGTGAAAACATGCGGTAGTCCTCCTGTGAGAAGGAGAGAGCTGGAGGGAGAGTGGACACCCCAGAGCCGAGGGGTTAGATTGAGAAAGGAAGAAGGCGGTGTAGCTTGCTTCATGGGTGGGGTACTCTGCTGAGTAGCAGAAATTGCTACTAGGCCCAAAAGGATTTCCTGGGACAGATGTACTTAGGTAAACAGGCGGTGTAGCTTGCTTCATGGGTGGGGTACGCTGCTGAAATGCACCAAATTCTACTAGGCCCAAAAGGATTTCCTGGGCTAGATGCCGTTAAAAAATAATACTTAGGTAAACAGGTGGTGTAGCTTGCTTCATGGGTGGGGTACGCTGCTGAGTAACACCAAATTCTACAAGGCCCAAAAGGATTTCCTGGGCCAGGTGCCGTTAAAAAATAGTACTTAGGTAAACAGGCGGTGTAGCTTGCTTCATGGGTGGGGTAAGCTGCTGAGTAGCACTAAATTCTACTAGGCCCAAAAGGATTTCCTGTGCTAGATGCCGTTACAAAATAGTAGTTAGGTAAACAGGCGGTGTAGCTTGTTTCATGGGTGGGGTACGCTGCTGATTAGCAGAAATTGCTACTAGGTCCAAAAAGATTTCCTGGGCCAGATGCCATTAAAAAATAGTACTTAGGTAAACAGGTGATGAAGCTTGCTTTATGGGTGGGGTACGCTGCTGAGTAGCACCAAATTCTACAAGGGCCAAAAGGATTTCCTGGGCTAGATGCCGTTGCAAAATAGTAGATAGGTAAACAGGCGGTATAGCTTGCTTCATGGGTGGGGTAGGCTGCTGAGTAGCACTAAATTCTACTAGGCCCAAAAGGATTTCCTGGGCCAGATGACGTTAAAAATAGAACTTAGGTAAACAGGCGGTGGGTGGCTGGGCTACTCTGCTGACTAGCAGACACTGAAGCTTTGGAACAGACCTCTGAATCCCAGGCCATAGTATGAGTAAACAACTCTGCAGACGACCCCACCCACCTGGAATTGACGATGGCAACATCATGTAAAATTCAGCAAGGGGACTAAATAAAGAGTCTCCATTTTTTCCCAAAAAATAGCCACAGACACCACTTAAGTGGCATCAATTTCGCCAGAGTTTTTTCAAACAGTTGATGAGGTGATTTTCAAAAATCATCAAGCTTTTAGTCTCCCCAAGATGACACAGGGGTAGAAAGTCCTTGTGGATCCAGGATTTGTTCATCTTGATGAACATTAGTCTGTCTACATTGCCACTGGACAGCCGCGTGCGCTTATCTGTCAGCACACTACCAGCAGCGCTGAACACACGTTCAGAGAGAACGCTGGCTGCGGGGCACAACAAGATCTCCAGGGTGTGAGTGGCGAGCTCAGGCCATTTTTCAAGATTGGAAGCCCAAAATCAGCAAAGGTCCAGTTCCACAGTCATGGCATCGATGTTAACTTGGAGATACTCTTGTACCATCCTCTCTAGGCGTTGGCTGTGCATCAGACTTCTTATCTCCTGTGGCCTTGCAAAGGATGGTCTAAAAAAATCTTGACACGATTGGAAAAAATTGCTGTTACCACCAGATACGATGTTACTGTCATGGTTTGAGTGATGACTCGATAGTCCCATGGATGGCAAGTTTGAACTCAGAGATTCCCTTTGTGCACCACTGGTGTTTTGTGGAAAAGTTAGATTCTGTAACAGTCTCTGCTGATACTCCTGCATGCGTGAATCCCTTTCTATGGCAGGAATTATTTCACCAAATTTGTTTTTGTACCGGGGATCTAAGAGTGTGGCAACCCAGTAGTCGGCATTACTTCGGATTCTGACAATCCCAGGGTCATGTTGCAGGTAGTGCAGCAAGAAGGCACTCATGTGTCTGCCAGACATTGCTCCTAGGCCCTAAACTATCAACTGGATTAGATGCAGTGAAAATTGAGATACAAAGCCGGTGTAGTTTGTTTCACAGGCAGGCTACTCTGCTGACATGCAGACACTGCTCTTAGGCCCTAAACTATTAACTCGATTAGATGCAGTGAAAATTGAGATACACGGGTGGTATAATTTGTTTCACAGGCAGGCTACTCTGTTGACGTGCAGACACTGCTCCTAGGCCCTAAACTATCAACTGGATTAGATGCAGTGAAAATTGAGATACACAGCCGGTGTAGTTTGTTTCACAGGCAGGCTACTCTGCAGACGTGCAGACACTGCTCATATGCCCTAAACTATCAACTGGATTAGATGCAGTGAAAATTGAGATACACGGGTGGTATAATTTGTTTCACAGGCAGGCTACTCTGTTGACGTGCAGACACTGCTCCTAGGCCCTAAACTATCAACTGGATTAGATGCAGTGAAAATTGAGATACACAGCCGGTGTAGTTTGTTTCACAGGCAGGCTACTCTGCAGACGTGCAGACACTGCTCATATGCCCTAAACTATCAACTGGATTAGATGCAGTGAAAATTGAGATACACGGGCGGTATAGTTTGTTTCACAGGCAGGCTACTCTGCTGACATGCAGATACTGCTCCTAGGCCCTAAACTATCAACTGGATTAGATGCAGTGAAAAATGAGATACACAGGCGGTATAGTTTGTTTCACAGGCAGGCTACTCTGCTGATGTGCAGACACTGTTCCTAGGCCCTAAACTATCAACTGGATTAGATGCAGTGAAAATTGAGATACACGGGTGGTATAGTTTGTTTCACAGGCAGGCTACTCTGCTGACATGCAGATACTGCTCCTAGTGTTATGACCTGGTGGTTAGGACAATAATGGACCTGGTGGTTAAGAGCACACGGAAAGACCAGATAGATACTAATAATATAGGACGAGCTCTGAGACGTGGGAACTCTGCTGACCGCAATCCCTAATCCTATCACACACACTAGAAATAGCCGTGGATTGCTCCTAACGCTCCCTATGCAACTCGTCACAGCCTAAGGAACTAGCTAGCCCTGAAGATAGAAAAATATAGCCTACCTTGCCTCAGAGAAATTCCCCAAAGGAAAAGGCAGCCCCCCACATATAATGACTGTGAGTAAAGATGAAAATTACAAACACAGAGATGAAATAGATTTAGCAAAGTGAGGCCCGACTTACTGAACAGACTGAGGATAGGAAATTGAACTTTGCGGTCAGCACAAAAAACTACAAAAAGACCACGCAGAGGGCGCAAAAAGACCCTCCGCACCGACTCACGGTGCGGAGGCGCTCCCTCTGCGTCCCAGAGCTTCCAGCAAGCAAGACAAAAATCAAAATAGCAAGCTGGACAGAAAAATAGCAAACAAGAGAAAAACAAGCAGGAACTTAGCTTCTGCTGGGAAGACAGGTCACAAGAACGATCCAGGAGTGAACTAGACCAATACTGGAACATTGACAGGTGGCATGGAGCAATGATCTAAGTGGAGTTAAATAGAGCAGCCAGCTAACGAATTAACCTCGTCACCTGTGGAAGGAAACTCAGAAGCCGCAGCCCCACTCACAACCACCAGAGGAAGCCCATGGACAGAACCAGCCGAAGTACCATTCATGACCACAGGAGGGAGCTTGACAACAGAATTCACAACACCTAGGCCCTAAACTATCAACTGGATTAGATGCAGTGAAAATTAAGATACACAACCGGTATAGTTTGTTTTACAGGCAGGCTAATCTGTTGACGTGCAGACACTGCTCCTAGGCCCTAAACTATCAACTGGATTAGATGTAGTGAAAAATGAGACAAAAAGCCGGCGTAGTTTGTTTCACAGGCAGGCTACTCTGCTGACGTGCAGACACTGCTCCTAGCCCCTAAACTATGAACTGGTTTGGATGCAGTGAAAATTGAAATACACAGCCAGTATAGTTTGTTTTACAGGCAGGCTAATCTGTTGACATGCAGACACTGCTCCTAGGCCCTAAACTATCAACTGGATTAGATGCAGTGAAAATTGAGATACACAACCGGTATAGCTTGTTTCACAGGCAGGCTACTCTGCTGAAGTGCAGACACTGTTCCTAGGCCCTAAACTATCAACTGGATTAGATGTAGTGAAAATTGAGATACACAGCCGGTATAGTTTGTTTCACAGGCAGGCTACTTTGTTGACGTGCAGACACTGCTCCTAGGCTGTTATGATCAGGTGGCCTTGGAGCAGCATGAAATGACCTTCGCTGGAGCAGTGGTAACTTTACTGACCGCAACCCCTGATCCTATCACCGCGACTAGAAGTAGCCGTGGGGTGTGCCTAACCAGACCTAGAAACCTCAACACAGCCTAAGGACTAAATATCCCTAAAGATGGGAATAGGAAAACTCTCTTGCCTCAGTAGACCCCCAAAGGATAGGTAGCCCCCCACAAATAATGACTGAGTAGGAGAGGAAAATACACACACAGACAGAAAACAGGGATAAGCAAAGGAGGCCACTTCTACCTAGATAGGAAAGGATAGTACAGGATACTATGCGGTCAGCATAAAACACTACAAAATATCCACAGCAGAAAAATACAAAAACTCCACCACCTAACTAAAGATGTGGAGAGTATATCTGCGACTCCAGCGAGTCCAACTAGACTGAGAAAAACATTAGGCACAGTCTAGCAGGACGGGAAGATAACCAAACCAGATCCCCAACCCGAAGCCGGGAACCAACACAGCGACGTCGGTTAGCAAAACGTTGAGCCTCTTCCTGAGACAACACCAAATTGTCCACCACCTGAGCCCAAATCTGCTGCAACCTGTCAACCACAGAATCCACATCAGGAAAGTCAGAAGACTCAACCTGCCCAGAAGAAAAACGAGGATGAAAACCAAAATTACAAAAAAAAGGCGAAACCAAAGTACCCGAACTTGCACGATTATTAAGGGCAAACTCGGCCAATGGCAAAAAAGCCACCCAATCATCCTGATCAGCAGACACGAAGCATCTCAAATAAGTCTCCAAAGTCTGATTAGTACGCTCGGTCTGGCCATTTGTCTGAAGATGAAATGCAGAAGAAAAAGACAAATCAATGCCCAGCCTAGCACAAAAGGCCCGCCAAAACCTAGAAAGAAACTGGGAACCTCTGTCGGACACAATATTCTCAGGAATACCATGCAAACGGACCACATGCTGAAAAAACAACGGAACCAAATCATAAGAAGATGGCAATTTAGGCAAAGGCACCAAATGAACCATCTTAGAGAATCGGTCACAAACAACCCAGATAACCGACATCCTCTGGGAAACAGGAAGATCGGAAATAAAATCCATAGAAATATGCGTCCAGGGCCTCTCAGGGACTGGCAATGGCAAAAGCAACCCACTAGCACGGGAGCAACCAGGCTTGGCCCGCGCATAAGTCCCACAGGACTGCACAAAAGACCGCACATCACGCGATAAAGAAGGCCACCAAAATGACCTACCAACCAAGTCTCTGGTACCAAAAATGCCAGGATGACCAGCCAACACAGAACAGTGAACCTCAGAAATCTCTCTACTAGTCCATCTGACAGGAACAAACAGCTTCCCCACAGGACAATGATCAGGTTTGTCAGCCTGAAATTTCTGAAGAACCCGTCATAAATCAGGAGAAACGGCAGAAAGGACCACCCCTTCCTTCAAAATACCGACTGGTTCCAAGACCTCAGGAGAATCAGGCAAAAAACTCCTAGAGAGGGCATCAGCCTTAATATTCTTAGAACCCGGAAGGTATGAGACCACGAAATCAAAACGAGAAAAAAACAAGGACTATCGAGACTGTCTAGGATTCAACCGTTTGGCAGACTCGAGGTAAATCAGATTCTTATGATCGGTCAAGACCACAATACAGTGCTTAGCTCCCTCAAGCCAATGTCGCCACTTCTCAAACGCCCTCTGAGACAAAACAGCCCCTGCCCCAATCTCAGAAGCGTCAACCTCAACCTTAAAAGGAAGAGAAACATCCGGTTGACGCAACACAGGAGCAGAAGTAAAATGATGCTTAAGTTCCTGAAAGGCAGACACAGCCGCAGGGGACCAATTCGCCACATCAGCGCCCTTCTTCGTCAAATCAGTCAAGGGCTTAACCACGCTGGAAAAATTAGCAATGAAACGGCGATAAAAATTAGCAAAACCCAAAAATTTCTGAAGGCTCTTCACTAGTGTTGAGCGATACCGTCCGATATTTGAAAGTATCGGTATTGGATGGTATCGGTCGATATCCGAAAAATATCGGATATCGCCGATACCGATATCCGATACCAATACAAGTCAATGGGACACAAATATCAGAAGGTATCCTCTATGGTTCCCAGGGTCTGAAGGAGAGGAAACTCTCCTTCAGGCCCTGGGATCCATATTGATGTGTAAAATAAAGAATAAAAATAAAAAATATTGATATACTTACCCTCGGACGCGCCCTGGTTGTCACCGCTGCAACCGCCATGATTCCCTTCCTAAGAATGAGCGCGTTAAGGACCTTCGATGACGTCGCGTGTTATGAAAGGTAATTCAGTACCACAATGGACATAGAGGTCAACGCACATACAGTGACCTGGCAATAACCCAAAAAACAAGAACGAGCTCTGAGACGTGGGAACTCTGTTGACCGCAATCCCTAATCCTCTCCAACAACACTAAAGGCAGCCGTGGATTGCGCCTAACGCTCCCTATGCAACTCGGCACGGCCTGAGAAACTAGCTAGCCTGAAGATAGAAAATAAGCCTACCTTGCCTCAGAGAAATACCCCAAAGGAAAAGGCAGCCCCCACATATAATGACTGTGAGTAAAGATGAAAAGACAAACGTAGAGATGAAATAGATTTAGCAAAGTGAGGCCCAACTTTCTGAACAGAGCGAGGATAGGAAAGGTAACTTTGCAGTCAACACAAAGCCCTACAAAAACCACGCAAAGGGGGCAAAAAGACCCTCCGTACCAAACTAACGGCACGGAGGTACACCCTCTGCGTCCCAGAGCTTCCAGCAAGCAGGAAAAAACAAATAGACAAGCTGGACAAAAAAAACAGCAAACAAAATAGCAAAAGTGGAACTTAGCTATGCAGAGCAGCAGGCCACAGGAACGATCCAGGAGGAAACAGGTCCAATACTAGAACATTGACTGGAGGCCAGGATCAAAGCACTAGGTGGAGTTAAATAGAGCAGCACCTAACGACTTCCGCACATCACCTGAGGAAGGAAACTCAGAAGCCGCAGTACCACTTTCCTCCACCAACGGAAGCTCACAGAGAGAATCAGCCGAAGTACCACTTGTGACCACAGGAGGGAGCTCTGCCACAGAATTCACAACAGTACCCCCCCCTTGAGGAGGGGTCACCGAACCCTCACCAGAGCTCCTAGGACGACCAGGATGAGCCATATGAAAGGCACGAACAAGATCGGGAGCATGGACATCAGAGGCAAAGACCCAGGAATTATCTTCCTGAGCATAACCCTTCCACTTAACCAGATACTGGAGTTTCCGCCTTGAAACATGAGAATCCAAAATCTTCTCCACAATATACTCCAACTCCCCCTCCTCCAAAACCGGGGCAGGAGGATCAACAGATGGAACCATAGGTGCCACGTATCTCCGCAACAATGACCTATGGAATACGTTATGTATGGAAAAAGAATCTGGAAGGGTCAGACGAAAAGACACAGGATTAAGAACCTCAGAAATCCTATACGGACCAATAAAACGAGGTTTAAACTTAGGAGAGGAAACCTTCATAGGAATATGACGAGAAGATAACCAAACCAAGTCCCCAACCCGAAGTCGGGGACCCACACAGCGTCTGCGATTAGCGAAAAGTTGAGCCTTCTCCTGGGACAAAGTCAAATTGTCTATTACATGAGTCCAAATCTGCTGCAACCTGTCCACCACAGTATCCACACCAGGACAGTCCGAAGACTCAACCTGCCCTGAAGAGAAACGAGGATGGAACCCAGAGTTGCAGAAAAACGGTGAAACCAAGGTAGCCGAGCTGGCCCGATTAATAAGGGCGAACTCAGCCAAAGGCAAAAAGGACACCCAGTCATCCTGATCAGCAGAAACAAAGCATCTCAGATATGTTTCCAAAGTCTGATTGGTTCGTTCGGTCTGGCCATTAGTCTAAGGATGGAAAGCTGAGGAAAAAGACAAGTCAATGCCCATCCTACCACAAAAGGCTCACCAAAACCTCGAAACAAACTGGGAACCTCTGTCAGAAACGATATTCTCTGGAATGCCATGTAAACGAACCACATGCTGGAAAAACAATGGCACCAAATCAGAGGAGGAAGGCAATTTAGACAAGGGTACCAAATGGACCATCTTAGAGAAACGATCACAGACCACCCAAATGACTGACATCTTTTGAGAGACGGGAAGATCTGAAATAAAATCCATAGAGATATGTGTCCAAAGCCTCTTCGGGACCGGCAAGGGCAAAAGCAACCCACTGGCACGAGAACAGCAGGGCTTAGCCCGAGCACAAATCCCACAGGACTGCACAAAAGTACGCACATCCCGCAACAGAGATGGCCACCAAAAGGATCTAGCCACTAACTCTCTGGTACCAAAGATTCCAGGATGACCAGCCAACACCGAACAATGAACCTCAGAGATGACTTTATTCGTCCACCTATCAGGGACAAACAGTTTCTCCGCTGGGCAACGATCAGGTTTATTAGCCTGAAATTTCTGCAGCACCCGCCGCAAATCAAGGGAGATGGCAGACACAATTCCTCCCTCTTTGAGGATACCCGCTGGCTCAGATACACCCGGAGAGTCGGGCACAAAACTCCTAGACAGAGCATCCGCCTTCACATTTTTAGAGCCCGGAAGGTATGAAATCACAAAGTCAAAACGGGCAAAAAACAACGACCAACGAGCTTGTCTAGGATTCAACCGCTTGGCGGACTCGAGATAAGTCAAGTTCTTATGATCAGTCAAGACCACCACGCGATGCTTAGCTCCTTCAAGCCAATGACACCACTCCTCGAATGCCCATTTCATGGCCAGCAACTCTCGATTGCCCACATCATAATTTCGCTCAGCAGGCGAAAACTTCCTGGAAAAGAAGGCGCATGGTTTCATCACCGAGCAATCAGAACTTCTCTGCGACAAAACAGCCCCTGCTCCAATCTCAGAAGCATCAACCTCGACCTGGAACGGAAGCGAAAAATCTGGTTGACACAACACAGGGGCAGAAGAAAAACGACGCTTCAACTCTTGAAAAGCTTCCACGGCAGCAGAAGACCAATTGACCACATCAGAACCTTTCTTGGTTAAATCAGTCAACGGTTTAGCAATACTAGAAAAATTATTGATGAAGCGACGATAAAAATTAGCAAATCCCAGGAACTTTTGCAGACTCTTCAGAGATGTCGGCTGAGTCCAATCATCAATGGCCTGAACTTTAACCGGGTCCATCGCGATAGTAGAAGGGGAAAAAATGAAACCCAAAAATGAAACCTTCTGAACACCAAAGAGACACTTTGACCCCTTCACAAACAAAGAATTCGCACGCAGGACCTGGAACACCATTCTAACCTGCTTCACGTGAGACTCCCAATCATACGAGAAGACCAAAATATCATCCAAGTATACAATCAGGAATTTATCCAGGTACTCTCGGAAGATGTCATGCATAAAGGACTGAAATACTGATGGAGCATTGGAAAGCCCGAATGGCATAACCAGGTACTCAAAATGGCCCTCGGGCGTATTAAATGCTGTTTTCCATTCATCGCCCTGTTTATTACGCACAAGATTATACGCACCACGAAGATCTATCTTGGTGAACCAACTAGCCCCCTTAATCCGAGCAAACAAATCAGACAGCAGCGGCAAGGGGTACTGAAATTTGACTGTGATTTTATTAAGAAGGCGATAATCAATACAAGGCCTCAACGAACCATCCTTCTTGGCCACAAAAAAGAACCCTGCTCCCAATGGTGACGACGACGGGCGAATATGACCCTTCTCCAAGGATTCCTTTACATAACTCCGCATAGCGGCGTGCTCAGGCACAGACAAATTAAACAGTCGAACTTTAGGAAATTTACTACCAGGAATCAAATCGATAGCACAATCGCAATCCCTATGCGGAGGTAGGGCACTGGATTTGGGCTCATCAAATACATCCCGGTAATCCGACAAGAACTCTGGGACCTCAGAAGGGGTAGATGATGAAATAGACAGAAATGGAACATCACCATGTACCCCCTGACAACCCCAGCTGGACACAGACATAGATTTCCAATCCAATACTTGGTTATGGACCTGTAGCCATGGCAACCCCAACACTACCACATCGTGCAGATTATGCAACACCAAAAAGCGAATATCCTCCTGATGCGCAGGAGCCATGCACATGGTCAGTTGGGTCCAGTACTGAGGCTTATTCTTGGCCAAAGGCGTAGCATCAATTCCTCTCAATGGAATAGGATACAGCAAGGGCTCCAAGAAAAACCCACAGCGCCTAGCAAACTCCAAGTCCATCAAATTCAGGGCAGCGCCTGAATCCACAAATGCCATGACAGAATAGGATGACAAAGAGCAGATCAAAGTAACGGACAAAAGAAATTTCGACTGTACCGTACCAATGGTGGCAGACCTAGCGAAACGCCTGGTGCGCTTAGGACAATCGGAGATAGCATGAGTGGAATCACCACAGTAAAAACACAGCCCATTCCGACGTCTGTGTTCTTGCCGTTCATCTCTGGTCAAAGTCCTATCACATTGCATAGGCTCAGGTTTATGCTCAGATAATACCGCCAAATGGTGCACAGTTTTACGCTCACCTAAGCGTCGATCGATCTGAATGGCCAAAGACATAGACTCATTCAGACCAGCAGGCATAGGAAATCCCACCATGACATCCTTAAGGGCTTCAGAGAGACCCTTTCTGAAAATTGCTGCCAGATCACATTCATTCCATTGAGTGAGCACAGACCACTTCCTAAACTTCTGACAATATATCTCTACCTCATCCTGACCCTGACACAGAGCCAGCAAAATTTTCTCTGCCTGATCCACTGAATTAGGTTCATCATAGAGCAATCCGAGCGCCAGAAAAAACGCATCAATATCACATAATGCAGGATCTCCTGGCGCAAGGGAAAATGCCCAGTCTTGAGGGTCACCACGTAATAAAGAAATAATGATCTTCACTTGTTGAACTGGGTTACCAGAGGAGCGGGGTTTCAAAGCCAGAAACAGTTTACAATTATTTTTGAAACTCAGAAACTTAGCTCTATCTCCAGAAAACAAATCAGGAATAGGAATTCTAGGTTCTAACATAGAATTCTGAACCACAAAGTCTTGAATATTTTGTACTCTTGCCGTGAGATGATCCACACAAGAAGACAGACCTTTAATGTCCATCACTACACCTGTGTCCTGCACCACCCAAATGTCTAGGGGAAAAGAAAGACAAAACACTGTGCAGAGAAAAAAAAATGGTCTCAGAACTTCTCTTTTCCCTCTATTGAGAAGCATTAGTACTTTAGGCCTCCAGTACTGTTATGAACTGGTGATTTAGAACCACAATGGACCTGGTGGTTAAGAGCACAGAAAATGACCTGATAGTTACTAATAACATAGGACGAGCTCTGAGACGTGGGAACTCTGCTGACCGCAATCCCTAATCCTATCACACCACACTAGAAGTAGCCGTGGAGCGCTCCTGACCAGACCTAGGCGCCTCGGCACAGCCTAAGAAACTAGCTATCCCTGAAGATAGAAAAATAAGCCTACCTTGCCTCAGAGAAATTCCCCAAAGGAAAAGGCAGCCCCCCACATATAATGACTGTGAGTGAGTAAAGATGAAAATACAAACACAGAAATGAAATAGATTTTAGCAAAGTGAGGCCCGACTTACTGAATAGACCGAGGATAAGAAAGATAGCTTTGCGGTCAGCACAAAAACCTACAAACAACCACGCAGAGGGCGCAAAAAGACCCTCCGCACCGACTAACGGTACGGAGGTGCTTCCTCTGCGTCCCAGAGCTTCCAGCAAGCAAGACAAACCAAAAATAGCAAGCTGGACAAAAATAGCAAACAAAGAAACACAAGCAGAACTTAGCTTATGCAGGGAAGACAGGCCACAAGAACGATCCAGGAGAGAGCAAGACCAATACTGGAACATTGACTGGAGGCAAGGAGCAAAGAACTAGGTGGAGTTAAATAGAGCAGCACCTAACGACTTAACCTCGTCACCTGAGGAAGGAAACTCAGAAGCCGCAGCCCCACTCACATCCACCAGAGGAAGCCCATGGACAGAACCAGCCGAAGTACCACTCATGACCACAGGAGGGAGCTTGACCACAGAATTCACAACAGCAACACCAGAAATCGACAATCTTCCTGATGGGCTGGCGCCATGTGCATGATCACCTGTGTCCAAAACTGGGGCTTATTTTTAGCCAAGGGTGTAGCATCAATGCCCCTTAAAGGAATAGGGTTCTGCAAAGGCTGCAAGGGAAAACCACAACGCCTGGCAAACTCAAAGTCCATTAAGTTCAAGGCGGCGCCTGAATCCACAAACGCCATGACAGAAAATGATGACAATGAACAGATCAAGGACACAGATAACAGAAATTTAGGTTGTACAGTACTGATGGTAAATGAACTGGCGATCCTCTTGGTCCGCTTAGGGCAGACAGAAATGACATGAGAAGCGTCGCCACAATAATAACACAACCCATTCGGATGTCTGAAACCTTGTCGTTCCGTTCTAGACAGAATCCTATCACACTGCATTGGCTCAGGAATTTGCTCTGAGGATAACGCCATAGCGCGCACAGTTCTGCGCTCCCGCAAGCGCCGATCAATCTGAATGGCCAGAGACATAGAATCACTCAGATTGGAGGGTGTGGGAAACCCCACCATAACATCTTTAATGGATTCAGAAAGACCCTTTCTGAAAATTGCCGCCAAAGCATCATTATTCCATTTAGTCAATACAGACCATTTTCTGAATGTCTGACAATACAATTCTGCCGCCTCTTGACCCTGAGACAGGGCTAACAAGGTCTTCTCAGCTTTATCCACCGAATTAGGTTCTTCATACAGTAATCCTAACACCTGAAAGAAGGAGTCTACATTAAGCAAAGCAGGATCCCCAGATTCCAGGGAAAATGTCCAATCCTGTGGATCACCACGCAGCAGGGAAATGATGATTTTAACTTGTTGAATGGAATCACTGGAGGATCGAGGTTTCAATGCAAAAAACAGTTTACAGTTGTTTTTAAAACTCAAAAATTTGAGTCACCAAATCAAATCAGGAGTAGGTATCTTCGGCTCTAAAGCAGGAGTCTGAACAATGTAATCAGAAAAACCCTGTACTCTAGCAGCAAGCTGGTCTACACGAGAAGCTAATTCCTGAACACTCATGCTAGCACAAGGCTCTTCAGCCACCCAGAGATAAAGAGGGAGGATAAGACAAAACAGACTGAAGAAAAAAAAATGGCTCAAGATCTTTCCTCCCTTCTTCTGAGATGCAATTAACTCATTGTTGGCCAGTAGTACTGTTATGATCAGGTGGCAGCATGAAATGACCTTTGCTGGAGCAGTGGTAACTTTACTGACCGCAACCCCTGATCCTATCACCGCAACTAGAAGTAGCCGTGGGGTGTGCCTAACCAGACCTAGACACCTCGACACAGCCTAAGGACTAAATATCCCTAAAGATGGAAATAGGAAAACTCTCTTGCCTCAGAGTAGACCCCCAAAGGATAGGTAGCCCCCCACAAATAATGACTGTGAGTAGGAAAGGAAAAGACACACACAGGCAGAAAACAGGGATAAGCAAAGGAGGCCACTTCTACCTAGATAGGAAAGGATAGTACAGGATACTATGCGGTCAGCATAAAACACTACAAAATATCCACAGCAGAAAAATACAAAAACTCCACCACCTAACTAAAGATGTGGAGAGTATATCTGCGACTCCAGCGAGTCCAACTAGACTGAGAAAAACATCAGGCACAGTCTAGCAGGAACAAAATAGAAACAAGATAAGCACAGAAAATAAACACACAGCAGTGTGTCTAAAAAAATGAAGAAAACACTTATCTTTGCAGAATTGGCAGCAAGCAGGAGGGGCCAGGCAGAGGACCAATACTTCCAAAGGAACATTGACTACTGGCAAGGACTAATGAGTCCTGCACAGCTAAATACCCCAGTCCGAATTGCAATTAGCAGAAACACCTGTCCAAGACTGCTGCTCAGGAATAGCTGCATTACCATCAACAACCACCGGAGGGAGCCCAAGAGCAGAATTCACAACACTAGGCCCTAAACTATCAACTGGATTAGATGCAGTTAAAATTGAGATACACAGCCGGTGTAGTTTGTTTCACAGGCAGGCTACTCTGCAGACGTGCAGACACTGCTCCTATGCCCTAAACTATCAACTGGATTAGATGCAGTGAAAATTGAGATACACGGGTGGTATAGTTTGTTTCACAGGCAGGCTACTCTGCTGACATGCAGATACTGCTCCTAGGCCCTAAACTATCAACTGGATTAGATGCAGTGAAAATTGAGATACACAGGCGGTATAGTTTGTTTCACATGCAGGCTACTCTGCTGATGTGCAGACACTGTTCCTAGGCCCAATACTATCAACTGGATTAGATGCAGTGAAAATTGAGATACACGGGTGGTATAGTTTGTTTCACAGGCAGGCTACTCTGCTGACATGCAGATACTGCTCCTAGGCCCTAAACTATCAACTGGATTAGATGCAGTGAAAATTGAGATACACAACCGGTATAGTTTGTTTCACAGGCAGGCTACTCTGCTGAAGTGCAGACACTGCTCCTAGGCCCTAAACTATCAACAGGATTAGATGTAGTGAAAATTGAGATACACAGCCGGTATAGTTTGTTTCACAGGCAGGCTACTCTGCTGACATGCTGATACTGCTCCTAGGCCCTAAACTATCAACTGGATTAGATGCATTGAAAATTGAGATACACAGGCGGTATAGTTTGTTTCACAGGCAGGCTACTCTGCAGACACTGTTTCTAGGCCCTAAACTATCAACTGGATTAGATGCAATGAAAATTGAGATACACGGGTGGTATAGTTTGTTTCACAGGCAGGCTACTCTGCTGACATGTAGATACTGCTCCTAGGCCCTAAACTATCAACTGGATTAGATGCAGTGAAAATTGAGATACACAGCCGGTATAGTTTGTTTCACAGGCAGGCTACTCTGCTGTAGCGCAGACACAATGTTAGGGGTCGAGTTCCTGCCTCTGCACAGGGGGAGTCTTGGGCCATCTCCGCTACGGACTCCCATTCTTCTCCTGCCGCAGTGGAGCCTGCTCAGCAGAGACGTCGATCCCAGCATCTTGCTCGGTCTGACTCTGTGCTAAGAGTTACTGCTGCATTTCCTGCTTCTGCCATTGGAGTCAGTGCTGGGCAGCGGCGAGCGGACGCTTCTGGGGCTAAGTCCTGCTTTTCACATTCTGAGCATGCCCAGAGTAAGAGCTCTCAGTGGAGATCGAGGGTCACATGATCATATACTGCAGCTAAGGTCCTTGTAGGTGCTGGGACTAAATCCTGCTATGCACTCTGAGCATGCCCAGGGCAAGATCTCTCAGTGGAGATCTAGGGTCACATGTCCAGGTCCTGCAGCACTCCATTGGTCCTTCTTTGAAAGGTCCTAAACGTGCTGCAGTTATTTAAGGCTCGCATGGCCGCACGGCCATGTGCTAGTATCAAGTCATATATGTGCTTTGCGCCAGTGTGGTTATGTATGAGTGTGTTCAGGGACCTGGCTGAAATAAGCCCCTAGAATACCGGCACCTCCGGTGAGGAGATTGCATGTTGCATAACCACTGACTGCTATCAGCTTGGCAGTAAGCTTGTGCTCCTGTGAGACTAACAGGGTGCAGTGCTTCCCTTTCACGGCTACTCTGTGCAGTAACAGAGATAGCCTATACCGCCTAACAGTGCCGCCATTCGCTAGCAGCAGGTTCCTCCTGCACGGTGGACCCCGGGCTGCGAACGCACCATTTATAATAAATATCCCTATTTTCTCGGTGCGTTCCGCTTGCCCTAACAGTATACTAGCGCCAGGGTCTGGCTAGTAAATGGCGGACGATCAGCGTTTACAGCGGTACATCCAGCAGCTGGAGGGTAGGTTGGCGGCTCTCGAGCGCACAACCTCAGCTGTGGATGTTATCGCAGTCGCTGTTCAGGCTGCAAGTGTAGCTGCAGCCAGTTTGTCCTCTGCCACCCCTGCTACGACTTTATCCCGTCTCCCGCTTCCAGACAAGTTTGCTGGTGACAGTAAGCAATGTCGGGGATTCGTGAGTCAGTGCTCCATACATCTTGAGCTTCTGGCTGCACGTTTTCCTATGGAACTGGCAAAAGTGGGATTTATTTTATCCCTTTTGTCGGGCAGGGCGTTGGAGTGGGCAACGTCGCTATGTGAGCGCAATGATCGTGTGGTGCAGAGTGCTCCTCTCTTCCTGGACGCTCTGAAACAGGTCTTTTTGGGACCTCGTGTCACCCACGATACTGCGCTCAAATTGTTGGCAACAACCCAGGGTTTGTCCATGGTCAGCCATTTCGCCGTCCAATTCCGGACTGTGGTCTCGGAGCTGGAGTGGCCGGATAAAGTCCTTATTCCGGTGTTCTGGAGAGGTCTGGCAGACCATGTGAAGGACGCCTTGGCCACCAGGGAGATTCCCGCCACACTGGAGGAGCTTATTTCTATATCTACCCTCATCGACCTCCGTTTTAACGAGCAGAGGTTGGAGCGGGCCTAGTGTAGGCAGAGGTTTCGGCTGGCTCCCACCTTTGCTAGACCTCTAGAATCTTCCGTTCACGCGTCCGACTCCCATGAGGCCATGGAGGTTTCTCGAGCGGGACCTAAGTCTCGGACCGCTCGAGTACCCGCGGTTTGCAGAAATTGCCAACAAGAGGGGCATTATGCCAATAAATGTCGACGGCGGTTCGGTAAACGATCGCATCTAGTGACCGTTGGAGGTTCTCTAGACACAGTGGTGTTTTCCTCCAAGATGTCCTTCAAGGGGACAATCATATTAGGCTCTTACTCTCTAACAGTCGAGCTTTGTGTGGACTCCGGAGCAGAGGGGAAGTTTATGTCCTCGGCTTTTGCTCTGCGCCATGCAATACCTCTGGTGATACTCGCCAAACCGGTGACTGTTAGAGTAGTGAACGGGTCAACACTTCCATCTCAGATCACACACCAGACTGTCCCTTTCATGTTAGCTATGTCCCCATCCCACCAGGAGAAAATTTCCCTTCTTGTCCTTCCCGAAGGAATGGATGAGATTCTGCTGGGAATACCCTGGCTCCGTTTCCACTCCCCACATATTGAGTGGTCGTCTGGGAGGATATTGGGTTGGAGTGAATCCTGTAAGGGCAGATGTGCGAAAGAGTGCGTTCAGGTTTCCACCACTGAGATACCCGCAGATCTCTCTTCTCTCCCCAAATACTATTGGTCCTCTGCAGACGTCTTCTCCAAAAAGGCTGCGGAGACCCTTCCGCCTCACTGTCCCTATGACTGTCCTATAGATCTCTTGCCTGCAGCAGAACCTCCTCGGGGACGTGTCTATCCCCTCTCTCTTCCTGAAACGGAGGCCATGTCCCAATACATCCAGGAGAATTTGGCGAGAGGGTTCATTAGGAAGTCAGTGTCACCAGCAGGGGCAGGGTTCTTCTTCGTGCAGAAGAAGAACGGAGAATTACGTCCTTGCATAGATTACAGGGGTCTTAACGCAATCACCGCTAAGAATAAGTACCCGTTGCCCCTGATTTCTGAGCTTTTTGATAGGCTACGGGGAGCTAAGGTATTTACCAAATTAGATCTGCGGGGTGCTTATAACCTGATTCGCATCCGTGAGGGGGACGAATGGAAGACGGCGTTTAACACCAGAGATGGGCACTATGAGTATCTGGTGATGCCCTTCGGGCTCTGTAATGCCCCAGCTGTTTTCCAAGACTTTGCCAACGACATCTTCCGGGATATGCTTTCCACCTCGGTCGTAGTCTATCTGGATGATATTCTCATCTTTTCTCCAGATATTGACTCCCACCGGAGAGATGTTGTCAGAGTCTTCGACCTCTTACGGGCAAATTCTCTCTATGCAAAGTTGGAGAAGTGTATGTTTGAGCAGGAGTCTCAACCTTTCCTGGACTATATCATCTCCGCCCAGGGATTGGCTATGGATCCTGCCAAACTACAGGCTGTGATGGACTGGCAAGAACCCCATTCTCTTAAAGCGGTGCAGCGCTTTATGGGGTTCATTAATTATTACCGCCAGTTCATTCCCCACTTCTCAACTTTGGTAGGTCCCTTGGTAGCCCTCACCAAGAAGGGAGCACATCCCAAATTGTGGTCTGAAGAGGTCTCCAGGGCCTTTTCTTCTATTAAGTCCCGTTTTGCTAGCGCTCCCATCCTACATCGTCCTGATGTTGATAACCCGTTCATAATGGAGGTGGATGCCTCTTCCGTTGGTGCAGGAGCAGTCCTCTTCCAAAAGGATGCTCAAGGTCGGAAGCATCCGTGCTTCTTCTTCTCCAAGACCTTCACACCTGTGGAGAGGAATTATTCAATTGGGGACAGGGAGTTGCTAGCGATTAAGCTGGCTTTCTCGGAATGGAGACATCTCTTGGAGGGGGCTCATTTTCCCTTTCAAGTCTTCATGGACCACAAAAATTTGTTATATCTGCAAACAACCCAGCGGCTAAATTCTCGTCAGGCCAGATGGTCCTTGTTCTTGTCCCGGTTCCACTTCACCCTTCATTATCTTGCTGGGGAGAAGAACATTCGTGCTGATGCTCTCTCTCCCTCTGTTGTTTCATCTGAGGAGGAGGAGGGGGAGCCTCGGCTTATTGTCCCTTCAGAGAGCCTGAAAACCAAAGCGCCGGTTTCGCTAGAGTCTGTGCCTCTGGGCAAGACTTTTGTGCCCATTAATTTGCGACCGGAGTTTCTCTCTTGGGCTCATTCGTCCAGGGTGGGTGGACACTTTGGAACAAAGAGGACATCTGAGCTGCTGGCGAGGACGTACTGGTGGCCTCATATGGTCCGGGATGTCAGGGATTATATTCAGGTGTGTGTCTCCTGCGCCAAAAATAAATCTCATCATCAAAGGCCAGCTGGGTTACTCTATCACTTGCCGGTGGCAGACAGGCCCTGGGAGATGGTCGGGATGGACTTTGTTGTGGGTTTACCCAAGTCTCGCGGCTGTACCATCATTTGGGTCATCACCGATCATTTCTCAAAAATGGTGCATTTGGTGCCGCTACCACGGTTACCTTCTGCACGGGCCTTGGCAGCGTTGTTCATAAAACACATCTTCCGCCTACATGGAATGCCAGACAAAATTGTCAGTGACCGGGGCCCCCAGTTTGCGTCTCGGTTTTGGAGAGAGCTTTGTCGTCTTCTCAGTATTGAGTTAAATCTCTCTTCCGCATATCATCCCAAGATGAAGGGGTTGGTAGAGAGGGCCAACCCGACCTTGGTCACATACCTGCGACATTTTGTTTCAGCCAGGCAGTATGACTGGGCATCCCTGCTATCGTGGGCAGAGTTTGTACTGAACAACACCGTAGCCGACTCCACTGGACAAACCCCATTCCTCCTCAACTATGTTCAGCATCCGCGGGTACCTGTGCCTATGCCCGTGTCTTCCGTCGACTTCAGGGTGGCAGACTGGGCTGTGGAGGCACGGGATATTTGGGACCGCTCTCAGGATGCCATTCAGGCCTCCAAGGAGAGAATGAGGTCCTCCGCCGATGCACATCGGCGCCCCGCTCTGACCTTTGCTCCTGGCGACTTGGTGTGGCTCTCCGCCCGTAACATCAGGCTGCGAGTTGAGTCCACTAAGTTTGCTCCTCGCTACTTGGGCCCCTTCAAGGTCCTCGAACAGGTTAATCCTGTGGTCTATCGTTTGGCCCTTCTGCCACGCCTGGGTATCACCGACACCTTTCATGTGTCCCTCTTGAAACCCGTATATATGTCCCGGTTTTTCGAGTCATCTGCTGGAACATCGGGTTTGTCTACGGATGATTACGAGGGGAACGCTATTTTGGGGTGCAAGGTGGTACGTGGCAAAACATTTTATTTGGTGGACTGGAAGAGTTACGGCCCTGAGGATAGGTCCTGGGAGCCTGCTGAGCACATTCGAGTTCCGCAGCTCATTGCTGCCTTCGAACGTAGCGAGGCCCAGGGAGGGGGACCCTAGGAGGGGGGTAATGTTAGGGGTCGAGTTCCTGCCTCTGCACAGGGGGAATTTCGGGCCATCTCCGCTGCGGTCTCCCATTCTTCTCCTGCCGCAGTGGAGCCTGCTCAGCAGAGACGTCGATCCCAGTGTCTCACTTGGTCTGACTCTGTGCTAAGAGTTACCGCTGCATTTCCTGCTTCTGCTATTGGAGTCAGTGCTGGGCAGCGACGAGCGGACGCTTCTGGGGCTAAGTCCTGCTTTTCACATTCTGAGCATGCCCAGAGTAAGATCTCTCAGTGGAGATCGAGGGTCACATGATAAGATACTGCAGCTAAGGTCCTTGTAGGTGCTGGGACTAAATCCTGCTTTGCACTCTGAGCATGCCCAGGGCAAGATCTCTCAGTAGAGATCTAGGGTCACATGCTCAGGTACTGCAGCACTCCATTGGTCCTTCTTTGAAAGGTCCTAAACGTGCTGCAGCTATTTAGGGCTCGCATGGCCGCACGGCCATGTGCTAGTATCAGGTCATATATGTGCTTTGCGCTAGTGTGGTTATGTATGAGTGTGTTCAGGGACGCGGCTGAAATAAGCCCCTAGAATACCGGCACCTCCGGTGAGGAGATTGCATGTTGCATAACCACTGACTGCTATCAGCTTGGCAGTAAGCTTGTGCTCCTGTGAGGCTAACAGGGCGCAGTGCTTCCCTTTCTCGGCTACTCTGTGGAGTAACAGAGCTAGCCTATACCGCCTAACAGTGCTGCCATTCACTAGCAGCAGGTTCCTCCTGCACGGTGGACCCCGGGCTGCGAACGCACCATTTATAATAAACATCCCTATTTTCTCGGTGCATTCCGCTAGCCCTAACACACTGCTCCTAGGCCCAAAACTATCAACTGGATTAGATGTAGTGAAAATTGAGATACACAGGCGGTAAAGTTTGTTTCACAGGCAGGCTACTCTGCTGATGTGCAGACACTGCTCTTAGGCCCTAAACTATCAACTGGATTAGATGCAGTGAAAGTTGAGATACACAGGCGGTATAGTTTGTTTCACAGGCAGGCTACTCTGCTGAAGTGCAGACACTGCTCCTAGGCCCTAAACTATCAAGTGTGATTATATGCAGTGAAAATTGAGATACACAGGCGGTATAGTTTGTTTCACAGGCAGACTACTCTGCTGACATGCAGACACTGCTCCTAGGCCCTAAACTGTCAACTGGATTAGATGCAATGAATATTGAGATACACAGGCGGTAGAGTTTGTTTCACAGGCAGGCTACTCTGCTGACGTGCATATACTGCTCCTAGGCCCTAAACTATCAACTGGATTAGATGCAGTGAAAATTGAGAAACACAGCTGGTGAAGTTTGTTTCACAGGCAGGCTACTCTGCAGACGTGCAGACACTGCTCCTAGGCCCTAACCTATCAACTGGATTAGATGCAGTGAAAATTGAGATACACAGGCGGTATAGTTTGTTTCACAGGCAGGCTACTCTGCTGACATGCAGACACTGGTCCTAGGCCCTAAACTGTCAACTGGATTAGATGCAGAGGAAATTGAGATACACAGGCGGCATAATTTCTTTCACAGGCAGCCTACTCTGCTGATGTGCAGACATTGCTCCTAGGCCCTAAACTATCAACTGGATTAGATGCATTGAAAATTGAGATACACAGCCGGTGTAGTTTGTTTCACAGGCAGGCTACTCTGCAGACGTGCAGACACTGATCCAAGGCCCTAAACTCTCAACTGGATTAGATGCAGTGAAAATTGAGATACACAGGCGGTATATTTTGTTTCACAGGCAGGCTACTCTGCTGACGTGCAGACACTGCTCCTAGGCCCTAAACTATCAACTGGATTAGATGGAGTGAAAATTGAGATACACAGGCGGTATAGTTTGTTTCACAGGCAGGCTACTCTGCTGACGTGCAGACACTGGTCCTAGGTCCTAAACTGTCAACTGAATTAGATGCAGAGGAAATTGAGATACACAGGCGGCATAATTTCTTTCACAGGCAGCCTACTCTGCTGATGTGCAGACATTGCTCCTAGGCCCTAAACTATCAACTGGATTAGATGCATTGAAAATTGAGATACACAGCCGGTGTAGTTTGTTTCACAGGCAGGCTACTCTGCAGACGTGCAGACACTGATCCAAGGCCCTAAACTATCAACTGGATTAGATGCAGTGAAAATTGAGATACACAGGCGGTATAGTTTGTTTCACAGGCAGGCTACTCTGCTGACGTGCAGACACTGCTCCTAGGCCCTAAACTATCAACTGGATTAGATGCAGTGAAAATTGAGATACACAGGCGTTGTAGCTAGCTTCACAGGTGGGCTACTCAGATTTCTATCAGACAATGCTACTAGCCCAAAAGGATTGGCTGAGCTAGATTACACCAAATGCTGTGACAAACACTTGCACAGCACTGACACAGACCTGCCTTGCAAACAGTGCTATGAACTGCTCTAACCTACCCTGAAAAGGGCTGATATTACAACTAGTCCCAACTCCTCCCGTCTCCCTAAACCTATCTCTCTGACAATTCGCTACAAAAAAACACTCTTAGTCTGTATAGCGCCCACAGCAGCAGCGGTGCCGTCTAACACTAATCTGCAGCAGTGAAGAAATGGTGGCGATGGGGCAAATGGCTGGTTCTTATAGGGCAAGGACATGTGACATACACAGCCAATGACACATGCCCTTGCTTGTGTGCATCACATGCACATTGCTGTGTGTGTGTGCACTGCTGATAGGCTGAGAGACTGCATTGCCCCAGTGTAAATGCGGGAAAGAAAAAAAAATGGAGATCGGCGGTATTTCAGCACAGATCTATTCCCCGCCCCCCCACCCACTATACACTGAAACAGTCTATTAACAATGATAAACAATTTTAATGTGCAAATCAAGCGAAGCTTTTGCTGAATGAACAGTTATCAAACAGAAACTCGAACAGCCGAATTTTAAGCAAATTGTTCAGGTTCGTCGAACAACTCGAACACCGCCCAAAACAGCTAGAATTTGAGATTGGCGAACAGTTCGACTCGAACACCACTCATCTCTACTGAAGACCTTGCCTTTGCATGAAAGAAACTCATGTCCAGAAAAGTTACCAGACTTGGTAGATTTGTACAACCACATTCCAGTGAATTCCACTAACTGCACTCCAGCATACCTGATGAGAGGAAGATCTAGTAAACTACCAGTTGATCTAGACATGGGAGTCTTAACCCCAGAAAATACCTCACCTGATACAGATTGGGATACTGAGAGACAAAAAAAGTATCGCCAAGTACAAGAGTGCATCGAAAGAAGTCTATCACAGGCGAGACAAAAACAAGAGAGAGACTATAACCAACGTGCCCCTGCAATTCCCTTGTCACCAGATGACCAAGTGCTAAAACGTAAAAGGAGAATGCACAAACTTGATGACCAGTGGGAAGCAGAACTGCATACTATCCTACCCTCAAATTTCGACAACACAAAAGTATGCTTTATAAGCAAAGATGGAGGAGAAACTTCAACTACAGTATCCAGAGATCACCTTAAAGTATGCCCTGGCAAACTGAGGAACAAAGAAGAAAATCCTGGAACTTCTCAACCCATGGGGGAAGAAGAAAAGAGAATCCACACCTTTCTTAGAGATTTTTCCCAGTCTTGGACTCAAATACATCAGGCCATAGTGATACCTGTCTTGACTTTTCCCGAGCTGGAAATACCAGAACAAAATGTGATTCCAGACCATCCTGAACCAGAAGAGACTTTACACCAGCAGGTTCATACAGCAAACGTCACCCCAGCAATGGAACCAGAGAATCCACCCTCTGCTATCGGTGAAACTGTCAGACCTATGGTGAATCTGAGAAGTCGCAAACAATTACTCTGTTTACCTACACAATGCAGGCCTACATATAGTACATGCACTAGTGGTACCCAACAGCAAACATGTTAGACCAAGAATTACGTAGGTCTACTCGTAGCACCAGGGGTCAAATCCCAGCCCGTTACAGGGACTGTCAATAATTGGGGTTACCTGTTTGAAATGTTTGCATGTATTTTGTTACAGGTTTATAATTGACATTGAGGTAATGGACAGTGATTACCCAAAAACTGTTTTGTAAACAGTTTGGCACCCTCAAGTTGCTTGCTGGTTCTACCTACTTTGCCGGCGAGGGTAGAGCTTTCTTTGTTTCTACAGACGCAAAGCTAAAACCATCTGGCATGGTGAACGCCGGGTCTGGATATGCCTTGTAGCCCGCCCAAGACTACGTTGGGGTTTTATGATGGGTCCCTTGCTTTGGTACTGTTATATTTATGAACATGGACACTAGAGTTGAGCGACTTTTACTTTTTTAGGATAGAGTCAGGTTTCGCAAAACCCGACTTTGTCAAAAGTCGGGTCGGGTGAAATCGGCTGAATATTTCGAAAAGTCGGTGGCCGACTGAAACACGAAACCCAATGCAAGTCAAAGGGGAATCAAAGTCGGCACTGAGTGGAGGGCACGTTGTGCCACTTACATTGTGTAGTGTAATACACAGGGCCTGTTTTTTGCTGCAGTCTCCCCCCAAAAAAAGTGAGATTTAAATTGCCAACAAGTTTCTATATGTCAGTTCTGTTTGTCGTATATCTGCCAGCCACGTTGTGCCCCTTACATTGTGTAGTGTAATACACAGAGCCTGTTTTTTGCTGCAGTCTCCCCCCCCAAAAAAGTGAGATTTAAATTGCCAACAAGTTTCTATACGTCAGTTCTGTTGGTCATATATCTGCCAGCCACGTTGTGCCACTTACATTGTGTAGTATAATACACAGAGCCTGTTTTTTGCTGCAGTCTCCCCCCAAAAAAGTGAGATTTAAATTGACAAGATTCTATATTTCAGTTCTAATTGTCGTATATCTGCCAGCCACGTTGTGCCACTTACATTGTGTAGTGTAATACACAGGATCTGTTTTTTTCTGCAGTCTCCCCCTCCCAGAAAGTGAGATTTAAATTGACAACAAGTTTCTATACGTCAGTTCTGTTTGTCATATATCTGCCAGCCACGTTGTGCCACTTACATTGTGTAGTGTAATACACAGGGCCTATTTTTTTCCACAGTCTTCCCCCAAACATATAATATATGTAATTTTGGTTAGATTTTCCCAAAAAATGAGGAAGTCTTGTGGAAGAGGCCATGGTCAGTCGTTGCCAGCTAGTACTGATGGTGGTGGTGGAGCATCTGGTGGTAGTGGGAAAAGCAAAATAGCACCTAAGGCTGGAGGTGTTGAGCCAGCGTCATCGTCTGGCTACACAAGGCCTCGTAGGCTCCCTTATCTGGGAGTAGAAAAACAGCTTTTAAAGCCGGAGCAACAGGAAAAAGTTTTGGCTTTCCTTGCTGACTCAGTCTCTAGCTCTTTCACCTTCTCTTCTGAAATTTCAAAATATAAAAGCAGCGAGTCGTCAGTGGATGCTCCCGGTCAGGAACAAGTCACTTCCTTGTGTCCTTCACCCAAACCAAAAGTGAAGGATGCGGCAGGCGATACTACGGTTTACTCCATGCAGCTCTTTACACATACCGTGCCAGGGTTAGAAAGGGAAATAGTTAACAGTCCAAGATGAATCGGACATGGAGTGCATAGATGCACAGCCACAGCTAGATTATTATGCTGTTCCATGGACTCAGATCAATACATTGCCCTCGCAGTGTACTGAGCCAGAATCTCACCCTGATGAGACTATGGTGCCGCGTCCCGAATGCTATAGCACCTTACACAGTGACACAGAGGAAGGTGCACATGACATTGAAGAGGAGGTGATAGATGACCCAGTTGTTGACCCAGATTGGCAGCCATTGGGGGAACAGGGTGCCGCTGGCAGTAGCTCTGAAGCAGAGGAGGATGATCCGCAGCAGGCATCTACATCGCAACAGCTTTCATCTGGCAGGCCCGTATCTGGCCAAAAACGTTTGACAAAACCAAAAACACTTTTAGGACAGCGTGGCCATCCGGTGAAAGGAGAACAGCGTGCAATGCCTGAAAAGGTATTCTATAGTAGGAATAGTGCAGTGTGGGAATTTTTTAACCAAGATCCGAATGATCCGCGTAAAGTTATCTGTAAGAAATGCTCAAAGACCTTTAGCAGAAGGAAGAATGTCCAAAATTTAAATATAACGTCCATGCATAGACATTTAACCAGCATGCATTTGCAAGCCTTGACTAACTACCAAACGTCCCGTACCGTTTGTGCACCTGCTCAAAATGAAGGTAGTCAGCAACGCTACATTGCTTCCCTCACTGTAAGCTCAACGGTTAGGACACCACCAACAGCAAATGTGGAGGTATCATCGCAAGGCCAAAGCAGTCTGGGAATCACAAGGTTCTTGGCAGGAAACACTGTAGGTATGCCAACATCGAGAAAACCATCACCAACCCTCTCTCAATCTGCCATGTCGACCACCACCCCTGCTAGTTCCACCCTACAAGAGACTCTCATTAGGAAAAGGAAGTACTCATCCTCTCATCCGCGTACACAGGGTTTGAATGCCCACATTGCTAAACTAATCTCGTTAGAGATGATGCCCTACCGGTTGGTTGAAAGCGAATCTTTCAAAGCCCTGATGGCCTACGCAGTACCATGCTATGACCTACCCAGTCGACACTTCCTTGCGAGAAAAGCCATCCCAGCCCTCCACCAGCATGTCAAAGACCGCATTGTCCATGCACTCAAGCAATCAGTCAGTAGAAAGGTGCACCTCACAACAGATGCATGGACCAGTAGGCATGGTGAGGGACGTTACGTGTCCATCATGGCGCACTGGGTTAATGTGGTGGATGCAGGGTCCACAGGGGACAGCCATAGTGGGACAGTTCTGCCTAGCCCACGGTCTAGGAAACAGTTGGCAGTAGACGATCAACACCCCTCCTCCTCCTTCAGAAGCAAAAGCTCATCCACAGAGAACGCAGTCGCACGACCACTCCATCCGCAGTTGTCAGTGTTGCACACGAGGTGTCACATTATGGAACAGCTAGTGGTAAGCGTCAGCAGGCTGTGTTGAAAATGAAGTGTTTGGGCGACAACAGACACACCGCAGAAGTACTTGCCGAGCTCTTGCGGCAATAAACTCAGTCATGGCTGGGCAGTGTACATCTTGAGGCAGCCAAGGTAGTTAGTGATAACGGAAGGAATTTTATGGCTGCCATAGCCATTTCAGAGCTGAAACACATACCTTGCCTGGCTCACACCTTGAACCTGGTGGTGCAGTGCTTCCTGAAAAATTATCCGGAGTTACCAGCCCTGCTCCTGAAGGTGCGAAGTCTTTGCTCGCACATCCGCTGGTCGCCCGTACACTCCAGCCGTATGCTGAACCATCAGTGATCGCTGAAGCTTCCCCAGCACCGCCTAATTATCGACGTTGCAACAAGGTGGAACTCCACACTGCACATGTGTCAGAGACTGTGCGAACAGAGGCGTGCTGTAATGTATTTGTGGGAGGATACACATAGACAGGCAGGCAGTTGGATGGCAGACATGGAGTTGTCTGGTGTGCAGTGGTCGAAGCTCCAAGACCTCTGTCAAGTCCTTCAGTGTTTTGAGGAATGCACACAGCTGGTAAGTGCAGACGACGCCAACATAAGCATGAACATCCCACTAATCCATCTGCTGATGCAAATTTTGACGTACATTAAGGGGCAGGCATCTGCGGCCAAGGAGGAGGGAAGCCTTGATGACATTCAGCCATTGTCTGCTCAGGGAACTCTCCTGGACGAGGTGGCAGACGAAGAGGAGGAAGAGGAGGATGGGGATGAATATTTATGGGTGGATGATGCTTCTCAGGGGGCAATAGAAACTGGTGGCGTTGCAAGGTCAGATACAGGGTTTTGCGGGAGACAAGTGATGTTGATTTGCAAGAAAGTGCTCCTCAACCCAGCACAAGCAGTGAATTGACACCTGGAACAGTGGCCCACGTGGCTGATTATGCCTTGTGTATCCTAAAAAGGGACCCCCACATTATAAAAATGATGACTGATGACAAAGGGGTTTTATGACCAGGATTTGGAGTGATTTCACAATGACCGCAGACACGACAGGTACTGCTGCATCAATTCAAAGTGACAGGAGACAGCATTTGTCAGTATGGTTACGAACTATTTATCCTCCCTTATCGATGTTCTCCCTCACAGGTCATTCCCTTTTGATTACTGGGCATCAAAAATAGACACCTGGCCTGAATTGGCAGAATATGCATTACAGGAGCTCGCTTGCCCAGCTGCTAGTGTGCTATCAGAAAGAGTCTTCAGTGCTGCTGGTTCAATACTGACAGAAAAAAGGACTCGTCTGGCTACCCAAAATAGTGATGATCTAACCTTCATTAAAATGACCCAATCATGGATTTCAAATTCTTTTGCCTCACCTTCCCCTGCTGACACGTAGCTTGCCTGAAAAATGTCTTGCTTTTGGCCCCCTCTTACTGACTGCTCCAATTCCTCCATTTGCAGCTGCTGAATGTCCACAATAGGACAATTTTCTACCTTCCTAAATGGTCTGACTCCCCCCACAGGGCCGTGATCACCACTTGGCGCAAGCACCCATGCAAGTGCCGTTTGCCTGGACTGGTGGGTGTTCCCACTTTTGGGCGACGGCACTGGCACAGGGTCCCTCATAGTACAATGAAGTGTCTCTGACGGTGGTGGTGCACACCCAACGTCAGACACACCGTCGTAATATGAGGGGCCCTATGCCAGTACTGCCACCCACGAGAGAGTGTTCCCCCCAGCTCGAATAGTGCTCTACCACTTGCAATACTTACCTCTCCCTGCTCCACCACTGTATAGTCTGTGCTGTAAAATCCTTCAACGGCTCTGCCAATACAAATTTGTTGAAATGATAGATGATAGTTAAAATATACAGGGGCCCTGGCCGCCATTTAGACCAGTTAATACTTTGCGCCTATGACCACTGTCTGCTACTCAGCAGAGGAGCCCACCCCAGTACCTAGCTATGCCGCCTGGTTAGTAGTGTTGAGCGATACCGTCCGATACTTGAAAGTATCGGTATCGGATAGTATCGGCCGATACCCGGAAAATATCGGATATCGCCGATACCGATATCCGATACCAATACAAGTCAATGGGACATCAAGTATCGGAAGGTATTCTCATGGTTCCCAGGGTCTGAAGGAGAGGAAACTCTCCTTCAGGCCCTGGGATCCATAGGGATGTGTAAAATAAAGAATTAAAATAACCGGCAGGCTTCGTTGTTCAAAATCAGCTTGTGATTGGTCGCGTGGCGGTCACATGGGCGGCCCGCGACCAATCAGAAGCCGGGACGTGATTCTCAGGTCCTAAAAGCGCTGATTTTGAACAACGAAGCCTGCCGGTTACCCGCGCTGAGTCCAGGGGCCGCCGGAGAGGTAAATATATCAATATTTTTTATTTTAATTCTTTATTTTACACATCTCTATGTATCCGATACCGATACCCGATACCACAAAAGTATCGGATCTCGGTATCGGAATTCCGATACCGCAAGTATCGGCCGATACCCGATACTTGCGGTATCGGAATGCTCAACACTACTGGTTAGTCATGTTACCAATTTTGAACTGCATTTAGCCTACTTTTTTATTTTAGGCCTACTAAGTCTGTGTGAGCCTCTCATAGCTGTTGTCTTCCGCTGAAAAAAAGCTATGCCGCCTGTGTACTCCTATTACAAATTTTGAACTGCATTTAGCCTACTTTTATATTTTAGGCCTACTAAGTCTGTGTGAGCCTCTCATAACAGTTGTCCTCCTCCACTGAACAAAGCAATGCCGCCTGTGTACTCCTGTTACCAATTTTGAACTGCATTTAGCCTACTTAGTTACTTGGGCCTAGTAACTGTGTGAGCCTCTTATAACAGTTGTCCTCCTCTGCTGAAAAAAGCTATGCCGCCTGTGTACTCCTCTTACCAATTTTGAACTGCATTTAGCCTACTTTTTTATTTTGGGCCTACTACGTCTATGTGAGCCTCTCATAACAGTTGTCCTCCTCCGCTGAAAAAAGCTATGCCGCCTGTGTACTCCTCTTACAAATTTTGAACTGCATTTAGCCTACTTTTATATTTTAGGCCTACTAAGTCTGTGTGAGCCTCTCATAACAGTTGTCCTCCTCCACTGAACAAAGCAATGCCGCCTGTGTACTCCTGTTACCAATTTTGAACTGCATTTAGCCTACTAAGTTACTTGGGCCTAGTAACTGTGTGAGCCTCTCATAACAGTTGTCCTCCTCTGCTGAAAAAAGCTATGCCGCCTGTTTACTCCTCTTACCAATTTTGAACTGCATTTAGCCTACTTTTTTATTTTGGGCCTACTACGTCTGTGTGAGCCTCTCATAACAGTTGTCCTCCTCCGCTGAAAAAAGCTATGCCGCCTGTGTACTCCTCTTACAAATTTTGAACTGCATTTAGCCTACTTTTATATTTTAGGCCTACTAAGTCTGTGTGAGCCTCTCATAACAGTTGTCCTCCTCCACTGAACAAAGCAATGCCGCCTGTGTACTCCTGTTACCAATTTTGAACTGCATTTAGCCTACTTAGTTACTTGGGCCTAGTAACTGTGTGAGCCTCTTATAACAGTTGTCCTCCTCTGCTGAAAAAAGCTATGCCGCCTGTGTACTCCTCTTACCAATTTTGAACTGCATTTAGCCTACTTTTTTATTTTGGGCCTACTACGTCTATGTGAGCCTCTCATAACAGTTGTCCTCCTCCGCTGAAAAAAGCTATGCCGCCTGTGTACTCCTCTTACAAATTTTGAACTGCATTTAGCCTACTTTTATATTTTAGGCCTACTAAGTCTGTGTGAGCCTCTCATAACAGTTGTCCTCCTCCACTGAACAAAGCAATGCCGCCTGTGTACTCCTGTTACCCATTTTGAACTGCATTTAGCCTACTTAGTTACTTGGGCCTAGTAACTGTGTGAGCCTCTCATAACAGTTGTCCTCCTCTGCTGAAAAAAGCTTTGCCGCCTGTGTACTCCTCTTACCAATTTTGAACTGCATTTAGCCTACTTTTTTATTTTGGGCCTACTACGTCTGTGTGAGCCTCTCATAACAGTTGTCCTCCTCCGCTGAAAAAAGCTATGCCGCCTGTGTACTCCTCTTACCAATTTTGAACTGCATTTAGCCTACTTTTTTATTTTAGGCCTACGAAGTCTGTCTGCACCACTCATTACAGATGTCCTCCATTGAACAAAGCTAAGCCGCTTGTTTTCTTCTGTTACCAATTTTGAACTGCTTTTAGCCTACTTTTTTCTTTTAGGCCTACTAAGTCTGTCTGCGCCACTCATTACAGCTGTCCTCCATTGAACAAAGCTAAGCCACTTGTTTTTTCCTGTTACCAATTTTGAACTGCTTTGAGCCAACTTTTTTCTTTTAGGCCTACTAAGTGTGTCTGCGCCACTCATTACAGCTGTCCTCCATTGAACAAAGCTATGCCACCTGTGTACTCCAGTTACAAAGTTTGAACTGCATGTAGCCTACTTACTTATTTAGGCCTACTAACTGTGTCTGCCTCCTATTACAGTTGTCCTCCACTGAACAAAGCTGAGCCTCAATTTTCACCATTTCAGATATTAAACTGCATTTGGCCTACTTCTTTGGTTGGGCCTACTAACGGTGTCTGCTGCTCCTTGCTTTTCTCCTCCACTGAACAAAGCTGAACCTCAATTTTCACCGTTTCAGATATTAAACTGCATTTGGCCTACTTGTTTGGTTGGGCCTTCTAACGGTGTCTGCCGCTCCTTACTTTTCTCCTCCACTGAACAAAGCTGAGCTTCAATTTTCACCCTGTTTCAGATATTAAACTGCATTTGGCCTACTTGTTTGGTTGGGCCTACTAATGGTGTCTGCCGCTCCTTGCTTTTCTCCTCCACTGAACAAAGCTATGCCGCCTGTTTACTCCTGTTACCAATTTTGAACTGCATTTGGCCCACTTTATTACTTGGGCCTACAAACTGTGTCTGCCACTCATTACAGTTGTCCTCCACTGAAGAAAGCAATGCTGCCTGTTTAGTCCTGTTACCACTTTTGAACTGCATTTAGCCTATTTTATTCTTTGGGCCTATGTCTGTGTTTCTTCCTCATCCTGCCCATTGGCCAGCCACTGCTAGATGAGTCTGCTGGTAGATTGACCCAGACCACTACATTCCCCTTGCACTCTACACAGCCAGAATCTGACCCTGCTGAAAGTCAGGCTCCCCTTCCCGCAAACTATACCACCTTACACGAAGACGAAGAGGAAGGTGCAGATGAAAGTGTAGGTTCCTTCATCAGGTGGGGGGGCATACTCATTGGCACTGGCACAGGGCCCTTCATAATATGCAAAAGTGTCTCTGGCAGTGGGAGGCGCCACCCGCTGTCAAACACACCGCTGTACAATGAGGGGCCCTGTGCCAGTGCCAACTAGTGGGCCCCCCTGCTTGCTCAGGATCACAGCACTTGCAAAGTTGAAATACTTACCTCTCCCTGCTTCACTGCTGTGACGTATTCCGCGTTTCCCGGGCCCAAGAAAATCTTGCTCCAGCCGTACCCCCCTCCACAACTTTAGCCAAATGAGCCCCTGTTTTCAATGTCTAACTATTATTATAAAGTAAATTAAGATTGACAAGCTTAAGAAATAAGAATTGATGTTTTTGGCATTAAAATGGACACTGTAGGTGTTTTCCTGTCCTCCACTCAATGCCGACTTTGATTCCCCATTGACTTGCATTGGGTTTCGTGTTTCGGTCGGCCCCCGACTTTTCGCAATAATCGGCCGATTTCACCTGACCCTACTTTTGACAAAGTCGGGTTTCGCAAAACCGGACTCGATCCTAAAAAAGTAAAAGTCGCTCAACTCTAGTCATCGGTCATCATTTTGATAATGCGGTGGTCACATTTTAGGATACGCAAGGCATACTCAGCCATGTGGGACAATGTTCCAGGTGTCAATTCACTGCTTGTGCTGGGTTGAGGAGCACTTTCTTGCAAATCAACATCACTTGTGTTCCGCAAAAACCCTGTACCTGACCTTGCAATGCCACCAGTTTCTATTGCCCCTGAGAAGCATCCTCCTCCCATAAATATTCATCCCTATCATCCTCCTCCTCCTCCTCTTTGTCCGCCACCTCGTCCAGGAGAGTTCCCTGAGCAGACAATGGCTGACTGTCATCAAGGTTTCCCTCCCCCTCGGCTGCAGACGCCAGCTCCTTAATGTGTGTCAAACTTTGCATCAGCAGACGCATTAGTGGGATGCTCATGCTTATGATGGCTGTTGTGAATTTCGCTTTTGGGCTCCCTCCGGTGGTTGTAAGTAGCATTTTTGTGAGTTCTGCTCTTTGGCTCCCTCCTGTGGTTTTGAGTGGTATGGCTGCTTCTTGGATTTAGCTTCAGCAGCTGTTTTCACTGATCGTCTTTCTGGCTCGGCTATATTAGTCTGGCCTTATCCCTCATTCAATGGCAGTTGTCAATTGTTCCTGCCTGGAGTCATTGCTCTTAGGACTTTCCTGACACTCTGACCAGTTCATCAAAAGCTAAGTCCTTGCTTGTCCTTTTGCGGTTCTCTTGTTGTGGACTTGTTGTTCAGCACTTTCTTTGTTTTTGTTCATTTGTCCAGCTTTTCAGTATGGATCTATTCAGTTAAGCTGGAAGCTCTGGGCAGCAGAGTTTGCCCTCCACTCTTTTAGTCAGGTGTGGAGATTTTTGCATTTCTCTGCGGTGGACTTTTTCTAGTTTTTTTTACTGACCGCACAGCGTTCTGTTCTGTACTATTTCTATTTAGCTAGAAGTGGCTTCCTGTGCTAAATCTTGTTTCATACTATGTATGTCATTTCCTTCTCCTCTCACAGTCATTATTTGTGGGGGGCTAATCTATCCTTTGGGGATTTTCTCTGAGGCAAGATAGTTTTCCTGCTTCTATCTTTAGGGGTAGTTAGCTCTTAGGCTGTGACGAGATGCCTAGGCCGAGTTAGGAGCATTCCATGGCTGCTTCTAGTGTTGTGTTGAGCTTAGGGACTGCGGTCAGTATAGTTGCCATCTGCTCAGAGCTATACGTATGTCGTTCCCTAATCACCAGATCATAACAGTACAACTGGCCAAAAATGAGCTGAATGCCTCTCAAAAGAAGGAAGAGAAAAAGAGTTCTGAGCCATTTTTTTTTTCTTTAGTTTGTTTTGTCTTTTTCCTTCCTCTTGATCTCTGGGTGATTCGGGATTTGGATGCAGGCATGGATGTTCAGGGTTTGTTTTCTCGTGTGGAACAGCTTGCTGCAAGAGTACAGAGTATTCAAGATTATGTGGTTCAGACTCCGGCCTTAGAGCCTAGAATTCCTACTCTGGATTTGTTTTACGGGGATAGATCTAAGTTTTTGAACTTTAAAAATAACTGCAAATTGTTTTTTGCTCTGAAACCCCGTTCCTCTGGTGACCCCGTTCACCAAGTAAAGATAGTTATTTCTCTACTGCGTGGCGACCCTCAGGACTGGGCATTCTCACTTGAGTCAGGGAATCTGGCATTGCTTAATGTAGATGCATTTTTTCAATCGCTCGGATTATTGTATGACGAACCTAACTCTGTAGAGCATGCTGAGAAAACACTGTTGGCCCTGTGTCAGGGTCAGGAAGCCGCAGAATTATACTGCCAGAAATTTAGAAAATGGTCTGTGCTCACTAAATGGAATGAGGATGCTCTGGCAGCAATTTTCAGAAAGGGTCTTTCTGAAGCCCTTAAAGATGTTATTGTGGGGTTTCCCACACCTGTTGGTTTGAGCGAATCTATGTCTCTGGCTATTCAGATTGATCGGCGCCTGCGTGAACGCAAAGTGGTGCACCATATGGCAGTGTCCTCTAAGCAAAGTCCTGAGCCCATGCAATGTGATAGGATTTTGACTAGAGTGGAACAGAGGGGATACAGACGTCAGAATTGGCTGTGTTTTTACTGTGGTGATTCTGTTCATACTATTTCTGATTGCCCTAAGCGTATTAAGAGGGTCGCTAGATCTGTTACCATTAGTACTGTGCAGCCTAAGTTTCTCCTGTCTGTGACCCTGATTTGCTCATTGTCATCTTTTTCTGTCATGGCATTTGTGGATTCAGGTGCTGCTCTGAACTTAATGGACTTAGAATTCGCTAGGCGCTGTGGTTTTTCTTTGCAGCCTTTGCAGAGTCCCATACCCTTGAGGGGTATTGATGCTACACCATTGGCCAAGAATAAACCTCAGTACTGGACGCAGATGACTATGTACACGGCTCCTGCACATCAGGAAGATTGCCGTTTTCTGGTGTTGCATAATTTACATGATGTTGTTGTACTGGGTTTTCCATGGTTACAAGTACACAATCCAGTGCTGGATTGGAAATCAATGTCTGTGACTAGTTGGGGTTGTCAAGGGGTACATAGTGACGTTCCTTTGATGTCAATTTCCTCTTCCCCCTCTTCTGATGTTCCTGAATTTTTGTTAGATTTCCAGGATGTATTCGATGAGCCCAAGTCCAGTTCCCTTCCACCACACAGGGACTGTGATTGTGCTATTGATTTGATTCCTGGCTGTAAGTTCCCTAAGGGCCGACTTTTCAACCTGTCTGTGCCAGAGCATGCCGCCATGCGGAGCTATGTTAAGGAGTCTTTAGAGAAGGGGCATATTCGGCCGTCTTCGTCACCATTGGGAGCGAGATTCTTTTTTGTTGCCAAGAAGGATGGCTCCTTAAGACCCTGTATTGATTATAGCCTTCTTAATAAGATCACGGTCAAATTCCAATATCCTTTACCTTTGCTCTCTGATTTGTTTGCTAGGATTAAGGGGGCTAGTTGGTTTACCAAGATTGACCTTCGAGGGGCATATAATCTTGTTCGTATTAAACAGGGTGATGAATGGAAGACTGCATTTAATACGCCCGAAGGCCATTTTGAATACCTTGTGATGCCATTTGGGCTCTCTAATGCTCCATCTGTGTTCCAGTCTTTCATGCATGATATTTTCCGCAATTATCCTGACAAATTCCTGATTGTGTATTTGGATGATATTTTGATTTTTTCCGATGATTGGGAGTCTCATGTGAAGCAGGTCAGGATGGTATTCCAGATCCTTTGTGATAATGCTCTATTTGTGAAGGGGTCTAAGTGCCTATTTGGAGTTCACAAGGTCTCTTTTTTGGGGTTTATTTTTTCTCCTTCGTCTATAGAAATGGATCCTGTTAAAGTCCAAGCCATTCATGACTGGATTCAACCCACATCTGTGAAGAGCCTTCAGAAATTTTTGGGCTTTACTAATTTTTATCGCCGTTTCATTGCCAACTTCTCTAGTGTGGTTAAACCCCTGACCGATTTGACGAAGAAAGGTGCTGATGTGACTAATTGGTTCTCTGAGGTTGTTGAGGCCTTTCAGGAGCTTAAACGCCGATTTACTTCTGACCCCTGTGTTGCGTCAACCGGATGTTTCTCTTCCTTTTCAGGTTGAGGTTGACGCTTCTGAGATTGGGGCAGGGGCCGTTTTGTCACAGAGGAATTCTGATGGTTCCTTGATGAAGCCATATGCATTCTTTTCTCGGAAGTTTTCGCCTGCGGAACGCAATTATGATGTCGGCAATCGGGAGTTGTTGGCTATGAAGTGGGCATTTGAGGAGTGGTGACATTGGCTTGAGGGAGCCAAGCACCGCATTGTGGTCTTGACCGATCATAAGAATTTGATTTACCTTGAGTCGGCCAAGCGGCTGAACCCTAGACAGGCTCGGTGGTCCCTGTTTTTCTCCCGTTTTGATTTTGTGGTCTCATATCTTCCAGGATCTAAGAATGTTAAGGCGGATGCCCTCTCTAGGAGTTTTTTGCCGGATTCTCCTGGAGTCCTTGAGCCGGTTGGCATTCTTAAGGAAGGGGTGATTCTTTCTGCCATCTCCCCTGATTTGCGGCGGGTGCTTCAGGAATTTCAGACTGATAGGCCTGACCGCTGTCCTGTGGGGAAGCTGTTTGTTCCTGATAGATGGACGAGTAAGGTGATTTCTGAGGTCCATTGTTCAGTGTTGGCTGATCATCCTAGGATTTTTGGTACCAGAGATTTGGTTGCTAGGTCCTTTTGGTGGCCTTCCTTGTCGCGTGATGTCTGTGCTTTTGTGCAGTCCTGTGGGACTTGCGTCCGAGCCAAGCCTTGCTGTTCCCGCGCTAGTGGGGTGCTTTTGCCTTTGCCCGTCCCGGGGAGGCCTTGGACGCATATTTCCATGGATTTTATTTCGGATCTTCCTGTGTCCCAGAGGATGTCTGTTATCTGGGTGGTTTGTGACCGATTCTCTAAAATGGTCCATTTGGTACCTTTGCCTAAATTGCCTTCCTCCTCTGATTTGGTTCCATTGTTTTTTCAGCATGTGGTTCGTTTGCATGGCATTCCGGAGAATATTGTGTCTGAGAGAGGTTCCCAGTTTGTTTCCAGGTTTTGGCGGGCCTTTTGTGCTAGGTTGGGTATTGATTTGTCTTTTTCTTCGGCGTTCCATCCTCAGACCAATGGCCAAACTGAGCGAACTAATCAGACCTTGGAAACCTATTTGAGATGCTTTGTGTCTGCTGATCAGGATGATTGGGTGACTTTCTTGCCATTGGCCGAGTTTGCCCTTAATAATCGGGCCAGTTTGGCTACTTTGGTTCCGCCTTTCTTTTGTAATTTTGGTTTCCATCCTCGTTTTTCTTCAGGGCAGGTTGAGCCTTCTGATTGTCCTGGTGTTGATTCTGTGATGGAAAGGTTACAGCGGATTTGGGCTCATGTGGTAGACAATTTGACGTTGTCCCAGGAAAAGGCTCAGCGTTTTGCTAACCGCCGTCGGTGTGTTGGTCCTCGGCTTCGTGTGGGGGATTTGGTTTGGTTGTCCTCTCGTCATGTTCCTATTAAGGTTTCTTCCCCTAAGTTCAAGCCTCGGTTTATTGGTCCTTATAAGATTTCTGAGATTATCAATCCTGTGTCTTTTCGTTTGGCCCTTCCAGCCTCTTTTGCCATCCACAATGTTTTCCATAGATCTTTGTTGCGGAGATATGTGGTGCCCGTTGTTCCATTTGTTGATCCTCCTGCCCCGGTGTTGGTTGAGGGGGAGTTGGAATATGTGGTTGAGAAAATTTTGGATTCTCGTTTTTCGAGGCGGAAGCTTCAGTATCTTGTCAAGTGGAAGGGTTATGGCCAGGAGGATAATTCTTGGGTTGTTGCCTCCGATGTTCATGCCACCAATTTGGTTCATGCTTTTCATTTGGCTCATCCTCATCGACCTGGGGGCTCTGGTGAGGGTTCGGTGACCCCTCCTTAAGGGGGGGTACTGTTGTGAATTCCGCTCTTGGGCTCCCTCCGGTGGTTATAAGTAGCATTTTTGTGAGTTCTGCTCTTTGGCTCCCTCCTGTGGTTTTGAGTGGTATGGCTGCTTCTTGGATTTAGCTTCAGCAGCTGTTTTCACTGATCGTCTTTCTGGCTCGGCTATATTAGTCTGGCCTTATCCCTCATTCAATGCCAGTTGTCAATTGTTCCTGCCTGGAGTCATTGCTCTTAGGACTTTCCTGACACTCTGGCCAGTTCATCAAAAGCTAAGTCCTTGCTTGTCCTTTTGCGGTTCCTATAAAATTCCTTCCATTATCACTGACTACCTTGTTTGCCTCAAGATGTACACTGCCCAGCCATGACTGAGTTTGTTGCTGCAAATACTCGGCCAGTACTTCTGCGCTGTGTCTGTTGTCGCCCAAACACTTCATTTCTAACACAGCCTGCTGATGCTTACCACTAGCTGTTCGATAATGGGACACCTCATGTGCAACACTGGCAGCTGCGGATGGAGTGGTCGTGTGACTGCGCTCTGTGGACGAGCTTTCACTTCTGGAGGAAGAGAAGAAGGAGGAGGGGTGGCGAACGCCTACAGCCAACTGTTTCCTAGACCGTGGGCTAGGCAGAACTGTCCCACTAAGGCTGTCCCCTGTGGACTATGTATCCACCACATTAACCCAGTGTGCCGTGATGGACACGTAACGTCCCTGGCCATGCCTACTGGTCCATGCATCTGTTGTGAGGTGCACCTTTCTACTGATGGCTTTTCTCACAAAGAAGTGTCGACTGGGTAGGTCATAGCGTGGTACTGCGTAGGCCATCAGGGCTTTGAAAGCTTCGCTTTCAACCAACCGGTAGGGCATCATCTCTAACGAGATTAGTCTAGCAATGTGGGCGTTCAAACCCTGTGTACGCGGATGAGAGGATGAGTACTTTCTTTTCCTAACGACAGTCTCTTGTAGGGTGAGCTGGACTGGAGAGTTGCATATGGTGGAACTAGCGGTGGTGGTGTTGGTGAACATGGTGGTTGAGAGAGGGTTGGTGATGGTATTCTCGATGTTGGCCTACATACAGTGTTTCCTACCAATAACCTTGTGATTCCCTGACTGCTTTGGCCTTGCGACGATACCTCCACATTTGCTGTTGGTGGTGTCCTAACCGGTGGGCTTACAGTGGGGGAATCAATGTAGCGTTGCTGACTACCTTCATTCTGAGCAGGTGCACCAACAGTACGGGACGTTTGGTAACATAGTAACATAGTAACATAGTTAGTAAGGCCGAAAAAAGACATTTGTCCATCCAGTTCAGCCTATATTCCATCATAATAAATACCCAGATCTACGTACTTCTACAGAACCTAATAATTGTATGATACAATATTGTTCTGCTCCAGGAAGACATCCAGGCCTCTCTTGAACCCCTCGACTGAGTTCGCCATCACCACCTCCTCAGGCAAGCAATTCCAGATTCTCACTGCCCTAACAGTAAAGAATCCTCTTCTAATCCTCTGGTAGTTAGTCCAGGCTTGCAAGTGCATGCTGGTTAAATGCCTAAGCATGCACGTTATATTTAAATTTTGAAGATTCTTCCCTCTGCTAAAGGTCTTTGAGCATTTCTTACAGATAACTTTTGACTGATCATTCAGATCTGGGTTAAAAAATTGCCACACTGCACTCTTCCTACTGTAGAATACCTTTTCAGGCATTGCGCGCTGTGCTACTTTCACCAGATAGCCACGCTGTCCTAAAACTGTTTTTGTTTTTGAGAAACGTTTTTGGCCTGACACGGGCCTGCCAGATGACAGCTTTTGCGATGTAGATGGCTGCTGCGGATCATCCTCCTCCGCTTCAGAGCTACTGGCAGCGTCACCCTCTTCCCCCAATGGCTGCCAATCTGGGTCAACAACTGGGTCATCTATCACCTCCCCTTCAATGTCATGTGCACCTTCCTCTGTGTCACCGTGTAAGGTGCTATAGCGTTCGGGAGGGGGCACCATAGTCTCATCAGGGTCAGATTCTGGCTCAGTACACTGTGAGGGCAATGTAGTGATCTGAGTCCATGGAACAGCATTATAATCTAGCTGTGGCTGTGCATCTGTGCACTCCATGTATGATTCATCTTGTAATGGGCAGTTAACAATTTCCCGTTCTAACCCAGACACGGTATGTGTAAAGAGCTCCATGGAGTAACCTGTAGTGTCGCTTGATGCATCCTTCACTTTTGGCTTGGGTGAAGGACACATGGAAATGTCTTGTTCCTGACCGGGAGCATCCACTGACGACTCGCTGCTTTTATATTTGGAACTTTCTGAAGAGGTGGCGATAGAGTTAGAGGCTGAGTCAGCAATGAAAGCCAAAACTTTTTCCTGCTGCTCCGGCTTTAAAAGCCATTTTCCTACTCCCAGAAAAGGGAGCCTTCGAGGCCTTGTGTAGCCAGACGATGACGCTGGCTCAACACCTCCAGCCTTAGGTGCTATTGTGCTTTTGCCAATACCACCAGATGTACCACCACCACCACCATCAGTACCAGCTGGCAACCACCGCCCACGGTCTCATCCACGAGACTTTTTTGGAAAATCTAACCAAAATAACAACCGTTATATGGTACTGTAAAACAAGATAGAAGGTGCATATAAACTTGTTGAGAATTTGAATCTCCCTTTTTTGGGGGGGAGACTGACCCAAAACTCAGGCCCAGTATATAAAACAATGCAATCTAAGTGGCAGAAAGTGGCTGTCTGACATACACCAATCTAACAAGAATGCAGTTTATCCACTTTGTAAGAATTTGAAACTCCCTTTTCTTTGAGGAGATTGACCTAAAACTCAGGCCCAGTGTATAAAACAACTCAATGTAAGTGCCAGAAAGTGGCTGGCTGACATACACCAAACTAACAGGACTGCAGTAGATCCACTTTGTGAGAATTTGAAACTCCCTTTTTTGGGGGAGACTGACCCAAAACTCAGGCCCAGTATATAAAACAATACAATCTAAGTGGCAGAAAGTGGCTGGCTGACATACACCAAACTAACAGGACTACAGTAGATCCATTTTGTGAGAATTTGAAACTCCCTTTTTTGGGGGAGACTGACCCAAAACTCAGGCCCAGTGTATAGAACAACGCAATCTAAGTGGCAGAAAGTGACTGGAAGATATATGAAAAAATATAAGGACTGTAGTATAATTTCAATCTCCCTACAATGATCTCAGGAAAATATTGGCAGCAATAAAAAAAGGACTGCTGCACACAAAAGTGTGGACAAATAAACAAAATAACTGTGCAGAAAGGAGCAACAGGATTTTTGCTTTTAAAAAAGCAGTTGGTTTGCACAGCAGCGTGCAAACAGCAATGCAGCTATCAGGGAGCCTTCTAAGGCAGCCTAATAAGCTACAGAGCTGATGTACAAAAATATAGCCTCCACTGTCCCTGCAAACAAATGGTGGTGTTGGACAGTGGAAATTGCTACAGCACAAGCAGTTTCGGGGGTTAATCTTCCCTCCCTAGCTTTATCCCTTCTTCTGATGAAGCTGCAGCAACCTCTCCCTATGCTACTATCGGCAGAAGTAAGATGGCGGTCGGCGTGCACGCCCCTTTATAGCCCCTGTGACGCCACAGAAAGCAAGCCAATCACTGTCATGCCCTTCTGTAAGATGGTGGGGTCTGAGACCTATGTCATCACGCTGCCCACACTCTGCGTCCTCCTTCATTGGCTGAAAAATGGCGCTGAAAGCGTCATACGAAACGTGACTTTGGCGTGGAGATCGCCGACCTCATGGCTGATCCCACACTAGGATCAGGTCGGCCGAAAGTCATCGATTTTTGAATTTGTCCGATCTGTTTTGCTCATTTCTAATGGACACCATGGTATAAGGCAAGATATACTTATGTAAAGTGATTGCAACCTTCATGAACCGTGCCTCCCATAAGGGATGAAAAGTTATCAACATGTTCAAATGTATTGCTAACTTTTTGCAAAAATGTCTTTCTAACCTGTTATGTTTTTTTTTTCCCAGTCCATTATTAAAACACAGAAGTACCAAAGAATATCACAGACTATATATCTATGTTGCATATACCACAAATTTATTTTATATAGTGATTTCAGGTACTCTGTGAAGAAATGTGTGATTACCACCACCACAAGGAGTAAAAAAACCCAAGCACCATGACCATAGACCTACCAGAGATTAACACCACACCAGGAATTTAATCTTTAAATCAGTTTTTATTACAAAATTCAAGTGACAACATTTCATCAAATATAAAATCAAATACCAGTACGCACCACAGGACATCAATAATTATAATATAGTATATAGTACAATAGCAGCAATACCCAAAACAATATAGATCCCTATCAAAAAATTTTATATGTTATATGTATAAAATTATAAATATCATGTATATACATAGTACATACAATGTACCATGTACAGCATATAGGCTATTTCTATGCAGAAAATATTAGGATGAAACAGTGTGACTATAAAACATGTAAAAGCAAAAAAACTACATATAATGACTAAGGTGCTTATATACTGCAAAGATCTACCCTAACAAATATTAGTCATGTATGAGTTGCCTCTATGTGCAAAACACAAAAAAGTAATATATATATATATATATATATATATATATATATATATATATATATATATATATATATATATATATATATATATATATATATATATACATAAAATGTATAAAAACTTGGCGTAAAAGACGTAAAAATGTTAAGACAAAGAAAAAAATATAATAAATTAAAAATATATAAAAAATATATAATGTGTATAAAAAAATGTTTGGAAAAAAGTGCAGAGTGCAAAAGAAACAATGTATATATATACTCTGCTTATGCACCTATATGCGCCTGTAAATGCTTGTATGTTGTAAACCTAAACACCAAAGAAAGTGCCACGTGCTGAGTAAAACAATGACCAGCTGCTTGCTATCACAAAGAGTGCTTGCTTGCTCAAATGAGCCCAAAGACCAAACAAAAGTGCTATGTGCTGTGCATATGGACACAAATATATATGTGCCGAAGAAGTTGCTGTGCATATAGCAACCATATATTTGTGCTTAGAAGGGGTGATTACTATGCTGCAAGAAATACAAATGAAGCGCTATATGATATATAAAATAAGGAGGGGATCAAGAATTATATTGTCATTATTTCATACCTTGGGTTGCCAAGTCCTGTGGGAACGCACCCCGAAGCGAGTTTCGGAAAAATTCCTTCGTCAGGGGGTGTTACGTTTGAGTCCGGAGAGGATTATATACTAGCGTTTTACCTATTCCTGGTGCCACTAGTACCGCCGGCGCATGCGCGGTCAGGAGGATCCGGGGAACTGAGGTCACGCAACAACAGATCCCGGAACACAGACCGCACATGCGCTCCACCAGGGGCGCAGTATAGGAGGTAACGCGTACATGTAAATGTCTAAGATGACCAAACTGAGTGGGTATTCACAAAATTAAGCCACAAAACGGAGGAATTTATATATTTGCGCACTTAAATTCTGCTGCTGAGATGTAATGCTGGCAGAGCGCTTTAAATGCAGTGTGTCTCTAGAGAATGAACTTGTAAGGAGCAGATCCATATTAATACATTATATATTTGCTCACTTATGTTCTGCCACTAAGATGTAATGCTGGCAGAACGCTTTTAATAAAGTGTGTCTCTAGAAAATAAATATATAAGGAGTAGACCTATATTAATACATTAATGCCTCCTGCCTAAATCGTATCCCTTGATCACAACTACCGTGTGTTTAACCGCATGAAAGTTCATCCAGTATCACTATTAATAAAGTTTGTGTGGATATATTAATGCAGTTGAGCATGTATGGCAGAATTGTACAAATATATGCAACAAGAATGCCATATTCAATAATGTACAATCTCTAGAGCACAAAGCCACATAAGTGGCATATCATATATACGCAATATATGGAAATTCCTCCCACCATATGGAAATTCATATATACATAGTTATTGTTATATGCATTGTTATAATATGCCATTGTCACATTATGTGCCGAGGTATATTTTTTACATACATACTTACATTTACATACTATTGCTTGTATATGGTGGGAGGAATTTCCATATATTGCGTATATATGATATGCCACTAAACGTAACACCCCCTGACGAAGGAATTTTTCCGAAACGCGCGTCGGGGTGCGTTCCCACAGGACTTAGCAACCCAAGGTATGAAATAATGACAATATAATTCTTGATCCCCTCCGCATTTTATATATCATATAGCGCTTCATTTGTATTTTGTGATGTGCTGCTGCAGTGCAGTATGGAGCAATCTCCACCAGGGGGTGCTGGATAAGGAAAGGAGGCTGCACACACAGCACAGCTACACTGAACAACAACACAGGTGTCACAGGTAATGAAAGGGACATGAAACAAGCCAAGGTCAGACACGGAGATAGCAGCGCGGTACAGAAGGGGCAAGCAGAGAATCGTCGGGGGCAAGCAAGATGTCAGAACCTACCGGGAATGTGGTAACCAAAACATGAGGCGTAAGACAGAGTCGGGGTACAGGCCAAAGGTCAGAACAAGTAACAAACGGGTGCAGTCAGTCAGAGGCAAAGAGGAACACTTAGAACAGGGATCCAGGTCAGGAGCTCAAACAGTGCAGGATGAACTTATAGCTGACACTGGCCCCCAGGCTGCAGAGGACTTAAATAGCACAGCCAGCTCCAGGGTGAGGCAGAAAGGATTAACTCCCACATGACCAGTCCAGAGACAAGAGAGCTGAACATAATCTCAGAACTGGATCATGACATATTTCTTGCAGCATAGTAATCACCCCTTCTAAGCACAAATATATGGTTGCTATATGCACAGCAACTTCTTCGGCACATATATATTTGTGTCCATATGCACAGCACATAGGACTTTTGTTTGGTCTTTGGGCTCATTTTAGCAAGCAAGCACTCTTTGTGATAGCAAGCAGCTGGTCATTGTTTTACTCAGCACGTGGCACTTTCTTTGGTGTTTAGGTTTACAACATACAAGCATTTACAGGCGCATATAGGTGCATAAGCAGAGTATATATATACATTGTTTCTTTTGCACTCTGCACTTTTTTCCAAAAAATTTTTTATACACATTATATATTTTTTATATATTTTTTATTTATTTATTATATTTTTTTCTTTGTCTTAACATTTTCACGTCTTTCACGCCAAGTTTTTATACATTTTATTTATGTATATATATATATATATATTACTTTTTTGTGTTTTGCACATAGAGGCAACTCATACATGACTAATATTTGTTAGGGTAGATCTTTGCAGTATATAAGCACCTTAGTCATTATATGTAGTTTTTTTGCTTTTACATGTTTTATAGTCACACTGTTTCATCCTAATATTTTCTGCATAGAAATAGCCTATATGCTGTACATGGTACATTGTATGTACTATGTATATACATGATATTTATAATTTTATACATATAACATATAAAATTTTTTGATAGGGATCTATATTGTTTTGGGTATTGCTGCTATTGTACTATATACTATATTATAATTATTGATGTCCTGTGGTGCGTACTGGTATTTGATTTTATATTTGATGTAATGTTGTCACTTGAATTTTGTAATAAAAGCTGATTTTAAGATTAAATTCCTGGTGTGGTGTTAATCTCTGGTAGGTCTATGGTCATGGTGCTTGGGTTTTTTCCCAGTCCAGGAGTACTGAATTTAACGGGGGTGGGGAGGGGAATGTGGCACCCCAGGAGTTCGGGTACCACAGTAGTGCTGCCTTTCTCTCAGGGAGGGTAGTGCTGTGCCTGGGGACAAGTGAGATTTCCTTTGGCAGGTTATCATACACACAACACCTTCTAAATCCCGGTAAAGAGGGGCAGCTCAAAACCCTGTTTGAGAGTAGCTTCCTTGGATAAAGATTCTGGTTTGGAGGAGGAGCTAGTTTAGTCTGGATCAGACAGTCTGGAGAGCAGACAGAAAAGGGGCAGAGAAGAGATTCGGGGCTCAAGGAGGCTACGAGTAGGCCTCCAAGGAGTCAGTGCACAAAAACCAGGTACCGGGAGCACGAGGCTTTTGTGGAAATTCTAAGACACAGAGCAGAACCAGAGGGCATAGGATTGAGTCGTCCCGCCAGGGCCGTGGGGTTACTCGGTATTGGGTCCTGCGGTTTACAGGGGGATGTCATGGTGGCTGACCCGGTCCATGGCCCTGGGATGTCCGTATAAAAGTGAAAGGTCTTTAAAGTGATAAAGTTTATGTTCGTGATGCCACCTGTGGTATTCGGTCAGGGTGACCAACGCTGCTTTAAGGGGTCCACTGGAGTGTTATGGAAGCTAGATGGTATACCTTACCATAAGTGAAGTATATCCCCAGGGCTTACCAGTATGTAGATGGTGAATGGCGCAGTGAAGAATGAGGACACAAGGTTGCAGTCTCTTTACCTTTACTAAAGACTTCAGCATCCACAGTCCAGGGAACCAGACCACAGGGAAGACAGAGTCCGGCCGGTTCGGAGGCAAGTCCAGAGTCCCCTTATCCAGGTTGAACTCAATAGCCTTCCCTTGCACTGTAGTGGTGTAGTCCCTTACTGCATATGCTTCAAATAAGGTCCTCACAGATGTATTGTCTCTCTCTGTCCCCCGTAGTCGGATAGGACAAAACCCATATGACTGATGGCTTGAGGCTGTTTATAGGGACTCTAGCATGCCCTGGCATCTGAGGGGTGCCACCATGCCTCCTGGGTGTAGGTGCGGACAGGTAACGTGCAATTAGCTGTCCTGCCGGTCTCTGAAGTAAGGTATAGAGGTCCTTACTACCTCGGTGTTCCGGCTACCGGTGCTCTGCACCTCAGAAGGAGGCAGCCTGTTCGGGCTGGTCCCTTTCTGTTATCCTCTCCTTTGCTTTGCCTTTCTTCACGCTCACTGCAATACAATTCTTCTTTCAAAATGTCTCTTTCTGGGAGCTGCAGCTCTTAGGGCATCCAAAGCTCCATGGACCCTCTCCTCTGTCCTCTGACAGGAATTCGCTCCTGCCTGGAACAGCTTCCCTGAAGGACTCACTAAATTTCCCTCCAAAACCACAATATATATATGTAGGGGAGTCACCTAGTAAAATAGGATCAAAAGCTCCCCCTTGTGGCCTTGGAGTGTGAATATGTTGCATGCTTGTGGTACCTGGCGAGTTATCCTTTCTTGCCTCCAAACGTAACATCACTCTCCCCATGAGGAAAGTGACACTACTGTGATGACCAGGATCCTGGGGCGCTGCAGGATTACACAAACATTGCCCTTTTGTACCTGTGCTACAGCAGTACCCTGGAGCCTGGAGTCACCATGCGGAGACCCCCAGTAGGTACGGCTTAATAATAATAATAATCTTTATTTTTATATAGCGCTAACATGTTCCGCAGCGCTTTAAAGGTTACACACATTATCGTTGCTGTCCCCGTTAGGGCTCACAATCTAAATTCCCTATCAGTATGTCTTTGGAATTAAGCTGCCTACCATACAGGTACCTGTCCCACGACAGGGGAAACAACTAGGACCTTGTTTGGAGCACTTAGTGGCAGCAGGGACCTCAGACACAGCAAGCGCAGAGTGGAAGGCCCCCAACCTGACCTGCCCAGCGGATTCCACTTGCCTCTGTACTGCCTGGACTCCTAATATATCTGTTGCCTGTGCCCTTGACTGTGGCCTACCATCTGCAATAAACCAGGTAAAGACTTACAGCTTGTCTCCTCCATTTATTCATCGGCACATACCATCATCTTGGCCACACACCATAGGACCCCTGGGAACCCCAGGAGACCCCGCTTCACCTGTGGGAAGTTTAACATCTGTGCTAGGTGGCGTCACGACAGACTTATAAACACTTTTCCCTAAGAAGACCGTTCCCTTTAACGTTGAGCCCCAGGGCCATAGACCGGGTTGCAGCCACCGTGACATCCCCCTTGAAACCGGACCCAGTACCAAGTACCCCAGTGCCCTGGCTGGGGGAATCAGAGACATATCAGGCCAGATGGGACAATCTAGACTCAGTCATTTTATAGTGAACCCTTACTTACTATTGCTGCAGTCTTTGCGAATTCTCAGTCATTTTATTGTGAACCCTTACTATTGCTGCAGTGTTTTGTGAATGGTTTTAGATTTACAGTCGAGACTGCAGTTTGTACTTGTTGCCCGGAGTGGCATAATATGCAATGGGTTTATCTGTAGGAAATAGCCCAGGGTGCTGATCTGGAAAGCTTGTCAAAGAAAGAGTTAATTAGGACCCTTGTAAGCAGGTTGCGGGATGCAGTTGAAGAACAATGATTCAGATAGCGGCAGTCCTGATGAAAGTCAGTGGTTCCTAAGTCCATGAAATGAATAGCGCTGACAACAGCTGGCACGGTGTCTTTTCCTATGGAGTCCTGTGGGCAACAATGCCTCATCTTCTGGTGGCAGTGGTCGGTCTCCGGTACCTTCTGCTACCCCTAGCCCATATGCTGCAGTGGCTGACAAGGGTGTGGGCCACAGCACTGTGCGAGCCCAACGTGGCTCGGCAAATACAAACTGGCAAAGTCAGGGTCTCCCGTGAGCGGGAAAGTATGTGCTGGTAAAGAGGCAACACAAGTCTATCCAGTACTTGGTTCTCTCTTTGCGACACGTGTGTTGTACTCACTGTCATGAAGCACATGGCACCTTGATCCCTGTCAGCTAAAGGGCACGCTGCACTCTTCTCTCTCTTCTGCGCGCTGCCTGCTCCTGCAAAGACTGAAGCGCCGATAATCACTGGTGCGCTGCTTCCCTGGCGGAGTGCTGCATCCAATCTCTCAATGGCAGCACGCACTCAGTACTCACTAGCCCAGAATGTTCCACACCTCGCTCCATGGTGACCAATGGGCGTCTCTCATCACAGTTTCTGTCAGCGCTGGCAGTGCTTGGGCATGGACCTATGCGGTATGGATGCTCCGGGACCACAGCACTCATTGGTCCCTAATGCGCACTATCTATGCACGCCAAGTCTCTATCTGAGCTGCTGCTGAGCGCACGGCTCCCCTCAGCACAGTGGTCCCTCTGCAGACGGTGAGGCCTGTCGCAGTGCCGGTTCTCGGTGGAGTGGGGGAGCGGAGCACACTGCTCACCTGACTGCGCACTGCCCCGGGTTGGAGCCAAACTGCTCGGCTGCATGCGATTTCTCCTTTTATATCCCCAACCCCGTCAGTCAGAATGAAAGTCCATCTTGCTGTTGCTTCCCCCGGGAACAGGGGATGCCGTCTCAACAGTTCCGGCCCCAGCACGCAGGTACCGGTGGTGCTGTCGACCCCCTTACATCTGTGCAGCCAGAAATGAAAGAGGGAAAGGGGGAAGTAACCAATAAGTTATTATTATTTATTATTATAGCGCCATTTATTCCATGGCGCTTTACATGTGAGGAGGGGTATACATAATAAAAAACAAGTACAATAATCTTGAACAAGTCACAACTGGTACAGGAGGAGAGAGGACCCTGCCCGCGATGGCTCACAATCTACAAGGGATGGGTGAAGATACAGTAGGTGAGGGTAGAGCTGGTCGTGCAGCGGTTTGGTCGATTGGTGGTTACTGCAGGTTGAAGGCTTGTCGGAAGAGGTAGGTCTTCAGGTTCTTTCTGAAGGTTTCGATGTTAGGCGAGAGTCTGATGTGTTGTGGTAGAGAGTTCTAGAGTAGGGGTGATGCTCGAGAGAAATCTTGTGTGCAATTGTGGGAAGAGGAGATAAGAGGGGAGTAGAGAAGGAGATCTTGTGAGGATCGGAGGTTGTGTGCAGGAAAGTACCGGGAGACGAGGTCACAGATGTATGGAGGAGACAGGTTGTGGATGGCTTTGCATGTCATGGTTAGGCTTTTGTGCTAGAGTCTCTGGGTAATGGGGGGCCAGTGAAGGGATTGAAAGGGGGAGAGGCCGGGGAACAGCCAGGGGCAGGTGGATTAGTCGGGCAGCAGAGTTTAGAATTAATTGGAGGGGTGCGAGAGTGTTAGAGGGGAGGCCACAGAGCAGGAGGTTACAGTAGTCGAGGCGGGAGATGATGAGGGCATGGACTAGGGTTTTTGTAGATTCTTGGTTTAGGAATGTACGGATCTGTGAAATATTTTTCAGTTGAAGGTGGCAGGAAGTGGAAAGGGCTTGGATATGTGGTTTGAAGGAGAGATCAGTGTCAAGAATTACCCCAAGATAGCGAGCTTGTGCGATTGGGGAGAGTGGGCACCCATTTACTGTAATGGATCGGTTCGTTGGGGGGGTCGCGTGAGATGGGGGAAAGACAATGAATTCTGTTTTGTCCGTGTTAAGTTTTAGAAATCTAGCGGAGATGAAGGATAAAATATTGGACAGACATCGAGGGATTCTGGTTAGTAGGGTGGTGATATCTGGTCCAGATATGTAGATCTGTGCGTCATCAGCATAGAGGTGATACTGAAAGCCGTGAGATTCTATGAGATATCCCAGGCTAAAGGTGTAAATGGAGAAGAGCAGAGGCCCTAGAACTGAACCTTGTGGGACTCCGACAAATAGGGGGTGAGGTGAGGAGGTGGTGTGTAAGTGGGAGATGATGAATGTACGGTCAGTTAGGTATGATGAGATCCAAGATAGGGCCAAGTCTGTGATGCCAAGGGATGAGAGGGTCCACAGCAACAGGGAATGGTCCACTGTGTCAAAGGCAGAGGACAGGTCCAGGAGGAGGAGGATAGAGTAGTGTCGCTTGCTTTTGGCAGTTAATAGTACAGTGGTGACCTTAGTTAAGACAGTTTCAGTGGAGTGGTGAGACGGGAAGCCTGATTGTAAGCGGTCGAAGAGGGAGCAGGAAGATAGATGGGAGGACAGTTCAAGATGGACGTGTTGTTCCAGTAGTTTTGAGGCATCGAGGAGAAGTGATATAGGGCGATAGCTAGATACAGAGAATGGGTCAAGAAAGGGCTTTTTGAGGATAGGTGTGATTGAGGCATGTTTAAAGCTTGAGGGAAAAAACACCAGTAGTTAGTGATAGGTTGAAGAGATGGGTTAGGGTTGGGATGTAGAATGTGGCGAGGTTTGGAATGAAGTGGGATGGGATCGGGTCAAGTGCACAGGTGCTGAGATGTGATCTTGAGAGTAGAGTGGAGAGTCGATCTTGTGTAATGGTGGAGAAGTTGGTTTTGGAGGTGGAGGGCTGGGTAGTTGGGAGGAAGGGCTCTGGGGGTTGTTCACTAAAACTGTCTCTGATGTTCTCAATCTTCTGCTTGAAAAATGAGGCAAAGTCTTCAGCTGAGATGAGTAGGGTGGGAGGAGGTGCTGGGGGACAGAGGAGAGAATTGAAGGTGTTGAATAACTGTTTAGGGTTGTGAGACAGGGAGGATATGAGAGATGAGAAGTAGGTTTGTTTTGCTGTGGTGAGTGTGGTCTTGAAAGTAGTGAGGAACTGTTTGAATGCGATGAAGTGCTCGTTGGAGTGGGATCTTTTCCATCTGCGCTCAGCATCCCTGGAAGCTCGCCTCAGTTCTTTGGTCAGGCTGATGTGCCAGGGTTGTCTGTTGATTTTGTGAGCTTTGGTATGTGTGAGAGGGGCAAGAGATTCCAAAGCTACAGCTATTGTGTTATATAGAGCGGCAGCGTCATCCGCATTGTGTAGGGAACTTATGTCTGTGAGAGGGAGGAGGGATTCAGAAGGTGAGTGTAGCTTGAGGTGATTTCTGCGAGGGTGTGGAAGTTTGTGGGGTGGGGATTGAATTCAAGGAGTGGAGAGGGAAGAGAATGTGAGTAGATTGTGGTCAGAAAGAGGAAGAGGTGAGTTAGGGAGGTTAGATAGGGAGCAGAGGTGGGTGAAGATGAGGTCCAGTGTGTGACCATCTTTGTGAGTGGCTGCAGAAGACCATTGAGTGAGGCCGAAGGAGGAAGTGAGAGATAGAATTTTAGTGGCAGCTGAGAGGGTAGTGTCAATAGGGATGTTGAAGTCGCCCATGATGATAGTGGTGATGTCTGCAGGAAGGAATTGAAGTAGCCAGGTGGTGAAGTGGTCAAGGAAGGTGGTGGCTGGCCCTGGGAGGCGGTAAATGACAGCCAGTTGGAGGTTGGAGGGGGGAGTAGATGCGAACAGAGTGCATCTCAAAGGAAGGGAGGATAACAGAGGGTGGAAGTGGGATTGGGGTGAAGGAGCATTTATCTGACAGGAGAAAACCAACTCCTCCGCCATGCTTGCTGCTGGGGCGGGGTGTGTGAGAAAGGTGGAAGCCACCATACGAAAGTGCAGCAGGACAGGCTGTGTCAGAAGGGGTGAGCCAGGTTTCAGTGATGGCGAGGAAGGAAAGTTTGTTAGTAATAAAGAGATCATGGATGTAGGAAAGTTTGTTGCAGACAGAAACAGAGTTCCATAGAGCTCCTGTTAGTGGGACTGGGTTAGTGGGGGCTGGGAAAATGGGTATAAGGTTAGAGAGGTTACAGAAATTTGTGATAGAGTGTGGATGGGAAGAAGAACTGACTGTAGGGAAGTGGTGAGGAGGACCAGGATTTGGAGCGATATCACAAGCAGTGAAAAGGAGCAGAGAAAGTGATAGCAGGTGGGAGCAGGAGAGGGCATGAGGGGGCTGCCTGTGCTTGGAGACAGAGGATTGTATGTTGAGGAACAGTTCTGAGGATCAGGTCAGATGGATGGGGAGGATTGAGGACGAGATGAACATTTCCTTACTAGGTGTAGGGATTAGGGGAGTTAGCAGAAAGTGAAGAATAATAGGGATGAAAGTGAAAACAAACAGAAACATTGTTTAATTTTACATTAATCTTCACACTTCTAGGACACACTTATAGGAATCACACTGCAGACTTAAGTTATTGCAGACTTGTGCAATCCAATATATGTACAACTAAGTGCATTCAGGTGTGAAGTAGAGAGGAGTGGTCTCTGCTCATCTTGGTCAGAGAATTAAGAGTGGACAAGATGCATATAATCAAGCCAGAGTAAACAAGGTCATAAATAATAGGGGTGGAGGGGGGTGGGTAAAGCTTGGGTTAGTTGAAAGACATACCAAGTGGAAGCTAGGAATAGAGGTAAGTCTGTGTGGAAAGATGGATGATGTACTATATGCACTTCATAGACAGACAAGACAGGAGAGCAGGCTGGAGAGCTGGGTGCATGAACATACCTGTAGGAAGAACAGACATGCTGGTTAGAGTGCGATGGTGGCAGATAGCAGGGCACAGTCTGTATACATCCTTCTGGTTTTAATTCTACATTAATCTTCACACTTCCAAGACACACTTATAGGAATCACACTGCAGACTAAAGTCATTGCAGACTTGTGCTATGCAATATATATACAACTAAGTGCATTCAGGTATGAAGCAGAGAGGAAAGTTAGAAATATAGACTGTAGCAAAGTAGAATGTTGGTCTTGTGGACAAAAAAGAAATTTTCAGTACGTTATGCCAAGCTCATGCTTCTGAAGACACACACTGGTAAATTAGGAGGTCTCTCATCACTATAGAAATACCAAACATGTGGGCGCTAAAATGCAGTTTAGACACACTGGGGCACAGAAGGGAGGAGATTTGGATTTGGGAGCACAGAATTTGCTAAATTTCTTTTGAGGGATGAGGGCCATTTCTCTTTTCCAGAGCCTTTGTACTACCAGTAAAGTGGAAGCCCCCTTTACTGTATTTCTGTTAACAAGTGATGAACCCTAGTGGGGACTTGCTTTTTTGTGGATTGAGTTTAATTTTTTTAACATTTTATATAATATTTAGGGTCATATTTATCAAGTTCTCTAATGCTGATCACTTACTTTGGTGTTTCCATCTAAATCTCTGAGTGACATGATTTAGATGAAACCCACGATGGATCCATTCACTGTAATGAGGCAGAAGAGATACCCTGGACTCCGTCTAGCCTCTGTTCAGCATTGGCCCTCTTTCCAGAAGTGCACAAAACTGTGGTCGACCTTACTTTTAAACTTGCCTTAAAAAATGCACAAGCAAGATCACAGGCCCTATGGCGTCCACAGTACCTCCATCTGCCTCATTATAGGAAATGTTCAGCCGAGGGTTCTGTCTGAATCACTTATTTCAGAGATTTACATGGAAATCCCGGTGTAAGCGCTCAGTGCAGAGTGCAGGATAAATGTGAGCCGAGCCTTAGGCTGCCGTCATACTAGCAGTATTTGGTCAGTATTTTACATCAGTATTTGTAAGCCAAAACCAGGAGTGGAACAATTAGAGGAAATGTATAATAGAAACATATGCACCATTTTTGCATTTATTATTATTATTTATTGTTATAGCGCCATTTATTCCATGGCGCTTTACATGTGAGGAGGGGTATTCATAATAAAAACAAGTACAATAATCTTAAACAATACAAGTCATAACTGGTACAGGAGGAGAGAGGACCCTGCCCGCGAAGGCTCACAATCTACAAGGGATGGGTGAAAATACAGTAGGTGAGGATAGAGCTGGTCCTGCAGCGGTTTGGTCGATTGGTGGTTACTGCAGGTTGTAGGCTTGTCGGAAGAGGTGGTTCTTTTTGAAGGTTTCGATGGTAGGCAAGAATCTGATGTGTTGTGGTAGAGGGTTCCAGAGTAGGGGTGATACGCAAGAGAAATCTTGTATACGATTGTGGGAAGAGGAGATCAGAGGGGAGTAGAGAAGGAGATCTTGTGAGGATCGGAGGTTGCATGTAGGTAAGTACTGGGAGACAAGGTCACAGATGTATTGGTCAAACCAATCTAATAAGTTTTTATGAAGAGGTAAGCTATAGGCTGGACCACGGTGAGTCATCGGACGTGGTATATCTCGATTTTTCCAAAGCGTTTGATACCGTGCCGCACAAGACAAGAGGTTGGTACACAAAATGAGAATGCTTGGTCTGGGGGAAAATGTGTGTAAATGGGTTAGTAACTGGCTTAGTGATAGAAAGCAGAGGGTGGTTATAAATGGTATAGTCTCTAACTGGGTCGCTGTGACCAGTGGGGTACCGCAGGGGTCAGTATTGGGACCTGTTATCTTCAACATATTCATTAATGATCTGGTAGAAGGTTTACACAGTAAAATATCGATATTTGTAGATGATACAAAACTATGTAAAGCAGTTAATACAAGAGAAGATAGTATTCTGCTACAGATAGATCTGGATAAGTTGGAAACTTGGGCTGAAAGGTGGCAGATAAGGTTTAACAATGAAAAATGTAACGTTATACACATGGGAAGAAGGAATCAATATCACCATTACACACTGAACGGGAAACCACTGGGTAAATCTGACAGGGAGAAGGACTTGGGGATCCTAGTTAATGATAAACTTACCTGGAGCAGCCAGTGCCAGGCAGCAGCTGCCAAGGCAAACAGGATCATGGGGTGCATTAAAAGAGGTCTGGATACACATGATGAGAGCATTATACTGCCTCTGTACAAATCCCTAGTTAGACCGCACATGGAGTACTGTGTCCAGTTTTGGGCACCGGTGCTCAGGAAGGATATAATGGAACTAGAGAGAGTACAAAGGAGGGCAACAAAATTAATAAAGGGGATGGGAGAACTACAATACCCAGATAGATTAGCAAAATTAGGATTATTTAGTCTAGAAAAAAGACGACTGAGGGGCGATCTAATAACCATGTATAAGTATATAAGGGGACAATACAAATATCTCACTGAGGATCTGTTTATACCAAGGAAGGTGACGGGCACAAGGGGGCATTCTTTGCGTCTGGAGGAGAGAAGGTTTTTCCACCAACATAGAAGAGGATTCTTTACTGTTAGGGCAGTGAGAATCTGGAATTGCTTGCCTGAGGAGGTGGTGATGGCGAACTCAGTCGAAGGGTTCAAGAGAGGCCTGGATGTCTTCCTGGAGCAGAACAATATTGTATCATACAATTATTAGGTTCTGTAGAAGGACGTAGATCTGGGGATTTATTATGATGGAATATAGGCTGAACTGGATGGACAAATGTCTTTTTTCGGCTTTACTAACTATGTTACTATGTTACTATGTTAGAGGATTCGTCACTACCAACGTTTTTCGTAAGTCTACTGCTACTAACGCATTATTACATGCTAAGTCATCACATCACCCTCAAACTTTTCGCTCCGTGCCTATTAGCAAATTCCTCCGCATTAGACGGATCTGCTCAGATGATGAGACTTTTGAACAGCAAGCGAAAATATTGAAAAGTAATCTTCAGCAGAGGGGTTATAATCATAGAACCATACGAGCTGGCTACAGGAGGGCGAAATTTACAGCTAGAGACACACTTTTGGCTCAGTCCAGACACGAGCTGTCCAAGAAAAGCCCTATGAACCAGCCCGTGCGGTTCATAACCACGTTTAATTCGGAATGGAAAGAGATATCAGGTATCCTTAAGAAATATTGGCCTGTGTTGTTGGCAGATGGGGACGTTGAACCACACATCTCTCACCACCCGTCAATTACCTGGCGTAGATCTAAAAATCTTAAAGATCTGCTGACTAGAAGCCACTATGTGGCTCCGCACAGGCCAATTTTCTCGACATCAGTGGGTCCAAAATGGGGGTCGTTCCAGTGTGGAGGGTGTTCAGCGTGCAAATTTATGGAAAGAACCTTCTCATTTGCAAATAGTGATTCCACTAAAACCTTCTCTATTATGCATTATATCAACTGCAAAACTGAGAATGTAGTATATTATGCTAAATGTGCATGCGGCTTAATCTACATTGGAATGACAACACGGGAATTACGTGTGCGTGTTCTCGAACACGTACGAGATATAAAAAATGGAGCTCAAGTGGTGGACATAAACATGTTAAAAACAATACCTAAACATTTTAGGATACACCACAATAGTAATCCCAAATGGCTTAAATTTAGAGGTATAGATCGTGTCCAGCTGGGGATCAGAGGTGGCAATTACAAAAAAGAGCTACTTAAAAAAGAAACCAGATGGATGGTGGATCTGGATACGGTTGCCCCCAAGGGTCTTAATGAATATGTTAGCTTTAAATCCTTTCTAGGGTAGCACGAATTTTAGGTTGTCTCTGTTGTATGTATTATTGTTTGTTTATGCCTTACCTTTTTTGGTATTTTTATCATTGTTTATTATGTTCATGTGGGTTGTTTTATGTCTGTTAATTACCATTTGCATTTTATCCTAGTATAGTAACGGCGACCATCGACCATTGGCATATCTGGTGGATGATGTTCGCTTCATCAGTTACAGTACTTCTCTGGAGGTGAACATTTTTTCTCTACACGTGCAACAATGATGAAGATATACTTATGATCATCAGACGCACTAAGACTGGACAGAATATAAACATGTCTTCTTCTGTTGTTGGTACATTCTGTAGGATGTACACACCTCTCTATTCCTATGAGAGGTTGCCGTTACTTAGGTATCCCACATTGTTTTATGATTATGCTTTTGTTTGTATTTTGGTCTTTTTGGTGGGCTGTGTTAATTTGAATAATATATTTGGGATGTGGTTGTATATTTATTGGGGCGTTTGCATATTTGCCCCTGATCTCTGAGCAGTAGATATGCTGTAACTGTGGCAATACAGACGCTAGCGCTGCGAGACTTACATCCTGCCGGTTTGTGTGTGGGCGCACGACGTGCATGCGCTGTGCCGCCGCTGTGGGAGGGCGGTCTTCTGTTGCGACGCGTCGTCTTGGTTACGTGCCGGGTCATGTGACCCGGGCATGTGACCAGATGACGTGCGCACTGAGTGCCATCTCTCTCGGCGGCGTCCCATCATGACGTCGTTGCGGCGTTTTCCACACATGCCGGGGATCTAGGTTAATAAGTCCACTATAAAAAGACAGAGACAGCACTTGGATTCCACCTCCTGACGAAGCCGGCTGTCCGGCGAAACGCGCGTCGAGGTGCACTCTGGGCTGTGTGACCCCCCTCTCTTTTCGGCTACACAACATGACTGCAGGTATTATAACTATTTTGCTTCTTACCACCTATGTAGCCTGGGCTAGCTAACCGGCATCTGATCGATGTAGGATTAGGGTATACACCTAAGTAAGGTTTAGATTACTTATATATTTGATGTTTCTACTTATGAGATCAGACCTATGGTGTTCTCCTATCGTATGCCGTGCATTTATAGTTTAACTAGCCGTGCCTTGATTGGCAGATACTTGTATTGGGGGGAGGTTATCTCAGTCTCTGGCTCTGTAGCGACTCCGCTTATGTGACTGCTTCTCACTTTGTTATTGGTGTTATGTTAAGCTGATTTTATCCTGTTGTTAATTAATAAATTTATTGTTTTTATGGCTATATTTACCCTTGATCCAGTCTCTTCATTTTTTTCTTTCTATGCCTACTATATTACTATGTATGGAGGAGACAGGTTGTACTTTTTCATTATTATACTGTATGTGAAAATGGTTGATCATAAAGAAATGAACAATTTAAATTTAATTTATTTTTTTTCATAAAAGGGTTACACAGGCTTTTTACAATTATCTTTGTTGGCATTCTGCACACAAATAAAAAAGAAGCTTTATATTACTATTACTAAAACATGAAATTTAACTTTTTGAAAACAATATTTATAAATCAACAAATGAAAAATCATAAAAACTTCAACCTTTTTAGAAAGAAAAAAGAAAAACTGAACATGTTCATGCTTTTTTACACTGAACACAATAATAAGACACATGTCCTTTACACAGATATTTTGAACATCCAGCACATGTCAGATTAGTCTTATTGTCACAGGAAGATGGACAGAAGCTACATCTCTTCCTTTTTTTGCTGGTAGCTGTGCTGGTGGAGGCTGTGCTGGTGGAGGCCGTGGATGTGGAGTCTCTTTCTTGAGCATGCTGGGGTCTAAGGGGTATTGTTTGTCCTTATGGAGAGTGACATATTGGCTTTTATCCTAAGTCATATTGCATGACTCGTTTAAAGGGTTGATTATGACTTGTAGGATCGCTACTTCCAAAAGGTGGCGCTATAGAGTTTAAGTCCTCTTTTTCTCAGAAGAGGCAATTTGCATATTATATTTCCCAGAGGGGCATTGCACGGCGAAAAAGCCTCCTTACCTTGACAAGCCAGAGATGGTATGTCACTCTCCATAAGGAGAAATGATACCCCTTAGATCCCAGTCCAGAGTCTCTCACCTAGCCAAATTAGTTCTCATGCTTCGCACTGACGAAGGCCAACAGCCCGAAACACCGTGTCTGCGAATTGAGATAATGATTTGGCTTTTATCCTAAGTCATATTGCACGACTTGTTTAAAAGGTTGATTGTGACTTGTAGGATCGCTACTTCCAACAGGTGGCACTATAGAGTTTAAGTCCTCTTTTTCTCAGAAGAGGCAATTTGCATATTGAGCATGCTGGACACTTTTTTACAATGGCTGTTGCTCCTTCACTTCTGGGGGTCACTTTTCTGCTCTCAATATATGGCCTAACCAGGGATTTGCCCAATTCTTCAAGAAATAATCTTCTTTTATGCAGCTTATTCCAGTTCCAATCGGGGTCGATTTCTCTCCATAAGACAAATGCATTGTATGCAGAAACGTCCAGTATGTTATAAAAAAAAATCATTGTCCATCGATTGGTTTTGCGTTTGCATGTATATGTTGATATTGCTTGGTCTAAAGTATCAACTGCTCCCTTTGTGGCATTATAATCCAAAATAATGTCAGGCTTTCTGTCTTCTCCATCACTTACGTCATTGTCATGGTGCATTGTGCTCATTAGAATTACCTGCTTGTTTTTTTTTGGAACATAAGAAACAACAGTTGTATTTCCAGAAAAAAAAAAAAGTAGAACTGTACACCTCTCTCTTGCTAAGGATACCTTGCTGTAGTTCAGGTTTGTTTTTTCTTATAGTACCCAGCATGATAAGTTGTTTTTTCTTCAACATCTGGCCTAGTTGATAGGATGTAAAAAAGTTGTCACATGTGACATTTTGTCCTTTTAGTCCATGAGTCAAATCAAGAACAACATGCATACCCTGATTTTTTTCAGGTCTTTCACCAGGGTTTTTTTCCTGTATACACTTGAATATTTAGAGCATATGAACTTTTGCTGTCGCAAAGTGTCCAGATCTTGATGTCGTATTTTGCTGGATTACTTGGTATATATTGTCTGAATGGGCACCTACCTCGGAATGCCACCAGTTGCTCATCAACAGTTACATTTTCACCACTGTTATACAATTTTGGTAGAATCTCTACCCATTGATTCCAAACATTTCTAATAGGTGCTAGTTTATCTTTAGCTCTTCTTTCCATTCTATCTGTTTTTGAATCAAACCGCAGTACTCTAGAAATTTCATGAAACCTTTCAAGACACATTGTAGCCTAAATATGTGGTGACCGGTTTCGCAATTCCACAAACTATTAGTTGATTCACCATAAGATTTGTATACTCCCGCTAAAAGAAGTAAACCAATATAAGCATTTAGAGCTGTCACATCTAATTTTTTCCATTTATCACCATAAACTACTTGTCCCTCAATGTTTGTCATTTGTATTATAATATTTAGGATAGTCATATTTAGGAACAATGCGAATGCTGATCCTATATCAGATATTCTTGATGTAGCGTACCTTGTAGGACCAGGAGTAGCTTTTCTGATATTTTCAGAGGACAATCTACCAGCCTGACTAGGCTGCAAGTTTCAAATTACACACTTGTTTTTAGAAGGGATTTCTTGCATCCGGCTAGTTGTCTGGGTATCATGCTCCTCTTCATACACTTCAGTATCCGAATTTTCAACATTGCTTTCCATCTCGCTTATGTGGTCCTCCTCTTCGGACATTATTTCCTGTGGGACATCATCTTCTGAATAAGAGGCGTTGACAAGCTCTTCCAATTCAGCATCAGTCAATATTCTTTTTCTAAACATTTTTATCTAAGTTTGGAAAAGAAAAGAATAGTTGTAAAGATATGTATTCACAGCGTCAGTCAATAGACATTTTAGAAACATTTTTATCCAAGTTTTGAAAAAAAAAAGAATACCTGTAAAGATGTGTATTCACAGCTCAGTGCTCTCTCTCTCTCACAGATTCCAGTGTCTCTTTCACAGGACTTAGCTTCAGGGTGTAAGTCAAATCACTGGTGTCCAATTTATAAGACAACAGTGTCTTCTCTCACAAACTAAAAATGCATTTGACTAAATAAATACTTGATTACTGATGACAGTGAAACCCCCAGCCTTTGAATGATAGACAACCAGTCTCCT